>NW_022631072.1:0-600000 GCF_010015895.1 Lontra canadensis
TCCTTCCTTCTGTCACCCCGACAAAACAAAACAAAACAAAGAAAAAGCCCAAACAAACCCAACTAACTAAAACCTTCACCCTACAGCTGAAGTCAGCTCTCCAGTTAGCAGGAGAAAAGAATGCATCTCTTTTGTGTTAGAAAAGATCCTGGGGCCTCCTGGACTGGCCTGCCCTGGCTCAGTGGACCTCCTAGCCCTGACCTCGTTGTGCCTCAGGGTTTTCACCTGCGAGATGGAATTCGGTCAGTGCAGACCCAAGGGCCAAGCACCTCCTCCAGAAAGCCCTCCCCGAGCAAGCTCATGTGTGGCACTTTCTGGCGGTTTCCCTCTCGCAGCCTTATTTCCTTCTCTGTGTATGGTAGCACAGTATGCATACTTAGGAACACTCATCCGTCCATGACTGTTCCACGCCTCCAATCCCCTAACTGGGGAAGCACAAAGCTAGCTACCTTGCGGGTCTCACCAAGTCATTGCTGGCCGGTTGATTATCAGTTAAAGCACTCAGAGCTCAGGACAGCTGGTCACATGTTCAAATCAAAGCCTAAAATAACATGTGGAACTTTGGCTTACCTTCTCTGCAGGGAGCTGTGGCCTGTTGGGTTCCGTGTTTTCCTAGCCTCCCGGACTCCTTCCCCAGGACCACCGGATCACCTTCATGTGGGACCATCCCTGCGGTGGTCCCTGGGTGGATTTTTTCCTAAGGAGGGGAGAAATGAAAGCTGAGTGGCTCAGGGTATTGCCCTGGAGTCCGCCTGGCCAGGCTCTTTTGCTGGCCTGGGTCTCAGGCCCAAGACAGGCTGTCTTGCCGTGGCTAAGGCCTGCCTCCTGTTCCTGGTCTAGGTACCATCTGGGTGTTCTGGGCTTTGACAGCTGGCCTGAGTTCTGTTCCTTCTACAACTCATCCTGGCTAGGGTCTGGAGTCCTGCTCCTGAGGCCCTGCGTCCCCTGTATGACCTTGACATGTGTCCTGCTCTCGGGACACCTACTGACCTGCCTGCCAGGACACTCACTCACCCCCTACCGGTGGCCACGCTGCCCTGTCACAGCCTCCTTCCTGTCCCGTCTTCTCTGAATGCACCCTGGCTTCCCAATAGCATTGACCTTATCCTGCTGCTGGCTCTAGGTCTGCCCCTTGACCTTACCTTACCTTAAAGCGCACGCATAGCCTTCAGGTGCAGGCCCCTCTTTGCTTGGCTCCCGTTCAGACCTCTTTTCATTCCTTAACTTATCCATTCACCCCGTGAACCATTCAGCAGACGTGTGCCAACGGCCCACTCAGCGGGAGGCTGGGCTCTGCGCTCCAAGCCCACGCAGGACTGACCCCCAATGCCTCATCCTCTGCCCCTCTCCGAGCCCCCATGTGGTAAAACGATCTTGACCTTCGGATCTGATTGCGATCACCTGTAGAGCCCTTTGAACAATTACAGTAACATCACAAGGCAGAATACCAGATTAGATTATAATGCTAATCCTGATAGAATTCTTTGATAGAAGCACTGGTAATAATACACAAATTAGCCTGTAAAAGCTACATTAATTAAATTTTTAATATTTAATTTCCTGTGTACCGTGAATTTTTCAAAAAGTCCTGGTTGAGACTTCTTTACTTCTAGGAGTTGGGAAAGGAATTGCCTTTCGCCAGTTACAGGTGAGGGAAAAGGCTGGCTGGCTGGCAGGCCCATGGCGAGCAGCCTGGGCAGGCAAAGCGAGCTCCGACGAGTGTGCCCGGTGAGGGTTGTAAGCGTGCATCACAGCGTGAAGGTCAGAGTCATTGCGCAGCAGACGGCGCGGCCGCATTTGCTGTTCCTGCCCTCTAGAGCCCAACTAGAAATCCGAGCATTAAACATTTTGTAACAAAAGGACAGCGCTAATTGCACATTTAAAATAAAGTTTCCTATTTGTGATTGCAGCCCACAGGGTATTTATGATGGCAACATTTGGCCCCAGCTCAGTGTCTCATACTTGGCCTTTCCACATTTGGCCCAGACGAGGATGCAGGGCACCTCGGAGAGGATGTAATTGAGCCTTTGTGTTTCTTTCCTTGACAGATATTTTATCCTAGTTAAATATAGCTCTTCACACAAGAGCTGAAAACAGGCGTCTTCTCCGAGCGCTTTCTCACGCTGGTTCTCAGCCTCCCCCTGAGTCCTCATCCCTAGTTCACGGAGCTCTCGGGGAGAGGCAAGCCAAGAAACCCCACGCTTCCTCTGCGGAAAGTGTCGCAGGTGCCTGTCCAGTGCTGTTGAAGCAAGCCCAGTCACGTCTATGCAGCCTGCTGCCCCTTCCAGAACCACCTCCTTGTCTTCCTCCAGCAAAGAGGAAGGACCACACCTCTTGTTTTGGTTGAAGGAAGCCGGCAGTCGCTCCTGGGTCTCGATGTTACTATCGCCTATCAGCAGCCCAGACGAGTTCCCGAGTCTTCCACTCCACTCCACTCCACGCTCTAGGCAGAAAATGGGTTTAGAGGTGTGCCAAGGAGGCAGAGGAGGAAGCGGGAATGGAAAATCCAAACCTTTCTCCAAAATCATGGTGAAAAGGCAATCTAGGTTTTCAAGTCAGACTGGATTTCAAACACTCGGGGCCACTTGCCTGATGGGTTCCTGGCAGGCTTATAAGCCCTTAGAAGTTCCCAGATGCCTCCACCTGGGAATCAGACAAACTCATGATGCTCTCTAGAACCATCCAGCGGAGTAAGGGGACAGGTTCCCGAGCTGACTGAGATAATGAAGATAACCTTCCCCTACGCTGAAGCTAATGATGCCATGAAGAAAGTTCTCTCTGTTCTGGAAACCTAAAGGAATGTGTGCATGTCGCCCTGGCCAGCATTCAGCCACACACATACTCCTCATCTTCGGGTCCTGGCACATTTCAGAGAGCACTTTGCGGTGTCATCTGGCCAACGGGCTGCCTGAGTTATAGATGATAAATCATTTCTTTCCAGAATTGCAAGACTTTCTTTTTCTTTGGGATTACATTTAATCTTTCCCAGGCAGTTTGCCTTTCTGAGAGAATGTTCTCAGGGATGAGTAACTTTGGTTTTTGCCCAGATGGTCTTTCTTTCAACTGCTTTCCATATTTTAATGATCCCGTCTTCATATATATATATATATTTTTTTTTTCAAAGTGATATGTTTGATTTGGGGTTTGAGGCTGAAACCCAGCTTTTTACTACAAATTCCTGCACACATGCCATGGTACTATCTCATATAGGAGCTGACAGGGTTAAGTGGGGGAAGTTACGGAGACCATTAGGGCACCGTTGCTCACAGTAAGGTCTGCGGGACACCTGTGTGCGCAGTCAGCGTGCTTCCTGAAAATGCAGACCACCGGGGCTGGATGCAAATACAAGAATGAAAATTCCGGTGGGGCAGGGGAGACCTTGCAATCTGCATTTTTCTCAGACACAGTGCACTGTGGAGTCTGAGAACCACTGTCCCAGCTGAAGGAGCAGGTGTGACCTTTCCAGATGTCCTTCCAGGTTGCCTTTCTCCACTCATCTCTTCAAGCTGGGCTTGGGTCTTCTCGCCTGCCCTCATAGCTTTCAGTCACTTTCATGTGGTTCAGAATCTTGTTGGCTGCGCTGAAGGCAAGCTGCACTGATGAAGTGGGACCCCATGGCAGTGACTCTGACCACAGTGCCTAGCATGGGTCTGAGTAGGCAGAAGGGAGCCCCGGGGAGATGGACGCTTCCCCCATGGAAGCAACATAAAAAAAATGACAACATTCAAATTGCACAGTGAGATTAACAAATGAGATTTCCCACGGCTGCAAAGTACTGGTCTGGAAGGTCTGGTCTCCCCCAGTGTGGTCAGGCACCCCAAGGGCTGAGGAGATGGAACTCTCAGCACACCCATGGCCCATTTGTTTGGAAGCCCTGCATTAGATCCCTAGAGCTCTTGTCCAGATAAAACATGAATGGTGGCCTGTAGGATTAGAGAGGAGGGGACCACATAGTGCAGATCGAGGGTAGGGAATTTAGATTTTAACAGCTGATTAGGTGTGGAGAGAAAAAGGAAACAAAGAAGGGAAGGTGTCAGGGGGCCAGATGGGATTTGGGCCATGCACAGAAGTAATGACAGAGCCCAGCCTTGTTGCTGCAGGAGCTGTCATTCCCTTCTCACCTCTCACCTCCATGTCCTTACCTGAACCCACATGCTCTTCCCCGGTCATCTGTTCCAGGCGCTACTCCAGGAGGTCTGAGGCTGCAGAAATAGGAGATCACTGTTTTCCCCTCCTGGCCCCTGGGATCCTGCTAGTATCGGCGAGAGACCTATGGCACATTTCCCCATTTTATTTTTTAGTCGAGTAAGGCACACACAGACTATGCACCTGTTCCATGATTTGTCAGGGACTGAGGTAGCAGATTTACCTCTGGCCTTTCCATCCTTCAATCAATGTCCTGTGTGTTTCTGCAATCATCACGGACATGGACACCTCGGCCCACTAGAGATAACAGATACATGTTGCTCTTTCTACCCATCTTGCCCGCTGTGGGCAGGGCAGGCTTCTTAGCTGCCTTCTACAGAGCCTGACTCCTAGGCTTGGAGCTTCCGGGGCGGCACCAAGCCTCCTGGCCTGCAGCTGGCAGAGCGAGGGGGGAACTCTGCTTCCCTGAGGAGGGTGTGCCCTTCTGCTCAATGAACCATCAGATTCCTTAGCCCAAAGTGCAATGCCCTCTGGGACTTGCACCCCCAAATCTATTTGCCAGTCCCGAACGGGCAACAATAGGAGGGGGTCCACTTCCAGGCAGGGCAGACCCAGGAGACAACCCCGGGGGTGGGTTAGGTTTTGTGGAGCCTGAAACGTATACAATTTTGAAGCGCATCTTTATGAAAAACATGCATGCGTGCACTACTCTTGTAAATTTCGCGGAAAACAAGGGACTGCGATGGAGGGGCCCTGAAGATGATGCTTCATTATCTCCCCAATAACCTGCCCCTGCATAACATGCCAAGCACAGGGCACACACAGCCTCTGTCACTTTTCCTCTGCCTGCACCTTGCCCGGCGCAGATGCAAAATTACAGTATCTTTGCATATGAAAGCAGGCACTGTCATCCCAGAGCCCCGGAGGACTGTTCTGCATGTCAAGCTAATTATTAGATGATAAGAGAGTGACTCCAGTGTGTGCTGTCTGGGTGAGGTCGGCCACTGCCAAAACACCCGGGGAGGCCAAGAGACAGGCTTGCAAGGAGGGGAAGAATGAAGGGTTTCAGGTCTGGATGGTAAAAACCAGCCCCAAGCTCCTCGCTGTCAGGAAGCTGCCTCAAAGGCAGAGGACGCGAGGGAGGCCATGGCCATGGCCGTGGCTGGAGGAGGCCAGGGCAGGTACAGACCTCTTCCCCAGAGAAAGCGTAACAGTGGGAATTTATGGAGTCAGCTCAACTCTTAGCATGCATTGCTTCCTTTGATCCCCCAAACCACCTTTTAAACTGGGGGTTATCGGGGCACCTGGCTGGCTCAGGCAGTTAAGCGTCTGCCTTTGGCTCAAGTCATGACCCCAGTGTTGTGGGCTTGAGTCCTGCATTGGGCTTCCCGCCAAGCTCCTCCCTCTCTCCTGCTCCTGCTCTCTCTCTCACGCGCTCTCTCACAAATAAATAAATAAAATCTTTTTAAAGAAAAAAATGGGATTATTTTTATTGATTACCATGTGAAAACTGCAACCCCACAACCTATAAGTGACAGAGCGCCCTGTGGTAGGATCCCCTCTCTCTCTTGTTTCTTTCACACACACACACGCACGCGCACACACACGTGCGAGTGCGCGCGCAGAGGTCTCACCTTGAGTTTGTGTAAATGACATCCCCTGACTGCAGCCCAGACCTGCCTTTAGTCAGGACCTCCTCCGGGCGGGGCAGTGTGAGGTCCACACGCCCCCCACAAGACGACACCTCAGTCATGTTCTTCTCGCCCCCAGAGAAAGGCTGCATGAGGTCAATGGTTTGCAGGTGCGCTCTGTGGAAACTCAGGACATCCAAGGAGCTTTCTGGAAGGGGGAAAGGAAAGGAAGGGCACCCGACAGGGAGGTGTGGATGGGAGGGTAGGGTGGCTCCAGAAACCTCCCTCCCAAATCCGACCAGCGCAGCTGGCTCTGCCCTCGCGGGATGGTCAGGGTTTCCCCTGTCTGAACAGAGGGCTCTGAAACCCCCAAACACTCGCACACCCATGTGCGTCCGCCCTGCGCACTGGCTGGTTGGGTGGGAGGCTTATGCCAGGTTTCCCGGGGGGAAGTGGGTCCTTCCCTTCTTTCTTGAGGCGGTCCGGTGAAATTGATGAACTGATCTCCAGAGTCAGATGTTTAAATGCATGGAAGAGAACACATCAGATTACAAAGGAAACCAATTACACTGAAATGCAGTTATCAAAATATTTTTTAAAAACCTCAGATTTGTGCTACCGTCTCACATCAGCAAGCTCTAGTGACAGGTCTAACAACCACAGTCACTCTGGAGAGGCGAGGAGCTGAGATAGCCCCTTCAGCGACCTCCAGCAAGTGTGCTGCCTCCGTGATTTCCACCGCGGACAAATCAGAGACGCTGCGAAAACACCCGAGGTCCCTGGCGAACCCTCGCAAGAGCAGGGAAAGCTACATTTTGGCTGAGCTCGTGAACATAAAGATGCAAAAACCTTTCCCATCCAAGTTTCCTGAATCCTTGAATTCTGCCCACGGGCCCCACGAGGGTGGGGAGGGAGGCTGGTCTTTTCTTCCGGCCCTGCTGGGCTCGTAATGCTTACGCTGTGCTGGAAACCCTGGTGTCCAGCGCGGGGGAACATTTCTCCAACTTCCCACTGGATTCTGATCCTCATGCCTCAGACCCTAAGCCTGTCCCTTAATCCGTCTCTCCCCCAGGGAACACAGCGCTGGGAGGTCCGCAGTGTTCAGTCCGTCTGTCCAAGGGCTGCAGAACGTTACTCACTGCCCGGAGACCGGAGCATTCCCTCCTGCCCTCACCTGTCCTCACACACGCAATTCAAGCTCACTCCCCAGGAGGGAGATTCCAGAAGGATCCATCAGGTGGCTCTCTCTGCTCTGTCAAAATACCAGAACATCCCTGCTGCAGGGGCGTGGGGTTAGACAGCTGGTGGGGTTTCAGAGGGCTGTTTTGGGTTGAGAGGCTTTTCTCTCCCTCTGATGCTTTGTTTTCAGACTCATTCACAGGCCAACCACGGAGGCTACAGGAACGGAGGGCGGCCCGGTGCTTCCTTCCCAGGGCCGTGACTGGTGAGGTAGGGGAACAGGGCTTGGCCCGCCTCCCCTACTTCTCAGGAAGGAAGCTGCAGGTTGTTAGCAGCTTCTGGGAAAACCCATGGGGGTGCCGGACCCCCTGGAGGGTGGCCCACCCTCTGACGGGCTGTGGCTCAGGCAGGGCCTGGAGAAGCAGGCATCGAGAATGGCGGAGCTGGAAGGAATCCCAGAGGGCTGCTCGCTCCCTGCTCGCTCCCTCCCAGATAAGATGTTGGAAGCTGGGTCCCTGGGCATCTTGGGCAGAGCCAACACTGGCAGAAATCACCCTGTCTCCTCTGGCCTGGCCTGGCCTGATCCTCTGGTGGCTCCCACCCACGAGGGCATCGAGAACCCTCAGGTGTGCAACAGCTCCCCTCTGCCAACCTCTGCTCCCCCCCCACACACACCGCCCCTGAGTCTCTCAGAGAGGGTACCACAGATCTCCAGCCGGCAGCTCTCCCTGCCTCAGGCGCCCGGGGCCGTGCTGGAACAACGCTCTTCTGGGGCTGGTGCTGGAGGGTCTCCCTCCTCGTCCCAGCACCACCCAGAGCCAGGGCCTGAAATGCTGACTCCCAAGGTGACTCCCCCGCCCCGAGGGAGGGCTTTAGAGTTCAGAGGTGTCCAGCATGGGCCACCCCCTCCTGTGGCTCATGCTGACCCTGGCTCCAGATAGCTCTCACACAAGGCCTCCTTCTCGAGCCATCCATTTGGGGCCACCTGCTAATGTCTGAAATTCTGCTCTCAGTGAATCCTTGAGACACGGAGTCAGCTGCTTATTGTGACTGCCCTGACAGGCTCCTCCCGGCCATCTCTCTGGCCCTCTCCACGCTCCTCCAGACCCTGCCCCAAGACCTGGGAGTAAAGAGTAAACGACCTTTCTCTCAACTCCCCCCCGGCCTCTGGAGTGAGGCTCAGTCTGGTGCCTTATGTCCACTTCTGGCCACACTTCCCCACTCTGAGGCCTGAAACCCTGTGATCTGGGGCCTGTGGCGGTGGTCACACAAGCTCTCCAGGCCCAAGGCCACGTAGCGTGTCAGGGAGGATTGTGGGAGGCCCTTGACTCCCTCTTTATGCATCTTTCCCCTACGTATATCCCCCATCCCCAGCTCTAGGGGTCCAGGGTCTGCACACCTTCCCCCCCCACCCCCGCCACCGGCCTGTGAGGTATGTTCCCATTAAGCATTTAAAGCTCCCTGGCCCAAAGCACACATGACCAGCTCAGCTCAGAGCTCCCCCCCCACCTGCTCTGGGAGACCGCCCAGGGGTCTGAGGAAAACAGAAAGAACATGAGCCCCCAACCTTGGGGAGCAGGGAAGAGGTCTGGAGCCAAGAACTCACCAGAGGGTAGACGGCAGGGCTCACTGGCCCTGAAGCAGGCTTTCCAATAAGAGGAACCCCTACTAGAGTCGTGCAAAGCTCTGGTGGCCTCCCAGGGCAGTGAGTGGAGGCTTTGTGGAGGCTGTGGGCCAGCCTCTGAATAAAGCCCAGACCTCCAGATCCTCTGGGTTTCATCTGGGTCCACACCTGCCTCTGCACGGTGAGGACAGAGAGCTGAACTTCTTTCCTATGTGGTTGCAGAAGCCTCCACACCAGCCCTCTGGTCCTCTTCCTCTTGGGCTGACCATGCATGGCAAAAAGGGTGCTTCGAGTGGGCCCCCAGGTGGGAAAGCCACAGAGGCAGGACTGACCACACACTCTTCCCACCTAGAGCCCCAGGGCCCACGTTCTGCCAGCTGCTAGCCTCTTCACTCACCATCCCCTTCGTTCCCTCATGGGTTCCAGCCATGGAACCCGCTGCCCAGCGACAGCCCCCCGGCACACCAGGCTCCTGAAGGCCCTGGGCCTTTGCACACATGCCTCCCCTGCTCAGTGCCCTTCACGCCTTTGCTCATCTGCTTCAAATGGCCTAGCCGCCCCCAGCCTGGTTCAGACACCGGCAACTCTGTTGGGCTCCCGCCATGAGGGGGGACCCTGTCCTGCTCTTTGAACCCCCTGTACCTGCCACAAACCTGGGCTCAAAGCAGGTGTTCAGAAAATATTTACTGGATGGTTTTATTATGCACCAGCTGTGTACCATGCACTCTGCATTGTCTAAAGCATAAACGTCCTGTCTTTGGCAGCTCTATAGGCCAGGTGGAGAAGCAAGATACCAGCCCTGCCTGGCAGAGGATGTGCTCGCTTTCTCAGACACTCGAGTAGACAAGATTCAAGAAGAAAGAACAACAACACGCACGAGCGTCATTTCTGCCACCGGTGGCCTCTGGAGCTCACGTGTCCGCCTGTTCGCTTGTTCTAGGACGTGGGATCGAAAGGTTGCTTTTCTATTACGTGTGTTTACAGGCTTTTATTTCTCTTTGTTTATCTCTCCTGAAAGTTTGGATGTGCATGGGCGATTTGTACAGGAATTTATGTCATATAATTCAGAAATAAATATGCACTTATGGGAGGGCATGCTGAAAGATGTTTCAGGAATGAGAGTGTTGGATGAAGGTGTGTTTAAATTGTCCTGGGGGAGCAGCCTCCTGCTGGAGGGAATGCTAGGAGGGCTTCCCCGGCATCTGCCCCCATTCCCTGCCTCACGCCTCCGCCGGGAATGACACAGCTCCCTCCGTGCTCTGACTGCCTTCCCGGAAGACGGGGACTTTCAGTCTGGGCTCCAGGCCCTGTCACCTGGAGACATTGCCCGCCCAGGCCCGTGCAGTGAGTGGGGACAGAGCCCTTGGGCTAGCCCACTCCCTCAAGGAGAGCCTCACTTGGCCCCCAGGGAGAGGCGCTTGGGGACCGGAAGGGGTCTCAGCCGAGCCAACCTGGGACAGCAGTAGACGTGAGAGCAGATGGAATGGTTTTCAGTTCAGCTTCCCACAAAAACCACTTGGAATTGGTGTCCCTGAACATCCCGTTCCATGTTCCTCCTCCGGCTGCCTGAAGCCTTTCCCTCCGCAAGGTGCCCGGCCCAGTGCCAGGTAGGTTGGAGCCATCCCTCGTGACAGCTGGTTCATTGCAACAGGGATTCTCTGAGTCCCCACTGAGAGCCAGGCCTGGGGACGGGCACTGGGAGTCCCACAGAAAGCTGACACAGGCAGCGAGAAGGGCAGAGGCCATGTTTTTGTGGCCTCATTTTCCACTTTGCAACACGTTTGGCCCTTCAGCAGACCTGTGAGGTACAGATCATCACCCCGTTTTGCAAATGAAGAAACGGGTGCAGAAGATGGAATAATGTTCCCTTCTCCCAAAGAGGTCCAGGTCCTAATCCACGAAACCTGCGAACGGTTTCCCATACTTAGCAGTTTTGCAAATGAAGAAACGGGTGCAGAAGATGGAATAATGCTCCCTTCTCCCAAAGAGGTCCAGGTCCTAATCCACGAAACCTGCGAACGGTTTCCCATACTTAGCAAAAGGTGCTTTGCGTCCGAGATGAAGGATTTTGGGATGGACAGATTATCCCGGATTATACAGATGGACCCCATGGCATCACAAGCATCCTTACAAAAGGGAGGCAGGAGGCCAGAGTCAGGGGAAGAGGCCCAGGGAGGGAAGAAGAGGTCCCAGTGGTGCCTGGCCTCCCAGGAACATGGGCAGCCTCTAGAACCTGGAGAAGACACGGAAATGGACTGTCCCCTAGAGCCAGAGGAACACAGCCCTGCAGACACCTTGATCTTAGCCCAGTGAGACTGATGTTGACACCTTTCCTCTAGAACCGTAAGGCGATCCACCTGTGTTGTCGAAGGCACAAAGTGTGTGGTCATTTCAGTAGCAGTAAAAAACAAATCTACAAAGCACTGCTTGTCCCCAGCCACAGAGCTGGAAGGGGCAGAGGTGGCGTTTGAACCCAGGTCGGTCTCCCGGGGTTCCAAGGACGCTAAGAAACCCTTGCTCGGAGCCTGGAGCCCAGGAGCCACAGGAGCCCTTGCTGGGCCAGGTTAGGGAGGTGCCAGGGCCTACAGCTGAGCAGGAGGGAGGGAGGTTTGGGCCCTGGAGGGGGCTCTAGGCTAAGCCAGGAGGTGAGATGTGGTTAGACCGGAGACGCTCACAGCTTCCAGTGCCTTTCTCTTAGAGGACTCGAGACTGTGTTCCCACAGGGATTCAGACCCAGGTGCTGGTCCACCGTGCCCATCGCCGGCTGGAGGGGAAACAGCCCGGCTTCTGCATTCCTTCATGTGGGACAGCTGAGAAGCATGGAGGCCCTCCCTGACCCCCTCGGAGGAGCAAAGCCCAGCTACTGTGGCCGACCACGGGACCTGGGGTAAATCACTCCGTGGCGCCTGTCCTCAGTTTCCCCCTTGGAAAAACAGGAAGACAATACCTACCCCAGGGCTGCTGGAAGGGTCTTTTGCATGTGGGTCTCAGGGGAGCCGAGTGTCCGCTGGTGTGCCGTCCTGTGGGCCTTGCACATCCCCTTTGTCAAGTGTGGGAGTCCGTCTTGCTCACAGGTGCCTCTGTTTCACCAGAGGCCCAGTGATCTTGACGGCACCGGGGGGTCCAAGTCACATGGTCTTAGCTCCAATTACCTGCTCCAGTCACAGAACCTGGTACCTACGCCGCTGGGGGCTTCCCTCCTGCTCGGAGCCTCTGTTCCCCTGCAACAGAGAGAAGTAGCCTCTCGAGAGCTTTGTCGAGGGGGAGACCTCACTCCGGCAGCCCGGCCCCTCTGGCCAGCAGCCCTTTGGAAAGGGGCACACTGCTCCTGCTACTCCCCTTTGCCAGAAGGCTGCGGGAGGCCAGGCACAGGTGTCCCTCCTCCCAGGAAGCCCTGGGTGGATGGAGGCCCGAGGCCCAGGAGCCGGGAGAGCCAGGGGACAGAGCCAGAAGGGACAGTCTCTTCGAGTGGCTCATTCTGGATCGGTTTGAAAGTTGCATTTGGTGACACATCTACTTACGTCGCTATATTTATCTGTGAGAGGGGCAGGGTATTTTTGAACGGATGCAATTTCTGCCTCTTTCCCTTGAAAAGAAACTTCTCATTCCTATTCGTCTCTCCCTGCCTCTGCCTCTGCTTCTTGCATACCTCTTCTGTATAAACACACACGGATACGTGTGCACCCCCACACACAGACACACACACACACGTGTGCACAGACACGCAGACCCTTGGTTTAATAGCCACTATCCCAGGACTCTCTGTGGTTGACTCATGCCTCTCTAGCATGACAGACAGACAGGTAGAAAGGCAGAGAGAGGGAATGGAGAGAAAAGCGTGGAAGAAATTGTGGGTTTGCTCCTTTATTTACTTTTTTCTTCCAACTTGACTGCACACTCACTCAGTATGAGGGAAATGGGCCAAGGGCAGGAGAGAAGGCCCTGAGAGCCACCTGCCTGGCTGGGGACCTGTGGGATGCTTCAGGTCCCAGGGAGCAATTCGCCCTCTGGCTTCAGTCCCATGCTTGCAGCTGACCTAAAGCCGAGCACTGCGGGGAGAGAACTTCGGGAAGAGCCAGGATGGCCCGGCAAACTGGAGAAACACAACGGGGCCCAGGTACAAGGGTGACACCTTCCCTTTTAAATTCAAATAACCAACAACCAGGAAGTAATCAGGGAGGTAGGAGATGCACACATGGCTCTGGCTGTGGCAGCTACACGGCAGATGGGTCCTGGGTGCTGTCTCCTGAGAGCAAAGTCACAAGGTTTTCTTGTACGTGTCTTCTAGAAGTCTTACAGTTCTGTTTTATGCTTAGGTCTCTGATCCATTTTCAGGGGATTTTTGCATATGGTGGGGGAGAAATAGGGCTCGAGGTTTGCTCTTTTTTCCCCCCGTATATGGATATTCAATTGTTTCCGCCCCGTGCACTCAACAGGATATCCTGTTTCCCAGTGCCCTCGCTTCGCGGTTAAGTCTAGGAAGCCTTGAAACCGATGGTGCGTTTTCTCCGACTTTGCTTTTCTTGTTCAAAACTGGTTTGGCTAGGCAAGTTCTTCTGCATTTCCATCAAAGTGTTAGCATTAGCTCGTCCATCTCAAGTCACAGTTTTGCAGGGGGCCTTCCTGGAACGGTACTAAAAGCACGTGTCGACTTGGGGTGACAGGCGGGCACTCCAGGTTAAATGGAGCTCACCGGTTCTGTCTGTTGGGCTCCAGGCTCTGCTTTAAGCTCATTACATAAATGACCTTAGTAAGTCCTCATAAGCACCCTTAAGAGGCAGGACTATTTCCAGTCCCATGCCCGAGAGGAGGACACCAAGGGTCTAACTTCAAACAAGAGCATCTCCCTGATAGTCGCTCAGCGTGGAGGCGGGGCCCGGCTTCTGGGCAGCTGGCCCGCTGCCTGTCCAGACACCACAAGTACACGCCTGGGGCTTCTCCTCGGCCTGCTCTCAACTGGGCCCCAGGAGGGAGGAAAGAAGGTAGACTCCGTGGGGGGACAAGCTGGTGGTCCCAGGCAAGCTCTGGCCACCAGGCCCCAGCGGGACACACGTCCACACATGTGCCTTCCTGGGGACATTTGGGGATGAAGGGATTAGAGGCCACTCGGCCCAAATGTAATTGCTAAAGGACTTCAGTCAAAGGAGGATTAGCTGGGGATTGGGAGGAAGTTTCCCACAAACCATTGTGGCTGCCGGGGGCAAAGATTACTTAGGGATAGGAAGAGGTCCTGTTGGATGGGGCAGAGACAAGAGGACATTGCTTTCCCGGAGTTCTCAGCATCCCTCACAGGGTCCAGGCTGGGCCTCGGGGCCGTGGGAGTCTTGACGGAGAGGAAACTGAGCTCGGCACACAGGGCAGCTTCTGGGGTCAGGGCCCTGGCTTCTCCTCCCTTCCCTCTCTCACAGTCTGCCAAGTGGGCTCCTGGAACACCAGCAGGCCTCTGGTACAGAGGACACTGGCCGGGCAGCTGCTGGGGAGACTGGGTTTGCCCCCAGCTCGGCCCCCACTGCAGACCCTCCCATCTGCGCCCACTGTCCCTTCTCTGCATGAGGCAGACAGCCATGGCCCTCCACGTGTCCCTTCTGCTCCCCATGCACCCAGCATGTAAGAGGTCAATCAACAGCCCTGTGGTGACCGTTGCCAAGGATGCCTGCCCATGCACACTCGGAGAAGTGACAGCCTAAGGTTCCACGACCCCATGCTGCCACCTGGTGGTCACAGGGAAGGAAATGACAATGATCCAGGAGGATGAAATGGTGAGGCAGCAGATGGCTATGGGATGTGGGGCTCTCCCCTGCACACTGTCCTATAACGCTTTCCATGAGCATCTCCTCTGAGGACAAGACACCTAACGTCTCACATCGAATAAAGTGTCACTGCTGTTTGTGGACATCACTCATGTTCTTTTACTTGATCCTTACTACAATCCTGACAGGTGAAGATTTAGTTTCTCTACCAAAGAGAAGGCAGGGATTTTCAGAGATGTTAAGTAACTTTCCAAGGTCACACAGCAAAGAAATGGCAGCGCTAGGACTGGCACCATTCATGTTTGTTTGGGCCCTATGTACTTTCCCGAGAGTCTCCCGATCCTCTCACGGGGTCTGGGCCAGGGGAGGGGGTCTGGTAGGGAGGACAGGTCCCACCATGAGAGAGACTCAGGGGGATCAAGAGCTGTGGTCGGGAAGCATCTCCTTTTGTCCTTGATCAGCCCCGGACAGATACTGAGCACGAGGTCACACAGCCCTATAATCTTAGGAGTCAGCCGTGCATTTCCCAAACAAGCGTCCCGTGTACAAAAGGTGGGCACAGAAATGTCGATTCAAAGGCATAGCCTGGGAGGAAATGCACATCTCTGGGAACCGTGATTAAGGAAACCTTTTAATTTTCCCATTTATGCTTTGTCTCTCTGTGTGCGGTATCTCTCCCAGAGCATCTGAACTGCATCGTATGGAAAATAACATCACAAGGAAAGACCTCGGAGGTTGTCTGAATGAGAGTCGGCACTCAGTATTGTGTTCTGTGAAAGAAAGAAGGAACGAATCCAGGGAAACTGAGGCACAGAGAGGAAGACAGATGTTCCCAAGGTCACAGAGCTACCAGAGCTGGGTCTCAGACTTGGGTCTCCCAAAACCTGCCTGTTCTCTTTCCACCCCCTGAATGGTACCCCGAGTGGCCACAGGGTCGAGCAGGTAGAGGGGAGACCAGTGTGCCAGGCAAAGGCACTAGGGAGCAAGCGAAGACTTTAGAGCAAGGGTGTTGCCATCCAGAACTATGCCTTTGCCAGATTGCCAGGTCCTTTCCTGTTCTTTCATTTGGCCATGAAAAACCTTTTTTTCTGGCGAGAGGGAGGAAGGAACTGATCTTACAAATCCTAGACCCAGGCCTATTATTATGTTTAGCCCTGGGCTGCCCTTGCTGTCCTTTTTCCTGATTTATTAACAAGGTCACTTGGCCCAGTCTGGGTCTCGATTCCTACACCCGTCCCCAGGCCCCAGAGGTCTCCCGAGGGAGATGAGAGGGTGATGTAAGCGAGTCTGAGGGTCCTCCTGGCCTGCACAGCCTTCAGGAGACCCCCCCCTTCCCCCAGCTACCGTGGGCCTCACTGTGGGCCCCGCGGGCCTTGCTCTCCGATGTCACTGTCTTACTTCATTCTTACCACAGCCTTAAGGGGAAGTCCCCCCCCCCTTTCAAACAGACTTTAGTTTTTTGAGCAGGTTTAGGTTCACAGGAAAACGGAAGGGAAAGTACAGAGAGTTCCCACACACCGCTGCCCCCAGGCACGCCCACCCTCTGTCGACAAGCCTACACTGACGTGTTGCCCTCTCTCAGGGTGCATGGTTGACTCGAGGGTTCACCCTCAGTGTCCGACATTCTGGGTTTGGATCAGAGGTGGTGCTTGTGAGCACCTGTTGCCAGAGGAGGGCGGCTGGGCCTGGAGAGCGAGGGTCAAGCCGCACAGAGAAGAGGTGACAGGAATCTGGGCCTGCGCTGTCCAGTCCATACGGGGCCACAGGGCTTCCTGCAGAGGGCTGTGGCCGGAGAGAAGGCTGGGCAGGGGGGGCTTCTGAGCCGGCTGAGCGGGTGGGGAAGGGGTAAGAGAGGGGAGGGGGAGAGGATGGGGAGAGGGGAGGGGGCACCCCAGAGGCACCAAAGCTAGTCCTCCTTGCAGTCACAGGCCTCAGTCAGCAGATAGCCACTTCCCTGCATCCCGCTGGTGGGGCAGCGTGACATGGAAGGGTTTAAGCTGTTTTCACCCTTTTGTAGATTCAACAGGCTGGCACCTGAGACGGGTCTCAATTGTTCCCCTTCCTGGAGGTGAGTCGACAGGTGACCATTTCTACAGTGACTGGGGAGGACCGACCAGATGTTGTAACATCCATGGGCCCCACCTTCTGCTGAACTGAGTTACTGTTCCCTAAGGAGCCTCGTCCCCAGCTTCCTCTCCACATCTCTCACAACCGGGGGGTCTGGGTACGCCCCCTTCTCCCCGCTGGGGCGCTTCCTGGCCTCCTGCAGGCGGGGCCGAACCAGCCCTCCCCGGGCAGCAAACGCTCACCCCCGACTCGGGACTGGCCTGGCTCCCCAATCCCTTGCAGCACCCGGACCCAGAACTACCTCTTCTCCCAGGACCGCGTGGGCCCGTGGAAAGAGCATGGTTCTGGAGTGACACCCCGGAGGCTGACTCCCAGCTCTGCCTCTTGTGTCCACGTGGGCTTGGGCGGGACCCCTGGTTTCTCAGCTGACAGCTGGGGCACTACTCCTCCCAGCCAGGCGTAAGGACCAGAGATGGAGGAGCAGAGGGTCTGGCACGCGGCAGGTGCTCCGAAGTGGGTGGTCCAATTCCCGAGCCCGAGGGGATTACCTCTGGCCTGAAACACCTCCCGTCTAGACAAAGGGGCCAAGGGGGCCCGGAGCCCAGCCTTCACTCATTCAGCTGATGAACAAATCCGCTCCGTCTGGGTTACAGTGTTGACAACTGCGTCACCCAGGCCACGGATCCAGGCGCCCTATTTGATTTTCATTTCAGAAACCAGCTATCAATAGTGACCTCTCCCCAGGGTGCGGGGGCTGTGAGGAGCTTGTTGGCACGAAGGCCCCCTCCCCCATCAGAGGCCTGGTGGCTCCTCCTTGCCCCTTCTCGCCTGGTGGAGACAGCGCTCCTCTCTTGGACCGCATCTGACCTCCGAGGAGTTTGTTGGATGTAGAGCCCGGCGTCCCCCAGTCTATTATATTGGAAAGTGCAGAGGTAGGTCCGGGAGGCTCCGTCCTCACCAGCCCTCCCCGTGTCTCTAGTCTGGGGTTCTCTGCCTTGGAGCATACACTGGGCATCTACCTCCCTAGGGAGACAGTCCAAGAAGCAATGGCTGTGATGTGACCTCATGGAGGAGGAGAACAGGACCTTACGGTCCGTTATCCCTTACAGGAAGAGGCCATGTTTGTGTGGGAGAAACACAGACTCCGGAGTCCTCCCACCCCGCCCTCCCCCCCACACATCAGGTTAAACCCCAGCTCCCACCCGAGGCTAGCAGCTTAGCCTTCTCAGATAACTCCTAGCTTTTAGTGCCTTCTCAACATTAAAATAGGAAAGTTAATATCTATTTCAAGGAACTATGCTTGAGAGTCTATGAAATTCCAGAGGGCCTGGCACAGAGCAGGTGCTGAACTCCTCATCTTGGCCCTGCTTGGTAACTGGATTCTGTAAAGGTGTCTCCTTGGTCAGCTGGTGCAATGCCAGGCATGGCCAGAAGAGGGTGGTAGAGGGACACTGCAAGGCATACGGAGCAAGAGCTCCCCCTACTGACCCCTCTCCCTCCAGGGTGACTGCAGGTGGCATCTGGGCTCCCAGACCCAGGACGGGGTTAGAGTCTTGCTCAAAACTCTCCACGGAGTTTTCTCGGCACCCAGCAGGGGGCCCCCTGCGCTCCACACCGGCCCCGGCTGGTGCCCCAGTGAACTTCTCCACCCAGTGGGCTGTAATCTCTCCAACATGGTCTGAATCTCATCCAACTGCTTCGTTCCTTCTTTGGGTACTGTCCCTGTGCCCTGGAGGGGCACTTGTCTTCCATAGAGTCCTCTGTGGTCTTTGTTAGTAGTTAACCACCTTTCACTAGCTACTAATTCTCTGTATTAAATTGTCCCTATTCAAACAGTTGGTGTGATTCTTGTTTCCTGACGGGACCCCAACTAGTCCAGTGGTAGGTGTCGTACACTGATGTTCGCTGACTCTCCATCTCCAACAAAGCGTTTTCACGGGACAAGGGAAAATTACCACATACCACCAGAAGCCGTGACAACCCAAGAAATTGCATCACCCACGTGAACAAAAGACATCCTTCTTCTAAGGACGGCAGAGTGCTACCACGTTATACTTCCTGGGGACGGCATGGGGGAAGCTACCAGGAGTAAAGGGTCAGCATCGTCTAGCATTTTTTTTTGCGGTTTGCATATTAGAAGAAAAACCAAAGTCTTCCGTGGAAATCATGCATCACTTGAAGATTATATTTTGAGAAAAAAGAATAAACCAAGGACCAAAAATGGATGATAAGGGCCATGACTCAGGAGGCAGGGAACCTATCTCTTCCAGGACCAAAATGTTGTGGGACTCAGGAAAGACCCAACGAGCTCAGTGTCGTTGTCCTCAGCCATGCCCCAATAGGGTGACACAGTCATGCCCCAATGGGATGACCTGTGGGGTGTGTCTGCACACAACCTGCTTCCCATTCTTTGTGGTTTGTGGACTCAGTGTAGGGAGGAAGGTGTTAAAAATAACCCATTTGTATCATTCTTTGGGGACATATGACCTCTACGGACCCCACCAATAGGGCCAGATTTTGGCACCCAAAGTGGGCAAAGCCAGCTGAACTGCCCCTGACCCCCAGCAGAAAGTTAGCTCAACAAAGCTTCCCTTCTGGCTGCTTCTGTTACCTTACCCTACCTCGGCAGCTGGCCGTCAGGAGGGAGCTGTCCTCAGCACGGAGCTTCTGCAGCCTGGTTGTGCCATCCTGTCTCGTGGCTGGGTGGAGGTGGGTGTGTGGCAGGACTGGGCATGACCCCACGGGTGGAGCCCCCCGGTTCCAGTGGTGAACTCTGGGCTGTGCCCTCCCAATGGGGATGTCCTGTCCTTTGCGGGGGAGCCTGGGATCCCTGCCTAGAAGCCATAAACCATGGGGTCTCGGGATCTCAGAGGACGAGGCACTTGGAAGAAGGACGTAAAGGCCAAACTCCTGACTGAAGTCAGATGGAGAGACAGTTCCAGAACATTGCTCTACTCACACTGGGGGTCACTACTGCCCATTTAGAGGTGGGGAGTAGAGGACTTGGCATGTGCAGAACGCAGACCAGGGCTGTGATTCCTGGAGATGGCCACTAGGTGTCACCATCCCACCGCCCTCCCCCCGGGGGCGATACGAAAGCCAATGGTCAATGCAGGGTGAGTGAAGGGGCTTTGGAATGTCCACGCTCACAAAGTTGTCAGAGGAGCAGCGACTCTCAGGCCGACAGAGGAAAGCACTGTTGGGTTTGTTTCTCCAGAGAGTGGATCTCAGGAAGAGTTGCTGCTGCCGGGGCCTTTCTCCTGGTTATGTGCTGCCCCTGAATGATGATGGCGGATTGGAATCCTTAGGACCCGGCTCCTTGAGTCTGTGGTGTGGAAGGGACCTTAGAGACCTCCAGCTTCAGCCCCTTCATTTTCGGGAAGGGGACCCAGAAAGAGAAGGCTGTTCCTTGAAGCACACACATGCACACACACACACACAGCTGGCTGGAGGCCGGACAGGTAGTCTCACACTCTGGAGTCCCTGTCCAAGGCTCTGTCCCCTCCACCATGCTCCCTGTCTCTACATAGGCTCACTGTCTTTAGCATTTGCTGAGCACTTACTAGACGCTGTTTTGTCTTTCTTCCATCCATCCTTCCTTCCTCTTTCCCTCCTTCCTTTTCTTTCTTTCTTTCTCTCTCTCTCTCTCTCTTTCTTTCTTTCCCCCTTCTTGTGGCTGAACAGAATTGGATACCCTTAAAGAGGTAAGATGACCCGACATGTCAGTGACAAAAGCAGGGTGTCCCAGCAGGGGTTCTGTTTCCTTCCCCTTGGTCCAGACTGCTGCCAACATCATCTACTCCTGATGCAAAACAGGCCTAAAGGAGACCGGGATTCAGACAACGAGGGAGCCGGACGGATGACGGGACAATGCCACACAGGTGGCAGCTCACTCAGGTGAGGCCTGCTCCAGCCGGGCGGGCTGGTGGGAAAGAAAGAGCCTTCGGAAGGTGGATGCTTCCGCGCTGCAGCACCACTGTGACCGCCAGGGGGTAGTGTTTCATCACCTCCTGGGCGGTCAGAGCCTCTTTTCCCAGTACCGCAGAAAGTAAGTCTTTTAGGGGAACAGGGAGGGGTGTTTACAGTAAAAGTCTAAGTGTGGAAAAGAGAAAGATATATCGTCTGGGCATGAAATGATCTCTCGAAGGCAGTGATTTCATCGTTCTGCTTGTCTCTGCTCTCAGCAGCAGCTCTGTACTTGACACAGATCTAAAGCTGGAGAATTACGTCTCGGGGTCCAGCCCCCTTCCCACCGGCTCTTCTCCTGTGGTCCAGAATTGTTCACAACCTGAGGCACTCTCTGGGGGCTTTTGAAAGGATGGCGTGGAACCTTGTTTGAGATGTCCCAGCCTGTGGGGCGTCAGGCCAGTCCCCCTGCCTCTCCTGTGAGCTTCTCTAGGCTGCAAAGTCCGGCCCAAGGACCCACCTGCCTCTGTCTTCTCAGATACATCCCTTGGCTGCTCGGCTGCCGCCCAGGGCTGCTGTGCCGTTATGGCCCGTCCCGCTGGGAAATGAAGCACTTCTGGCTTGGCTGGGGGATGGTTAATCAACAGCCTTGTCAGAGTGATGGATTCTTCTAGGATTATTGCTTAATTAGCTTGTTTGGAGGTAAAAATAACCCGGGACATCAGTTCTCTGGGAGTGGGGAGGAATGGGAGGAGGCAGCCGGGAGCGGGCAGGAAGGACTCCAGGAGGTGCCCGGGGTGCAGAGTGTGGCGGGGGTGGGTATGTAGGTGGGGCTTTGAAGCTGGGATTCATGAGGCGTCTTAGGGCTACCACGGTGGCTGGGGCCAAGAGCACGCACCATTCCATAGAGTCACAAAAGCGGTGATATCTGAGATGTTTCCCAAGGACTACAGGCATCGTTCGGGGAGCTTTCAATAAAAGCAGATTCCCAGGCCTAGCCCCAGACTTCCTGGATCAGAATCTCTGACGCTTTAAAAAAAAAAAAAAAAGTCATTCCAGGTGAGGCGTCTGGGTGGCACAGTCAGTTAAGTGTCCGGCTTCTGTTGTGATCTTGGGGTCGTGGGATCAAGCCCTGCATCGGGCTCTGTGCTCAGGGTAGAGTCTGCTTGAGATCCTCCCTCTCCCTCTGCCCCTACCCTTGTTTGCACTCTCTTTCTCCCTCTCTCTCCGATAAATCTTTTTGGGACACCTGGGTGACTCACTCAGTTAAGCATCTGCCTTCTACTCAGGTCACGATCTCAGGGTCCTGGGATGGAGCCCCGTGTCCTCTTCCTCTGCCTGCTACTCCCCTTGCTTGTGCTCTCTCTCCCTCTGTCAAATAAATAAATAAAATATATATTTTTAAATAATCTTTTTAAAAAAAGTTACTCCAGGTGATTTTTTATGCACACTAAAGTTTGAGAGTTTACAGGCCTAACCTTGATCCGTGTGGGGCAAGTCCCTTCCACCGGCAGTGGGCTTCCAACGATTGGGCTCCATCGCCAACATACCAGTCCACACCCATGAGCCCCAGTGGTCATCCTTCTGCTGATCTCCTGAATTAGGTCTCGTCCTCTGCATCTCCCATCTTATCCCTCTGTCTCTGTTGCTCCCGGCCAAGCCCCGTCAGCCCCACTCCCGGCATCTTCCTTCTCCGGGCTCTCCATATCCATCTGCTTGTCTTTCTTTTCTCCTTCCGTTTCTCTCTTCTGTTGGCACCTGGCCCTCCTTACACCCACTTCTGTATCCTCTCCTGTCTGGAAGGGGCTGGAAGCCTGAGAGTTCCCAAGACACTTTCAGTCCCCCAAGTGAGATGCACTTATGTGACATTGGGAAGGCAGAGGAGGGGCCTTATTCCTTATTCCTGCCTGCCCTGCCTTATTTCTCTGTGTCCGGCAGGGCAGGCAGGTACGCAGGCTTCAGGAATTGTGAGCACCGTAGGGCTGCGGTTCCCTGCAGTATTTAGCTAGGGGAGGGGCAGGAGCCCCTCGTGGTGCCCTGAAAGTTCGTGATAAACCTGGCAGTCACTGGCCACCTTCTCTGGCCTTTGCTCCTCTTGGTCCCTGTGTTAAATCCTGTTAAAACAGGAGCAGAGTGGTTCCTGTTTTCCTGCCTGACGCCACCTGTTACGCTCTGTTCTTCCCGTGTCACCTCCGTATTCCAGGCTCCGCCCCCTTTCTTATTCCCTCTCCTCTGCCCAACTGGCTGTTCTATGGAATGGAAAGTTTAAAATGCTTAGTTCTAGTGAAGTTATATTATCTCCATTCTTTTTTTTTTTTTAAGATTTTATTTATTCATGAGAAACCGAGAGAGAGGGAAAGGGAGAAACAGGCCCCCTGCTCACCGGATGCCGGGTTCGATCCCAGGATGCTGGGATCATGACTCGAGCTGAAGGCAGATGCTTAACCCACTGAGTCACCCAGGCGTCCCTATTATCTCCGTTCTTAATATCGAACATAGGTGAGTTGACCATTCAAGGTCAAGAACTCCCCACTGAATTGAGCTGCCTCTATGTGAACTTCTCCAAGGATTCTATCGGAGGAGCTCAGGGCCCTTGAGGGAGCAAAGGGGAAGGAGCAGGCTGGCGAGGAGGGAGAGCATGGGCCTGACGAGTCCCCTGTGAGTTCCCACCGTAAATCCTGCCTCTGTCCCCCTGGGGCCTGGAGGTAGCAAGAAACAAGTTGGCAAAGGGCCCGTTCTGCTCTAGATGAAAGCAAGGCTGACATCGCCCCCACGCGTGTGTGTGTGTGTGTGTGCGTGCACGCACGTGTTCATGCACCCCGTGTCAGAGCTTCCCCCTCACCGGGCTGAGCCCCAGTGCCAAGGAGCAGGCCTGTGCTCTCCCGCAGCCCAGGCCCCACAGCCACGGAGTGCAGGGACGAGGGTTCAAATCTAGCATCTGCCACCTGTAATGGGGCAGCTACTTCTTCTTGGGGCTTCGAGGGTCTCAGTTATGGAATGGCGAGGACAGCCTGGCCACCCTGTGTCCCCCGAGGAGTGGCTGCAGCTGTGCAGGCCCTGGGAGTTGGAGTCCACCCCACTGGCTCCGTGATGGCTCCCGCCCCTCCCTGTCCCTCCGTCTCGTACCACCTGAGCTCTGTGCCCACTGCCACATTTCCAGAATGTCTTCAGCCCTCTTTTGGGGGGGGGGGTCTTTCTTGACCTTGGCTGAAGGATGTGGGAAGCCCTGAGAAGGTGCAGCCTGGGGACAAGCTAACTGGTCAGCTCTGTGCCAGGATTAAAGTTGCAGACCCTTCCCCTCTACTGGGGAGATGGGGACAAAGCTCCCTCCCCTCACAGCTCCATGCAGACCCCCAGGGCCATTGCAAGCCCTCCAGCCCTGGTGTGGCCACGAGAGTCAGCTTTCCAATTAATCAATTGAGTAAATTCTCCCCTTCTATCCTGTTAGTTTAAAGAGAAAACTAAAGACTGGTTCTTGAGCCAAACCCCGTGAGGGAGGAAACGGCTCTGCATCCCGGGGACACCGCTCTGGTGGTGCCTGGTGCTGAGGGGGCATGGCCGCCCCTGGGCTGCTGGCCGCCAAGCCTCCATCTGCAATTTCCTTCCATAAGAAGTCCAGGGTGACTCACAGTTGGGGCAGGAAAGCATGCAGGTCTGTTGGGTTTTCCACCTGGACGTCCCAGTGAAGTCCTGCCAGAGGGGGCTCATTCGTTCCTTTGGGCACCAGTTCCCCCCACCCCCCCTTTTTTTAACGGAGTCTGTGTTTATCTGTTGGCATCAGGGTTTTGCATGCAGAAAATCTTACGTGAGGGACCAGGCTGCCTGCCCAGGACTCGAGTCCTCAGGCATTAGCTCTGTCTGCTTCCTAAGTCCATGCTGAGCACCGTGGCTGGCCATCCTGGGTCACTAAGCAGAGGGCCCGGAGGCCAAATGACCTGGCCCAAGCTTTGCCATGTGTCTGTTGCTGCTGGAGTCACTGATCATAAACCCTTTGCAGCGGTCCCCTGGGACACAGGTTATGGGCTGCCTTTATTCTTTGTGCCAGGATGTGTCCACTTTCCAAATGCTGACCTCGACCCTGAGCGCGGGAGTCTGCAATGGCGTACCCCTGCCCAATCCTGTCCACCTTCTGATGGGGTCTTCTCAGAAAGTCTCCGCCCTCCTGTCCCCCTGACACACGTATATTTGTAAGGATCCCCCCACTGGGGAATGGTTCCAGAATGCGTTCTCAAACCACAGAGTCTCCTGAGTGGGGTCTGGCTTGGTCACTCATTGGGAACTCTTCTACGCTGGAGGGGGCCATGCTCTTCTGGAGAGACCTTTATGGATAAAGAGGGAGGGAGATACCTGCCTTGCTGGCTGGATTTCTCCTTCCCCAAACTTTTTTTTTTTTTTTTTTAATTCAGAATTATGATCCTACTTGTCAAAGAGTCCAAGACCTTTACGGGAACTGTGTTTTATTTTGCCATTTCGCTGTGAAACAATCAGGATACAGACAGGGAGAAGTAGGATTATTTGGCGACATCCAGCAGACGGCTCACCAATCACCCCCAGCACCCTGTGAGTGGGCAGATGGCCTCATTCTGGCTTTTCCTAGAAATGAATTGGACTTGAGGGAGGGGGTCATGAGGAAGCTTCTCCCCTTCTTTCCCACCGTCGAACATCTCCTGCTTCATCTTCCAGAGCATCCCAGGCTGGTGTCCTGAAGTGGTCAGAGGACCCGCTCTGAGACTGCAGGCTGACTACAGCCTGACTCGGCTGAGGACCAGGCCCAGGTTCCTCGAAGACAGCCTTGACTACGTTTCAGGCAGGGCAGGTTTCAATGTATCACACGCATGGGAGTTCACCACCTGTTGCAAGGAGAGCCAGATTCTTGAGTGATCACTGGGAGCTGGTCCTAGAGAAAGGCACAGATGTTTAAATGCAGAAGGCCAGGGGAGAATAAAGAAGATTTTCCCTTCTTGGAGTGACCACAGAGGCCTGGACCTATTCCAATAGATGCTGTCTGGGACCAGCAGATAACAGACGGAGCACAGGGACCTCGTGCTGGTGAAGGTGGACCCATTCCAACATACCCAAGGCCACCCAGTGGACAGGAATATCTCCACCGCCTTCTTCAAAATTCCTTGGAGGCATCTATGTACTTACTCGGCCCTTAGTTCAAGACGGCAGCCCCCTGAGCACCTGAGTGCCCGTGGCAGAGTGGTGGGTAAGTTTAGGAGATCTTCTTCTGACCCCCTGAGCAGGCTGGAAGGACTGAGACCAGGAGAAGCTGGAATGACAACAGCTCTAGTCTCTGTTCCAGCAGAGGGCTGGTCTGCTGGCTGTGGATTCTTATCGAAGAATGGCTTTTCTCAAGTGTACATCTCTTGGACTAAAGCAATGTTCTTGTATGGACATTTTTTCTATAACTATAATCACCTAACTTTCCCGGCCACGTGAGGAAGACTTGATTCTTCTTCTCTATCCCCTTTTCTTTTCTTGGGTCTTAAATGCCTATCTCAGTCTATTTACTAGTTTTGCTTATTTATTTTCATAAAAGTCCAGCCTCCTATATATAATTTTAAAACTCCAGTAGTATAACAAGACAGGAAGAAAAAACAGCAGTCACCTGTCCCATTTGTACCCTAAATTCTGCTCTCCAGACTCTTTTCTTTGATGCGTACCTCCATATTTCCAAGGATAGGCCTGCAGGTTTCTCCCCGGACTTGTCAATGTCAAATGCCTGACTACTTATACTGGAAGGTTGGGCTTGTGTGCTCCTAACCCATTCCATACCTACACTTCTTCCCTCCTTTCTCCAATATATTTATGTCATATCTTCTGGTTAAATCAATATTCAATTCTTATTTTATTACAATTACATATGTACTCTTCACTGCTGAGTGAAAAAATACTCTAGGATCACTTCTCCTTTTTTCTTCTATAAGTCTTTGTTCTTCCAGGAGTTAATAATTATCTCATTTTAAAAATCTGCTTATGGGGCATGGTGGCTCAGTGGGTTAAGGCTCTGACTTTGGCTCAGGTCATGATCTCAAGGTCCTGGGATTGGGCCCTGCATTGGGCTCTCTGCTCAGCAGGGAGTCTGCTTCCTCCTCTCTCTCTCTGCCTGCCTCTCTGCCTACTTGTGATCTCTCTCTCTCTGTCAAATAAATAAATAAAATCTTACAAAAAATCTGCTTAGTCTATGTCATTATCCTAATAATTCTTCCAAAACTCTCCAGCAAAATTTTAAAAATCCGTCTGAGCACATTTTACCCATGATGAAGCAATCAGATAAACTACTGGTTCCATTTTCCCCAAAGACCTCTCTTCCTGCTCCCGTTGGTCTTCCTTTCTCTTTTTATGGGACTTCCCTAGCTAGTGAAGGGTCCAGTGCTGGATCTTGTTTCCTGGATATCAACTCTTCCTCCTTCTTGGTTTATGCCCTTGGAATATTCAAGTCATTTTTTCTAGCTGGATACCGTTCTCTTCCAAAGCCAGATCTGGAAGGCTAGACACCCTGGGTTCTACAGTAATCACCACGTGTATGTTGGCCAAAGCAGGTAGGGAGTTTTACCTTTCTAGAGGCAAACCCAGGATCCTAACTCTCAAAAAGGATGTCTCTGGTCTGCAGGATGGGAGAGATAATTTACTTGGATAGGAGAAAACTGTTATCGGTAGATCAGAAAGATCAGGACCACTGCTACTCATACGTCACCTTCATGCAGAGTGGGAGAATGTGACCCATTCCTCAAGATAGTTCACGTCCATATTAGGGGCAAATTGCTATAAATAATAACTTTGTTAGAGTAAGGCACTTTCTTACCACATTGACAGTAGATCAACGTGAATGTAGATGACATTAGCTAGAAAAACTCTCAGCAGAGTGTGACTTACAGTACATTAAACCTCTAGACTTGGGGCACCTGGGTGGCTCAGTGGGTTAAGCCTCTGCTTTTGGCTTAGGTCATGATCCCAGGGTCCTGGGATCGAGCCCTGCGTTGGGCTCTCTGCTCAGTGGGGAGCCTGCGTCCTCCTCTCTCTCTGCCTGCCTCTCTGCCTACTTGTGATCTCTGTCTGTCAAATAAATAAATAAATAAAATCTTTAAAAAAAAAAAAAAGGAAAAAGCCTTCTAGACTTGAAATCAATTAAGATCAACGTAGCCTTAATCCTCCAAGCACAATATACCAATTCATTGAGCATTAGCATTTTTTTGAAGTATGAACTTGATATTTAAAACAATTTTAATATAAACATGGCCAGCAATATGACAATGGGGGTGCATGCTTCCTTCAAAATGAATAGGTACAATGGGAGGGGAGGAAGAGGAGTTCTCTGGTTGCATACTTCTATATCCTACTTCACTAAGTGAGAGCAGAACAGATGGGTTGAAGATGAGAGAGAGAGGAACAGAAGTGTTCTCCCAATGGGAGTACATGCCAACTTGCCTGGTGGATCCACGCCGACTGATGAGGGGGCTTTAGCAACCCCAAACTCTGGGGAGAAGCTCACTTAGCTCATCTGACAAGGCCTTCACTTGTTCCAGTGACAGCTTCATTGCCCAGAGGGCCAGATGAATAAGGAGAGGGAATTTTCCTCTGGGTTGGATATTGGCCAATAGTGAGAATCTCTTTGCTAATGTGGGAGTGATGGAAATCCTGGAAGAATGTAGCTTTGACTTTGTAGTAGCAAAATAAGGGAATGTTGGGTGGCATTGAAATGTGCCCTGGGGGATGCCTGGGTGGCTCAGTTGGTCAACCATCTGCCTTCAGCTCAGGTCATGATCGCAGGGTCCTGGGATCAAGCTCTGCATTGGGCTCCCCTGCTCAGCCACAAGTCTGCTTCTCCCTCTCCCTCCACCTCCCACCCCTGCTTGCTCTCTTTCTCTCGCTTTCTTATTCTCCCTCTCTCAAATAAATAAATAAAATCGTAGGAAAAAGAAAAAGGGAAAAAGAAGTGTGCCCTGGACTCAAGAAAGCAGATTTCAGAAGGGTGAGAGGATCAACAGGTCAAACAATAAGCCTTTTATAAAAAAAAAAAAATAGGTCATGATGTACTAGAGATTTTAACAAGATAATGTTAATTATCTGCTTTCCAGTAATCCTGATGGGCAAGAAACTGCATACATAGTCGATAGCAGGAAGAACCAGGTTGAAGACAACATTTATAAAAATTAGGACAAGAACAAACAAAGGAAGACACAAACCGGGAAGGGCAATTTCTCTCAGTCATTTGGAAAACTGTTATTGAGTGGTTCCTCTATGCCAGGCTTTTTGCTACATGCTAAGGAGATAGTAACCAAAGACATACCTACACTTACAGTCCAGCAGGGAATATAGACATCAAGCAGGTAATTAAAAGTGTGTTGAATCAGCATACTACAAATAGAGGGGAACTTCCTCAGCTTGACAAATAATATCTATGAAAATCCCACAGCTAACATCATACTTATTGGTAAAAGACCGTTTTCTCCCAAGATCAGGAACACCAAGCAGACAGGGGTATCTGCTTCCTTCACCTTTAGTTGGCATGTCCTAGAAGTTCTAGCCAAGAAAAGGAGATAAGAAAAATTAAAAAGGCATCCAGATTGGAATGGAAGAAATAAAACTACTTGCAGTTCCACAGATGACATGACTTTGTACTTATAAAATCCTAAGGAACCCCCCAAAAACCATTAGAACTAATGAATGAGTTCAGCATGGTGGCAGAATGTGAGATCCATGTATGAAAATCAGTTTTCTTTCTATACATTAGCAATGAAAAATCTAAAAATAAAATTATTTATAGTAACACCAAAAATATGAAACGTAGAAATAAATTTAACAAAGAAAGTACAGGACTTCTACACTGAAAACAATAAAACATTGCTGAAAGAAATTAAAGAAGATCTAAAACAATGGAGAGAAATCTCATGTTCATGGATCAAAAAGCTTTAGATTGTGAAGTTGGCAATATTCCCCAAATGGATCTACAGATTTACGTAATTTCTATCAAAATCCCAGCTACCCTTTTTTTCCCCTGCAGAATTTGTAAACCTGTCCTAAAATTCATGTGTAAATGCAGGGAACCCAGAATTACCAAAGCAGTTTTTTTTAAAGATTTATTTATTTATTTATTTGACAGAGAGAGAGAGAGAGAGAGAGATCACAAGTAGGTAGAGAGGCAGGCAGAGAGAGAGGGGGAAGCAGGCGCCCTGCTGAGCAGAGAGCCTGATGCGGGGCTTGATCCCAGGACCCTGAGATCATGACCTGAGCTAAAGTCAGAGGCTTAACTCACTGAGCCACTCCAAAGCAGTCTTGAAAAAGAAGACCACGCTGGAAGACTCATACTTTCTGATTTCAAGACTTACTACAAAACTTTATTAATCAGCACAGTGTGGTACTGAAACAAGGACAGACATATAGATCACTGGAACAGAATGGAAAATTCAGAAATAAATCCTCACATCATGCTAAACGATCTTTTGAAAAGGGTGGTAAGACAATAAAATGGGGCAAAGATTAGCCTTTTCAACAAGTGGTGCTGGGATAACTAGATATATACTTTCAAAAGAATGAAGCTGGACTCCTATGTCACACCACATACAAAAATTCCCTCAGAAAGGATCGAAGACCTAAGTGGAAGAGCTAAAGTATAAAACTCTTAGGAGAAAACCACAAGAGGATTATTCATGATCTTGGATGAGGCAATGATTTCTTGTATATAACACTAAAAGTGTAAGTGACACAAGAAAAAATAGGTAAAAAAATAGGCTTCAACAAAATTAAAAATTTGTGTTCTATAAATGATATAAGCAAGAAACTTAACAGACAACCTGTAGAATGGAAGAAAATGTTTACAAATCACATAGGTGAAAAGGAACTTATAACTACAATGAATATTATATATATATATATACACATATATATATTTACAAATATATAAAGAACTCTTACAAGTAGGTAACAAAAAAGTTAAATGAACCAATTTAAAAATATAAAAAGTAAAATAAAAAAAGTAAAATAAAAAAAGTTAAATAAACCAATTTAAAAATGAACAAAGAACCAGAATAGACATTTCTCCAAAGAAGATAAACAAATGGCCAGTAAGGACTGAAAAGATGTTCACCATCATGAGCAGGGAACTGCAAACCAAACCACAATGAGGTATCACTTCACACTCTCTAGGATGGCTCTAATAAAAATGTCAGACAATAGTAAGTGTTGACAAGGTTGTGGACAAGTCGGAACTCTCATTCACTGCTGGTGGAAATGCAAAATGGTGCAATGGCTCTGGAAAACAGTCCCTGAGAATGTTAACATAGAGTTACCAAATGACCCAACAATTCCACTCTTAGGTACACACACAAGTGAAATGAAAACACACATCCATGCAAAAGCCTGTATACAAACATTCATTGCAGAATTATCCCCAATAGGGGGGAAGCAGAAACAACCTAAATGAGTGTCCATCAATGGATGAACAGATGAATAAAAGATGGTATATTTACAAAATGAAATGTCATTTGGCACTAAAAAGAAATGAAGTCTTGATGCATACTACCACAGATGAAAGAAACTGGTTACAAAAGACTGAATATTGCATGAGTCCAATTACGTAACCTGTCCGGAATCGGCTGATTTATGGATTCAGAAAGCCGATTAGTGGCTTCCAAGGACTAGAGGGATGGGGCTAACATAGGAAGTGACTACTATTGGGCATGGGTTTCTTTGTGTGGTGACAAAAAATGTTCTAAAATTATATTGTGGTGTTGGTTGCACAGCTGTGTGACTATACTGAAAACCACTGAACTCTGTATCTCAAATGGGTAACTCATTATGATGGGTGAATTACATTTTATAAGACCTTAAGAAAATGTAAGGAGTGGGCAACAATAACAATAAAGAATTCTGAATGTTATGATCCGGCCAGTGTGACAGTGAGTAAGTAATAGGAGAACCCAATGAGGTTAAGACACAAAGGATCAGGACTTATGTAGCTAACCCCAGGACTGAGCAGACAGTAGGGGCAAGGACCCAAGGTTGGGGAAAGAATGAAACATTGGAGGGAATAAAGAAAATGCTGGTGTGGTGGGAATAGAGCACAGGAAGGAGGAGAGATACGAGGTATGGTTAGGTAAGTGGGCAGTAGGCAGATGGTACATGCCATATTCATGACTTTAGACTTTTCCCAAATAGCAACAGGAAGACATTGAAGAGTTTTAACCTGGGGAGGGCAATGATTGGATGTGAATTTTATTTTATTTTATTTTATTTTATTTTATTTTATTTTATTTATTTGACAGATAGAGATCACAAGTAGGCAGAGAGGCAGGCAGAGGGAGAGGAAGAAGCAGGCTCCCCGCTGAGCAGAGAGCCCGATGCCGGGCTCGATCCCAGGACTCTGGGATCATGACCTGAGCCAAAGGCAGAGGCTTTAACCCACTGAGTCACCCAGGCGCCCCTGGATGTGAATTTTAAAAAGTGTGCTTAGACTGCAGGAAATTGACTCGAGTGAAGTGGGTGGATATAGGAAAATCAGATAGGGAGCCAGTGCAAAGTCAGGGAGAGAGACGGTGTCTGAAAAATCTAAATTGAAGTAGTTTGAAGGGAACGTGGGAGGTGAGGATGTGGAGACAATGAGCTCTTTTATGAAGTTTGGCTGTAAAGGGAGAAGATGGCGTTGTGGCTGGAAGGGAATAGGAGATGGAAGAAATTTAAGAGATAAGCATGTTTCAGTGGGAATTGGATGACTCCAGGAATGAGAGAGAGAGAGAGAGAGAGAGAGAGAGAGAGAGAGATTGATTTAATATTGAACACAGAGGAGAGATTTCATTCTATTGGGTCCTTGTGAAGGGGGGAGATAATGAGATCCAGAACATCCTCAGAGACATATGCCCTCTAGCATAACAGGAGGAAGGTGGGAGATGGTTATAGATGAAAGAGAGTTTGTAGATTTGGAGGCAGAACTTCTTCACCCTCGTGCCTCCAGTTCTGCACAGCAACCCACCTGCCAAGAGTGACTAGATCTACTTTAAGAGTATGATGTCAGAGGACCATGATTAATGAGGAAGACAAGGGAACACTCTTAAGGATGATGATAGACATTAGTGAAAGAGACTGAAGCACACATAACCATACATCTTATATTATACTTTCTTACACAATGTTCAGAATAGGAAGTACAGAAAGATTGGTTAAGAGGGACTTGGGACCCTGTGTAGGTGGAAGGGTAATGAGAAAAAGTCCAGTTATTTCAAAAGTTCAAACTTTAGGTCCTGCATGTTGAATTAGCTCGAAGATACAATTGAAGAATCATTCCTGACATTAGAAATCATGCAGATTAGAATAGGAATTAGGCAGACCGAAAATGGGAAATATTCACATGCCCTATTTTTAGAAAGAAATGAAAGGGGAATTCATGAAAATACAGGTAAGTCTAAATAACTTTGATCTCTGCCAGGTATGTTAACTTGTGTTCATTAAGAAGCATCAAGGAAATATTTATGCTAAAATATTTCTTTATGGAGAGATTGTCTCTTGATTTCAAGGTACAGAGTTGGGAGATTAAAGAAATGCTGTTTATAAAAATTATAGGGTCCCCAAATATGTTGATCACAGGACGGCTGCCTAGGAGAACTATGTATTTCAAAGGGACATTGGCATATAGACATGGTCACCAGTATGTTTCAGATGAAAATCATCAGGAATAAGTAAAAAGAGAGGCCTCAGTGAGGCAGCAGAGCTATCTGCAAGGATGTGAAGGTCTGGCTTGCCCAGTCTTTTTTCTGCAGTGGTCCAGAGTAGAGCTTGATGCATGGGTGGAAAGTTTGAGGGAAGTAGATTGTTGTCTCTTGATAAAATAATACCTAACACCCAGAAATGTCCAACCATGAGGAGCACAAAATATTGAGCACCCCAGTCCTGGAAGATTCCAGCAGACTGTTGGGGCTTCTGCTATAGTAGCATGGGGTATGGGCTATGTATCTCTGGGGTCTATTCCCTGAAAATAAACATGTAGAAGAAATGCGACATGGGCATTTTTTCAGCACACTCACGCTAGATTTACAGATGCTGACGGCTACAGATGTGTGCACAGCTGCAGAGTGAGGCAATGGTGGAGCTGAGGCTGGACCCAGCTCTCCTCTCCCCAGGCTCTGGTCATTTCTGTTGTTCCACACATTAGCCTTTCCTCTGATGAGTGATTGCCTTTCCTCTTTGGAATTTCAAATAAAAAAATTCTAGAATGAAACTGGCCTACTCTTTTACACCATATACAAACATCAACTACAAAAGGATTCAAGACTTGAATGTAAGACCTGAAACCATAAAACTCTTAGAAGAAAACTTTAGGGGTAAGCTCCTTGACATGGATTGTGGCTTGACATGGAAAGTGGCAATGATTTTTGGATTTGACACCAAAAGCAAAAGTGACAAAGGAAAAATAATCAACTAAGACTGATAGACATTTTTTCCGAAGAATGCACACAAATGGCTCACAGGTATATGAAAAGGTGCGGAACATCATTAGTCATCAGGGATGTACAAATCCAAGCCACAATGAGATACCACTTCACACCTGTTAGAATGGCCATTTTAGAAAAGACAAGAGATAGCATGTGTTGGTGAGGAGGTGAAGAAAAGGGACTCTTTGTGCACTGTTGGTGGGAATGTAAATTGGTGCAGCCACTCTGGAAAGTAATATAGAGTTTCCTCAAAATATTAACAGTAGAACTATCATATGATCCAGAAACTACTTCTGGGTATTTATTGAAAGAAACAAAAGCACTGACTCAAAGAGATATGTGCATCCCATGTTCATTACTTACAACAGCCAAGACAAGGAAAGAACCTAAGTGACCATCAGTAAACGGATGGATAATGAAAACGTATTTTATATATGAAGGAATATTACTAAGCCATAGAAAAGGACATTTTTGCCATTTGTGACAACATGGAGGGCCCCTGAGGGCATTATGTAAAGTGAAGTAAATCAGAGAAAGAAAAATACTGTATGATCTTACTTATATGTGGAATCTAAAAACAAAACAAAACTCAGAGATACAGAGAACAGATTGATGGTTGCTGGGAGTGGAGGGTGGGGTGGTAGGCCAAATGGGGGAAGATGGTCCAAAGGTACAAACTTCCAGTTATAAGATAATTAAGTCTTGGGGATAGAATAGACCGCACTATGGCTATAGTTAACAATACTGTATTGTACATGTATTTGAAAGTTACTGAGAGAGTAAATTACAAAAGTTCTCATCACAAAGGGAAAAAATGTGTCACTGTGTGTGATAGATGTTTCCTAAGCCTTTTGTGGTAATCACTCCATAATATATATATATATATATATATATCCCATCATTATATTGTATACCTAAAATGAATACATTATTAAATGTCAATCATAGTTTAATTAAAAAAATAAATGAATTAATAAATAAGAGTTCTAAATCCCTCACTCATGACTTTCGGGCCACACTTTTTCATCAGTGTCCCCTGGTCATTCCACCCATGGTTTGGATGAAGCCTGCACCATTGGCCTTGAAATTCAGGGGCCCTGAGCAGTTAGCCTTGGCTCACACAGATAAGGGCTCTGTAATCTCTAGGCAGGCCCCTCCCAAGGAAAGAGTCTTGTGTGCAGTTCCTAGAGGAGACAAGGAGTTGTGCTAGAAGGAAACGATTCTAGAGCTGCCATGTCTTACCTGGACTCTGGGGTCTTCTCTACTCCTTGCTTCAGTTGTACATGACCAGGTTCATCCACTGAGAAATAAACATCATCATTATGACATAGCTTAAAACTTGTTTGCTTAATACAGAGCAGGGCAAATGGTACCCCCTTTCTTGAAAGACCTCAGTCTAGTCTCATCAAAACTTTCCAGCTAATTCCAACCCAGCAGGGGGTCTGAAGCCCCCATTGCAACCTATCTTTTGCTACTCCCTGAGGAGCTAGACAGTGAGAAGGATAGCTGAGGTCGACCAGCTGGCTAGGCCAGGAGGCTCTCTTTAAAGCTCACGGGGAGTAAGTTTAATGCACAGTGAGCTCAGCAGGTGTTCCTCAGTTCCCTCTTGGATTTATGACGCCCACATAATCCTCTGCTTTATTAAGCTATTGGAAAAAAATAAAATCTGTCTGCCAAGATCCTAAAGCAGCCTTGGCAGCCCGTAATATATAAAGGCAGTAATTGGAGGCAGCCGGGCCGGCAGCTTGGCTGGCCTCTGACAGACCAGCCAATATCCTCAGGGAGAAAAATGCCCCCTGGAATCAGGAGAGGAGAGGTGGCCTGGGACTGTGCCCCAACTCTGGGAAGGGAAGGCACCTCACCTCCATTTCTGTCAGGTACAGTCCTTTCCCATCCTTGGAGAGGTTCTGGAAAGTCTCTAAAGAGGAGGAGAGGAACCAGGATAGGTCAAGGGAGATAAAAGCAAATATGGCGACTCTATGTAAAGCACTTTCTCTCTCTCCCTCTTTGTCTCATCCCAGCCAACTCCACCCCTGAGGGACAGCTCTCTGTGACTGCTCCGGCCCACACACGCCTCTCCCTCTTCTCGTGCCCTTGCGCTCTTCACCCTTCCACACATGGCTGAGGGGATGTATGGGCCTGTCTTATAAAGTATTATATGGGCACCCTTTGGAGAACCTCCCTTGTCCAACAGAGAATTCTCTGGAGGTTTATGCCTCACCCTTCTCTCTTATGCTCCCAGGGCTCTGGTCTCTCAGTCTTCCTTAACTGCCTGGCTCAGAGCTGTGGGATTTACAGTGGTGCACCATGCCAGTGATGGGATAGAGATCAGGATGAGGCCAGATGCCACTTCTACCCCAAACACAACTATTGAGCTATATTATGGCTTGGGGTTTCACATAGGATTTTCTTGAAAAATAAAGGGCGGGGTGGCTCTAAGAACTGTCCAAATATCTGACCTACATAGTAGAATTTCTGGAGCTTTGGGGAAGCCCCCTCCCCCTGCCCCCATCTATCACTTGTGCGTTAATTCCTTCAGCAGAGACCGCATTCATTGCAAGACTATAGTGTAGGTTTAAGCTATAAACAACATGGAGAGGGGACACAGTGAGTTAAATGAACCTTGTTCCTGAAATAGGCACTAAATAAGGTGATGAGGAAATGAGAGCCTGGGATAGGGGACTGTCCTGGACAGAAAGAGTACAGAAGGGACGCATGGGACACAGACGGAGTCTACCATTACGCAGGCTAATGTTGGCTCTGTGTCATGGAGCAAGGGCTCCTCATGCAAGACTCCAGCCCACTCTGTTACGGAGGCCTGGTCTAGGCCTGGGGCAGTAGTGCATTCCTGATCTTCTACAGTGTTTCTTGGTCACTATGATGGTCTCCAGGATGTCACCCAGGTGACACTTACTTGCCATGGCTTCAAGTCGCAACAGGAGGCAGACCAGGCTAGGGAAGCTGATCCTGCCGCTGTTGTCACTGTACCGGAGGGTTATGAGGTCCAGCAGCTCGTTGCTGACGGAGATCCCTGCAAGGAAGTCTGGACCACGGGGTGGGTTAGTGAGTGGGAGGAGGCTGGAGCAGGTCCTGTCCTCTCACATGCAAAGTCTAAGAAGCCACCCGGGGTGGTGGCCTTCCACCACTGTTTCCTATTCTGTCTGGCTCAGAGGCTAGTTCACTTCAGTTCGTGTTTTTGTTAATTCTCCAGTTGCCCCCTTCTTGGCTGCTGGGCCCCGGTGACATTGTTCTGGAGTTTGGCCAGAGACCAACTCCAGAGACTCAAAGCAGGAGTTTGCTCCCAGCCCTGCCTCCATCAGGCCTCTCTCTTGATCAGTGACCTTGTGAAACCACCTTGTTCCCTGACCCCATGACTACCTGTGGGTCTCAGGTGTGAACACTCCTAGTGTGAGCAAGTGTGGTCCCTAGAAGTGGGAGATTCCGTCCTAAGTTGGAGTGGAGCAGGAAAGAGGCTGGACCTTCAGGAGGTGACCACAGTCAGAAGATGGCCACAGGTGGGCGAGACACAGGCACCTTGCTCTTTTTGGGCCTGGTTGTCTTGTATGTCTAATTATGAGCTCCGGGAGGCACCAACCCCATAGCGACAGCAGCAAACTGGCAAACGGCTGTGCCTATAAGCTTTTGGGGGACAGGAGAACCTTGTAAGCCAAACCATCCATCAATGGGGTGAGCCTGGCGGCCCGTTCTCCAGCATTAATAAAATGGGAATTCGAATGCCATTAGACCTTGCGCTCCCCGGCTCGCCATATGCAGAAATCACCCTCTTTTCTTACAGTACCTCCACTGCCCCATTCAGTTATCTGCTTGGTCCCTGAAGACATTTTAGTTGGATCCCAGCCATTTCTATCTGTCTGCCTTTTCTTATTCTGGTGTCACCAGTGTGGTCTCTTATAAAATTTCATTTTTTTCTGTAGCTATCCAGGTGTTCTCCAAGTGTGGTCCCCAGACGAAGAGCTTCGGCCTCACGTAGAAACCTCTTAGAACTACAGATTCTTGAGCCCTACCCAAGCCCTCCTGGATCAGAAGTTTTCAATGAGGGATAAGGTGTTTTCACAAGCTGTGCTTGAACAAACTTCCAGGGAATTCCATTGCCCACTCAAGTTTGAGAACCACTGCTCTCGGGCAGGAAGAATTAAGGGGAGGACAGGTGCTAAGGACAGATGCTTCTCCCTGCTCTCCAGGCTGGGGCCCCGCGGGAGGGAGAGCCGTGGAGTCTCTCCTTCCAGCATTTACCTGGGGGAACCTGAGCTTACGTTTTCTCAAGGAAGGCGGCAATTTTCTGACTTAACCTTTTTTGTGATCCATTTCCCCCACTGGGACAGGGCAGATCACGACTCCTGATCACAGGGCAGTGGAGACGATCAAGTGAGAAGACAGGAGTGCAAGTTCTCCCTGAACCCTGAAGCTCTTAGGCAGCCTATGGTGTATCCTTGTCATCATCCGAGGATTGAAAGCTCGGACTGAAAGCTCTGGCCTTCTTGAAGCAGACAGATTTCACTTTAACTCCAACCTCTGGGAGGACAGTGCATCCACCTGCTCATAGGGCTTTAACCCCGACAGCCCAGAGGTTGAGATGGAAGAGTCTCGAAGGCCAGCTCGAGCTCTGGAAGGGGTCAATTATGTGGGATCATCAATTATGTGGGGTCATTTTAGCACAGAGCTGTTTGGAGACAAAATGCAATTGGGAAAATTGACCGGCACATGAGAACTCAGGTTGGGGAGGACAAAGGTTGAGTCGTGAGCCCCGAGGCCCGCAGAGGCTGGTGTAAGCCAGGGGAGGCCACAGGAACTCTGTTCTCTCCTGACCCTCAGCCCCCCTGCAGCAGTCTTGCATATGGCATGCAAGGGGTGTGCTCTTTCTCTCACACACACCCCTCCATCACCGCGGCCCCAATCATGACAGCTCTGAGGGGCCCCTGATTTACCTGCATCCCTTACAGCCTTCCACAAATCCAAACTCAGGAAAACTCCAGAGTGATTCTGGTTGTTCTGGAAAACTCTCTGATTCAAGAAAGGAAGTAAGAAGTTCAAATGAGTGCTCTCACCCACCTTAAAGAGGACATCCTGGGGAGAGATCCTGGAAATCCCTTTCCCATCCCCGGAGACTGTTTCAATAAACTTTGAGGGGACCCAGCTCAAAGCAGCTCATCTAAGGACCAGGGGAGGTAGCAGTGGGCGCTGCCTGGTAAGGCCGACCACAATGGCTGCCCTCTCTGGAGCTGTGGGGCTGTGGGCCTCTCTCCCAACCCCCTTTCTGTCCTTCCCCATCCCCCAGACTGGGCTCCTGACGCATGGCCGCTTGCTGCGTCTGGGAGGTGTAGAACTCTCTCAAGACTTTGTATACGGTGGTGGTTAAAAGCACAGAATTTGCAACCAGAACGGTGGGTTTAAATAAGCATTGGCTATCAGCTGTGCCACCGTGGGCAAGTGACTTCGTGCACCCTGGACTTTCCGACCTCTCCCTGCTTCTCACCAAAGCCCTGATCGGCCCTGCCCTTCCGGGGTGAGAAACAGAAGCTCGGGCAGGTGACTTGTGGGGAGGAAGCATGCAGCTGCTCCACGACTGCACTCGGACTCCCTGTCTTGGTCTCTGCTCAGCCGCCCCACAGGAGCTGTTTCAAGGCAAAATACCCCCAGCAGGAGTGCGATCCAGGCCCGTGGAGGCAGCGATTACTGTGAAATAGCAGCCCAAGATTGTTTTCTGGCCTGATTTGGCTTTTGGTGAGTATATGGAAAGACCTCAATTGGGAATCACTCACTCATTAGTAATTCATTAGTTTGGTCATTCGTTGGACATTTATGAGTGCCTGCTGTGTACAAGGCACTAAGAAAGGCACTGAGGGAAGCAGAGGAACACGAGGGTGTCCCTGCTCTGCAGTCTAATGGGGGAGGGGGGCCATATCAGCCATTACAGTGCCCTGTGTGTCCCCCAAGTCAGGAACTAGGGGATAATTCCTGAAATGCCCCACAAGAACACCTTACTATTGTGGGTTCAGGGGGATATAACCGGGCCTGGGGGCAGGTGAGCCTCCCCATGAAGAGATTCCTGAGACTGGACAGTCAAGGGGGTCGGTCCTGGCCGGACTCTGAGCCTCCCAGCTGGGGCGGAAGGAGTGAGTGGGAGGAGTCCAAGGGCGCCTCCTGGACCCCAAGGCAGGGTCCCAACTCCAGGGACAGCTCTTAGCCCTTGTCCTGAGAACAATAGGGAAGCCACACTGAGGCCACAGGCCACATGTGAGATCTTGTTGCGTCTGGCCGGTGGACAGGAAGGGAATGAGACGAAAGGGTGCACTGGGAGAATGTCTCGGGGACAGGGAGCTGGGAGCGGGGGACTGGGGGAGGGAATTCTGGTGGGCGGTCTTAGCTGCCACCCATGGTGACCCTCTCTCCTTCCACCTCCTAGAGCACCCTTCACCCTGCCACTTGCTCAGGCATCACCTCGTGTCTTCTAGTGGGGCATGCAGTCTCCCCGAACAAAATGTGAGGCCTGAGGGCAGGGCTGGGTAGCTCTTCTTTCGCACCCCCCAACCCTCTGCAGGTCGGGCACCCCGTAGGTATTTGCCAAATGGGAAACAAAGAGAACATGCCGGTACCTGGCAGTGGATGAGCCGGCCCCACAGCCTTGCAAACTCCTCTTGCTCAAGCCGCCCGTTCACTTTCAGCTGGTGGGGAGTTAAGAGTGGACGTGCACATCGCAAGTGCACAGAGGTGAGCAAGGCCCCGCCCACGGCGCCAGGAGAAGTCCCGCCATCAGCTAGTAGCACCTCAGGTCAGGTCAACCATCAGCCCGCTGTCACCTGGGTGTGGCCCCACCCCAGCCGGCCCCCACTGTGTCTGCAAGGGCCCGGCTTAGCTTCATTTTGCAGAGGAAAATGGACAAATTGGAAGAAGAAAGAAGCCCTGAGAAAAGGAGGCCGGCATCACATGCACCAAGGGAAGAGAGACCCTGGAACACAGCCTGCACTGGCTGGAGGGGGCCCCAGGCAGAGGGGAACGCGGAGGAGCATACGGGGGTCCCTGCAACCCCTGAAGCAGCACGAGGGTGCAGATGAGTGGAGGGAACCCGTTAGAGCCAGCCCTGGCCACCCCATAGCAGGGGGATGGGTTTATACAGAGCTAATGCCAGGAAAAGCATCTCTCTGTAAGTTGCTGGAGGGGAGCAGTGGGTGGGCAGAGGGAGAGCAGAGCAGACCTGTCTGCTTTGCAGGGCTCTGGCAGACACCATGTCCCCCAGGGTGAGCTGCCCTGGGCTGTGCAGGGCCGCAGGGCCCTTTTGCTTCATTTGTGGGGGACAGGCAGTGTCTCCAGGTGACTCCAAACCAGGGCCAGCAGACACAGGGCTTGATTTAGGATTTCAGCAAGAAGGGCTCTTGTTCAACAACGGCGGCCCCTCATTCTCGACCGGGTCTTGTTAAGAGTGAAGGAGCTGGGATCCATCTCACTCCAGGGAGGCCCAGTAGGCCCACTGAGGGGAAGGCGGCCGTCAGGACCAGGGTCAGGAGCCCTGGGTTTAATCCCCAGCCCAGCTGCTGGTGCCCAAGGACAGCTGTGACTGTAGCCGTGACATGGCAGCGCTAACGGGGTACTGTGTAGACCAAGGCGTTTTCTCCAAGTTCTGGGGGTTGTTCTCTTTACTGAATTGGGGCTCATTGAACAAGGGATTTTAGGAAGACTCCCCCAGGGTAAGGGGAGGGGTGGGAGGAAATCGGCCCCCACTGGTGCTGCTGGGAGGCCCTGCGGAATGAGGTTAGAACACAGACTGGGAGGCTGTAAACTCTTCAAAACCAGGCACAACTTCAGGCAGGCTGTGGGATTACTAAACAGGCTGCGTAGGCTCTCCAAACTCCTCTCTCTCTTTCCATGCGATGGATCTAGTCTTGGCATGCCACGACGCTTGATAAGTGCTAACCATTGACATTGTTGCTGTGGTTGTTTGGGAGAGGCAGTGAGTTAGCATAGAATAGGCAGGAACCCAGGCTTTTCTGCCAGCCAAGCCCTTAGAACTGAAGAAGAGAAAACACTGCAAAGCGAAAAGCATTCCTAACGTCCTAATGAGACCCCCCAGGGCAGCCCAAAGAGCAGACGGACCCTTAGAGCTGCCAGAATAGCGGAGGGGGCACAACAAAGGATACGTCCATCAGAGCCACGATGCTCCGGCACTCATCCAGAGAGAACGTATGCCCCGGAGTTCCTGGGGAACAGGAAGGATGGAAATGTTGGGGGCGGGGGTGACACTGGACTGGTTCAGCAGTGGGAGGAGGGTGGGGACAGTGGGCTTGTGGGGTCTGACCTTACCTGTCAGGAGCTCCTGGTTGAGAAGGCTCTGAAGCTGGGTGGCATCCAGGTTCAGTCCCTGATCCAAACGAGAGAGGAAGACAGGAACCCCCCTCAGTGCCCAGGAGCTGAGCGGCACACCTGCCTTACGCTAGAGAAGCACTCAGACTTCCAAGCCCTCGGTTCCCACCCCGTGCCCATCAAGCCTGCCATGAAGCCTTTCCCAGTTGCTCTGGGTCATGAATGTCTGCAGTGCTCATTGCTCCTGACATTTGATACCACCCGTGGGTCGCCTCCCCTTTCTCTCTTCCTTCATTATTGGAGTGAAAGCAGCAGTTGCCTCCTCCCCACCACACCTGGCACTTGGGAACCCCTCAGGACAAGGGTTGTTGAAGGAATCCATTCATCCCCGCAGGCGTGTTTTCCCGTCTGCTTCCAGGAAGAGATGGAGAGAAAATAGGACTACTCAGTGTGTGAGTGTGAGCACTGGCATGTGCGTACGTGCGTGCACAGAGGAGATGAAAGTGTCAGAAATCTCGGCGCAGAGGAGCTGCTCTGAGAACATTACTTCTCATGAGCCTTCCTAGCCACTAGGCAAAGAGGAAGACAAGGGTCTCCTTGGATTGGAAACAGGAAGTAGGGGCGCCTGGGCGGCTCAGTGGGTTAAAGCCTCTGCCTTCGGCTCAGGTCATGATCCCAGGGTTCTGGGATCGAGCCCTGCATCAGGTTTTCTGCTGGGTAAGGAGCCTGCTTCCTCCTCTCTCTCTCTGCCTACCTGCCTCTCTGCCTCCTTGTGATCTCTGTCTGCCAAATAAATAAATAAAATCTTAAAAGAAAGAAAGAAAGAAAGAAAGAAAGAAAGAAAGAAAGAAAGAAAGAAAGAAAGAAAGAAAGAAACAGGAAGCAATGGAGGCTGAGGGGAGAGAAACTTTTCCCAGCCTGATCTTCTGAAGTGGTGAACTGCATTCAGTTTTCTCCTAGGGACACTGAGCAGTCTGGTGGAGAAGCGCCTTCCACGATGATCTCACAGAGAAGCCGAGCTGTGCTGCGCGGCCGTTTCTCCCACACAGGCCGGAGAGAGCTGAAGGGTGATGTGCCATCTGCACTCCGGGAGGGCTCCCCATGGGAGAAGGAGCCAGAGTGAGGTCCCTCAGCAGGTGGATTAGCAGAGCAGGGCTGGGTCAGGTGGAAGAAGGGGTCTTTTTGGGTTTTTCTGAGAACACACATTGCATAGACCCACAGACACGCTGTCCCCAGGGGTGGCCTCACCACCTCACTGAAAGCAAAAGCCGTCCCTCAGCCTGTCCTCTGGGGAGGACCCCTTTGAACATCCCTGAGAAGAACATGTGGCCAGTGTTTGAAATCCGCCCTCAGGTCATCCCTCTAACATCCCACTGGCTGGGTTATGTCAGGAAAGCCAGCATTGTGTGTCCACTATTGACAGAGTTTTTTCCTCAAAAGAATCATGGCACCCAACCTGCAGAGCAGTTGGCAAGGAACTCTAACTTATGTGGAGTCACCTCCTAGAATACAAGTAGCTTTGGGCATGGACCATGTCTCCTTCCTTCTGCATGTCTCTCCATCCTAGGACACTCCCTGACCTGGACCAAAATGTCTGAGGAGATGAGGTTAGGAACGGAGATGAAGACTGCCTTAAGCAACTACCCAAAGAATTGCCCATCTCTCTCCACCACGTTAACATAAGATCCTGGAGGACTGATGCTTTGTGTTCCCAAAGCTTAGCATGGAACTGGGAACGTCCTAGGTATTTGGTACGTTTGCCCTTTGGGAAAATGGATAGACGGGCATGACTCGGCTCAGAGGCTGAACATGTTCTTCCTTTCTCCCAGGCAAAGCCCGGGTTATAGGACCGTCACCACTGTCATGGCTGATGAAGGTAACTGATGGCAGTGGTAGCACCTCATCGCAGTGCCTTAAGGCTAAACAGATACAAGAGATCAGGAGACAGGACTGAGTGGGTGCACACACCAGCATTTGCTTTCAACTTTCCTTTGAGGATACAGCCTCTGAGGGTAGTTCACAGATTGTGCTGAACGATGCCAGCTGGGCCCTGTTCAGGGGTGCTCAGCCAGGGAGTGGGAAGGGGGTGCATTCCAGTCTATTCCAATTCTGAGCTGTGCACCTTGCTGCAAAGCTGCCCGTGTCTTTTATTTTAATTCCTACAAAGGCCCCATCTGGGCTACCAGTTACCCTCTACGAGGAGACATTTGGTGGTTGTTTGGAAAAACCCTGATTAGAGGGAATCTGGACCATTTGTCATATGACAAATTATATTATTCATTTCAGATGTTCAGGTGCCTGAAACATGCCAAGGACTTTGCCATCTGCCCCTGAAGGAAGTCTGGTCTCAGGTATCCTAATTAGGTCCTGCTGATTGCCTTGGGCAGTAAACTTAGCTTGGACATCTGCTCTGGGGAAGCTAATCTGTCTTAATTCAACACAGATTGACTGAGCACCTTCTCTGGGCCAAGGACAATGACAGATATTGGGGACAAGGAATGCATATGATGCCATCCCGGCTTTGGGAGCTCAAAGACTGGGGATGATCATCTGGGCAGATCTTGTTTTGCATCAAGTGAAGTGTCTTCTGAATCAGCCCAGGTGTGGACCTGAATCCTGGGCCCATATTGATGTCAAGGAGGTCCATATTGAGCGGTTCCTTAAAACATATTCCCCTCACGACAGGCACATTCTTCATTTCTCCTTGTTTTTCCCTCTGGGCTCAGGCTTCCTGAATAATTCCCTTTTAAGCTGCCTCCTAGTTACCCCATTATCCCTCTGAATGACTGGCATCCTTCCTGTCCTTGGCCTCTGCCTGGCGCAAGACTGGCATCATACACATGGCCACATCTATCTATCACTTTGCTCTTCCCAAACCAACATGACTATTAATGGCAAAAGGCCCATCGTGCAGAGCCCTTGGCAGCCGCTTTTATCCTGGCACGTCAAGGAGTTCTTTAAAACGGTTTATTAAATCATTAAGAAAATCCTCCGTGCACATAGGTGGCTTGGCAGGAAAAACACCGTTGGTGCTTTCTGGAGCTGGCTAGCTCCTGGGAGGAATGATGCCAAGGAAGGTGGCAGAGCAGAAGGAAGATTTCATCGGGTATTGACAATTACTTGTTTAAAGATTTCAAAATACCACCACCCCTGGCAAGACCCCCACCCTCACCAAGGTCTGCTTTCCAGCCCGGATGTCACCCAGCTAGGGTGCCACTTCTCTCCAGTGTTTGGAAGCCAGATCAGTTCTGGAGACATTCAGGGAGAGAGGCTGATAAAATGACCCACCAAGTCACTTTTCTTCTCTGTATCCTGAGAAGGGCCTGGTGTCCCTCCATCACTTGTCCCCGTGCTAGGTACTGTACCTGTTGAGCGTATTTGTAGAAGATGCTTTCCTGGGAGCTATTTTTCAGAAGACTCCCCTGGATCAAAGGAAAAATAGTCAATATCAAATTTATGGGGAAACAAGCTATCTGTCTGGTGCAACGAAGGCACGAGAACCATTCCCCACACCTGGATCTGAGACAGGGGCTTCCTCCAGCAATCAGATAAAACTTGTAGGGGAATGAGAACACCAAAACTTGTGGAAAGAAGATGACTGTTTCCAGCTTGACCTTGGAGGCTCAGTCTTTTCCACTCTGGCCTGCCCCTTGGAGCCTCATTAGCTCATTATGGTGTCTCTATTTTCATCGGTCAGTGAGGTTAGAAGGAGACGGAAGTTCTTGGGGATAGGATGCAGCCAATGAAGCCTTCCAGCCAAACCTTCACATACCCACCTTTAGTGCCATAAGGTTGAAATTGCTGTCCAGGTTCCTAGAAAAGCAGGGAAACAGTAGGACAAGGATGAATGACTCACTATTTAAAGGAAGACTGCAGTGGAGGACAACCTAGGGTGGCATTGGACATTTACACCAAGGATCTGAGGGAAGGGCCCTCAGCACAGAGGGATGTGAAGGGGGCAGCCATGACAGCAGACAGCTCAGCACCATCACCACGTGTCCAGTCTTTTGACCGGCCATCATCGGGTCTGCAAACCGTTTAGCAAACGGTTCTTTGCACAACCGGATACACACGTACAGTGACCCCCACTGCCGAGACAGCAGATAAGCTTAGTCTTATGTTCCAACTTTGGTGGAGCAGTGGCTATCTGGCAGACTGGACAGAGGCACCGTCCCTGCTCAGTTGGAAAGATGGCCGTGACTGCTGCGATGTCTGCCTCATGCCCAACAGGGGCTAAGGTGCCCAGCAGGATGTGTACCTGCTGACCCCAGTCTTGACCACTGACTTAGCACTAAAGACTCCTCACCACTGGACTCTGTCTTTCAGGCCCATATTTCACTGTCTCCTGGATACACCCCGCCCCTGCTCTGGTCACATTTCAGACAACTGCCATGACCGCCATGGACAACCTTCCTGTGCATGTGGCTGATGTTGCCTATACTTCAACAGGCCCTGGGCTCACCCCCGTCCCTGCTTCTGCTCATGCTTTTTTCTTCTACCTGCACTACCTTTTCCTTTAAACATCAGACTACATTTTCTATCAAGGACTAGCTCAAATGTCATTGTCTCCAAGAGGTGTTCCTCAATCCCTCTTGCCCAAGGTGGGTCCCTCTCCTCTGTCCTCCCATGTAACTCTGCACTTCGACCGAGCAATGGCCCCATCCTGTTCATGGTCTCCTTGTTGGGTCAGACTCTCTCGCCACCCTTCGTGGTGAGCTTCTTGCAAACGAGGCCCGTGCCATGTCTCCTGCTGACACAGTACCTGCTTCCCAAGATGATGCCATGGGTTTTTATAAAATTAAGCGAAATCAAACATTTAGAAGCCCAGAGTTTCTGTACCTGTCACCATCTGGCATTTTCAGGAAGATTCGGAGCAAAAACTCAATGGCTTCACTGTGGGCAGAAGTGACCGCCACGTAGGTCCCAGGGCTCAGACTGAAGCGCTTAGTGAGGCAGCCCCTGGTTTTGGAACCTATGCCCTCGATAGCATTTCTGAATTTAGAAAAGAAGGTGGGTGGCAACTTCTGGTAGTGCTGGAACTGGAGGAAAACATGAAGATGGTTAGAAAGCCCCATGGGTTGTGTGGACCCAGACCCCAAGAGAGACCCACCACCTTCCAGACCTCTCTCCATTCACCAAAACTGCATTACAGGCCCTGAAAAGGGAGACACTGCTTACCTGGATTTTCGGAATGCCACAAAATTCAGACTATTATTTAATATAGATGTTAACACCACAATGAATGCAGAAAAAAATATGGTACATGGTTTTATCTCATTAAATCCCACAGAATCCTGGGTTTGGGGGTTTCCTCTCTCTGCTTATAAAGACTTCCGTGGAAACCAAGGAAATTGTCCCAAAACTGAATTACTTCTGGAGCCCCTGATGTCCCTTCTCTCCTGAACCTTCTACAGGACCCTTTGGACTGTGTAGCTCTGCAGAGCTGGACTCCTTCATTCTCTCCATTTTGTCTTCCCAGCAGAGCCCTGGAATTCCTTCTCGTTGGAGAATAATAGGCTCTGATCATTTTCCTTTTCTTTCAATATTTTCTTAGAGACAAAACAATAAATATAATGCAGTTCCCATTACCAGATGTCACATACATATTACATAATGAAAACCCCTTACTAAATAAATTTTCCCCAATACAATCGAGCACGGGGATTCCATTTGGAGTGGTTACGCAGCGTGAAATGATTATTTGTGAGCTGTGCCTTGGGGAGCAACAGGGAGAAAGGGGGAGTTTCTTTTCAGGGGGTGGGAGCAGGGCTGGTCTACAAGATGAGACAGGAGACCCGTCACTGTCCCACGAAGGCAGCAAGGGCTGGGTGCAGCCTCCAAGGTGATTTTGCTGATGCTAACAGTGACCCCAGCAGGTTTGGAGTCTGAGTTGTGTGAGCCCTTCTGGCAAAAGCAATGATGGGAATGATTCCTCTCCAGAAAGCCAGCACTGTCCTGTGGCTCTGGGTATGTGTGTGCGTGAGCACACGCATGTGCACATGGGGAGGCACTATGTACAGAAGAGTGTGGGCCTCCTACAATCCAGAATTCCCCTGCTTCCCTGCTCTCCTGCCCTCCTCTCTCCATTGGACTTCTGCAGCCTTGTCCGGGCTCCCTATCCCCCAGAGCAGGCTTGCTCAGTGGCAGGCAAAAGTGTGAGTATGTGCCACGATGGGAGGCTCTTGGTCTAGCGCACAGAGACCCAGCATCCAATTACTGCAGGCCTATTTGCACACCGACTTGACCCTGTAGTTCTAGGGATGGGGCTTGTGCCTTTTCCTGGGTCAAATTCCCACTCCTCCCTCTAGCTCTGGAGATTTGTTCCTTGCACCCGGTGCCTCCCTCGAAGCCCTTCCAGAAGTTCTATTCCCATGACCCGGGTGCTGGAAATAAAGATCAGATCCTGAACCCAGCTCTGTGGCAGGGCCACTGGTGTCAGTGGCTGCCTTGCTACCCAGTTTCTTCCTGGGCTTCTGAATTCCTGCTTAGAGAACCCCTGTCCTGGCCTCTGTCTATCTATTGGGGCACCCCTGGAAAGGCCTAGAGGAGCTTCCCTGGACCAGAAGCATGCTATGGGTACCACCTGTTGGCTGCAGCTACATCTTTGGTCCCCAGGCACACCCACTTCACCTGGCAGCCATAGCCCCGCAGAGCCCACATCCATTTAACTGGTCTGTGTGCCTGGAAGTACATCTGTCCTTCATCCTTACTCTTAAATCACCCTGTACCAATGTCGAGAATACCAGCTCAGGAGAGGTGGCAATTTGGTTGGAAGAGAAGCTAGCTATGGCCTGCAGGTACATTTGCAGAGGACTCCCCCTGTTTGTGGTGGATTCGGGGGCTCACCAAGAATAGGAGGCTAACGTCCCCCCAAGATGCCATTAGCTCTGTTTCTTAAAGAGGAAAGAACTGCCCGCATTGGTCTTATCTATCAGAGGCCAAATTCTCGAGGATGGTTTCTTGGTTGCAGCCCCTCTTAGATTTCAAACCAAAGAACAGCTCGAGGGGTCCAACTTTTTGACCAGGACAGCAAAAATATGTCCTGCATGGTTGATCTGTTTGGAGATTCTAAGTCTGTATCAGTTACAGACAGACCAAGACTAAATTTGCAGCCACGGAATAGCAAGGAATGTGCTGAAGATACGGGTGTTGGAAGGGGCGTGGAGGTTTAACAACACACAGGAACACAGGCGCGAGAAGGCGCTGAGTCATACCTGGGGGTCGACCTGCAGGGAAGAAAAAGAAAGGCAGGTTCAGGAGCCTAAACCAAAACACAAAGGTAAGCAGATTCCAGCAGCCCGGCTCCGGGCCCTGTGTTCCTCCTTCCTACGGTCAGCCTGTTCCCTGCACACCCCACGGAATGGGAGCATTACTCATTCCCCGTGCAGAGATGCGGAGAGAACACTTAACCTGCTGTAGACTGTAGGGAGCTTGAGGGGGGAGGAGATGGAGGGGGAGAGTCTCGCTTTGTTGGCTCAGTCACGTGTGGCTACTCTTCATAGCAACAGTGATAAACTCAAGGGAAGAGTGAGATGTCGATAGGGTGGGGGTAAGACAGACAGGAGATCAGATGTCCGTTTCCCAGCATCAGGAGCTCCAATGCGAGGAAACTTCTTTTATTCCACCATGCCCCTGTAAAACATGGTGGGAATTTGTTCTAGGCCTCCCGGAGTTTGTAGGGAATGTACGTGTGTGTCTGAGTAGGGAAATACCTACATTCTGTCTTTCCATGCGGCAGAAGGCAATACTGAGATGCAGGCCCATTTTTAAGCCACCCTGCCATGCGTAAGGTGCTTCCCTGTAACCCTGAAAGCAGACCCTGAGACCCCGTTTTATGGATGTGGAAATATTCCCAGCAGTGTAATGAGTGGAGGTGGGAAGAAAGCAAGCTGCTTTGCTTCCTTGGTGACTAAGACCCACCGCCCAACGCTGTCATCCACTGTTGGTGTGGGTTTCGGTTCTTTTCTCCTACTGACCCTACCCCCCAGCCCCCCACAACCATGTGCACAGACCACTTGATTTGCCCAGACAGACTTCTCTGGAGACTAAGAGTGAGCCGGAAGGGAGGTGGAAAGTTCCAGCCTTGGAAGGGGGAGGTTTGGGGTGAAGATGAAATGGCTTGTCCACCCTTGTCTTTTTTCCCCACCTATTGTTTGTTATGATGAAAGGAGAATGGTGCTCCCATAGGAGTTGGGAGTCACGGGACCACGCCAGGACCAGAGCGCTGTACGTAGCGGTCATATAAGCAGCACATACCCACAAACACCAGCAGAGCCCTGCAGACTTCTGAGAGTCTGGTGGCTGGCATGCACAGAGTGTGTTTCTTAGCTAAACTGTGAAAGAAACCCAAGTGTCTCTTGAGTTGCTATAGTCTGGACAGTTCTTTTGTGTTTAACTCAATCAGGATCCTGAAAGCTCCACTGGGACCTCCAGGGAGCCTGAGGAGACCACAGGTCTGAGTGCCTTTTTAGCAAAGAGCACAGCTGAGAAATGCATCTCAGGCTGAAGAGTAGACAAATGGGCTTGGCAGCATTTAAAAATAGGTAGGATTACAATTGTGCCAGGTTCCTGAACTCTAAAGATTTCAGGAAAATCAGGTAACACAAGTCTGTTGTGATGCCCAGCTCTGGGGCACCAGACTCATAGATGGCAATGGGACCAGCATCCCTTGTTGTGCACTGAGGCAGCCATCTTTCCCTCTCTGGGCTTCTGTCTCTCATCAGAAGAGGGCAGTGGTCCTCATCAGGAGAGAGCAGCAGGACTACCCTCTCCTGCTACTCTCTCCTCATGAGAGAGAGAACTATTCAGTCTTGGCTCGGTAGACCAGATGGCTCAATTCCTCCCCTTCCCTTTTCTTTTGTTCTTCTCAGAAGAGACTCTGAGAGTGAGAGTCCTCTCAGAATGCCCCTGAATCACTTGGGATTCTTGGCTGGAAGCAAAGGAAACCAACCAGGGTGGGATGAGCAAAAGTCATTTATGAGAAGTCTAGAGAATGCAGCTGGGAAAGTGGGTGGGAAGCAGGGTGGACAGCTATGCCCAGAATCTCCCTGCATGGATGCTGCTGGGCCCCAAGATTTGCTGTGGATAATCCTTTGGCTGGTCCCACCTCAAGAGTCCAAACCCAGAATGACCAAGATTCTGGGGATGGGGGAGGTGGGCATGAGAGGAGCACCTAATTGGATAAGCCTGGATCGCATATCTACCCCTTTGCATCCAGGGTCTGGAGAGAGAAAATATTTGGCCTCTTTGGTTGCTGTGGTGGGAAATGAGGCCCTGCCTTCCACCAAGTGGAAGAGTGTTCAGGTGCCTGGTGGTGAGGACAATGACAACCGTCCACTGCTGCATCTTTCAATGTTCTTTGGTGGCCTCAGCAGGTTTTAGACTCCTCAGAAGTACTGTGCCAAACCCCAACCATTTCTTTCCCATTCATTTCACGAAACTGGGAAGTAGAAACATGGTTAGAACAGAACCCAAAGAGCTCTCCTCCTTCGAGAGCTGGAATCATTGTTTTCCTTCAAGCTGTGAGCATCATGAGGAAAGCAAGCATCTGAGCCCCGCTGAGAGGCTGGAACCTGGGACCAGGAGTTCTGGTATCAAGTATTTTCCTATCACCTCCTCGCTGTATCTTGGGCAGGTTGCTTATGCTCTCTCAGCTTTGACTTCCACATCTATAAAAATGGTTTTTGAGGCAATGAATGTGAACACAGGTCAAACTCTGAAACACGGTATCACTGTGAAGCCTTCTCACTGGCGTGAACTACAGCCAGGACTCAAGACTGCTCCAGCGTGAGCAGAGCACCCAGGAGCCCTGCCCGGCACACATGGGCTGACCTGGGGTTCTGACTGTTGCCTTCAGCTCAGTGAACAGGAATGGAGATTATCCCCAGAGATGCTAAATTCAGAGCCCCAGCCACAGAGGTGATGGCTATGTTTGACTGAAGGCTTGGGGGCAGCTGGTGCCCAATCCCCAGCTCTGCCATTAACTGAGACCTTGTCCCTCTACTTGCTAAGCCTCAGTCCCACCTTCAGTCCCACCATAAAGACAGGGAACCCCAGCATTTGATGGTTGTGGGATCTTAGTTACCTTAGTCCAGAGAGGGTGCGGACTATATGATTTAAGAACCATTCACTTTATCTTTGGGATGCATTAAATTAACTGGTAAAGGAGGTGGGAGCAGAGGTATCAGATTTTCTTTTGCACAACTTTTAAGTAATATTTTATAAAACGAACTCCCTGATGACCTCCTCACAGGGGTGTGTGTGAGGACTTGTGGGTGGAAGGATGGCCCCCCAAGAACTGTGAAGCTTGTTGGGAGTGGCATGGGGGGAGGGAAGGCCAGGCGGGGAGGAAAACCTGACCTTGGATGAATGGCCAAGCAGATGCTTGCAAGCCAACCACCAAGCAATGACTGGATCTTGGTTTAAATACAAGGGAAAAACATGCCTCCTGGTTTTATAGCCAGGATTTGTTTTTTTGCTTAAACTCCTCCCAAAGTTTAGTCAATGACTGTCAAACTTTCCTGCACATAAACAGCACCCAGGGAACTTGTTACAAGGTGGATTTTCAGACTCTGTTCAGATTCAGAAGGTTTGGGATGGTCCCAGGAATCTGCATTGTTACAACAGCTGGTCTTGGACCGGACTACTTTATGGCTGACAAGCGTCTGAGCCTGCAACATACCAGTAAATGCTAAGTGACACCGGAAGGAGGCGTGTCCCACTGTAAGCCTAGTCAAGACTGATCTCCTGTTAGGCCCAGGTTTTCCTGTAATTTTAGAGTTGAACCAGGAAAACTCTAGGGCCCTTTGGGTTTGATCTCTGAAATAGTTCAGCGAAATCTCCCAGACTGGTCAGTTGCTCTCTCTTCCCAAGGAATGTACAACTGTCTGAAAAGGTAAGCCCTGGTATAGGCCGCCTTACCTTGAACACATTGAGGCTTAGTGGAAATTTGTCCTTTGCCTTTAAATTTTGCAGGATGATATTGATGGACATGATGGCATTGTTGCTTTCCATGCCCTCTGGCACAGAGAAGATGTACTGCGTGTCCCTCGGAAGTCCTTCTGCATGAGAAAGAGCTGTCACTGGAGCTCAGTTTGGCTTCTTTAAGACTCCAAGACTAGGGCCATTGCTAGACCAGGGCCATGCTGGTTCAGAAAGCTCTTGTGGCTTGTGTTAGGAAATCTGGATTTGGAGCCCTAAGGCTTTGGGTCCCAGTCCCCACAGTTACCAGTTGTTGCACAAGCTTCTTCATTTTGTGAGCCTCTGTCTCCTCCTCTTAACAGCAAGGAGGGGAAGTATGTTCCCCACTTGGTGAAAATACTTCCTTAACTGTAAAGTTGAGGGCTATTTTTTTATAAGGGGAATGTTAGAATTCTCAGGTATGTATGAGCTTGTGCATTGGTGATAACCATCAGATCACCGAAATGCTAATCCCCAAGCACCAATGGAGACAGAAACAAACAGGCAGAGGGATGGCCACTCACGGTACTCTACTACCCAGGTGTGTTCATCAGAGCCAGAGCAAGAGACAGAAGTAAGGTGACTAATTAAGGTAGATTCAAATACATGGAAGAATGAAGACAAGTCAAGATAAAGAAGAATGAATGCACATCAGCAGGGTCGCAGGTTGGGAAGCTAAGAGAAGGGAATGGGGAAGCACAGAGGCTCCTCCTTGTGAGGGTTGAACAAGATGATACATTCAAGGGTACCTAGCAGTGCCCAGTGGGTATTTGCTTGCTGGCTCCCTTCCCTCTTTTCCATGCAAAGAATATCTAAGAATAGCCCCAGTGTATCATTTTGTGTAGTTCATTGATATGTGCTATATCCAGGGAAGGGAACTTTGGCCCCACAGTCAGTTGAAGCTCTGGAAGGTCAGTCAGTTGCCCAAGTGTGACTGGGAAGTTCCTTAGAGTCCACCCATGGCCTCCTGGTGCCAAGGTTCTCTGACCAGCAGGGTGAAGATCCTGGAGTTGAAAAGAGGGGCATCTGGGGGTCATTCAAGCAAGCCATTCTCAACAGTCAGGTGCCAAGGAGAGGGAATGGTCATGTCTAGGTGCAAACACATGCTGCATACTCTCTCTCTCTCTCTCACACACACACACACACACACACACACACACACACACAAACTTGTTTGCATAGCTTCCCCTCTCAAGGATGTGTAAGAATACTCAGGTTCACGTTCACGGGGAGCTAGTTCATTCATCTGTGTGGCAAATGGGGAGCAGGAGGTGTGGGGAGAACATGTGACCCTCCCAAGGTCACACTCAACAAAATTCATCTCAGGGGAACCCAAGTCCAGGCTCTGAGGTGTCCACCTCTGGGATCTCAGGGTGGGGCAACAGGATACACCCACCAACATGGGGCAGGAACATTCTCTTATGTCTGATGGTGCTTTATGAGGCAAAGTGATGGTTTAACCCAAGCCCTGACTTTTGTCTAGTGTTCTTTCCATAGCTCCCCAGTCCCGTGTAATTACTGAAGAGCAGTGAGCCTGTCCTCCTCCTGGGAGGCAGGTGTAGGTGAGTAGGATGGTGGGAGAGCATGACAGGGAAGGGGAGGCTCACGTGAGATTCTCCCACCCAGCCCACCAGCAACTGTTTCCCTTGGAGAACAACTACTGTCCCTTTAGACTGGAAGATTTCTCTCAAATTCAGGCTGATAGTCTAGAACCAAAGGCCACTGAGACTTGAAGCCAGGGCAGGGCTAGGGCTGACTGCTTCCATCTGTCAGAAGAATTGCCAACATCATAACTACCTGAGGTATTTCCTGGAGTTTCACTGTTCTTGAACATCATCTGGCACCATCTTCCATGAGGCACGTTTCCTTGGTTTAGACTGACTGGAAATTGGTTACATATATGCAGGCAGGAGAAGTTGTCTCGGAAATCTTGACATGACATCCTGTTATAAGCAGGTTACAGACATCATTTTACTGGTTTTGTCCCTAGGGTGGGGGGTGCCCTTCTCTCCAGTCCACCTTTGTCTGTCAGTTCCAGTAGTCGTGGACTTACCCCTGTCTTACCCAAAGACCAGAGCCTCAGCCTGCCTCACTCACCGTCAAGGATACTTCTCCCTCCTGTGGTCAGGAGGACAGGACTGAATAAAATTCCGAGTTCTGCAAGTCCCTCTCATGGCTGTGAAGGATGGCTGCTGTCTCTCTCTGCTCTGCATCCCATGTGGTGCCAGGAAAACTACTGTTTCCTCCGACCCTCCACCAAATTCATTGTTGAGATCCTTATCAGAATAAAATGGTCTCAACATCTAAAATCCCACCTTGTATTGGCACCCAGTGCTCATCCCATTATCCGCAACTGACAAATTGTTGGGCATTACACCTGAAACTAGTGATGTGCTTTATTGGCTAATTGAATTTAAATTTTTAAAAAAGGGAAAAAAATAAAATCCCCCCTTCTACTGTGATCAAAGTAGAGATATTGGCAATATTTTTCCTTTCTAATTTATATTTGTCTCTCTGCTTCTTGATTCTGTAGACCCAGTCTCCTTTTCACACATGCTAAATCCATTTGAATATGTTACTAAGTAAACAATGTAACCTCTCAGGGAAATGTCCTTATTATCCTTTAAGATGTGAGCACATGGCTGAGAATGTATTTTTTAAAAAATCTGGTCCTCCATAGCTGCTGGGCAAGGACACGGATGTCTCACCCAGAGCTCTAGAGTCAGGGCTGGAAGATCAAGACCGAATTGCTCTTTTAGAAGACTGTGGAGCTCCAGGCGGACACTGTGGGTCCTAACACACAGATGTGATAATCAGACATCCTGGTTTCCGGAAAACTATTGATTTCAAAGCTTGGGGACCAATATTCCCTTTACCATTCACATTTCCTGGAAGTTCCAATATTTCAGAAATGAAATCCCTTTCACACAGAGAGAAAGCACACAAATAATTTCCCATCCAATGCTTGTGTGTCTTGGTGGAAAAAAAGAAATAGTCTCCTTCTACCTAGGTCTCTGCAAAGCTAATCCCTACTCCCACCAAGGTTTAGGAAAAGGGGTAGGGATTGAGGGTGTGGGCAATAGGTAAAGCTTTAAAATATAGTCTTAAAAGAAAAATACCAAAACTCTCCATCTTCCTTATTCTCATACAGCTGTCTTCTTTGTTGGTCCGGGATTTTCTGCCATTCCAGAGACCTGAGCGTGGAGACACAGACCACAGGGTTGAGAGCTCCCGAAGGACTGCATCTCTGCAAAACGTGCCCCAGCAGGAGGCTTGTCCTCCACGAGTTCTCGGGGTGCGGGTGGAGGGTGTCATTCTACCTAGTGACAGAATCTGTCATTGTCTATATGCTGGTGGCTTCCAAATGGTCTCCAGCCAGATTTTCTTCCCTGAGCGTTAGATGGATACATGCTATGGGTCAAGCCACGTCTCCACCAGAGCCCGTAGTGACCTGGAAACCAGCCTATCCCAAACTGCCCTCTGCCTTCTCCTAGTGCCAGAGCAGGACTGCGAGAAGCCACTCCTCCCTTCAACCCGCCACAGGCAAGCAACCTCCAAGTCATGGTGATTTACAATTCCACCTCTGAAACCCCTCTCAAAGTCATTGGCTTACTTCCATCCCTCCTGCTACTCTCCTGGTTCACAAACCCTCATCCCCTTTTGGACTTCCCACTAGTCTCCCACCATGCAGTCCTGTCCATTTCCCTATCTGCTCTCCACATGGCCATCCAAATGATTTTTCGAGAATAGAAATCAGATTCTGACATCTCCCCACTTAAAACACATCAGGGGTTCCCTTGTCCTCTCAGGATGAAGTTCAAGCTCCTGAAACAGAACCTTGGCCTCTGCCTCCCTCTCCAGCTTTCCCCGAGGAGCTCCCCACTTCCCCACACACCCCACACTGAAATTCTGCACTCAGAACCTGAACATCTTCATCTCCTTGAAAATACCTGTCCTGGTCTGCCCTGGCCTTCGTGGTGAGGCTCCCTCTGCCTGGGATGTTCTTCCTCCTTTCAGCCCTGTAACCTGAGGATGTCACTCAGCTTTCCTCCTAAAAGCCATCTCTGTTGGAAACCCTGCTTGTCCCCCCATGGTACTCCCAAACCACCTTGAGAGTCCTTGCGCTTCCTCAGAATGCACATGGCAGCCATACCACTCCTGCCTCAGCACTTGGAACCCCATGTTTCTGGTGCTTCTTTATTTCTCGCCATCCCTCCCCGGACTCTGAGCTTCATGAGCTCAGTGACGCGCTCTCACCATTACGTCATCACAGGAGTGAACCCACTGCCTTGACACTCAGACATGCAATAGTTCTCAGCGTGCCTAATGAATAAAGTTGCGCAGTTCACTAGGGTAATGTATTCCAGAAGCTAGTCCTAGGGTGTGTGGTAGAGGAGGAGGCCCTCCCAGGCAGAAGCGAGCAGCTGTCCCTTCTTCAACCTGCTCCCCATAGCAGAGACAGGCTCATAAGCAACAGCCCCCATAGGCACAATGTGTCACTGATCTCTCTCTAGAAGTGGCTTGTGTCTTTCTTGGAGGACCTGGGTCAGCTCTGTGCCGGGAGAGCAAGGAAGGCACCACCACCCACGCTTTGGGCCGTAGGCTGAGCCAGTCAGATGTGTTATTGTAAAATGGCAATTTTATAATTAAGTGATAATTACATTTTCTGCAGTGTGTAAGGGAAAATAAATGTAGTGTAAATCAATATGCCATTGATTCATGCAAGTTTGCCTTTAAGTGTGTGCGTCTGAAATTTCAATTATGGCTGAGATTAGACCATCCAGCTCTCTCCATCCCTCTCCATTCCTTCGAAAGCAGGGAGACGGTGATCATCTGATCACCTGTCACTTTCTAATGGCTCCGCTTCTGGGGGGACCTGGTGAACCCAAGCATAGCCAGGTATGTGACCCTCGGAGCTAGCACGGCCTGGCCCACCTCCCCATTCCCTGCTCTGCATGGGTCTCGCCCTCATGAAGGGCCTTCAGAAATCCCAAGCTCATGAGGTAGAAACCCAACTTCCCAAGCTGCCATTGGGCTCTCTGGTCCCAGCTCCCAGCACTTCTCTCCTGGGTTCCTCTGTTGGCCCTGAACACACCATAAGCCTTCCTGGCTCAGCGCAGTGGTCTGTACATCCCCGCCCACCTGGTGATACTTATTTTTTTTCCTGCTTGAACTCAAGTTAAGCTTGCCCTGAACATGTCAGCCCATGGGAAACTCTTCCCTAATGCCTGGTGTCCTGCTGCCTTCACCAGTCACAAGATATTTAACACATGAGGCGAGGTTGAATCTGTTGTCTCATCTCCCACCCCAGGCAAACGTGTCATTGACATTCGCCCTTCCAGCCTCCAACCCCAGCAGCCAGCCCTGAGTCAGGAATTCTGTTAATCACATTGCCCCCTGGGCCACACTGGCAGCTAGGGGTAGTGACTGAGAAAGAGAACTGGCAAAGGCCAGAAGTTGCTAAGATTTACTTTGGAAGAGGCAAAGGAAGGAAGGAGGCATAGAGGCAAGATAAAAGGAGAAGGGGGAAGAGTGAGTGAAAATGCAACACTGTTCATGGTTGATGGTGTTGTAATTTCATTCCCATTCTGGGGAGGGGGTTCAGCTGCTCTGCTCTCCAGGGGGCATCTGAGGTCCCACCAGGTTCATTCTATGAATTCATGTTGTTTGCCCCCCCTCTTCTGCTGCTCCCCCTTTCTACCCCCAGCTTCAACGTATGTTCATGTTCCATTTGACGAGTGTCCACATTGAGCAGGCACACACCAGCTGTTGGGGCTCAAAGACGATCAGAGGGGGCCCTGCCTGACTTGTGGCATTAGGTCAGCTTCTGGGCAGCCTGAAAGTAGGGCAGGGACGCTGGCCAACTCTGCATTTGTCTTCCAGAACTTGCTTCTCCCTGTATTGACTTTCACTGCTGTTGGGTGTCACTCACCTGTCTGAATGCTCGGCATTTTTTTTTCAAGTCTTATTCTCTTTCCACCATTGCCTCTACCTGCCCTGCTGGCTGCCCGAGGAGCAGGTAACCTGTCCCCAGCTGGCCCTCTAGGGATAGCCATCTCATCCTTAGCAAAGGATGGGGACCAGGGATCAGTCTTCTTGGTAGCTGGGAAATGTTAGCCTGGCTCCAGGGAACCACTGACCACACAGCTATGTCCCCACTGGCCAGCTGGGGCAGAGCGCAGCCATGTGGCACATGGCCAAGGGGCCTCTGACACTCAGCTCCGTTCACTCCTCCTATGCAAGCAAGGTGTGAGTCCAGACACTGGTTATAATCAGAGTCCAGATCAGTAAGGAGGACGGACAACCCAGGCAGCCAGAACTTTGCCTCAGTTCCCCAACTCCCCCGAGAATGAAGTCTTTTCCTGATGGTGTCATCAGGATAAAAATCCCATGGGATCCCTTATGGGATGAGGCTCCTTCTCTCCAGCTCTCTCTGCCAAGTAGGACTTAACATATGTCCTACTCCTTCCTCAACCCTTTAAAAAAACAAGTAATTCTGGGAACGTAGGTTCACAGTGGTTAAACTGTAACCTTCTGGGGGCTAGACACCGGGTCTCGTCATCTGTACATATCCCACAGCACCCCTAACACAGTATACTTAGTGCAGGGAGACCACAGTAGGGGTCTAATAGATGCCTGGCGAATGGCATCATGGGAATGGGAGGAGGACTGACAGCCACACATAGGTATGAAATGGACAGTGAGATCCGCAGCAGGTAAGACAGAGACTGCACTCCTAGGGCAGGGGCTCTCGGCACACCAGGCCCTAAGGAAGCCTGGAGAGAGGTTTTCGGAAGCCATACTTATCACTCCAGCGTCCTCTCCATTCAGTGTGGCCCCAGGGGTTCCACAGGCGGATAAGATCTTCCCCGCTCCTCCAGGTCTGAATCTGCAAAGAACAGAAAAAGAAAGTCAGCAGAAAGAGGGGATATGAATACAGCTGCTTTTTACCTCCAAGGACTAATTTAACTTCTGACCTCATTTGGCTGCAGCCAGGAAAAAAATTGAAAGGAAAAAAAAAAATCAATGTCTCTGTGCTGCCTGCACGGAGTTTGAATGAAGGAGGAGAAAACGACCCCTCCTGCTCAGCACCTCGTAGGGCAGACACAGCTTCATCATTCCGGACAAGACCTCCTGGAACGTGGGTGGGCTGAGATGTAATAGCAGATACATAGCACAGGACGTTGCTGCGGGCTGCAGAGGGGAGATCTTGATGGGTCCCCAACCTCCTGCAGGCTTTGTTTCCCGCCCCCCCGGCCCTAGCATCTCTGTTCCACAGATGCAGCTGCTCTCCTGCCCGCAGCACACTGGGAGCTGTGCCGGGGTCTCCCACCGCGTGGTCCTGAGCGAGGATACGGAGGAGGCTGATTCAAGACAGTCGAGGTTAGCCCTCCCACACCTGCACCCTGGCACTGCCCCAGGCCTCCTGTCACCCTGCCACTATTGGCAGGCAGGCACCTTGATGACCTGAACTTTCCTTCCTTCCCCAGGCACCATCAGCACCCATCCCCCGATATGGAAGCTGGCTCCTTCAGACCACAGAGGTCAAAGTCCAGGACCGTTGATAAGTTACAACAAAATGAACTCAACCCTTTGAACCCACATTCCCAGATCCAGGAGCCCTCAGCCTTGTGAGAGGAATTAAAGCATGGTTGTGTATTGTAGCTGGACGCTGATTGGTGCTGAGGTCATCCGTGGAGGCCGAGTCCTTGTACGGGCCAGGGAAGGGGCCCACTTGCTCCGTGGTTCCAGGCCAGAGGCAGCGGAGACAGCCCCGAGGGCAGTCTCACCACATGGAGGAGAACCCCACATATGGAGGTGGGGCTCGGAGCCCAGTGTCGCTGGAGTACCTTCTATCCTTCAAACTGCCAGTGGATGTTTATAGAACCCTTGTCTTGCACAGGAGGAAACTGAGCACCAGAGAGGTTAAGCAACCTTCCCAAGGCCACAGTGTAAGTGGCAGAAGAATTCTCATCCCATGCCAGGCTCTGAATTTGGAGATGGGAGCAGATAAAGGTTACAGCTGCTCCAGGGCCCGGACCACTCTCGGGTGTGGCCACAACCCTGACTTCTGCATCTGACCCCTGTGCCACGGGGCCAAGGCCCGTGTCATCACCAGTAGGGCAATACCATGTAGGAACAACACGGTGAGACAGGCCAAGAGAACTTGGCTTGGATAAGGTTCTCTTCCATCCACTTCCATCTGGCTGGCCCTATAGGGAAGGTGCTTTGGCTTTTAAAGCTACATGGGATTGGGAGGGGGCTCCTGGCACAGACCTGGGTTCCCCACCCCAAGGCACTCCAGGTCTCATACCCAGTGTATTTATTAACTGTCAGAGCTTGGTGGAGCCCACGGAGCAGGGATGTGAGAAATGGTTGTCCGGTGGCCCAAAAAGCTTAATGAGCCACCCTCAGTGCCCACCATAGTTGGGGCTGAGATGGGCATAGGGGAGAAGAACGGCCAGCAAGTGAAGGAGCTGAAAGCAGGGCTCAATGAGGCATGCAGATAAACACTCACCTCCTTGCCCAGGGGAGTCACCGCCCGCGCTAGGTGCATAATAAAATATGCCAATTTCATTTATCTTCCTGTCTGTGTCCTGCCCAGAGGAGGATGAGCAGATTAAGAAACACACTGCATTTATGGGCTGGTTTAATCTTAGCACTTAAGGTCAGTTGTGACCTCCTCGTTTTGGAGGAGAAATCTTCAACCAAGTCGAGTTCCTGGGCCTTGGCAGAGAGGTTCAGAGGTCACACTCAAGGCCAAGGTCATGACTACTTCTGAGAACTCACTCTTGCTTCACCTCTCCTGGCCACTCACTGTACCCCTGGCCCTGGCCATGTTCTCAGAAAGGGTTCCCCCCAGGGAAGAGTTGATGCAGGTTATCTAGTTCAGGATGATTATTTCCTCCGATGTATTCCCTTAAATGCTAGTCCCGCAGGTTGTGAATGATTAGTCCTAGGAGAAGTGGTTTCAGGGCTCATGGCAGATTAAAACCAAGGGCTGTCTCATTATAGAAAGAGCCTTTCCCAGGAAGGGCGGAGACATCACACTGGTGCCACGGCTCCTTTGTTCTAGCACAGATCACACATCGATCACAGCTCTTTCCCCAAATCTGGAAGCAGTACCAAAGTCTCGTCGACACCGTCATCCGAGCAGCAGTGTCAATGGATCAAGGCTGACACACAAGAAAACCAATCTGTCATCCCTAGCCTGGACTTTGCACATCTGGGACGGGAGTTGTGGGAAGCGGCGTGTCCCTGTGTGGCCTGGTGTGATGAGGGCACTGGCTGCCCCCATGGGGAATTCTGAGACGGGCTTGGGAGCATTTGGACGAGGAGAATCTGGGGCCACTGTGACTGGAGTCTTCCCTGCTTAATCAGGGTGATCTCTTCCTTGCTCTCAGGAAACGTGTTCTGAGTGCCTCCCATCCATTCTGTGATGGACGCAGAGGTTCAGTGACGTCATCTTCACAGGCCACAGAGGGACACGTTTACCCACGCACACAAGCGCACTCATCCATAATCTCATAAGCATTGATTAGGTGCCTACTCTCTCCCAGGTACTGTGCAGAGGAAAGCATTTTGTGATGCATTTCCTTAAGGAGAAAAACAGGAGACAGAAGATAGTGTCTCTATTTTGTGGAAAACTCACCAAGACACAAAACGACAGAGCAAGTGGCCTGGGGTCACTGGATGGGAGACAGACTGATACAGAGAGAAGGAAGGCAAAGATGAGAACCCATGCCAGAAACAGTGCCCGATGCTCGGCGTTCTATGGTCATAAACACGTGTGGAAAGTGTACCCTGGAGCTTGGGATGGCCTCTCAGGGCCTCAAGGACATGATTAGGCCTCAAGAGTGGTGGGAAATAGAGATAGGGAACCTGTGTGGGATATTGTCTCAAGGCCAGAAAGCACAGTTACCACACAGGTGGTGTCCAGGTCCAGCGTTTTTAAGTAGCTGTGTTGACCCTGACCTTCCCCTCTCAGGCTTCGGCTTCTCACTTAGGAAAGGAGGAGGCTGGACCTCAGTCATGTTTTCAGGACCAAATGATACTGCACACAGTAATCACATACGCTTTTGTCTACCCCGGGTCCATGTCTGCATCAAGGGGGAACACTGTCCTCCAACAGCTGTCCTCCCCTCTTCCATGGGAATAAAGTCTAGACAGGATGTTTCCCAGACTCCCTTGGGCCTCCGTGTGGCACGTGACTAAGTTCGGAGTAACGGGTTCTGAGAGGACACGGTGTGTGTGTTTTCTGATGGGTGCCTTCTATATGAATATATAAGCATCCCCTCACTTCTTTTCCTTTCCCTGGATGGAAGATGGCCATCCTCGGAGCAGCTGCCCTGGGCTCACAGGGAGAACCCATGTTGCCGATGGCGGAGTCACCTATCAGCTATCAGCTCTGGGTTTACCTGCTTCCTTGAGATAGGAATGAACTTTATCTTATTTAAGCCCCTGTTTTTTGGAGGGCCTCTGTGGTAGCAGTTTAGTTGGTACATAAACCCTTCCAGGGCTTGCCCTAGTCGTCTGGGTGGTTCTTTCTTCTTTCTTTCTGGGCTAACCCCACAGTCTAGCAGGACACTCAGCCTGTCTGCGATCAGCGCAAGGACCGCAAGAGCTCTGGTGGGTCCCTGGGGGAGGAAGACTCTGGGCACCAGAATTTCTGGATGAATGGAAGAAATGAGGCTGGGTGGGGGCTTGTTGAGGACCTGGGATGCTGACTCCTGTTTTGAGGAATAAGAAAGCCAGACACTCCCCACGGGCGACTTACCCGCTCGGCTCCAGTCACGGTGTACGCGTGCTGACTCACCAGGCCATTCTTCAGGCTCCTGGCCACACCTGTCGGCTTCAGAGGAGGAAAGGAGACCAAGCATTACACGTTCACAGGTTCCTCAGAGGAACAGAGAAGCACAGTTCAATCAGCAGCTAAACTGTGGCACTGGAAAGGCATAGGCTCCTGGAAGTCTTTTCTACAGGGACCGAGTTTGCAGGCTGCCGGGTGGTTGAGGCCCCAGGTGTGTCATACCTCCGGAGACTACCCCGTTTCTGACAGAACCCCAGAGTCCCAAGGCCCACGTGGACTGCTTCCTCCTCCAGTCCCTCGTCAATGACAGGCGGCACAAAACACATCGGCTAGGTGTCTTGTAGGAGCCCGGAACACCCAGCACCCCTACGCTGTAAGCAACTAAAGTGCATGCTAGTTTTGGGGGGTTGTTTCAGATAGGGGGGGCATGACCCAAAGCCCACGTGTTTAGAGAGCGCAGGAAATACTCTCATGGATAGGGAGCTGGCTGTCTCAGAATAGACTCCGAAATAATTTGGAGGGTCGTCCTATTCTGAAAAACTAGGACGACCCTCCAAATTATTTTGGAGTCTATTCTGACCTTGGGATGCCACCCTTGGAGCCAGTGAGAATCAAAGGGCTGCCCAGTCCCTCCGGACCCCATTATGCCTGGTCACACGGCTGTGCTAGGCAAAGGCCTCAGGGTCAGGCCATGTGTTCGAATCCAGCTCAGCCACTTACTGGCTGTGTGAGGCTGAGAGTTTTCCTCAGCCTCTCTGAGCCCATCTCCTCTTCTGTAAGTGAATTCTGCAGCCCGTGTCTCAGAGGGAGGGCTGCTGTGAGGATGACATCAGGCACAGTGCCAGTGCCCCATGGCGCCCGCTTGGCCATGCCCCTTACTAGCTGAGCTGGCTGGTGGTTAGATACTCCTGGGTGAGGTGTTGAGTCTGCTCACCTCGGCCAGGGTGGCGCAGGTAATCAGGGAGCCTGCCTTGGCCGCTGTCTTCACCATCGTCACCAGGTCAGAAGGAAAGGTCAGGTCGATGTTAGTGACCACTCCTCCCGTGAGGTCCACCAGGGCGTCAGGAAGGAAGCCGTAGTGCAGGTTGGCATAGGACCCATGGAACCTAGAAGAGGGAAGTCACGTCAGCCCCTCTAAGGCCTTTGGTGAGACGTTCCAGGAAGGGAGCTTGCACACCTGACCGCTGCGTATCGCCCAGTGAAGGATCGCCCAGTCTAGCCCTGACCATGGCCACCTGCCATCTATTTGCCTGGATGAAGGTTCTGCCGCTGTCCCTCCCCTGGTCTCCTGGGGCTGGGCAGCCCCACAAGCAGCAGTAGCGTGCAAGGGTTAGGAGTGCAGGTGCTGGAGCCTCAGGCCAGAGGTCGAATCCCAACCTCTCCACGTGTTTAGCTGCCTGATCTTGGACAAATTACTTCCCTGGCACGTGGCAAGCCCTTAATAGACATCGGATATTAGGATGATGAATATCCATTGTTTCCTGTTCTGCTTAACAATAGCGACAAGTCCTTGCTGTGTGAGGGGTACTGTGCTAGGCAAGGAGTGTTCAAAGGTGGGCAAGACCTCCCCTCCAGGAGCTCAGCCAACAGCCTGGTGCCCACTGTGGCCACGATCAGCCTCCGTTCTGCAGTGCAAAGCGTGATCCAGATCTCTCGCTCTCAGAACTAACCCCCTCATCCCAGGACGGTCAGGGAGGCCAGTCGACTGTACTGAAGGTAACGAAGGTGAGGACAAGTCTTACCTAACACATTGTCCAAGCAAGCCACGTGGAACCTCATATGTGTCCTCTACCGTACCTCTTCCCACTCTTGCTTGGGGTTTCTGCTCCTTCCCAGGCTTATTGTCCCATCTCCCCTCCTCTCCATTCTCCCCCAAACCTGAACAGCCCCAGTCACTCACTAGGGAGGCCGAGAGATCCCAGATTCAAGAGACAAACCTCTCCGGTTCAGCTCCCGGTTTCCCCTCTCATGAGCTCCCAGTCATGGGCAGGAGGCTGAGATTTTCTATGGCTCCCTTGGTTGGCAAGGGAAGGGGCATTGGACAGTCCCCACCTCCCCGGGAGGCTGTGACAGGTATGCTGGTCCTGGCACGTGTGGCTCGCAGTGGGTATGCTCGTGGCTGTCACTGTTGGGCACAGCAAATCGACGCTCCCCCTGCTCCTACCTGCACTTGTCGCTCCTTCCCAATGGCACCCTGCCACAGGGACACTCTCCTTAGAATAACTCGTCTAGTTTCTTCGAATCCCTTGAGGATCTATTTGCTCTGAAAGCATGTGGATCATCTTGGAGCAGAGAGGAGCTGCCCGTCGGTCTGGGGGGCTCTCGGAGGGGCACAGGTCTGAGCTGAGTTTATGCAGGTAACGCCAGTGGGGTGGGCATTCCAAGCAGGAAGGATCCCCGGAGCCGGAAGAGCATGGCGGACCCGGGCCTCGTGATGGTGCTCCCAGGAGAGAGGCTATGCTGACCACTGAAGCAGGGCCAGACAAGAGCAGATTTGTTTTTAAGTTCCTGTCAGTGGGGTGAACTGGAAAGGCTCCCAAGGAACCCCAAGATACAGACAGGGGAAACCCACGAAGACCTGAAGCTGAGGCCAGGCAGGGAGAAGACTCTGCCTCCTGGTGTCAATCCTGCCCTGCGGGAGTCTTCCCCACCACTGCCCCAGTCACTCAGCCTTCTCACCTGTGACCTTCTCATCTGTCCCCAGCCAAGGCCGCGCCCCTCATGGGCCAGGGGCAGTAGGGAAGCTCTGACCAGGGCTTGCTTTCTGGTAATGCAAATCCTGTGGGGCTCTGGGCCCAAGTTCCTCCCTGCGGCTCCTCTAGGCGGCCTGCAACCCTCCCTTCTGGGTCTTTCACCTGAGAACAGCGAGGTTGACTGGGTAGGCTCCTGGGGCCCCTCAGTCCTTTCTCCCATAGTCCCACCCCTGCCACTTTCTCCTCCTGGGCACCGCCCAGCATTCATGTAAATTCACTTCAGCAAATACAGGTCAAATAGCCACTGAAAGCAGGACAACCACCCAGGCACAAATGCCACGAATGCTTACAAGTCCTTTATAACAGAAAGCTAAGGCTACACAAAAGGCCATTCTGCAGAAACTGCCATGTGACAGGTTGATCTCAACTTGTTTTTAAAACTGGTTCTAGGGGCACCTGGGTGTTTCAGTGGGTTAAAGCCTCTGCCTTTGGCTCGGGTCATGATCCCAGGGTCCTGGGATCGAGCTCCACATTGGGCTCTCTGCTCAGCAGGGAGCCTGCTTCCTCCTCTCTCTCTCTCTGCCTGATTCTCTGCCTACTTGTGATCTCTGTCAAATAAAAAATAAATAAAAATCTTTAACCAAAAAAAAAAAAAAAAAAAAAACTGGTTCTAAATCTTATCTTCCTGTCTTTCCCTCTCCCTGACCCAGGGTTATGCCCTGACCGACTCTTATCTCTGGGGTATTTACTTAGTCAAAGACAAAGCCTGCCTTTGATAATGGTCATGCCCAATTGGGTCTGAACATCTGACTCCTGATTTCCCACAGGTTATTCTGGCTCTGGTCAGAGTAGGAGGGGAGTTGCTGAGGGTCCTGGAAGTTCACAAAGACTGGGGTGCTGGAACCCATTCTGGAGCCCACCAGCATGATCTCCCCAACTGTAAGAGCCCCTTCTTGTTGAGGCACTCAGGGGCCCTCCCTTGATTTCAAGAGGGCGGCCCTGGAACCATTCCAGAAAAGAGCCAGGACCTGGCTCGGCAACTTCAGGCCCACTGCCTCAGTGTCTGGGGGCCCCATCTGAGGTCTTGGATTCACAGCACCCCACAGTTGCCACAGAGAGACCCAATGCACGGGGAAGGCCAGCAGCCTCTCTCTCGCCATCTCTCCACGATGCGCACAAACCTGTCTCAGCAGCAGCTGGGTATTTAACAAGGAGCTATCTCTCTGCTTCACAAACATGAGCTCACAAATCCTGCTGATGCTTCAGGAACATGGCAACTATTCTTAGCCCCCTTTGCTGACAGGAAACAGAAAGGGAAGGAAAGATAGAGACAACTGTGTTCACCACACCTGTCACTATACCTTGTCACCTGAGCCCAGGAATTTGGAGAGTACCTTGTTCTCATCTCTGGGCTGCAGCCTCATTTGGGGGAAGTGTCTATCTGCCCAGCTATGCGAAGAAAGAGGGAAGAATTCAGACATCTACATCAGAATCCGAAAGGACGCTAAAATTCTGGGATTCTTAATTGCCCAGATTCTGTGTAGGGTGATACGCAACCTGACAGATGTTGTCCTGCGATCTCCTATGTTAAGACCTCTGGAGGGGGTGTGTGTGAAAACCTGCCAGTGTAGATCTGACAGACTCAACCAATTCATTTCCAGACTTCCCAGTTGCCAGGAGAGTTGAAAGTTTGGGATGTGTGTGTTCATTGGCCTACATTTGTGGGTGGGGAGGATGGTCATCTCCATGGGGATGGATGGGTTCTCCATGTTTGTGCCTGCCTCTGAGTTCCAAAGAAGCAAAACCACAAATCTTTTTAACATACAACTGACAGCATTAAGGGATGATGGAAAAACCTGGGATAAGGAGAACGGTTCTCATCCCATCTTGGTCTCAAACACCATGTGACCTTGGGTTGCTCTGCATATCAGTTTCTTCATCTTTCAAAGGAGGAGGCAGGACTTGAGGCTGACAGAGCCCCCTTCCAGCCCTGAGAGCTCTCATTCCATTGCACTCACTCCTTCATTCTATGGTTCCCTTCTTCGGATAGAGGGGAAAGCTTTTAAACAGCTTACTAGTTTGAAACATTTTATCCTCCACTAGATTTCTTTAGGCGGTGGAATGTGGATTCCGGGTCCAGTTTCCCATTTTCTTTTCAAGCTGAATGATGGCTTTAGGTCGACTGTTAACAAAATGGGGTCAAAGTCATCATTTCATTCCACGAGGTTTCTAATTCTCCAAGTGAACTGGCATGCTCCCCTTTTCACAGAAGGAAAAAAAAAAAAAAAAAAAAAAAACCACGAAGCCTGGAAGTAGTGAGAGCTGAATCCATACTGGAAAGAAATGTCAGTGTTTGGGTAAGTAGCTTAGAAGCAAATTAACCTCCCTGAACATATGGATCGGTTCAACAACCTTGGCTGTTAGCTAGGGTTCCTTCTCAAATGCTAATGAACAGCTCTTCTTGACACTGGAAATGAGCAATAGCTTTAGTTTTCTACAAATAGGCTCAACAGACAGGATGCAAAAAAAAAAAAAAAAAGAGCTCTCGAGATACATGGCTGTTCAGATCATGACCTCTAGAAGGACAGGTCTTTGGGGTTTTTAACATTCTTCGGGCCCAGAACTGGACCCAGTAGGGTCTTCAGTCTTACTAAATAATGTCCCTGGGCAAATCACTGAAAACCAGAGCAGATACAGGCTAGCGATTACCATCACGTGACTACTGAAAGTCTTGGCTTCCCGTCCTGTAAAATTTGGTGGGTGATGATGATCTTTAGAGAACCTGATTTGGTGATACTCCACTAATTCATTTTCTCCTGAAAAGGATGGTCCCTTTGTCTCTTAGCATTGATTTCTAGCTCTGATGTGTCCTGCACAGTTCTCTGTGACATTGACCATTTCCACTTAACACATACTCTTGCTCACACCTACTTAAGCCAGTCTCAGAATCTTTGTCCCCGTACCAAGCACAGTGCCTGGCCTGTGGTTAAATGCTCAGTACATATCTTCTGAATACATGCAACTCAAAGAGTCTAAATAAAACATATGAATTGGGGTGAACTTGAGCTTGTTAACACTAGAAGGTAGTCCTTGCATCATGACACTTGGACCATAGAATAACCAGCGACGCCTGCACTGCCTACCCCACCCCCCGGCACAGATACCATCTCATAGTAGTCATACCAGGCCCCCAACTGCCCAATCTCACTTTGAGCTGTCTTGCCCCTAGTCTTTGCTTGAATCAATCCCATGGTTGGGAAGAACTCTCCAACATATCCCCTTTCTTCTTACCGAAATTCTATCCAACCTTCAAGGCCTCACTCAATGCCCTGTCCTCTATACAACCTCAACCTGACTCTCTGTGAGTCAGAAAGTCAAGATTGTTCTCTCTCTCTGTCCTTCCCTCAGACTTCAACCATCAGCGATACTATTATATTTTACCTGGGCCCTTATCCCAGCCCTTGCAATAACAGTATTATTAGTTCATACCTCTGTTCAGTCCTGGCCTGCCTACCCCTTGCTATGTGTCTCTGGGTTCCTCCCTTGGCCCCAACACAGCCTTGCAGGCAGTGATTTTTTTATGGGGGATGCCCAGCCTGGTGGCAATGGCTCTGATGCTCCCAGGGCATCACATGCATGCAGAGCTGTCAAAAATCCTAGGACGAGCTGCTATGCAGCATCCATCAGGGCCTGCAGCAGGGCAGGCAAGGCAGCGCTGAGGCCCTGGTCAGAGGGGTGGGCTACCCTTACTTGGCATAAGCTTTCTCCAGCAGGCAGGGCCAGAACTCTTGGTTGTTGCTGCAAGGACGCACAAAGAGGTACTCCTTTTTCAGAACAGGCAGGCGATCATCAACCACCACTTCCACCCACTGGCCACACTGCCAGAACTGGAAGAGAGATGAAATATATGCCTTAGTGGAACCGGGGCAGAAGGGAGCTTCTGGACCCCCAACCCACGCCAAATGATAACCACTGTCATGACATGACCTCATCAGTGTCACAACAAACTCTATCCAAAACAAAATCCTGGTCCAGGTCAGTGGGCAGGGGCCAGGCATGTCAACTGCACTGGACAGATGAGTCACAGATCAAGTGAGTCAAGGAAAATACAGGCTGCGTGGAGAGAGACTTGGGTTTTAGTTAGGCTTTGCTGCTAACTCTGGCCTCACTTTGGCAAGTCCTCTAGGAGCTTCAGACACACGTGAGACTTTCCAGGTATACCTTGGGCACAAAATGGCAATAGACGGAACAGATGCTGAATAATGAGGAGACTGGTAGATACAGAGTGTTATCACAGGAGAGAGGAGAGCCTATTGGGAGCCAAAGCCTCAAAGGAGGAGGCAGGACTGAAACAGGTGGCAAGGAGGTAGGAAAGGCATCCCAGATGGCAGGGACAGTGTGGGCAAAGGCCTGAAAGCTGGATGATGAGGATTGCTCAGGAGGACTGAGCAGTGACAGGCTTGCTCTGGCCCTCTTCAGCTCATGTGAAGCTGGCCCTGCCATCAGAGCAGCAGAAATGAAACTGAGTGGCACCGCTACCGCTAAGAGTGCAAATGAACCAGATGTTCCTCTCCAAAACAGACCGCTTTAATCTTCAGCGTTCAACTCTTAATGGTTCACCGGGGGACATCACCAAATGAGGAAAATTCCTAACGAAGCCAGTCTTTTGGAGTTTCTTCATTGGTCTCCCGTGTGCCGGGTAAGCAGCTGGTCTTCTAGCTTCAGGCCTGAGCCTTGATGAAGGCAAGTCTCTGACAGGTGGGCTCAGAATAAAGCTGGGTGGATGTGATCTCTCATCTGTTTGGCAGTGACGGGAAGCCATCCACATGGCCTTTTCCACAGCTGGATATCCCAGATGCTGGGCCACTGTATCCAGCTGAGGACACACTTTCCAAGTAGAGTTGGAGACAGAGACAGAGCTGTCAGTGGAGAAAAAGCAAAGATGTTTTTGTGGTCATTAACGAGCTCAGTATGCTGCAGCTGGTTCTGGCACAGCTGTGATTTGGGTCCCTAATGCAGTCAATTGTGTAGAGAGGTGAGGTTAAGAGCCAACAGGGGTGTAACCAGGAGGGAGACCAGGAAACATGTTTGAGATGCCAAGGAAAACTAGAAGTGGGGTACTGGAAAAACAGTGTGATCTGGATGGCAAATTGTAGCAGACAGTGGCCAGTCACCGGAACTGTGCTTGAGTCCTGGTTTTCCCTTTAGTTATCTGAACAACAGATATTGTGTAAGACACTGAATTTTCAGAGTCTCAGTTTCTCTGTGTTCTCAGTTTCTCATCTGTCAAATGGTGATAAAGAACCTCCTCAAAGGGCCGTGACTGGGGTCAGATGAGATGGTGAACGTGAGATCCAGCTTTGAACGGAGAAACTATTTTTCCATAGCTTCTTTGTTCAGCACCTAGGATAGTACCTGGTGCAGAGCAGACTGTCAGGAATGAGTGAGTTCTGACTTGAATGAGCTCTCTGGTTGGTTTTCACTGAGAAGTCCCGTCCACCCCGGTATTCCCACATGAGTAATACTGACCAAACTTGCTATCCTTATACAAAGGGAGCACCAGATAAGATCTTGTTCCCAGAATGGGTCGAGAATGAGGCCACCGATGTGCATTTCCTGGTTCACCCCGTTAGGTGAGGAGGGCTGGCATATGAATAGTGTCTGGACCCTCAAAGAGGCATGCTGGTGCCATTTTGTCAGCACCCATGCGTCTGAGGGACGCCAGAAGTGTTTTGGGCAAAGCAGCCATGCTGCCTGGGCATTGGATTCTTTTTTTTTTTTTAATTTAATTTAAATTTAAATTTTTATTTTTGGGGGGGGCATTGGATTCTTTCCAGAGTGTAGCACCCAAGCTCAGAGTGATGAGAACAGATGTATAGAAGTCAACACTTCAGCTTTTTCTGGAGAACTGTGGAAATTTCTCACCATTCAGAAGGACAGAGAGTTCCGTCTGGGCCTCAGTTTCTCCTAACCATGTGTTACTACCAATACTTGCAGGCTGAAGTGAGCTCAGACAGTAAACCTTGTATCTTTTAGCTTACTCCTTGTTCAGTTCCTTGGACCACCAGGATCAGCATCCCCCGGGAACTTGTTAGAAGCTCTAGTATGCAAATAGTTGAACTTCAGGAAGAGAGATCAAAATAAAGGAGGAGACCCAGAGATAATGAAGGGATGTTTAGTTGAGCAGGAAAAGGAGGTAGGTCTTCAGAATGAGAGGGCTCACTGAATTCCAGACAAGATTAATTTCAAAAAGGCACACATCGGGACAAATTCCAGAGAAATTTCTGAACACCAAGGAGACAGAGTACCTCTCCTAAACTTGCAGTTTGAAAAAGCATCATAGAATAGAACAGGAAAAGTTTAAAGCCTAAACATCTGAAAACATAAGAGGAACCCTCCAAAGTATAGCTTTGGGGAAGAACTCCAATTCACCTCTTTTAGGACTTGATTAAATCAAGCAGACAAAAAATAAGCCAAGATAAAAAAAAAAAAGTCAATTGCAGAAACAACAATCTGCAAATTAGAAAGCTTGAGTCGATATGTAAAACTTTTGCCCACCGGATATTCTCATATGTCCATGAAGCATTTGCAAAAACTGTTGTAGAATTGACATAAATAAAACCTTAATAAGTCCCCCAAATGTAGAGACTTTATGAATATATTCTCTGATCATAATTTAAATAATCTAAAACTCTATAACCAAAACTTAACAAAAACCAAAAGTATATTATCTTACAATTAATAAAGGTAGTTCCAGATGATTTAACTATTGTCTGTTTTACTTTGAAAGAACAGATAAGCAATGATTAACAACCAATTGTTCAAATTATTTCAGATCAAGGTATGTAAAAGTCAATGGACACAGTGTAAAAAGCCAGCATAACTCCAACATAGTCAAAATAACTAGAAAACAATTCTATATATGATATTGATGCAAAAATTCTAATAAAAATTTTATCAAATCCCACAGTGCATCAAAAAAAATGGCACAGCAGGAGAGTACATCACTAAAATCAGGAGAACATAGGACTTTGCTCTTGTCATTCTTATTTAAGATTGTGACCCTCTAACTAATACAACAGAGCAAAGAGAGTTCTAGAAATATTAAAAATAGAGACAAAATTATCTTTATTTGCAGAGAATATCAGTTAATTAAAAAAACACACACAATAAATGAAACTAATCAAGGAACTTGGTAAGGTGGTTAGATATAATTTAATATATAATAAGGAGTGGCTTTCCTCTTGTCAGCAACATCTAGTTAGAAATGAAGGGGGAAAATCTCATTTATACTAGCTACAAAATTGTAAAATATTTGGGAACATATTTAATGAGAAGGCTGTCACACCTATATGGAAACTATAACATTTTATTGAAGGGCTTAAAAACATTTTATTGAGGTTCTGAATATATAGAAAGATAGACCACATTTCTGGGAAGGAATAATTAAAATAATAAAAATGTGATGTTTCCAAATTAATACATAAATTTAACGCTGCTCCACTCTGCATCACAGTGGCATCTCTTTTTAATTAGACACAATGATTTTAATATTCTCATGGAAAAATAAATGTGCAAGAATTACCAAGATATTTTTGAGGAAAAAATAATGAAGGAAAACTTATTCTACCAGATGTTGCATCTGATTCTAAAGCTCCTGTAATCCAAATAGCAAAATATGGCTCAGGGATCAACAGAGACAAAGGCTCAATGATGTACAGGGTTCTTGATTAATGACTTTTTTTTTTTTTTTGCTAATTGTTTCTGCCATTTCTTTTTATTTACATGAAAACATTTATTTTTACTCTCATGCTTCCTATGTGCTACCAGATGTTGAGCTCAAGTCCTTTAATAGAGAGAGACAAAGTAATTAACACATAGGTGACTCTTCCATCTTAAGCTAGCAGACCACAAGGGTGTTTAAGATGCTCGCCTCCCTGTGCTTTCAGAGAACCCATCCACGTAAGGAGTGTCCCAGCAGTGCACATACCCGGAAACGGAAGATCCCTGCATACTGGTGTGAAAAGCTTTGGTCCATCAGGATCTTCTGCAGATGCTGCTGGTTCAGAGTCAAGGAGCCCAGAGCTGCCAGGAACCAGCAATCTCCTGCAAGGGAATATAAGCCATGAGAGTTCTACTGAACACATCTCGAAGCCCCACCCCACACATTTCACAGGTCTCCATATGCCTCCTTCTGAATAATGCTTTTTTTTTTTTTTTTCCCTATCCGAGTGGTGAGAACTGGGGAAGGTCTCACTAGGGCCAGTTCCAAACAACATAGAGAAGGAGCTGGTGATGATGGGGGTTGGCATGGCTGGAATGAAGGTAAAGGGGGTTTGAGGGATGGTAATGACGATGATGAGAGAAGTGAAGAGAGACCCAGCCAGGCTTCTGCAGGGCTGGTGGGCCAACCTGCCTCTGTTTCTCATTTTGCCAGAGATGCCCAGAGCTGAAGTTCTAGGAAATGTTGTTGCCAGAGTGAACAGTCCGTCCACAGCAGCACCAAGGATGATGATCTTGCCTCCTCCGAAGCTGGGGTAGAACTCTGGGGTCTGGGTGGGCACCACCCTTTGTCTTTCCCTACTTGGAGGCTGACTTCAGGCAGCCTGCTTATTCCAGGGCCCGGAGGAAAGATGTTGAGTCCTTACCAGCTTCTCCTTGTTGGATGTCAAATCTGCTTGCACCTTCCAGGATGAAGTGAGGCTCTGATTCCCCGTTTAATATATCCTTAGGCAAGAGGGAGAAAAGCCATGAGCATCTTTCATTCCTCTGTGTCTCCAGGTGGTACCTAAGACATCACTCACTTTGTCTTTGAGGGGTAGAGGTTAATTCTTAAATAGGTGCCTAAATCTGAGTTAGGAAAGTTCCCCTCATTCTTCTGGTTTGGTTGCTATCAGGAAGGCAGGTGTCAAAGGGGTGGCGTATGTAACTGACTAGACAGGCAAGACATGCATAAGCAAAATGCATGAGGAGATGAACATATATAAGGACTCGGGATCCTTACATCAAATAGCCCTCCCGGTTCCAACAAGCAGTGTTTTAGTAACAGGTTATAAATAGCCCCCCCCAAAGAGATATATTTATTACAGGACACTTTTATAAGCATAATAAAGCTTTCCTTGTGGAATGCCCCCTCTAGGAAGTCAGTATAGGCTTTCTGGGATCCAGGTTCGAGTCTAGCCACGTGCTTTACAGGATAGATACAAGACGTGTTACTCAGACCCTCGCCTGCTCCCTGGCTAACTCAGAGACTGATTCTGGAAGAGCCCGGATCCCTTGTCTTGGATGCTGTTACACCGCGCCTGGTCGTGTCCTGCATTCTGACACTCGGAGCCCCTGGCAGCCATAGAAAAGGGTTTGCCAGAGGGATCTGCAGGGCTACCATGTCTGGGGAGAATCTGCGGGAACTCTCAGCAGACACAAGGACTGTGAGAGCTCCTGAAGGGGTTTGCTTGGGCCCAGGGTCCCCAGGCACTCCCCAGCTTTCCCCTACTAGAAGTCTGCAGGATTACCTTCAGCGCCCTCTCTGTGCCTGGGGCTCTTCTTGCATTTCCACTGCATAAATTTGCATTTGCATACTCTGGTAATTATTCCTGTATCATTTCTTCTCACATTGACAAATAAGTCCCCAGAGAACAGGGCCACAAAGTGGAAATGGATTTATTTCCTCAACAGCCGTGAACGTGCAGAGCCCTGTGCCTTGAGACACCTGCCAGCCCTTTGTAAACTGCCAGTTTCCTGGTGGGGACGACAAAAGGCAAACAAAGGTGTGCGTGTCTGCAAACTCCTCAGCCCAGCTTGCCCCACCCTAAACATGCTCCCACTGCCTTCTGTACAAGAGCTGGCCTCTTGGGGGAGCCAGGAGAGATGCACGCATGCCCAGACCCTCCCCAGGTGGAGATGCCTAGGTGCTCACCAGGTACCTACATCTGGGCTCCAAGCCCTCCTCCAGAGAATACCCATGCCTGGGCAGACTCAGGGACTCCCCCAACACAAGTAAGCGGGGCAGACTACTGCAGGGCCAGAGAGGGAGCAACTTGTCCAGTTCCAAACAATTTGGGGCACTTCTACTAGCTGTCCCCACCCTTTCTCCTGCAAAAAGGAAGTGAAGGTCTCTCTGGGGTTTGCTGTCAGGGAGCAGATGCTTAAGATTCTCCACTGGTGGGAATTAGAGAGAGCAGAGGCCACTGGGCTTGGGACTGGGAGCAAAGACAGCTTTGCTCAGCTTTCTTGACCTGCCCACAGTCCCTTTTCTCCTCTGCTGTTTGCTCCTGGTTTCCTTGCCAGTTTCCTGGTGGGGATGCCAAAAGGCAAACAGGGCAGGGACTGCAGAGGGGGAATGGGTGTGCTGAGAGGCATTCACACAGACCTGGTGTGGCATCCTGCCACTCATTCTCCCTGAGTGACCTTGAACAACTCCCTTGACTTTGCTGAGACTCAGTTTCCTCATGTGCAAAATGGAGACGTGAGCGGTAAAGCAATCAAGGCACTGGTTGCCTTGCTGGGGTCTGGGGACTTTATACACCCACCGTCTCCCATTAGCCTTGCAAAGCAGGAGTCTTTCTATTTTACAAATGAGGAAGGATGTGAATACTTAGCAGAATATCAGACAAGGTACATGGTCAATAAATATTGATTCCCTTCTTCTGTAATATTTGCAAAATTAAAAAGGCCATACTCAGAGGCAAACCCAGAGCCACAAATGCATTCATTATTAAACATGATAGAATAAAAACATGAATTAAACAGTCAATTCATAGATGTTAGAAAGATGAAAAGGGACTCAAATATAGGCAGAAAAAATGATAAAAGAGACAATTAGCAAATTCTAATATAGAAAAACAGCAAGATTAAGAAAGCAAATAACTCATTCCATTTGGGGGAGAAGGTTTACATAGACTCCACCTTTGGCAAAGATGGTAAAGAAACCCAACTAAAATTAGAAATACAAATGAGCTTTTAGCAATATAAAAGCATGATGTAAAATTCTATATGAATGAATTTAAAAATAGTGATGATTTTCTGACTAAAAGGAACACGATCAAAAATGAGTCAAGTTCGTAAATAAACTGAAAAAATAACCAATAATCTTGTGATAGTATTTTCAGATGATAAAGAATATACCCCTAACAGCTCTGTAAAGGCTTCTAAAGGTGCATGATTTCCTACAGAATTCTCTCAAACTTTCAGGGAATAGACAATTCCTATGTCACTTAAATTTTCAATATAAGAAAGAAGGCAAAAAGAAAGTCATTGCCACCATTTATTTTAAGAAGCCAGCATAGCCTGAGACAATGAAAACACAACACACCTACACACACACACTACTGATTTAGGATACCAGGATGGTTTCATATCAGAATATATATTAATATAAAGTAGCATTTACACGGACTAAAGGAGAAATAATTTATATCCTTCTAAGAAATGCACCACAACTTTCTCTGACTCACTAAAATGATAAAAATTTAAATTAAAAAAGTGTAACTAATCAGGGGCAAAAAGACCTCCTAATGCTGTGAAAATGAAGTGGCAATTATTGCAAATCAATATTCAATAGCAAGTCTGGGACAAACCCTGGAATCGTCTGCATCAAAGTTGGGCACAAGATCTTCATTTGTGTCTCCTGTCCTCTGAGGGGACTGTTTCTTCCCCAGCCTGGGCTTTAGAGGGGTGTTGGGTAATCTAACAAGAGCTCAGTGTGCAAAATGGAGACTCGAGGTGGCTCAGTGGGTTGAGCATCTGACTTTGGCTCAGGTCGTGATCTCGGGATCTTGTATGGAGCCCCTCATCAGGTTCCCTGCTCAGCGAGGGGTCTATTTGTCTCTCTCCCTCTGCCCCGTCCCCTGCTCATGCTCTTTTTCTCTCTCAAATGAATACAACCTTTTTTTTTTTTTTTTTTTTTTTTGAAAGAGAAGTAATGGGGCACCTGGGTGGCTCAGTTAGTTAAGTGTCTGCCTTTGGCTCAGGTTATGATCTCAGGATCCTGCGATTGAGCCCCACATCGGGCTCCCTGCTCAGTGGGAAACCTGCTTCTCCCTCTCCCTCTCCCCCTGCTTATATTCTCTCTCTTGCTCGCTCTCTCTCTATCAAATTAATAACTAAAATCCTAAAAAAAAAAATAAAAAGAAAAGTAGGGGGGGGCGCCTTGGTGGCTCAGTGGGTTAAGCCTCTGCCTTCGGCTCAGGTCATGGTCTCAGGGTCCTGGGATCGAGCCCCGCATTGGGCTTTCTGCTCAGCGGGGAGCCTGTTTCCTCTTCTCTCTCTCTGCCTGCCTCTCTGCCTACTTGTGATCTCTCTTTCTCTGTCAAATAAATAAATAAAATCTTAAAAAAAGAGAAGTAGAAAGAGATGGAAATTATACCCAGAAGCATTTTCTTCTCTGGGCTGACTTGCTGAGAGAATAGGTAAAGATGAATGGATAGAGATGTGAGAGAGATGTATATATCTCACAATATTACTCAGCCATCAAAAAGAATGAAATCCTGCCATCTGCAGAAACAGGGATGGAGCTGGAGAATATTATGCTAAGCAAAATAAGTCAGAGGGAAAAAAGGGGAGAAAAAAAAAAGGGAGAGAGAAAGACGAACCAAGAAACAGACTCTTAATTATCGAGAACAAATGGATAGTCACCGGGGGAGGGGATGGAGCGATGGGTGAAGCAGGTGATGGTGATGAAGGAGGGCACCTGCTGTGAGGACCGCCACAGGATGTGGTCTGGAAGTGTTGAGTCATTAAATTGTACACCCAAAGCTAATATCACATCAGGTTAACTAGCTGGAATTTAAATTCAAACCTAAAAAAATAGAGAGAGAGATGGCCGTGCTCTGTGGGTGTCACCAGGGGGGACGAGCACACCAGGGCAGTGAAGTGTGACAAGATTGGCAAGAAGCAGTGTACACCCTGAGCGTGACTCAGTCTCCTGGGACCTTCACAGACAGGCGGACTGCTGGGTGCTGCCTCCCACAGCCAGGATTCAGTGGGTCGGCGGAGGTTGGGTTCAGGTCGTATACAGCAACACCAAGGATTCAGAGGCCCCACCAAGGGCCGGGGACAGGTTCAGGACACTGAGCACTTTGTCCCAGAAGCCACAGGAATGGGCTGTGAAGCAGGCAATGGGGCTCCACAGCGCCTAGCTCTTCCCCGCTGACCTCACCAGCAGACAGGGGCTTCTCCCTGTCAGGGTTTTCCAATTCTGTGAGATGGGCTCTTTGGGGGCTCTGAGACATCACTTGTATGGAAAGCAGTCACGATGGTTACTTTTATGACCTGACTGGATCATGGGGTACCCAGATATTCAGCTAAACATAGTTTCTAAGTGTGTCTGTGTTTCCAGATGAGATTAGCATTTATTTGAATCAGAATTAAGGAAAGCAGGTTGTGATCCCCAGTGCCCACGAGCACCACCCAATTCACTGAGGACCCCAATAAAATGAAAGGGAGAAGAAGGGAGCATTTGCCCCTTCTCTGCGTGACTGCAAGATGGGACATTAGTCTTCTCCTGCTCTTGGACTGGGAATGACACCATCAGCTCCCAGTCAGACTAAACTATACCACTGGCTTGACTGGCTCTCCAGGTTGTGCAAGGCAGACCTGTGGGACTTCTCAGCCCCCATAACCACATGGGTCAGTTCCTCACAGTAAAAACATCGATGGGCTAAGTCTAGGTATTTCTTATATAGTAGATGGATACACACACACACACACACACACACGCACAAATATTATTATTACTATTTCCTTTGGAGAACCTTGATTAATACAGAAGCCACCAGAAACAGTCATACAAGTAATCTTAGCAACTTCCGCATTGAGAAGTTCTTTCTCAAGGCAAACTTTTTGGGGCAGTCTGTGTTATATCAGGTATATCAGAAGCACACGTAAGGCAAGAATGCCTAGAATCTTAGAAAATACTCTCTTAGGTGGTACCAGACCAGGCAGTCTCCTGTGATCGCTTCTGGACAAGTCTTTTCCAACACAACCTCCCTTGGTATACTTTGGAGTGATTCTTGCATTCATCAGAGGCTGCTAATGTATGGTCCCAGAGGGTGTGCTGCCTCTTGGATGAGGGAACACCAGGTTTATCATCTTGGCATTCAGAAACAGGCTAAATGTATCTTTCAGAGGGTGGCCAGAATTCAGGCTGGGCCAGGTGGCAGTGTTACTCCCTTTCCACTTTTGCTAGAGAGCTTTGTTTTATTGGTGTCAAAGTTCTTTGGCTCAATGACATTTGGTTCAGGCATGATCACTTTGTCACTTTCGGTTACCTGCTGCCTTTGTAACCTACACTCATATGTCCATTTTGTTAATCTCTTCCTTTTCTGAAGAACTCATTTTGGTCCCAAGGTGAATCATTTCTAGTGAATGATCCTTTTAGAAACTCCACTCTGGCTACTTAAAAGTTAAAAAGTTGTTACCTGGGTAGGCGATACTTCATTCTGGGGTGGCCATGAGCCAGAATCCACAATGGGGTTGGGTTTGGAGCTCTAAGCACCCATCAGAGAACGTGTTTTGGGCCCATAGATCCTTCTTCAGTTGAGAAGTGAAATGTTTGTCATAAAAGAATGGGGGCAAAAATGAAACTGCAGCCTCTCAGTCTGATATGTGATGGTGACTCTGCTGTGAAGATCTGTATCTATAATTCTGTGCTGTCCAATATGGTAGCCACAAGTCATATGTGACTACTTTAAATTCAATTTAATCTTCAATCCCTTAGTTGCACTAGCCACATTCTAAGTAGCCAATAGCTACATATAACTAGTGGTTACTGTATTGAATGGCACCGAAAGATTCCGCCATCATGGAAGTTCTACTGGACAGTGATCATTTATTGAATAAGGATAATAATATTAGCTACCTTATAGTACTATGACAGTAATTAAATGAAATGTCATATGTAAGGTACTTAGATTAATACTTAATGCATGTGTATACTTGATAAATGGGATTTGTTATTATTTATGAAATTAAAATTCTAAAAGGAAGTCACTCTAATGTCAACTTTCATTCAGGGAAATTAACAAATAGATACCCCATGTACAAGTCTAATTCTCAGCATTGTCTCTTGCTGACACGGGGGGTTACAGGCAGTGCTGAGGCTGATGAGGAGTTGGGTCTCATCAGTGCCATTGGCTCAGCACAGGGTCACAGGCTGTTCTAGAACCTGATCACCTGCCAGTGGAGACAGTGTGAGGGGTGGGTTGGAAATTTATTAAACAAAGAGAAGCTGAATGAAGCAGGATATGAAGGAACTTCTATTTCAAAATTCCAGCAGCAAAATGGATTAGGTTGACTCTTGGAGGGAGGGAAGGATGGAAGGAAAGACAGAGTCAGAGACAGAGAGCAAAAGAGAGCAAGAGGACATTATGGGACATCAAACAACTTTTTTTGTACAAGGCATAAAAAACTGAGTCTAGTTTTATGCCCCTGACTGTTGGGCTATTAGTGAATCTACCAAGGCCAAGTGAGTACTCAATTTCAATGATATCCATGATGGCTTAACAATTGCCTAGAGGATGGAAGGTCCCCATTGTCTGGAAAAGCCGAGGATGTGAAGATGGCCTCAGAAGCCTTGGTACCATCTCAGTCATTACATTGTTGAACTTGAAGGAGTGCCAGGCAGACCTCTGGACAGTGACTGGGCAAACTCTAGATTGGGAGGCAACCTTCTGAAAGTAGTGAGAATTAGCAGAACACGAGAAGAAAGTCATTCTCCATACTCCCTGCCAGGCTCCCCTAGGCTCTCAAATGGTTTCATCTGACCTACATTTCTCCCCTTAAAGTGTTTGTTGAAACTATTTGAGGGCTGAAGCTGACTGTAGTGTGAAAACCCAAGAGATCCAAAAGGACAGCCCCCGAGGCTGCTTCCCTATGCCATCCTTCCCAAATTATTTGTAGTAACAATAGCTAGTGTTTGGTAAGTGTTTACAATGTGCTAGACACTCTTCTGAGTATTGTCTTCATTCCTTAAAATAATCATGTGAGGTACACATACAACATTTCATTTTTACCCCCATTCTTTTTCACCTAAAAAATGGAAAGTAGGACACGACATGGACATTGATTCTTGGTTACCAGACAAGCGAGGAGTCTACTGATGCACAAAATATTTGTGGCACACAGGAGCCCAGAACACAACATGAGCTTATGATGAGGCCTGATGGAAAACAGGAGAGTGTGGTGATAGAAGGATAAGTCTTGGAGACAGAGCTCAGGGTTCAAATCCCAGCTATACCACTTTGGGCATGTCACTTAAGTCTGTTTCTATTTCACATCCATAAAATGGGGTTAATAATTGTACCTCCTTATAACATCACTGTGAGGATTCAATGAGTCAAATCCCCTAAAGCCAGGCCTGCCATATAATCAGCAGTGTGTAAGTACTGGCTTTTACAACTAGAATTGAGCCACACTGGCCATGGCTCTTCTTCCAAGGCTCCTTCCAGGAACAACTATAAGTTTTGGCAGTTGAGGATGTCACCATCTTGAAAGGGTGAGTTCACTGGCCTTCTCGTCTACCATCCTACTTGTTAAACAAGTCAACCTACGGATTCTCAATTGCACATATGGAGCTTGAAACCCACGTCAAGGACCTGTAGATAGAGTCATTCCTTCATCCATTCACACACTTATTCATTCATGCAGATCCTAACAGAGTCCTATTGGGCACACAATCCCCTGTGAAGAAAAGTGCACCATGTGGAATGAAAGATACTTTTTTTTTTTTTAAGATTTTATGTATTTATTTGACAGACAGAGATCACAAGTAGGCAGAGAGACAGGCAGAGAGAGAGAGAGGAGGAAGCAGGCTCCCTGCTGAGCAAAGAGCCCAATGTGGGGCTCGATACCAGAACTCTGGGATCATGACCTGAGCCGAAGGCAGAGGCTTTAACCCACTGAGCCACCCAGGTGCCCCTGGAATGAAGAATCTTAATTTAAATCCCAGGTCCTTCCCTCACTAACTGCCATCTTATGCAAGTTGCATCACCTGTCTAAATCTGTGTTCTTCTTAATGTAACAGAGAAAGAACAAAAGAGAAAAAGCAAGAGAAGACACATGGAAAACTCAGGGAAATAGAAATGTAAATGTTGTGATGAGGGACAGGAAGGCATTTGTCTCAGCTTTCAGCTGAGAAGAAGAATGGAAGTAAGACATAGCTGCCTCTGTATGCCCCTGTTTCAGGTCCCTGGCAGGATTCTCAGGAAGTCAACTCACTTCCGTTTGCCTCAATTTCTCCTTGCCCCCAAAATACGAAATTTGAGATGCTGCTAGAATCAGATAATAAGAAACTCCCAACTCTTCCTCTGAAACCCTTTCATTTCAACATAGAAATGTTATAAATTCTTTAACACTATAAATATGAACTCACATCTATTACTCAGCACCTTGGGGGGTAAAAAACACTTTCTAAAAGAATCTCAGCTCCTAAAAATAACAAAGGGAAAAAATATAACCCTTCCAAACTTTAAATAGAGTTCTCTGTTCAGCTCTCTGTAGGAGGGGAAGGCCAGAAGAAGAGAATCATTGCTGGGAACTTCATGCCTCTCCTGGTGAGATAGATCCTGGAAGCCTGATGTACCACCATTTAATGCTGAGCCCTACCTGATCCCCACACACCCTCCCCTCCCCGAAACTCAAATCTGTCTCAGGTTAGGGCAAGACTTGACAACTCCAAAGTTCAATGTCTTATTGTATGTCATCAGAAAATGCCCTTTCTGTATAACCTAACCTGGGTTTACTGAAAGTAGAGTGCTTGGAATTTAATCAGTGCTTTGTAGCACTTGCTGATATTGTAATTATTAGCTTACTGGACATTATATTATTTTCTCTTGTTCTACATTCTGCTGGCTGCTTTTGGAAGCAAGAACAGCAGAGTTGGGCATTAAGGCCCCCAGAGTGGTCCTCACCTGGGTCCTTTGCATCAACAGTAGCCCCTGATGAGATTATAAGAATGTTAAGTGGGTTGAGAAATTTTTCTTGGGGATTCATGCCCTGAAATGAATATTGTTTAGAAAAACCCAGAGGGCTCATCTCACTACAGAGCTGAGTTAGCAGCCATCTGCTGGACTAGGGGAAGAGGGGGTTTTGAATGTTGCCCTGAAATATCTCCCTAATTGTATAGCTGATATCTGAATTCTTTTATAAGTGATCAAGCCTTTGCAAGATTGAAAATACAAATTTAAATGAGAGAGGTGAGGCAATTATTTAAATTTATCCTATTGTACAAGTGATGGATGTGATATCTTGCCTTTAAGTTCCAACAGGGAAAAAAAAAAAATAAGGACATTGATAAGGAAGAGAATAAGGAGTGATAGAGACAGACGGGCTCAATTATGGAGATGAGATCAACTATTACAATCTTCCTACCCATGGTTTCCCATTTTACAGATGAGAACATGAGGCATGTGATGTGCTCATGTGATAGAAATGATAGAACAATCCAGTGATGTGCTCAGTGATAGAAATGGGTTAGAATGCAGGGGTCTTGATTTCTGGTACAGGGTCCTTCTGTCCCCCTGAGGATACAATACTGTAGCTGAGGGACCCGATAAATCTCATTCTCCTTCCCATTTGGTTTGGGCCATCCTTGAAAATCAGGTCACAGGCCCATCCTTCTTTCAGTGAGAGGTACCATGGGACGCAGCTCGGTGGTGCTGAATGTGTTCCGTAGGGCTCACTCACCTTTGGCCGCATCCACCTCAGGCTGGAGAGGTCTTTTCCCTGGAGCAGCTGCAGACCTATGGAAGAAGGCTCTGCAGGGAATGTCTCATCCTCAAATGGTAGGCCTCTGCTTAGGCAACGATCCTGCAGGAAGGTGAAGTCCTGGCCATTGAATTTGATGACAGGGGTCTTGGCTAGAGGCTCTTGGTTGTGTGCCATGACTCTCCTTAGAAGACAGGTAAGGCCTTTTCCTTCTGGCAAGAGAGAGAGATATTTTTAGGAATAAACTGTTAAGTCCTTTGCATCATGAGATGTGAGCCTTGGAAGGGCACTCAGATGTCTCCCACCCCCTTTTACAAGTGACAGTACTGAGACCCAAAACACTTCTGTCCCCAGTGATAGAGCCAATTGGTGGGTGAGCCCAGACTAGAATTCAAGCATTCTTTCTCCCAGTTCAATTCTCAATCTGCTGTACCAGAGAGCTGCTCAGTATGCTGTTATGTGCATGAGAGACTATGGGGGGTATTTGTACATTAATGAACATTTATTGAGTGCTGACCTTGTGACAGGCACTTTTCAGAATGCTGGCAATCCAAAGATAAATACGACATGATCTTTATCCCTAAGGGGTTCATCATCAAGTGGGAAAGATAGTTAAGACATTTGGACAATTTGCTATCATTCAGCAGAAACTGTCTAATTGAAAATGTGTACAAAGTCCTGTGGATATAAAGGGGAGGAGCTATGAACTGCCAGGGAAAGTCTGGGATGACTCTCCCACAGGCAGTGACATTTGAAGGGGGCCTTGAAGGAAGAAGACTATGCCAGGTGGAAAAGTGGTGGGTGTATATGTATAAATTATCATAAATCTGTCCAGGTTCCCTAAGTAGCAACTGCGTGGAGGCCCAGGAATTGGATTGGAAAGGTCATGGGTGTTAGAGAGAATGAGGGGGGCAATCTGGAGGGGTCAGTGAGGTAGAAGCTGGGGATAAGCAATGTTGGCAGAAATGGCCAGGAAAGTAGGTTGGAAAGCTGGACTATGACATGTTTTATGCCCTGCAAGCATTACAGGGACATTGAAGAGGTCAGTCATGATCAGATCTGTGTAAAAGATTGTGGAGCAAGTCAGAGGCCACATGAAGGGAATAGGTAGGGACTGAGACAGGGAGAAGATTAGGATGCTGCTACATGTGTTCATGGTAGAGATAGTGTTAGACCATTAGTAGTGAAAATGTTGGAAAACAGATTCTAGTGTCATTTTACAGGTAGAACTAATAGGATTCCATGATGAATCAAATATGGGGGCAGGGGAAGGAGATGTGGGATGGGAAAAAGAAAAGGCAGTATGGTGAAAAAATGAGTTTTAAAGTTTGCCTTCTGCTCTCACCACCTTCCTACTGGTCCATAATACGGAGTAGTATTCAAGCCTGTGAACCTACTTCTCCATCTGTACAGATTAATGGTACCAACCTCACAGGGTCTGTTGTGGTATTAAATGAGAAGAATGGCTGGCATACAATGGGCACTCAATAAAAGTCAGCATCCTAATTTCCCTAAAGAGATGTCAGGGAAGTCTGGGATTTCTTGTTCAGGAACCATAAGTGCGTAATTGATGCCATTCACAAAAATGTATATCACATCCTCCATCTGTGAGGGAAGCTGACTTGCATCTGAATCCTTATTGACAGTTGGACTTAAAAAGCTTCCTTAGTCCTTAAAGTAGTACACGTCAAGCTTCTCAGACTATCGCACAGAAGACCCTGAAGTCTATAGGTCCTATCCATTCCCACTGCACCGGGAAAAAGGAATCAGGTGATGACAAAGAACTAAAGAGGGACATAAATGAACAACTCATGAAGAAAGAATATGAACTTCCAATCAAGATCTTGGATCATACAAAAAAACATACAAACTTAAAATGACTTAGCAATGTTTTTACAATTAACATATAGTAACATTATGTTGTGAATTGTTTAGATAATACAGATTCATAGAATATCATCTATAAAGTGTCACTGTACACACATATTTGGAGGGAATCACACACACAAATGTCTAATGAATGAGGTAAAAATAATTTATATTCGCATTTGAATAATTTGAAATTTGAATAATTCATTTTAGGTTGGACCATATGAGACTGTCATCTTTTAGGTCAAAAATTATTGAATATAGTCCATCTCATATGGCTTTGCCTAAAGTAAAAATGTTTGAATGTAGGCCATTTCATTTGGTTTAGCCCAATATGTTGTATGCTTTTCTTTAATCTAGCTCTTGGAAAATAACAGTGAAAATATGTCAATGTACCTTACCACTCACTATAGGGTTAAGAGGAGAGCCCACAACAAATTATATAGAAAGCCAAAATAACAGTAAGGTATCATTCAAGAGCAAAAAACAGTAATAGACATTGATTGCCAATTCAAGAAAAAGGCAATGACACCTGATAATGGAGAGTTGTGAAAATTATGGGTCTCCCAACTCCACACATGCTCAAGGACAGTGGAACCAATATAGCATTGCCGAGCCACCTACCTTTCAGTAAAATATTGAATTAGAGTGTATGATAAATTCCAGCAATGAGCTAATTTTAGTTTAGGAAAACCGAATAGTAGTTACTCTTAATAACACAATTGTGGGATATAAGAGGGAGTCTGCATATACAAGTGAGTGTGAAGAATTTGGCTTGACCTCTTCTTCAGAATCTTGCAAAGGCTTTACTTACCTTTGGGAGTCAGTTCCCAGGCCATCTGTAGGGCCCTCACTGCTCATCATTGGGTAGTGGACAGTTAAGTGTCCCTGTATAATATCTGCTTTCCTCATTTGTGAAATGATGACAATAATGTGCATGTTGTAGAACTCTTTTAAGACTCAGATGAAACCATGCTTGTCAAGCACTTAGCACAGTGACTAGTACACAGAGAGTGTACTATTATTAGCAATATTATCATTTTGATTATGAAAGGACTATGAAGAACGCCCTACATCTTCTAAGATGAGGGCTTGTTCTTAGGAATAACAGCTAGTCTCAGATGGGCCTGCAGGGGTGAGGGCCAGGGATGAGACATCACATCCATGTCCTTAGCTCTGCTACTGCTCTGTACTCGCTAACTGACAGCCCGGGAAGGAAAGTAAAGACTCTGGGGACAGGTGGCAGGTCTGTGTGTCTTTTGGTGAAGGAGGTGGTTCACTGCTCTGAGAGAGAAGAGAATCTTGATGGGGAAAAGAGAAGGTAGACAGGAAGGGGAGGGAGATTCCCGACTCCACACACTGACCTCACACCTACCATGTTCACCCTGTTGCCTCTTGAATTGCTTATGGCTTTGCCAGGAAACAGCCTGTAGACTCACTTTCTCAGGCAGGAAGTGTCTACAGAACTTGACATTTAACTTTTGTGTGCAGCAGAAAAGGCCAACCAGCTCTCCTGTCTGTCATTTTAGGGAGGGCTTTTTGGCTTATTTTTTTTTTTTTTCTGTCTTGCTTCACTGTGAAAGGTAAACAAAGGCAAGAGAAGACTCAACTGCTTAGGTTAAAAAGAGAGAAAGAGAGAGAAGACTTTCCTGATATTTAGGCTATAAAGCTGTCTTACTACTGGGGTATGTCTTGAATCTGGCAAGAAAAATGGCAAAAGAGGAGCTAAAAAATGGCAAAAGGGTTTATGTAAACTTTTTGTGAAGTTTTTTTGTAAAGTTTTTATGTAACTTTTGTAAAGTTTTGTAAAGGGACTTATGTAAAGTCCCTAATGTGAGAGATGGTGTGAGCTGATGCATCAAGCCTCAGAACTAGGATGAGAAGGAGGCAAGAGATGCACTTGGTTGTGAAACCTGTCCTGCTCCCCACAATGTCTATAAAGTGAGTTTGATTCAGTCCTTCCTCATGTCCTCTGCTGAGCTGGGTGACTGTCTTAGACTGTTCAGCCCACAACAAAATACCACAGAGTGGGGGCTTAGGCAACAGACATGTATCTCCTCACTGTTTTGGGGGCTGAAAGTCCAAGATCAGGAGGCCAGCATGGCCAGGTTCTGGGGAGGACTCTCTTTCTGCCTTACAGTTTTGATGTGTCCTCCCATGGAAGAGAGAGAGAAAGAAAGAGAGAGAGGGAAGGAGGAAGAGGGAGAGAGATATCTCTCTCTCCTTATAAGACCACAGTCTTGTTGCTGGATTTGGACTTTACCTTATGACCTTATTTAACCTTAATCACCTCCTTTCTGAGCCTCTCTCCTGAAAGAGTCACAGTGGGGATTAGGGCTTCAAAATATTAATTTGGTGGGGGGAACACAATTCAGTCCATAGTAATGACTAGCCTCCCGCTGTTCCAATAGCTCCCCTAGCACTAGGTGCATATTTTAGGCAGCGTGCAATCAAATAGAAGTGGTTAACTAATGCATCATTGACTACTACAACAAAAACTTATGATGTATACTATATGCTGGCTAACTGAACATAATAAAAAAAATTAAAAAATAATGAAAATGTGGATACAAACCTTAAAAAAAAAAAGAATGGGGGCATATCAATAAGGACCTCAGGAAGAAGGCAAAGGATGTCAGTAAACACAAATGAAAATGACACAACAGTGCTGAGTATGTAAACATTATTGAAATTCATGGAAAGATGATGAGGGCTCCCGAATGGCAGAAAGGTCTTGGATACTTAGACGATAATATCTTTGGTCTGGTAGCACCTAGTGCCAGGCCCGGCATATAGTAGGTATTCTATAAAATTCTTACAAGTGTTGGTGGGATGAATGCTGCAAATCAGCTATTTTCAATTATGTTCTGTGGAGCAGAAGGCTCCATAAATAACAGATTATGAGGTCAAATGGTTTGGAAAATATTTCACATCAAATAGTCTTTATGGAGATTCACAAAAGCTTCCAAGAAGGCCTCAAAAAAAAAAAAAAGTTTGCTTTCAGGGTTTCACACACATATATAACCAGCAAGTCCTTTAATGAAAAATTCTTATTAACATATGGGAAAGATGCACAGAAGTTAAATGACTCTAGGGAAAAGAAAGAAAGAAAGAAAGAAAGAAAGAAAGAAAGAAAGAAAGAAAGAAAGAAAGAAACCAATGTTAAATGGCTTTAGAAGATCCCAACTCAAGTCCTCATTCTGCCTCTTAGCCACATGATCCTGAGAAAATTTTCTAAGCACTTAGCACCTTACAGAAGGTGTACTTGAATGCATAGTCTGAACTTAATCATAATGATTCCTGTTTTTTTTTTAAATCAATGCTTTCCAGAGTATTATACTAGAACACAGATTCTACGTAACACTCGCTTTGCCCAGGATAGAATCATAAACTACTCAAAGTTAAAGAACTGTGACACAATGATCTATTCTCAGGAGAAAACACAATTGACAGGTGCCAGCTTTGCAATGATCTAGATGTAGAAATTATCTGAAAAAAATTTTTCAGGAAGCTATTATAAAATAAAGGAAACACACTTGAAATGAAAGAGAGGATAGTCTCAATGGAGAGATGGGAGTTATAAAAAAGAAACAAATGGGAACTTTAGAGTTGCAAAATACAAAACTTAATACAAAAATTCACTGGATGGGCCTAAGAGCAGAGTGAAAATGACAGAGGAAAGAATAAGTGAAAAAAGAGGAAAGAATAAGAAAGGATCCAAAAGAAAAGAAAAGAGCCATAGGTGGACACGTGATATAATACCAAAAGGTGTGACTTACATGTAGTTGCAGAACCAGGAAGATGAGGATCAAGACATTAAAGCAGAAAAAGTATTTTAGAAATGGCCAATTACTTCCCAAATTTGGTGACAAATTTATGAATTCAAGAAGCTTGAAAAGTCAAGAAAACCATGACTGGCACATCATAATCAAGATGTTGAAAAACCAAAGATAAGGAAAAAAATCTTGAAGAAGCTAGAGAAAAATGACATGTGAAATCAAAGGGAACAATGATGTGAAGGATTACAGATTTGTCACCAGAAGACATGGAGGACAGAAAGCAGCAGAAAAACTTTAAAATTGCTGAAAGTAGGGCCTCTGGGCGGCTCAGTTGGTTGAGTATCCAACTCTTGACTTCAGCTCAGGTCATGATCTCAGGGCACATGATCGAGCTTTGGGTTCAGCGGGGAATCTACTTAAGGATCCTCTCTCTCCCTCTCTCTAAAATAAATAAACCCTTAAAAAATAATAAAATTGTTGAAAGAAAGACATGCCAAACCAGAATTCTGTATCCAGTGGAAATATATTTCAGGAATAGTAGTGAAATAAAGACATTTCAGATGAACAGAATCTAACAGAATTCATCATCCAAAGACACGCTTCAGAAGAAATGATAAAGGAAGTTCTTCAATTTGGAGGGCAAGAATAACAGGGAAAACTGAATTTGCAGGAATGGTATATAGTAAATATATGAGAAATACACAAGACTGGTATTTTTCCTCTTAAATTCTTTAAAACACATATGTGTGTTTAAAGCAAAAATTATAACATTGTCTGGAGAGATTTCAAAGTACGCAGATATAATTCATATGACAACTATAACATAAGGAAGAGTAGCAGGGAATTAAAGGAAGCTATATGACTGCAACTGTTCTGTATTTTACATCAAGTGGTACAATAGAATTAGGAAGATTGAGTATGTGTATTATAATCCCTAGACAACTACTAACAAAATAATAAAAAGTGATATAGCCCCAAAGACAATAGAGAAGTTAAAATGGGATACTAAAACATATTCACATAATCAAGAGAAGTCAATAAAGGGGGAACAGTGGATAAATATACAAGAAATAGATATAACTCTAACTATATCAATAATTACACGTAAAATTTAATTAAAAGGCAGAGATTTACAAAGGAGATAAAATAGTGAAACTCAACTATATGCTGTCTATAAGAGACACTCTAAATAAAGGCAGAGATAACTTGACAATAATGACAATAAATGGATGAAAAGAAATATGCCATACAAGCAGTACGCATAAGCAGGCTGGGGTGAATATTAATAGACTGATCAAATAAACTTCATAGGGCATCTGGCTGACTCAGTGGGTTAAACCTCTGCCTTCGGCTCAGGTCATGATCTCAGGGTCCTGCGATCAAGCCCAATGTGGGGCTCTCTGCTCAGCCTGCTTCCCCCCTCTCTCTCTGCCTGCCTCTCTGCCTACTTATGATCCGTCAAATAAATAAATAAAATCTTTTAAAAATAGACTTCATAGCTAACAGGATTGCCAGGCATAAAGTGGGTCATTTAATATTGATAAAATTTTATCAGAAAACAAAATCATTATTGTGTAGGCACCTAAAAAAAAGAAAAGAGAAAATATGTGAACCAAAACTTAACAGAATTAAAGTGAGAGAGAAACAATTCCACAATTATAGTAGGAGAGTTTAGCACACATGTTTCAGCAATTTGCAGGCCAATGAGACAAAAATTTTAAAAATCAGTGAAAACGTAAAATATCTGAATGACACTGTCAATCACTTTGATGTAATTGATACATATACTGTGCTATATCTAAAAACTACAACGTATACATTCTTTTCAGATGTATGAGATATAGTCACCCAGACAGACAATACACAGGGCCATAAAACCATTTATTTCCAAAGACTGAATCACACAGAATATTCTCTAACCATAACAAAACAAAGATTAGAAGTTAATATTGCTAATAGGATAGTTAGGAAACCCCCAAATACCTAGAATTAAACACGTTTTTAAATAATTCCTGAGTCCAAGATGATCTAATGGGAAATAAGAAAACCCAACACAAGTAGGAGGAAGTAAATAATACAGACAAAAGAAGACAATCATAACAGAGAAAACAGTAGAGAAAAGTAGCAAAGCAAAAACTGCTCCTTTGAGAAGATCAAAAAAATGGACAAATCCAGAATTGAGTTAAGTCGAGGACAAAAGAGTGTGAACAAAAATCATCAATATCATCATTGATGAAGGTTTATCACCATAAATCTTATAAATATTAAAGTGTTCATAAAAGGCTACTGTGAAGAAACTAATGTCAAAAAAAATTGCTGTAGATGGGATCAGGAGGGAGACAAACCATAAGAGACTCTTAATCTCACAAAACAAACTGAGGGTTGCTGGGGGGAGGGGAGTTGGGAAAGGGTGGTGGGGTTATGGACACCGGGGAGGGTATGTGCTATGGTGAGTGCTGTGAAGTGTATAAACCTGGCGATTCACAGACCTGTACCCCTGGGGATAAAAATACATTATACGTTTATAAAAAAATAAAAATAAAAAATTTTAAAAATTTAAAAAAATTTGCTGTGACATGAAATGGATGAATTTCTTGAAAAATACCATGTATCAAAGTTGACACAAGAAGAAGCAGAAAATCTGAATAACTCTGTATCTAATCAAGGAATTTAATTTGTTAGTAAAAGCTCTCCCGAAAAGAAACCCCCAGGCCCTTGGGGTTTCACTGGCAAAGTCTCTTATTCTTTCCAGGTCAAAAGAGCACCAGTCTTGCACAAACTTCTTCAGAAATTGGAGGAGAAGGGAAGCACTGCTGAACTTATTTCATCAATTCAACATAACATTAACAACAAAGTCTCATGAAAGAATCCACACCACAGGAAAAAAAATTATGGATCACTATCCCTCATGAATAGAGACAGCAAAGATCCTTCACAAAATTTCAGCAAATCAAATCCAACAATGTAATAAAGAAAAGAAAGAACAGTAACATCAAGGTTAAGTGGGGTTTATTTTAGGAATGTAAGTTTGGTTTAACACGAAAAAAATCATCAGTGTAATTAACCATATTAAAAAGATTTGTTACAAAGCCAATAATTAAACTTATTTGGACAAGATTCAACATTTATGGTTAAAAATTGTCAAAGGAGAATTACATAGAAAAAGTAAACAACATTCCCAAACTAATGAAAGGCATCTATAAAAAAAAATCTACAGCTAAAATAATTCTTAGTGATGGAAAAGTATTTTTTCCCACTTACAATCATATTCATGGCACGAACGCCCATTGTCAGTTTTTTTTTTAGTGTCTTCACTTTTATTTAACATTGTACTGGAGGTCCTAGACAGCTCAATAAGAAAATAATTCTAGAATTATTTTATATGTTTATATCTAGAAAGATACAAAATTAATATAAGAAAATCACTTATAATATTATATACTAGCAGCAAACAACAGGAAAACAATAGCATTCTATTACAAATACTTGGGGGAAAATGTCTAATTAAAAACATCCATGCTCTCTACGTCAAAAACTACAAATCTTTGCTGAGAAAGGCTAAAGACCTAAATTAATTGGAATTTTCAGTATTACCAAGATGGTAATTGTTTCCAAATATATCTACAGATTCAATACCATTGCACCTAAAATTGTAGAATGCTTTTTTGTTGTTAAAGAAATTGACAAACTTATTCTAAAATTTATACTTAAGTATAAGGGACCTAGAATAACCGAAGAATTTTTTTTTTTTTTTTAAAGAAAATGTTGGGGCTCCTGGGTGCCTCAGTTGGTTAAATGTCTGACTCCTAATCTTGGCTCAGATCTTGATCTCAGAGTCATGGATACAGGTCCTGCAATGGACTCCACTCTGGGTGTGGAGTCTACTTAAAAAAAAAAAGAAAATGTTAGAGGACCTAGCCAACCTGACTTCTATTGGTAAAAAGATATACAATTAGATCAATAGTGCACAAGTGGAGAATCCAGAAACAGACCGCAACATAAATGGTCAATAGATTTTTGACAAACTTTCCAAGGTGATTCAATGGAGATAGAAACACCTTTCAAAAAATAATGCTGATCAATTCCATATGGAAAAAGGTACAAAACAAAACAAAAAAATGGACTCTCACTTCATACCATATACAGAAATCAAGACAAAATGATCAGAAATCAAGACAAAATGATCACAAATCTAAAAATAAAACTTAAAATTATAACACTTTTAGAAGAAAAGAGAAGAAAATACTTGCATAGAGGAAAACAGGAAAAAAATGCAGTTAGGAGTAAGAAAATGTATCTTTTACAGAATGCAAAAATATGAGCCTTACAAGGAAAAAAATAAGGAGATCAATTAGACTTCATCCAAAACAGGAAAGACACCATTAAGAAAACAAAAATGCAAATCACAGATCAGGATAAAATACATGTAACACAAAGATCAGGGAAATGACTTGTATCCAGAATACATAAAGAACTCTTTCAAATCAATAAGAGAAAAAGAACTCATTAAAAATGGTCAAAAGATATGAACACTTTACCGGAAAACAAAAACAGGCAATTACCAACATGAAAAAATGCTTTACATGTTAAGTCACCAGTAAAATGCAAATTGTTTCTGCAATGAGATAATCACCACACACCCATTAGAAAGGCTAAAATTTTAAATGCTGACCATACTAAGTGTTGGTAGGGAGATGGAACGATTGAAACTTTTATAGGTATTGGTGTGTATGTGAGGTGGTAGGACCACTGAGTGGAATTTCTGGGTTTAGTCTATGCATATGTTCAACTTCGCTAAATATACCAAATTATTTTCCAACATTGTACCAATTTATAATCTCACCTGCAATGTAAGAGTTCCCATCTTTCTATCTCCGCATTAGGACTTGGTATCAGCCAGCATCTTATTTGTACCCACATGGTGGGAGTAAAATGCCAACTCCTTGCAGCCACAATTTATGTCGCCCTGATTACTGGTAAGATAAAGCATCTTTCGATATGTTTACTTGTCGTTTGTCATCCCTCTTGTGTGAGATGAATATCCATATCTTGTGCCCATTTATCTACTGCATTGTCTTTTTCTTGTTGATTTGTGGGAATTCTTTATTTACTGTGGATAGTCATCTTTTGTTGGTCCTATGTGTTGCGCATATCTTCTCCTAGTTGGTGGCTTACCTTTTTACTTCCTTGACAGTGTCTTTGGATGAACACAGATAACATCTATGTTTGGATGAACATAGAAATGTGTTATGACTGTTTGCTTGGAAGTCTAAATTTTATAAATTGAGCCAAATGTTAATTCTTTTGGGAACTTAATTTAAGAAACTTCAAAAGAGATGCTCTTTTTAAAAAATTTTATTTGTAATTAATACAGTCATTCCCCTGAAGCATTGCTTTAAAAATTTTTTATAGCTCTATAATAAGATTTTTAAGAAGTAGGATTCTGAAATGGACTTGCAAAGAAACACTTTGAACTCTGAACACTTAGGAAATAATGCTTGGGTTTCCAGAAGCAAATATAGCCTTATCAAAAGCAATTACTTCACTTTCCTTCTCTTTTTCTTTTTTCCCTTCCAGAAAAAAGTTCTGACTTTAGAGGAACAGAAGAATCCCACATCTATGTGGTCATATGTATTGAGATATGTATAGAACATACCTTGATTTTTAAAAAAGTATTTGATAAAATTTACCTTTATTCTCTATATATAAGATGGTGAAACAGGATGAGACTGCAAGACTGGGTAGGTTGTATTCTCTGTTATGGTATGATAGAAATCTAGTGCTGTATATAGTACAGGAAGAGTATACAGAATTCAGAGTCTGAGCCAGACATTGTGGATGAATAATTTTGGATTATCTCAAAATCACTGTGCTGTAATAGCCACAGAACTACAGCCCTTGTCCTGTCCCGTTTAACATTTTTATCTTGATCCTGGATGAAGACGTTGAAATGAAAATGAAGCTACTTCTTAACTTTTTCATCATTTTTAATGATATAAAAGAAGAACAATTATCCAAGCAGATGGCAGAATTAAAATTCTAAAGGACCTCAAAACCGAGAGGATGGAAGTTACCCAAGGAAACTGCGAATCTGTCTTCTCATTTAAAAGTTAACCATGCAAGTAAACAGTGAGTGGGATTTGCCTTGGCTCAGTTTCATTTTGAAAAGATTTTGTACGGCTTACTTGGCTTCCTGTTGTAAAGGGACAACGTGGAGAGATGTCTCCGCTCTGAGCTGCTGTCCCTCCAGGAAGGCGCTGTTGTACAGACCACTGTAGCTGCCTGCTGCCTCCCCCATTCCCTCATAAAGCTGCTCCTGAGCCCTGCTGGACATCCAGTCCACTAGTGTTCAGTTCTGGGGCTACGTTGCAAGCAGCACATCAGTGGTAGCCAAAGCAGGGTGTTAGGGTAGCCCAGGGCACCTGGCCAGAACAGAGCCCTTTGCGTGTAAGTAAGGTTTCCTGGTGGGTGGTTTTATCTGCTGGGAAAAAGTGGGGATTTTTTTTCAGTGGCACAAAAATGCCATCAGCTAAACATATAAGGAACCTAGAGATCACTTTCTGGGAAATTGGAAATCTAAAAATGTTTCCTGGGAGAAAGACAGACCAACGGACTTAATAGTGACGGTCAGACCCAGCCCAGAAGTCCTATTTCCAGCCCTCCAGAGAAAGCAGGGATTGAACCATCCTGGTCCCATGATCAGGATCCCACCTGCTGCTTCTCTGACTTCCCAGGGTTATGTTCCTGTTCAGAAAACTGGGCTCTGCCTTGTCCCTTTAAAAATTTAAAAAAAAAAAAAAAAAAAAAAGAGAGACATCATAGGATGGTGGTCAAGAGCATGGAGAATCAGCTTGAAACTATAAACTTAAGCTTGACATCAGATGCTGCTTTGGGGTTGAGTGATCTTTAGCGATGCTCTTACTATCAGAGTCTCCTTTCCCTACAAATAAAATGGGCTGGAGGTGGTAATGAAACAGCCTCAGAGCACGAGGTGGGTATCAAGCATGATTCTTATAAAAGGCTTGGATGGGACATAAGCGAAGCTATGTGGTAGGTCTCCTGATGATCAGCCTGTCAGGATCTCCCACTGCCCTAGTCCCGAACCTGAGCCCCGGGGACCAGTGCCCTGTAACCAGGGACGGGCATGCCAGCCACTGGTCAGTTGCCTCCTGGACTTCCCGTGGGTCTCTCCTGATCTGCAGAGTGGTTCCCAAGAGCCTAGCACACGTGGCTATTGAGCACTGGAAATACGGTGAGTGCAACTAAGGAACTGAATTTTAAATTTCATCTTATTTTAATTAATTTACATTTAAGCATGGGTATCTACACACGCCAGTGGTTGCCTCACTGGATAGTGCCAAAGAAAAGATCCGACGGTGGCTTAAATGGCCACGGGCACTCTTCAGTGGCGATGGTGAAGTTGAGGTTGAATGCTCTTAAAGGGGGTGGGGTGCAGAAGAATCCTTGCATTGGGTGGATCCTTTCAACTTTGACCTGCTGGGCTTCTCTCCACCACTTTTCCTCCACATCCAAGCTTTGCCACTAAACCACGCTGTCACCGGCCAGCGGCTCACAGGCTTCACAGTGACAGGTGCAGGGCCTGCGCTGGCTGTCTGTGCCTCCAGGAGGAGCTTAGCAAGTCCCAGCAACAAAGGCCGATGCTGTTTGCATTTTGTTTTCAATCAGCTAGGAAACAGGAAGCCCGAGTTCAATTGTTCCCTGCCCGGGAGTGATGCACGCAGCTCTCTCCTGGCTGGTATTTTTCAGAACAATGGAAATAAATCTGATGTAATGTAGCAGAACATGACAAGGGATGGTTTTCCTCTTAACAAATACTCATTTGAAATGGTGCCCAAACCCTGCACGAGGAGCGATCTATTTCCCACAACAGTGTTCCAGCAAAACCCATTACTAATTCCACAACTCAAATTAAAACTAACAGAGCTTGAAGGCGGGGGCTGACACTCTCTCTGCTGACAAGGAGCAAGGAAGGGGGGTGGGGGAAGGGGCCCGGCGCACTCGCGTGTGTATGTGTTTAATTACACTATTTAACACACTGAGAATAATTTAGCCACCCGAGTGGAGAAAATAAGCCACTTAACTGCTCTCTGGCGGAAAAGAGCCCCATGCAAACCACTTTCAGCTATCTGACACCTAGGCACACCTCAGGGCTTTGGAGAGGGAGAAGGGGGAATGGAGGGAGAGGTAGACAGAGTATGGAGAGGCAGAGGGGGAGGAAGAGGAGAGAGGAGAAGGAGGGGGAAAGGGAGAGATGAAGGCAGTGGAAAACAGAGAGGGGAAGAGAAGGAGGGAAAGGGGAGAGGTAAATGGAAAAAGAGGAAAAGCGAATTTTGAACGTACACAAATTGACTATGAGTTGGGAAGGCATATGATTATTTCTCAAGGAGACCTAGTATGAGGTGGCATAAAGGGCAACACGGACATGGATTTTAGGGTTTAGAAAAGAACCTAACATCTAGGCCCGTGCCTCCCCCACTTCAGAATCAGCTCAGTGAGTTTCCGGCCTTTGTGGCCTGAAAGCCATGAGTGGGGTGGTATATGGCCCCTAGAAAGGCAGGCCTCAGAGGAAGACTCTGTGGGCTCACTATGCAGAAGGAGAAACTGAGGCTTATGGTCAGAGAAGTCTGGCCAGCACTTGGCAGAGACTCCTGTCCAGTCCCCAGCTTCATGGCAGATGGTCTGGCCTACAGGCCAAGCAGGTCACTGTCCCTGCCAAGGAGCATCTTCTTTTCTGTGGCATTAGGGCTGAGAGGGGTCAGAGGTCACCCCTCTCTCACCCACCGAGGGCCATGGAAGCCAGAGAAATGGAAGAAGGTTCTAGCATGGCTTCAGATTTGGAAAGCCCCCAGACCTGGAACCAGCAGCAGAGAAGTAAGTATATGCAGAACAAAACCACGCCTTGTCTTCCAGGGACTCTCGGTTCAGCCCCAGGGCTGACAGCCCGGGAGAGATGCGATGCCGGGTCTGGTGTGGGAGAGGCAGGAAGCCAAAACCACCCCTCCTGGCCCAGAGACAGTGCAGCCCCATCCTCCTCACTCCCTGGTGCTCGCACCAAGTGGACCCAGCTTCTCCTGGGACCTAGGGTCTCAGGGAGCTCGGAGACCTCAGCTGATGGGTCCCTTGCAGAAGGCCCCGTGGGGTAACGAACAATCCTTGCCAGGCTGGGGGAGTCAGTGCCACTCCACTGAGGTTGTGAACCGCAGGCACGCCACCCCCCTCCCCTTACTCTTTGGAACTCTGGGAAGGCTGGACTTTCTAGTAGCTGTAAAGTTATGTAACGTTCTGTTTCTGGAACAGAGAATGTGGGTTATGTACCCTAACAGATATTGCTGGGCAGAAAATGAAATAGCAGCCCACTGAATATATTATTCCTTTCAGTTAAATTGGGTTCATCGTGTGCAAACATAAGAAAAAAAAATGGACTTTGCCTTTGCACGGAAAGTATATACTTCCCATCCCCAAAGTTCTCCAGTAGGTGTCATTTAATCACAGAGGAAGCCTGGAAAGTCCCTGAGTAGGCTGGTGATGTGTTCTGAGGACAAGATGGAACATTCTTTCTGGGTTCCAGATCATTTGGTATGATCTTGGATTTTAGGGCATGGGTTTCCCCCCCCACCCACCCATCAAGAGAAAATATACTTTCTACTTAGCTAATTCCAGCTCCTTCTTAAGCAAATTAGGGGGCTTTAGGACACGAGCCTGTTATCTACAATCCTGGTCTTACGAGCTGCTATTTCTGACCCATTCTCCCTGGATAGCCCAGGCTCCAGACCGCTCACCTCCCAGAGGCAGGAACCAGAGAGGGTGTAGGCAGGCCCTGTGGGTTTGGGCCTTTTCTCTTTTTTAAGATTCTTTGGAAGTTGTTACCACATTTAGATAATCAATTCCTTCGAAAACAGAGGAGATAGAGACAGGGAAGGGACAGAGCACCCTGATAGAGAGGGGCAGGGAGACAGAAATACAGACAGCTGGTGGGTTGGTGGAGATGGAGACAGACAGCCGGTGGGTCAGTGGAGATGGAGATCCTGAGGAAGAACAGGAGAGCAGGAAGGCCAAAACCTGCTAGGGAAAGTCATTCTCATGCAAGCCCAGAATCTTGTGGTGTTGAATCAGAGCCTGAACATCTCTGGCTCTCTTACCTCTCAGATGTGAGCACTCAGATGTCCAATGGCAGAGACAACCTTCCTGTCCCAGGGACCGCTCTGAAATCCCCTCCTATGACAGCTGGTCCATAGGGTGAGATCCAGGGCACGGCTCCGGCCACAGGGCAGGGGTGCCAGCAGTTGGAGCTTGGGCATCCCCATGTGCACCTGGCATTTCTGGGCATCTCAGGCCAGGGGAGGCCACAGAGGCGACAGGGCAGAGTGTGGAACTGGGAGCCTGGTGCTGGCTCTGCCAGTGGCTGCTCCCCGCCATGGTGTGGGGATGGCAGGGGAGGAGAGAGGGTCAGTAGCACCAGCAGCCCAGCACTCTGAGGGAGAGACTCCTTTGGCCAAGCCAGCTCCAGGACTTAGGACGATGGTGTCTCCCAACAAGGCCCAGGCCAAGTTGCTTGCTCAGAGCCTTTTCTGAAATCAAGTGGATTTCAGACTCAGTTAGACGGGGTCATGCTTATGGGGACAGGGACAAGGCATGGGGTCAGTGGGAAACAAAAGTCTTTTGAGAGGATCTTCTGGATTAAGTATGTCGAAGAGCACCATGAAAGAAAATGCATGTGTGTGTGAGAAGGTGAGTGAGGCAGAGAGAAGCAGGCTGGGTGGGGTTTAGGCCTCTGAGATTTCCCATGCCCCTTCCTTCATTTGTTCTCATTCCACCCTTAAAAAAAACCAAGAAGGCTGGAGCGTGTGAGGAGGGCTTCGATAGGCAGAGGAGACTGGAGAAAGGGGAGCAGAGGGTCTAGGAGCCTGCTTGTGAGGGGTATGAAAAGGCCCTGGTGGGAAGGGGAAGGGCAGGCCAGGAGGGAGAAGGACAGTGCCTGCAGACCCTCAGCTTGAGCCAGGAGGAGATGCCACCCCAGGAAGCCTCCACCTGCCCCTGGGCTAGGTGTCAGAACAGGCGAGGCCCCAAGGGAGTTGGGGCGGGGTGGGGGGGTAGGGGGGCAGGCCTGTGCCCATCTGGAGAAAGTGACTTGGTTCCAGGAAGAACGCAGTGTTTGTAGACAGTGTCAAAGGCAGACAGCAGGGCTCAGAATGGCCTTGGAGTTGAAGGTATGTACCCGCTGTGGCCGGCAGTCCAGAGTCCTGGGAGACAGCCCATCCTGAAGGTCTCTGCCCAGAGTTTCTCCCCAAGGTAAGGCCATCTAAAAGTTTCTTTAGTATTTAAGAGGATGCTGGGCATTTGGGAGATGGAACATAACAATGTAGCTTACTGGTTGGAAGCCACTTCTGGGTAAGGATTAGACTGGGAACAAGACTGATGTTTGGTGAGGAGAACCAAGGAAACGGTCCTAGGACCTCCCCTGTGCCTAGCAGTGATCCAGATGGAGGTCACTGGCCGTGTCCCTGAAGCAGGTGTGTGGCCACTCCCGATGGCCCTCGGGGGGTCCGGCTCCAATCTTGGAGCTGCGGGAGATCCTGGTCATGCCTGATCGACAGCTATGGGAGGCCGGCCAGCAGGGCTGACCCAGCTGGGGATCGGAAGGCAGAGTATCACCCAAGGGACCATCGTTTCAGAGAGAAATGAACCAAAGGTCCTGGCCCTTGTGGCTATTGAGCAGAGTGAGAATGTGAATCCCAGAGCTCAGGGGCCGAGAGGCAGCCCCTCCCGAGTCACTCCACTCTCAGTACAGGACACGGAGCATCCTCCTTACGACTCCGGCGGAGGTGGCCGCCATGGAACCAGCGTTCATTGCCACACCCCTATACCAGCTCTTAAAAACTGGCATTTGTTTATCAGCTAACTAGATGGCCTCTGAGCAGGACCAGACGACCATCAGCTGCCTTTCAGCAGGAAGGGCTCTGCTCCCAAGGAGCTGGAAGACCCCCTTCAGGATCACCTTGTTCAACTAACTTACTTATTTAAAATGACGAAATCAGGTCTGGCCATGCTCTCCTGGTTGCTTATTGGGGGAACCAGCTTTGCAGACTGGTGGGCGCGCACAGCCTTTCCATTAGATCACAGAATTCTTTCTTCAGAATGGTCTGTGCAAAGCAAAAAGCAGTGCATGGTAGAGAAGAGTCCCCTGAGAATTCGAGGACCAAGACAGAAGCCAGCTGGAACCCAGGATGGTCAGGGCCCGAAGCCTCGCTCCCAGCCAGGTGTTGGGGACGGGAAGCGCAGGCCTGCTCAGTTTGACCAGTTTCTCTGTTTTGGCCCTTTTCAGAGCCTTCCTAGGAGAATCTGCATCGGAGGGAGGGGACTGTAGGAGGCACAAACACCTGTGGGGGTTAGACTCTCATCTGCTGACTATGGAGTCCTCCTGAAGCTATCACCCAGCAAAAATAGAAAAGAAAGAAAATGGAGAAAAGGAAGAAAAGAAAGAAAGGGTTTCGTTCTAGCCGGGACAGGTGGAACCATTCAAGAAGATCGGCTGAATCACTCTGTTTATGCCACCTGGGGGTCAGCGAAGTTTGATTTCTATCCCAGGACAGGTCATAACCCCACTGTAACCACAGAGGGAAAATGTGTCTGCACTTACTCTAGTCTGGTTAGCTTGGGTTCAAGCCAAACAGCGAGCGCTATCTCCCTAAGCACAGAATCGCATCTTCAGGAGGACCCGGCCTGAGCAGCCCGAGAGGCACAGGCATCGACCGTCCACAGCTCTAGGGTCAGTGGAGCAGCCTTGATCTCTGACGTGGTGATCAGTGTTGTGGTTAACCCAGATTTCTCAACTTTGTTCCTGTAATTTTGAAGCTAGATCATTTGAAAACAAAAGGTAAGCCCTGAGCCCCTTTCCTTCCTTCAGCAAATATGAAACATGTACTACGTGTCAGAAATTGAACATGGGTGAACAAGGAGGCAGGATTCCTCCCATCGGGGTGTCCCTTATGGTCAGCGTAGCCCTTGAGGTTGGGACTTGGAGCACAAAAGCTAAGGTGCCTTGCTGTGAGGGGAGGGACATAGGCCAAGCATGAATGATCTTCTCTTATCGAGGCAACTCATCCTTTGCTCTAGCTTTCCTTCAAGCCTAACCTTGGACCCTTTGGGCCAGAAGTCCTGGGTTTTTGGAGCTTCCACAGACACCTCTCTGGTGGGGAGACATAGAATCTACATAATTAAGATGCTCTTTGGGGGAATTCGTTTGCTCACTGAAGTTTGGACCACTACCTTGGTCCAAAGCCCAGGGAGGTCACCGCACACATCCTACCTGCTTCCTAACGGGTGTATCTGATGTCAGCAGTATTCCCACGGGAGCCAGGGGACGGCTGGCCAGGTACCCCACACTCAGCAGCAGCAGCTTTGTGGGAGGGAAAGTGGCCGTGGTAGACGAGGGTCGCGTCTCCAGGGAACACACAGACCGGCAATGTTGGTAGAGTCCGGAGTCCGGGTTTATTCCCGCAGTAGGCTCCTCCTTATATATGTTCATTGGGGAGTGCCCCACCTTGTTTAAACAATGACTCTTGGACTAGACCTCGGGGCCTCCAGAGGGAGGGTACTTTGTTCCACTGCAACCGTCTTCCAGTCCCCTCCTAGTCTCAGCTCACTTCCTGGAGCCCCTAGCAGAGTGGCTGATGTCTTGGTTGCCTGCACTGTGGTTTTTTCATTGTTTCCAAGTGTTTACACTGGGAATCAGGAACGGGGAATGTGTCCTTCTACAGATGCCTTCTCAGAGCCTTCTCGGTCAGGGAAGGGCGGTGGCCAGGTGTTGCGTATCAAGAGGAGCCCCTCCAAGTAAGTCACATCACATGGGTCTTCTGCTGGAGAGAACATCTACTTTCAGCAAACAGGTCGAGGAACACATTAACCCCTGGGCTTGGTGAGCCCCCCTGTCGGGGGGCAAGGTCCACATCCTCGCCCCACTTAATGGATCTGGGAGAAAGAGAGGAGAACACCGCTCCCCTGCCCCGCCCTCCCCCCTCCAACATCAGGGCTCACCCTGTGTTCCAGGTGAGAATGATAAAATAGGGAAAGCAAGAAGAAAAATGTGGAAATCACCAGGAACTGATGTGACTGGATCCATCCTCGCTGGGATAGCGGGGAAAAGATGGATCTGGAACTCGGAAGGAAGAATTGCAGCGCGTGCCAAGTGTGGCTGAGACGGCGCCCCAGGGAGGCCACCAGGTGGAGAGGAGGGGTCCCTCAGCCATTGGAAGGGGACTCTTATTCCTCTTCCCCAGTTCCTCGCTGTCTGACTTGGGCCAGTCCCTTCGCCTCCGAGTCGTGCCTGACTGTGTGATAGGAAGGTTATGAAGCTTGCCTGGTCTTCTCTCCTATTTATTTACTGGAACTCCTGCACACCAGGGAACACATGCTGCTAGAACTTTCACTGTAAATACAGTCAGCAATAAACACACTGTTGTGTGAATATAATTAATGAATAAATAGACCTCTCTTGGTGGTGTGTGATTCTACTAATAAGGCAGGCAATCCAAAACATTCGAAATCCAGAGTTTCAGAAAAACATGGCGTGAAAATGCTTTAGAAGGTCCTGCCCACGTCCGTGTGTCTTGAGAGTCCCTAAAGAAAACTCACTGGGAGTTTTTCTGCTTACTGATGATGATTTTGTCTTCTCCTATGTCATCATTTTTTTTTTTTTTTCTCCTTAGAGCAGGAACTGTTGCTCCAGAGCAAGATTTGGGGATACTGAGTTAAAAGGGGGAAATTTTATTACTGAGGTAAAAGGGGGAACTGTCTCAGGATGCCTGGGTTGGTTAAGCGTCTGCCTTTGGCTCAGGTCATGATCTGAGGGTCCTGGGATGGAGCCCCACATCCGGCTCCCTGCTCATCGGGGAGCCTCCTTCTTCTTCTCCTGCTTATGCTCTCTCTCTCTGACAAATAAATAAAAATCTTTTAAAAAGTCGGAGGGACTGTCTCCCAAAGGTGTGTTCTTGGTGCCTAGGAGTCACACAAGTCACTGTGGATGAAGTGGGAGTCTCTGGAAAGACTCGTTTCCAATCCAAGGGTCTGTTTTCTTTTGGGGGTTCACTGGGTCTTTGGTGTTCTCTCTCCTCATTCATATGTGCTCTATAGACGCCAACTCTCAGGGGTGTGTGTGTTCCAGAGAAATCCAGCCTGGGGCTGTACACTGGGGGACCTCTCTCCTAATTTTCTGGCTGGTCTTCCTCCAGGTCAGAAGGGGCAGTGTGGCATGCCCCGAGCCTGGGCAATTCACATGTGCCCCGAGATGCAGGCCTCTGGTCCCCAAATAGGACCCTCCTCTTCCACCAAGTCAGGCGTGCCTTCGGGGCGTGTGATGGCCCACCCAGGCCTCCGCCATCACGTCCAATGTTCAGACCCCGCTGTGGCCACTCATGCCCCCCCTGCAGTCGCCCACCCCTCCTCGGCCAGCGTCACGGCCATCCCTGAGGCTGCCGTCTGCACCCCCCGAAGCTGACACCCCCAGCTCTCAGTGTCCTGCAGACTTGGTGGATTACTCTAGTGTGTCACCTCCTCTGAGCCCAGAGAAGCCCCGAGCCCGGCTGGACTCGGGGTCTCCACCCTCCCTTTGTGAACCCAGGCTGCAGTCCCTGAGCCGGTCTCACCCCCGCTGAGTCTGCCTTCGGGGTGACTTCTTCTGCAGGCGGGTCTTCATCTGTTCATCCCTTCAAGTACACACTCCTGAGGGCTCTATCTTGCCCACCTCTAGCCACGCCCCAAGACACCAGATCCTTGGGAGACGCAGCTCTTTCCCTCCCTGCTGCTGCTTCTTTGTCTCACTTTCTTCCCTCCGCCCCTCTTGTCTAGCTCTCTGCCTGCTTCCCTCCCTCCCCCACCATCATTCCTTTACAGATTCCTTCATGACAACCACTTGTGCCAGGCCCGGGAGACACAGCAAGACCCGGCTACCTGGAGTCTAGCAAGAGAGACACACAGGAAGCCAGCTGCGACAGAAGCAGCCGGAAGATTTTACTTGTGATCAGAGCTTGTGGGGGGAGGTGCAGGGTGGGGGGTATGCACGTCTATGAGCACCTAAAGCAGGGACACCTCATCTTGACTGAGGAGTCACAGGAGGCCCCTAAGGAGGGAAGGATGGACGAGAACCTTACCAAGAGAGGAGAGTGGTGGAGGTGGTCCGGGTAGGGGTCAGAGTGGTGAGAAAGTGCAAACCCCAGGGGACGGCTTGATGACTGTTTCACACCATGAAATCCAGGTTCTCAGGACCTGGATGAAGAGACGGGTCACTACCAGTACCCCAAAGCCCCCTTTGCACCCCTTTCCCATAACCATCCTCCAGGATGTCCCCAAGGTAAACTGTCCCCAGTGTTGATTCAGGGGATTAAATCAAATGTCCCTGCAAAATAGGACAGGGGACTGTTGTGACAAGGCAGACAGGTACTCAGAGTGCTTGCCATATAGTTAAAAGATTATCTGACCGATTTCATTGTTTTTACATTCCTCTATGTGTGGAAAAAACTGAGTCAACAAAGTGAGTTGAGTTTTTTTTGAAGGTTTATTTAGTTATTTTTCTTTGAGAAAGAGAGAGAGAGTGAGAACATGAGAAGGGGTAGTGTCAGAGGGAGAAGCAGACTCCCGACCAAACAGGGAGCCTGCCTAGGGACTCGATCCTGGGAGTCCAGAATCATGACCCGAGATGAAGGCAGTCGCTTACCAACTGAGCCACCCAGCCACCCCGAGAGTTGGTTTTTGTTAGTGCCAAAAAGTATGCAGGGGCCAGAGGCTCACCTAGCTCGGGTTTGCTGGACTATGGACTGTATTCTGGATGGATTATGACCTGCCCTAGTCACTTTCTCAGGCTCTGAGCAGTAGATGACAAATCCAGCATTACCTTCAAGAGAATCATCATATACACTCATCTTCAAGAGAAGCATCATACACACTCAAGCTTCCAAATCGTAATGTCTGGGCCCAACCACTTACTTATGGTGGAATTGTGGACAAGCCACTTAACCCCAAGTCTGTTTCTGCAACCCCCAAATGGTGACAGCAATAGACTCTAACTCGGCAGCCATCATGAGCACGGAAAAAAGCAAAGGCCATTCAGTTGTTCATGCGAAGCTTGGTACCCAGGAACAACTCAGTAAGTGGCAGCTACAAGTTAGTAAAACCAGACATAGTATGTTGCTGGCGGACGTTTAGGAAAGCCAGGTGAGAAGAGAGCTGGGGCTTCTCGGCTGGAAACCACAGACACGTGTGGGCAGGACAAAGGTGTTAACCCAGGCCAGAAAGGGAAATCCAGCTCGGACAAAGAGAAGGTCCAGAGAGGGAAAAGGAAGTCATTCTCATGTGTTTGGTCAAGTTCTGTCTTAATAGCAAGTCAGCCTGCCTGCGTACTCTAAGTATTGCCTGAAGAGAACAACAGAGACTGGCAGGATACGTGTGTGTGGCCGCATGTTGACGAACAGAAAGAGACAGATGCATTTGGCCAAGGAGAGCCGAGCTCTGCTGCCGATGGAGAATCCTTACTCATGGGCGCGCTGGAAAAAACCACCCCCTCTCCTGCCTTCTGCCGTGCTGCAGAGGGCCTAGGGAGACCCAAGCCCTGCTTGTGCTGAAGGAGCAGGACGGCAACACCCTGGGAGATGGGCTTCTGCTTCATTGCTGGGCGCTTGCTCTGCCCCTTTCAATGTTCTAGCATCCCTCGGGGTGAGCTCCTTGGGTGGACACCCAGGGCTGAGAAAGCACAGTCCGAGGGTGGTCACTGTCACTGCAGCCCGAGGAGGAGGCACAGAGCAGGGCAGTCCTGTGACAATACGTAGCGAGGGGACAGGAGATAGGTCATGGCTGCTTCCTTCTTTGATTGCACCTCCAGTAAACAAGTTCTCAGGGATTTGAGGCAAGAAGGCTTAGGCAAGCCAATACATGTGGGGGAGCGAGGGAGGGTTGGAATAAGTCGTATTGCTTACTTTCATTCTTTAGCTAAGCTGAGGTCTTGCAGAAAACCCATCCTTCTTTCCAAAAGGAAATTAAAATGAGATGGAGCGGGGACAAGTGCAAATAATGCATGCAAAGTTAATGCAGAATGGCTTGAAGACAGGGGAAGGGCATTTGGTAAATGGGTGGGGAAATATTCCCCTTGTCCAGGAAAGTCTGTGACTGCTCTCTGGGGTGACAGACCTTGAGAAGAAGAGTAGGTATGCCCAGAACAAAGGACCTACCAGTAAGTTCTTGCAGGGACCGAGACTCAACCGGATCTAAATCACCATCTTCCCATCGGGCTCTTTGTTTTGAGTCAGTTGCCTTGAAAAGGGGTCTCCTCTCCCTCTCGATGGGAGAGACCCTGGGACCCTCAAGAAAATATTCTTGGAGAACCAGTTAAACCAGTAGAGCTTCTTCCTGCGGATTTCTGGGCTTCTCCATCTGTCCCCCAAGATAGCGAACAAGAAAACAAATTAAGCTCAGTTGGGGAGACCAAAAGAAGGGGATGTCCCAAAGAGACTGTCTCCATCTAGGCCAGTCTTGGGTGTGACAAAAATACTACAACAGGGCAGATAAATGAATCCCCAGAAGGAAAGAGTTTGAAATTAGGCAGGGGCCTTAGAGAAAGGAGGAAGGGGGGAGATCCTGGGGCCTGAAGCCGCCCAGGATCCTCGTGGAGTCCTTGACAGGGCTGCTAACTGCCCACTGACACACTATCTATGAAAGATAATCAAAATAATTTCATTAATATGGATGCTAGCACCATTGCAAAGTAATGAAATGAGGAAGTTAAAACCGCCAAGCACTCCCGCAGATGAGGAATCAAGACATGCCAGTTACGATCACAGAATGCCAAGACAGGAGGTCAGAGAAATAGTCATGCCTCCTTGATAAGGCGATGCGGCTGGGAGGTTGTGTACAAGCCTATTAATATCTATTTTTATCCATCTAGAGAGGACAATCATCGGACAATGGACGGAGCATGAAGATAAGTACAAATTCTTATTGTTGCAAATTCTGCGTCTGAACAATCAAGCTTCATTCATTTCTTGTTTGCTCATCATGTTAACCTTTTATTATGCAAAACTGTCAATTCAATTGCACAATGTAAAAAAAAAATATTTGGGACGACTCACAAGCGATGTAGTGATGTTTACCATTGGTGCTAAAAGGAAAAAAAAACTAACCAGAAAGAATCTGGGAAAGAGGATTCTCCCACTCTGCTCCTTGATCGGCTCGGCTCACTGGGGGAACTTGAACTGACTCCCACCCAAGCGTGCGCTGGGAAGGAGTTGGGAGGCTTCCTTATCTGCACGGAAAACAAAATTTCGCACCGTGAACTGGGATATGAAATTTGAGAGAAGGCTCTCTTGGGCAGGGAGCTCTCATCAGTGGCTCTCAAACTTAGATATAGAAGATTCACTGGGGGAGGGGGTTGTTACAGAATGGAGAGATTTCCACTAGGAGGTTTGGGGTGGGATGTGAGAATCCACGGATTAACAGGCATCCCAGAAACTGCTTTGAGGACGGATCTCTGTCATAGCTCTGGTTGCCGCTGGCCCACTGCTTAGAAAAAGGCAGCCCCCGCCCCTCGTGGACGCTGGTGCTGTCAGAGGGTCGTCGGGCCATCACAGGGTCAGGAGGTAGAGCTGCCTTCTGTGAGCATGCCAGGAGCCCTGGAGGGGATCCTACTGGTAAGTCAGGGCGTTTCTACCAGTGGTCAGAGTCAACTTGTAGATTTCAGAGGCCACCGCTGCCCACCTCTGTTCGCCAGATGAGTCTCAATCCTGGCTGTGCATGAGAAGCACCTGCGGAGATTTTTTAAAAATACCTTCCCCCAGAGCAATCAAGTCAGACATTGGGGCGGAGTGAGGGCGTTCCTGGTAAGAATATATCTAAAAAGATCCTTGAGCAGTTGGGATGTGTAGCCTAATGGAGAACCATGGGTTTAATCTCTTTCTTACCTGCTGGGTCCCTTTCTCCTGCCTCCTTCATGGGTGGGGTCATTTCCAATTGTTCAGTGCTCACACCCCGCCCTCTGTCTGCCGAAAGGCACCAGCTCGGCCACCCCACCCAGCCTGCTGTATCTCAGAGGGCTCCATCCCCCTACCCCAGCCCTCTCTTGCAGAGAAGACCCTCTTCCCTCGGTGTATTAGGGGAGTAAGTTAGTTTTCAGGAGCTGTGGAAGGAAACTGTACTTCTGTATCCCCTTCATTCATAGCATGCAAATGATTAGTGCTCTAAAGTCTTAGGGCAAGTTCCCTGTGAAACAGACTCAGAAGAAGATTCATGTGCAGAAGCTTTACTGGGGAGTGTTGCTGGATCACTGCCTGTAGGGCAACGAAGGAAGAGGGAGGTGCTAGGCAGAAGGACCCAGATATTGGCTGTTGCAACAAAAGTCTCAGCGGACCCCCATGGCTGGTCTAGACTCTGTGTGGACCTTCAGAATTGTTCCATTTTAAGGGATGAAGGCAAGCCTTTTATATCCCCCACATGGACTAGTAACTGGATGCAGGCTCTCTTGGGGGAGGCGGCATGCCCTTGGATGGGGTGACTCTTCTTTAGTCAAGGACAGTTCAGGACAATGCCTAGAGTGTCCCTACTTGGCAGAACCACCGGCTCTCAGCGTGCCAGCAGGCGGCTGTCAGTGGAGTCGGGACACGGCCTGTCCGAGGCCCAAGCCAGGATCTACCTGTCACACCACTTCACCCACTATACCAACCATACTTGGGGTCTTTATTTTCTGAGAGAAGATTTTCAGTAGAAATGAATATCTTATTAGTGTGTGTGAGGAAGGGAGCCTTCTCAGTGGCCTCAAGAGGCAACAATGGTTGTGGTGTAGGCTGCAACATGGGGGGTTAAGGGGGTTGGAGAAGAGTAAATGAAACAAGATGGGATTGGGAGGGAGACAAACCATAAGTGACTCTTAATCTCACAAAACAAACTGAAGGTTGCTGGGGGGAGGGGGGTCGGGAGAAGGTGGTGGGGTTATGGACATTGGGGAGGGTATGTGCTATGGTGAGTGCTGTGAAGTGTGTAAACCTGGCGATTCACAGACCTGTACCCCTGGGGATAAAAATATATGTTTATAAAAAATAAAATTAAAAACAAAAAACAAAAAACCTCCAGATTGGGATTAGAATCCCAGCTTGACCCCTTACTTAATTTAGGCAAGTCATTAACATATCTAGGCCTCCATTAAATGGTCCTTGCAATGGGGCTGATCAAGAAGCACCTTGCAGAGTCACTAAGCACTAAATACAATGGATGGGTAGCCCCTGGGGCAGTGAAGTTTGTGTGAGCTGGTCCTTGCCCGCCTGAGCTGCCTCTCGCCATCCATGCCCCCACAGGACACTTAAGACAAGGCTTGTCCCCAATTCATGCTGCTCGTGCTGGTAGCTAAGATACTGAGAAAACTCTGGTGCTATTCCTGGCGGGGGGGTGGGGGTGGTTGCCCCATACTTGGACCCAGACTTGCTCAATTCTCCAACCCCCCTTTTTCTCATTGAAGTACCAACAAATGCCTTGCCCAGTTTTTCTTTAATCGCTGGCCTGGCAGGAGGGCTTGCCATCTGCAAGGAGGGTTGTAATGGTAAACAAGACCCCCCTCCCCCGCCCAGGAAGAAATCTTAAAGTCAACGTGAAAGACAACACCAATGGGGCCGAAGAACTAACAAGCACTGAATTTCTGCTTGATCAGTGGGGCTGCCAATCTCCCAAGTGATATTCATTATGAAGCTGACTAATAACCAATGTTAGCAAAATGCTGTGAGACTATCAAATGAATAAAAACTGGGACTTAATATGCTCTATATGATTTCAACTATGTTTTACAATGGTTCAAAAATGGAAGCAAAAACGTCAGGATATCACAATATCTCTGTATGGTAAGACTGTGGCGGATTATATTCAAGCCTTCTTTACATGTTTCTAAAGTTTACATTTTTTTTTTCCCCATGAGGAGCTGTGGGTGGAGAAAGAAAAGGAAAAAGAAAATGGATTGTGTGCTCCCACCAGGGGGAAGGCACATGCCAGTGTTTCCCACTAGCTTTTCCCACAGGCCGCCATGGTCCTGTCCATCTCACTTCCCCAGGGCTCAAATTGTCTGTGTGAGGAGAGTTAGCAAAGCAGACACTGATGCTAATAAGCACTTGCGAGCTTGGCTCCTGGGTGTTTTGGGGGAGACTTGTCAGCTGCAGGCTGCCTGCTGTGTGGGTGTGTTTCCCTGCTGTCACTGGATAATTCTGTCACCAAAGACAGTATTTGTAGTTCTGCATGAGCAGCTCTCCTGGTGAGACTGAAGAGGCTGTTGTGACTTGGGTACCAGGGCTGAGGTGAAAGGCTAGTATTACAGTTGTGTGAGGAGATGGGAAGCTTGAGTAGCCCTGAGGGGTATGTGGAGTCCCAAGATGATAGAAATGGGGCTTGGATGGGTCCTGGTAGGTCCCATCTGTCCTCAGAATATACCTGCCTTCTGATGGCCCACTGCCAGGATACCTGGAGGCCAGCAAAGAGGAACTCATGGCCGGCTATTGGGGAAGTTAGAAGCCTGTTCTGGCAGCCCACAAACACAAAGACACAGGATGCCAGATCAAACCAGACAGGCCCAAGATGGCGGGTGCCATGACAGGAAACCCTTGACCAAATAAGGAAGAAAAGGCATGAAATCCTGCTTCCAAGAAATCCCTACAGCAAGCAATGAATATTCCACCCTCTTGTGAACAGATGTCAATACTTTATAGAGACTAGATAGAACCCTGAACCCTGGTGCACATAGCACCCTCCCGCCCCCTTTCTGTCTCTCTCCCCAGCCCCCTCATCCACTCTCGCATCTCAAGAGCGTACTTTCACTGAAATAAACTTTCTGGCTTCTACTTCTCACTCACTACGCTATGTCTGTTTTTGAATTCTTTCTCAAAATGAAACTAAGAGCCTTTGATGACATCCTTGAGACAGGATGGATTGAGGCTTCAGGGCCTGAGGTCTCCCCAGTTCACTTGGCAATACTGTGAGCCTGGGACCTTTGGGGGAGATGTCATTTCACTGGTTTCAAGCGTTTTTCAAATGTTTAACCCATTATTGAGAGAATCCTTAGTAGAAAGCAAGGCATCTGGGGAATGGACACCAAATAGGTAGGTATTGATGAACGGGAAGAGAGATTTTAGACCCGGAAGATGATCTTAAGATCATCTTGTCTTGCCCATTGCAGGGGAGAAGTTGAGCCCCAGAGAGGTTAATAATGAGCCTGGAGTGACCTCCATCTGAACCAAGACCAACATTCTGCTATAGCTTTTGGAATGTGTTGTGAGTTGAATTATCTGCCCCAGAATAACATATGTTGGAGTCGTTAACCCCAGTACCTCAGAATGTGACCTTCTTTGGAGAGATGGTCTTTATAGAAGTGTGTATGGCAAAGCACAACTCTGAAAGTTGACATATGAACCCACCTGAAGAGCCCTGGCCTGTGCAAGGGAAGATGGAATAGATTAGTCATTCTGAATATACTTTTTCTTCAAAAAAATTGGAATTGTTTCTTCAAATTTTAATTGGAAGCCCAAATAAATAAAAGTCAATAATTAAAAAAAAAAAGTGAATTGCTCTGTTTAAAAAAGTGGGCAAAAGACTTGAATAGCTACTTCTCCAAAGAAGATATATTAATGGCTAATAGGCATAAGAAAAGATACTCAACATCATTAGTCTTCAGGGAAATGGAAATCAAAACCACAACGAGATACCACTTCACATGCATTCCAGTTACTATTATAATAAAAAAGGAACATAACATGCATTGGCAATGGTTTGGAAAAATCAGAAGCCTCATACACTGCTGGTGGGAATGGAAACTGGTGCAGCCACCATGGAAAACAGTACAGAAGACACTGTAGAAAGCTGTTCCTCAAAAAATTAAATACAGAATTATCACATGATCTAGGGATTCTACTTCTGGGTGGAGATCCAAAAGAAGTGAAGCCAAGGACTCAGATGGATATTTGTTCACAGCAGCTTATCCACTGGAGCCAAAGAAGGAAATAACACAAATGTCCAATAATGAATGAACGGATCTTAAAAATGTGGTATATACACACAACATAGTATTCTTTAGTCTTCAAAAGGAAGGAAATTCTGACATAGGCTACAACATAGATGAACCTTTTAGAGACATTATGCTAAATGAAATAAGCCAGTCATAAAACAACAAATACAGGGGTATCTGGGTGGCTTAGTCATTAGGCATCTGCCTTTAGCTCAGGTCATGATCCCAGGTCCAGAGGTCCTGGGATTGAAGCCTGTATCGGGCTCCCTGCTCTGAGGAAAGCCTTTTTCTCCCTCTCCCACTCCTCCTGCTTGTGCTCCCTCTCTTGCTGTGTCTCTCTCTGTCAAATAAATAAATAAAATGTTTAAAAACAAACAAACAAATACAATATGATTTCACTTGTATGAGGTACACAGAGTAGTCACTTTTAACACACACACACACACACACACACACACACAGACACACAGGCTGTTCTCATGGAACTGTAGAATTTATGTATTTGGGCTTCCAAATAAGTTTCACCCTTTGTGCGAGGCCCCTGAAGCACCTCAGAAGGGCCTGAAGGGAATATATCTGAGAATATATCTGAGAAACCCTGCCCTCCACTCTGCCAACCTTTCCCCTACAGGGGCATTTTTGCCTCTGGGATATGTCATCAAATACTATAACCTGGACCTTCCCTTCTCTACCCTGTTCACCACATCCTCATTTCTTGTTAATAGGTACAGAGCTTCTGTTTTCCAAGCTACAAGTCCAGACAAAGAATTACAAGTAAATAAAACACCTTTTCTCAAGAAATTCACTATCAAAAGTGAAATGTGTCAAGAGATTAAGCTTAATATGCAAACAAGATCATGAAAACAGATACACCTTATTTCTGAGAAATACTTATATAAACAGTTAAGATGTATGTATTTATTTATTTTTTATTTTTTAATCATTTTTTAAATTTATTTCAGCATAACAGTATTCATTGTTTTTATACCACACCCAGTGCTCCATGCACTCTCTAATACCCACCACCTGGTTCCCCCAACCTCCTACCCCCCCACCTCTTCAAACCCTTCAGATTGTTTTTCAGAGTCCATAGTCTCTCATTGTTCACCTCCCCTTCCAATTTCCCCCAACTGCCTTCTCCTAACTCCCCATGTCCTCCATGCTATTTGTTATGCTCCACAAATAAGTGAAACCATATGATAATTGACTCTCTCTGCTTGACTTATTTCACTCAGCATAATTTCTTCCAGTCCCGTCCATGTTGCTACAAAAGTTGGGTACTCATCCTTTCTGATGGAGGCATAATACTCCATAGTGTATATGGACCACATCTTCCTTATCAATTCATCCGTTGAAGGGCATCTTGGTTCTTTCCACAGTTTGGCAACCGTGGCCATTGCTGCTATAAACATTGGGGTACAGATGGCCCTTCTTTTCACTACATCTGTATCTTTGGGGTAAATACCCAGTAGTGTAATTGCAGGGTCATAGGGAAGCTCTATTTTTAATTTCTTGAGGAATCTCCACACTGTTCTCCAAAGAGGCTGCTTATTTTTGAGGCTGATTTACCATTTAGGTAAAAAAAAAAAAAAATCCCACCTCAATTAATCAGATTGATTGCAGCACGACCTTCAAACAGTTTGATCTTGACCGCTCAGGGACCTGTATAATTTACAGGTGTGGTTTTTCCTGGTTGATACTGGGATAAAGTTTGCTATGGACTATAAGATGAAAGGAATTTCTCTTGGATTCAAAATTTTATGTGAGAATGAAGTTTCTTGAAGGTTTCATATCAAGGATTTTTTCTGTTAAAAAAAAAGTGAGGAACTGAGTGTAAGCATGACAGCTCAAAAAGCTGTGATCTATTGATATAAATGTTTTGGAGAGAAAATATACTTTTAAATTTTTAATCATTTCTTTTTTATTTGATAATATTTGGTTTTATCTCATTTTATAAGATATGGTAAAATATTGCTAGACTGAATTTGGGTGCTGGTTGGAAGCTTGCAGATTTCCCAATGTGCAATGTTTAATTTCTGTACATTGTCTAAAAAATGTGTTTTTTAATCTAGTTGGGACCTTGGGACAGAAATATGTAGATACTTAAGATATAGCACTGGTTAACTTGTAGGTAATCTCTTTCCAACTGTTAGATTATCTTCTTTGTGATGATCCCAGGTGTTTGGGTTGTTCATATGTGTATAATCCCTTAAGTGGAAAGTCTGTGAAAGAGAACATTGTTTTGCATCATGGTAGAATAGATGTCTCTCATTTTTGTCCCCCCTCCAGACAAAAATAATTCAGCATCCATCCAGGGACAAAGATAGCCTTGTGGGAGCTATGGGACCCAGCACATACACAAAGAAATCTAGGAAGAGTCTTGCCCACAGGTGCATTATACATTAGGTAATATGCATGCAGATATTGGTACTGGCTGTGATACATTCAGTGAACCATGAACTGGCTCCAGTCCCTCTCAGCTGCTGTCTGGGAACTCCTGGAAACCTGGTAAACACTCTCTCAGATAATCATCCACTGACAAGACAGTCTTTGTGGGAGTCCAAGTTTCCAGAAGAGAAGCTCCAGGACACTACTGGAGAAAGGAAAGGAGAAGAGAGGAGAAGAGAGGAGAGGAGAGGAGAGGAGAGGAGAGGAAGAAAGAAAGAGAGAAAGAAGGGAGAGAGGAAGGGAGGGAGGGAGGGAGGGACGGAGGGAAGAAAGAAAGAGAGAAAATGTTTAGATGTACTGGAGAGCACAGTTAGTGAAGACTGGAGGAAGTGAAAACTACTTCAAATGTGAAGGCAGCAATGCAAAATTTCAAGGAACATGAAAACTCAAGGATATGTGATTCTACCAAAAGATCAAAATATTTCAGTAACCTAGCTTAAGACATAGAGATTTGTGATTTAACTGATAAAGAATTCAAAAAAGCTAATTTAAAGAAACTCAATGATCTATAAGAAACAAAGAAAGACAATTCAACAATATCAGGAAAACAATAAACAAACAAAATGAGAAGTTTAGCAAAGAGATGGAAATCACAGAAGAGGACCAAACAGAAATTCTGGAGCAAAAGAATACAATGGATGCTGTGAAAGTACAATAGAGAGCACCAACAGAAGAATGGATCAAGCCTAATAAAGAATCTGTGAGCTAGAAGACAAGGACTTTGCAATTATCCAGTTCAAGGGGAACCAAGGAAAAAGAATGAAAAAGAGTAAAATAAGTCTCTATGATATGTAGGACACCTTCAGATGAACCAATTTGCAAATTGTTGAAGTTCTATAAAAAGAAGAGAGGGAGGAAGAGACAGAAAGCTTATTTATAGAAATGATGGCTGAAAACTTTCCAAATCTGGAGAGAGATTTGGATATCCAAATTTACGAAGTCACCAAACAAAATCAACTTAAAGAGATCCTCTCCAAGCCACTTTATAATAAAACCACCAAAAATCAAGGACAAAGAGAGAATCTTAGAGCAAGAAGAGAGAAAAAAAAAAAAAAAAAAAAAAAAAAGCTTGCAACTTCTAAAGGAAGTCCCATTAGGCTATCAGTGGATTTCTCACTAGGAGTCATACAGACTAGGAAAGAGTGGGATAATATATTCAAAGTTCTGAGAGAAAAACAAAAACCAAAAAACACCTGCCAACCAAAAAATTCTATCTGGCAAAGTTATCCTTAGGAATGAAGGAGAATTAAGGCTTGCCAAGACAGCAATGACAAAACAACAACAACAAAAGGATGGAATTCATCACCACTAAATCTGCTACAAGAAATGCTGAAAAGAGTTCTTCAAGCCAAAATGAAAAGAACACTAATCAGTCACAGGAAAACTTATGAAAATATAAAACACACCAATAAACGTGAGTACATAGTCAAATTCAGAATACTCTAATACTGTAACAACAGTGCTGTATTTACTGCTTAACTCTGGCATAAAGGTTAAAGGATAGGAGTACTAAAAATATCTATATCTACAATAATTTGTTAATGGATACACAGTATAAAAAGAGGTAAATTATGACATCAAAATTATAGTGTTTTTAATGGGGTTGAGGTAAAGTCCTTATCAATGTAACCAGACTGTTGTGTCTATAAGGTGTTTTATGTAAGCTTATGATAACCACAAAACAAAAAACATAATATTCACCAAAGATTAAAAAGAAGGGAATCAAAGCATACTACTATGGAAAATCATCAACTCATAAAAGAAAGCAGCAACAGAGGAAGAAAGGAACAAGGGAACTATAAAAAATGAGAAAACAATAAGATAGCATTATTAAATCCTTATCAATCAATAATTAATCTAAATGTAAATGGGTTAAATTCTCCAATAAAAAGGCAGAGCAGCTGAATGGATTAAAAAACAAAAAGATTAAATATATGCTGTCCACAAGGGACTCACTTTAGCTTTAAGGACACACATAGGCTCAAAGTGGGAGGATGGAAATAGACATTCCATTCAAATGCAAATCAGAAGAGAGTAGGTGTAGCTAGCTATATTTTTATCAGACAAAATAGACATTAAGCCAAAAATGATAACAGGAGATAAAGAAAGTCATTATGTAATGATGGAGGGGTCAATTCATCAAGACAATATTACATAAAATAAACAACCGAACTTTATGCCTCAAAGAATTAGAACAAGAACAAACTAAGCCCAAAGTTAGCAGAAGGAAGAAAATAACAAAGATTAGAGCAGGAAAAAAAAAAAAAGAAAGGAAAAGAAAGAAAGAAAAGAAAAGAAATGAAAGAAAAGAAAAGAAATAGAAACCAGAAAAAAAAAAGAAAAGAAAAGACCAACTAAACTAAAAGTTAGTTTAAAAAAAAAATAAGCAAAGTTGACACAGGTTTAGCTAGACTACAAAAAAAAAAGAGGAAGCTCAAATAAAATAAAAAATGAAAGAAGAGACATTATAACTGATACCACAAAAATACAAAGGATCATAAGAGATTATTATGAACAATTATATATCCATATATTGGATAACCTAAAAGAAATGGGTACACTCCCCGAAGCATACAATCTACCAAGAGGGAACCATGAAGAAGTAGAAAATCTGTACAGACCAATAATGACTAAGGAGATGTAAGCAGTAATTAAAAACCTCTCCACAGAGAAAATCCCAGGACTAGATTATTTCACTGGTGTATTTTACCAAACATTAAGAAGAATTATTGCCAGTCCTTCTCTAACTTTCAAAATACTGAAGAGGAAGGGAAACTTCAAGCTAATTTCACAAGGCCAGCATCAGCTTGATATCAAAGCCAGACACATTACGACATACAAAAGGCAGGCAGGGTGGGGGGGAGAAAAGAAAAGAAAAGGAAAGGAAATAAAAAGAACAGAAAAAAAAGAACTACAGGAAAATATCCCCCATGAATATAAATGTGAAAATTCTCAACAAAATATTAGCAAACTGAATTTAACAGCACATTAAGAGGATCAGATATCATGATAAAGTAGAATTTATCCCTGGGATACAAGGATGTTTCAACATATGTAAATCAATAAATGTGATACACCACATTAAAAGAATAAGTGATAAAAATCACATGATAATCTCCATAGATGCAGAAAAAGCATTTGGCAACTACAACATCATTTCATGTTAAAAACTTTTCCCTCACAAACTGAGTGTAGAAGGAATATATCTCAAAATAATAAAGGCTGTATATGATAACCCCACAGCTAACATCATACTCAATGGCAAAATGTTGAAAGCTTTTCATCTAAGGTGATGAGCAAGACAAGGGTGCACACTCACCACTCCTACTCAACATAACACTGAAATCCCAGGCAGAGCAATCAGGCAAGAAAAAGAAATAAAATACATCCAACCAGAAAATATATAAAATTATCTTTGCAGGGGATAGGACCTTATGTAGAAAATTCTAAAGACTGCACCCAAAAAGTATTAGAATAAATGAATTCACTAAAATTGCAGGATACAAAATCAACATATAGAAATCAGTTGAATTTTTATACTAACAACAAAATATCTAAAAAAGAAATAAAAAACTCCAATGTCATTCTCACACAATAGCATCAAAAAACAACAAAATACTTAAGAATAAATTTAAACAAGGAAGTGAGATATGTATACTGAAAACTGTTAGGACTTTGATGAAAGAAATTGGGGAAGAAGAAAATAAATGGAAAGATAACCTACATTTATGGCTTAGAAGAGTTAATATTGTTAAAATGTTCATACTATCCAAAACCATCTATACATTCAATGTAGTCTCTGCCAAAATTCCACTGACATTTTTCATAGAAATAGAAAAAATAATCCTGAAATTTGTAGGGAACCTCAAGACACCTAATTACCAAAGAAATCCTAAGAAAAAAGACCAAAGATGGAGACATCACACTTCCTGATTTCAAACCATATTACAGAGCTATAGAAATCAAAACAGTATGGTCCTGGTATAAAATCAGACACATAGACCAATGGAACCCAGAGCCCAGAAATAAAACCATGCAAATATCATCAACTAATATTTGACGAGGGAACCAAGAATGTTTAATGGGGAAAGGATAGTCTCTTCAATAAATGGTGTTGGGAAAATTGAATAACCACATGCAGAATGAAATTGGTAACCCTATTCACAAAAACTAGAAATGGAATTAAAGATTTAAACATGAGAATTGATACCATAAAACTCCTAGCAGAAAATATAGGGGGAAAGATCCTTGACATTGGACTTAGGAACGATTTTTTTGGATGTGACTATGACACCAAAAATGCAAACAACAAAAGCAAAAAATTAATAAATGGAACTATATCAAACTAAAAGCTCCTATGCAGCAAAAGAAACAATAAGATAAAAAGGCAGCCTTCCAAATAGGAAAAAATACTTGCAAATTATATATCCGATAAGGGTTAATATCCAGAATATATAAAGAACTTATACAACTCAATAGTAAAAAACTAAACAATCCAATTTAAAAAGGGGCAGACGTACTGAGCAGACATTTTTCCAAAGAAAACATCTTACAGGTACATAAAAAGATGTACTATATCACTAATCATCAGGGAAAGAAAATCCAAACCACAATGGGATATCCTGTCACACGTGTTAGAATGACTATCATTAAAAACACAAGAGATAAGTGTTGGTGAGGATGTGGGAAATGTGTACCATTGGTGAGAATGTAAATTGGTTCAGCCACTATGGAAAAGAGTATGGAGGTTCCTTGAAAAGTTATAAAAAGAATTACCATATGATCCAGAGGTCCCATTTCTGGATATAGATCCAAAAGAAATGAAATCAAGATCTTGAAGAGTTATCTGCTTTCCCATGTTCACTGCCCCATTATTCACAGTAGCCAAGATATTGAAACATCCCAAATTCCTATTAATGGATAAAAGGATAAAGATGATGTTAAATATATGCATATATTATATATATATACACACATATATAAAATAGAATGTTACTTTACCATGGGAAAGAAGAAAATCCCACCATTTGTGACAAAATGGACGGAACTTGAGGCCATTAAGGAAAATGAAATACGTCAATGAAGGACACATATGGACTCTAAAAAAGCTGAACTCATTGAAAAAGAGACTATAATGGTTGCTATCAAGGGCTGGGGGCTGGAAGAAATGGAGAAATATTGGCCAAAGGGTACAAAGTGTCAGTTATAAAGTTATAAGCCAAATAAGTTTTGGGGATCTAATATACAGCATGGTGATTATAGTTAACAATTCTGTATTATACGCTTGAAAGTTCCTAGGAGGGTAGATCTTAAATACTCACCACAAAAATGAAATGATAATTATGGGAGTTGATTAAAGTGTTAACTAATGCTACAGTGGTAATTGTTTCACAATAGATAAGTGTATCATTTCAACACTATGTAAATCTTAAACTTTCACAATCTTATATGTCAATTATAACTTAATATAGCTAAAAATTTTATACAAGAATAAATTTTAATAGATGCTTTTATTGATCTAATTTAGCTATACTCTATAAATAATGGAACATTAATATGATGGAATATTGTACAGCCATTCACACACACAGAGACACACATACACATGCACGCATGCACAAGAACATCTAACAACACTGGTAAATGCTCACAATATAGTGTGGAGAAAAAGAAAAAGTTATAATTGCATAGATAGTGCTAAGTAATTCTGTTTGAGAGACACAAATCAAATCAGTAAGCCCATGAGGGTAAAGTTACAGAGAACAAAGATTAGACAGAATTATTTCAAAATGTATGTATTGCTCATCTCTGAATGGTGATATTATGAGTAACTTCTATTTTCTTTTATAGTAATTTCTGTATTTTGTAAATTGTTCATAAAATGTATATTATCAAAAAAATGTATATTTTCCTTAAAATTGATGAAAAGATCTTTAAAAAATATTTTTGGCCACTATGGAAAAAGCAGTATGGCATTTCCTCAAAAAATTAAATATAAAATTACCATATGATCCAGTAATCCCATTCCGGGCATATATCTGAAAGAATTAAAAGCAGGGTCTCAAGCAGCTATTTGTTTTATTTTGTTTTTAAGATTTTATTTATTTATTTGAGAGAAAGAGAGCAGAGCAATGGAGAAAGTATAAGCGGGGGAAGGGCAGAGAAAAAGGGAGAAGCAGGCTCCCCACTGAGCAGGGAGTCCAAAGCAGGGCTTGATCTTAGGACCCCAGGATCACAACCCAAGCCAAAGGCAGACGCTTAACCAGCTGAGCCACCCAGGCATCCCTCAAACAGACATTTGTACACCCATGTTTATAGCAGCATCAGGCACAATAGTAAAAAAATGGAAGCAACCCAGTGTATAAGTAAAAATACAAAATGTGTTCTATATGTAAAATGAAATACTCTTCAGCCTTTCAAAGGAAGGAAGTTCTGACTCATATTACATGAATGAGCCTTAGACATTATGCTAAGTGAAATGTTCCAGTCACAAAAGGGCAAATACTATATTCTTTCACTGATAGGAGTCACCTGGAGTAGTCAAATTCATAAAGACAGAAAGAAGAATGGCAGTTACTGGGGCTTGGAGGAGGGGGGCAGTCAATGTTTGGGGATGGAGAGTTTCAGTTTTGCAAGATGAACAGAGTTCCGGAAAGGAGGGTAATAAACATTGTACAACCATATGAATGTACTTAATGTCACTGAACTGTATACCTAAGAAATTATTAAAATGGCACATTTTGTTATATATGTTTGTGCCACAATTTTAAAAATTACTTTTATTGGATTTGAATTAAAATCCAGATAATACTAGGGTCCTAGTTAAAGTGATGGAGTTGGTGATTAAGTCAGAAGGAAGGGGATCAAATTATGGAAGGTCTTGGCAGCCCTGCTGAACTGTATTGTCGGAGGAACCATGGGGGAGCAGGGAGAGGGGAGGGTGGCGCTGCCAGGGAGCCAGCCTGGCAGTCATGCCTGGGATGAACCATGCTAGCGCAGAAGGAGAAGCAAAGGAAGTCAACAGTTACCAAAGCCTCATATCCTGGATGCTGTAGGTAAGCCTCCATTATCTAAATGACATGCGAAGAGATAAAGGCCAAGAGAAGTGACTTGTCCAGGGTCCCAGGCTGCAGATGGCCGCACCCTATCTTGAGTTCAGATGTTTCTGAGTCCACCTCTCTGCTCTTTCCTTCATGCCACACTACCTTCAGCTAGTATACATGAAAGGAAGGAGGAGGGGTGGTGGAAGAGAGAATGGGAAAAAGACAGAGGGAGTGGGGAAAATGGAGAGAAAGGGAAGGTTAAGAGCCAGGAAGATGAGATTCAAAACTGCAAATAAGAACAAACTTTTAAATAAGGCCCTGAGTCTGCATTGAACTTTTGACAATTATGGTTTGTCAGCATGGTAACTGATTCGTAATTATTTTATGGGAGTTTAGCAACTCTGTAGGTAACGGGCTCAGAGCAGTTGCAGAGCTGTTAATCCTGAATGTTTATTACCCACGATTCAATAAATAGCTTAATAAATCTAAAGAAGTCCAATTTATGGGGATGGTTATGGCACGCTATTCAAATTTCAAGCAATTACAATAAAACCATGTCTTTTGAGGGTAATGTAGGTTTTCTTTTTTTTTTTTTTAAATTTTTTATTGGAGGAGGCTGTACTTGACACCCCTTTGAGCTATTCTTTGCTGTCTGTCTAGGTCATAGATGGAAGGGCAGAGGTCAGAGGCTGCCATTTTACTGTCTGCCAGACTGATGGAGTAGATGGACACAGGTTCGTCATCTTCTATGCTGTTTGGGGATCTAAGTTCCTTGTGACAGTGACATTACAAAGCTGTTTGGTTTCTTGTTCAAGGCTTACCTTTGACCTTGGGGTGTGGTACAGCATGCCAGAGCAGATGTTGGGTGAGTTTTGGGCATCTTCTAGAAGGTGAGTGATTTGGGAAGTCAGGAGTGATGACTTCTTTCCTCACAGCTCCTGTCAAGATCAGGGACTTCTCTGCTCACTTCTCCGAGCTCAGTGCCACTACACAGTGGGCTGAGGGTAGATTAAAAAGGTGATAAGAAACACATACACACACATACACACTTCATGTCATTACTTACCCTTGGCCTGTGTATTGCCTCTCATTCCCTGACACTTTGCCTTGTCTCCCATTAGGGAGGCAACTGGTTGGAAGTGATGGAAAGTGGGAAAGATACTAGCTTAAAAGAGAGCCGATTGGATCCTGGCCTTGGCTCTCATCTTTATTGTGTGACCTTGGACAGGTCACTTCAACGCTGGGGCATCAGGTTCCCCTTCCAGTTCTGACACTGTGGTTTGATGCTTCAGTGAAAGAGAACAGTATGTGAACAAGAGACAGTCAGAAGAGATGCTCTATGGAGGAGGATCCCTGTGTGAATTGGGGATAAGACTACATCGTTCAAATGCAGAAGTTTGAATCCATCTTCTTTCAGCTTAAACATTTATTGAATACTTATCTATTCAATGTGCAGGTCGATGTTCCAAAATGCACATGAGTGAGACTCATTGCCCTCCCCACTCAGAGTACAAATCTAGTGAAATAAGAGACACAGACTTAAATAATACTAAACTGGCATTTTGGAAAAAGTAATTTAGGAGTGAGCATAGAGAAGGAAAGTCATTCATTTTGAGTTGGGCATAGATGCATGCAGGCTGGGCTTGATGGAGACATTGGTATTTGAACTAGACCTTGAAGGTAGGTGAAGAGACATTCACCACTGAGAAAATGAGGGGAGGGAACATAAAGGGAACAGCAAAACATACCAGAAATGGTTTGGGGAACTGAGAGGATCAATAGTAAATAAGATGGCCTCTGATTTCATGGAGCTTACAAAAAAGTGGGTAGGGATAGGTATTAAATAGCAAAATATATCAGTGAATAAGGTTGTCTTAAGAAGTGGACAATCCCATGTGCATGAAGTGTGGGCTGCATAGTGAGGAAAAACTGGACATGAACTTGATAAGATACAAACTTAGACTGTAGAGGGTCTAATGTGCAGTGCCTAGGAGCTTGTCATTTGTCCTTTAGGTAGTAGGGAACTAACCAAGATTTTTTTTTTTTAGTAGAGAAACATAACCAGATTTATGTTTTAGAACTAAAACAAGAACTAAAACCAAGCAAAGAATACATTAGCGTGAACGAGGCTGGCTGTTGAGAAAGCAATTAGAATGTTATTACTGTAGTCTAAGAAAAAGATGATGAGAATGGACGTAGGGCCATAGCTGTGGTAATGAAGACAAGGATACAGATTTGAAAGGCATTTCAGAGGCACGAACAAGATCTGGTGACATGAGCAGTGAATGAGAACAAGAGAGAGATGGTACCATTTACAGACTGAGTGACTTGGGAACTCTTTATACCATTCTTAAAGAGAATACAGAAGGAAAATCATGCAGTTGGAGTGGAGATGCCTATGGGACAGCTAGTAAGTTCCTAATTAGCAGTGTTAGCTTTGGTCTCAGATGATCCAGGCTAGGGCTAGTGATTGAAGAATTATCAATCCAGGGGTATAAACTGAGGTCATGAGAATGCATGGGTCCACTAGAAAAGAATGAAGAAGACTAAGCCACCTTGATGAAATTCATGCAGAAGATGAGTGAAGAAATTCAGAACGAGCACTCAGGGAGAAAAATGTCCTAGAATCAAAGAAAGAAACATATATATGAAATATTTACATGAAAAAAATATATACACACACTCAAATATACACACATGCATATTTCTATATACCTATATAGATATCTATATCTCTTTATATATGTGTGGGGTATAGAAAGGAGATGGAGATTGAAGAAAGAAAAATTTAGTCCTTCTGGAGGAGAAGTCAAGGAAACTTCCTGCAGAGGTGCCGTAAAGCTGAGTTTTGAAAGACAGAAAGGCCAGGTGGACGAAGATGGGACATTCATTCCAGAGACTGAATGGTATGTGCAATAAAATGAAGGCAAGAACGAGAATGTCATGTATTTTAGGAACTACAAGCAATGTGGTATTGTTGGAGCATGAAGTGTGTTGGGGGGCGCCAAAGGATGGGGCTAAAAGGCAAACAGGGAGCAAATCGTAAATGGCTTTAGATGCCATGCTTTAGGCTAAGAAGTTGGTCTTCACCTTGTAGATGGAGATAAAATAAATAATCAAGGAAGACTTGGGGTTTTGAAAAATCTCTTTGATTTTTAACTTTTTGGATTATTGGTTCTTTTTTTCCTGATTGGTTTATTTCATGGTTCTTCTAGTTTAAGATGAGTGCTTGCTTTCATTTTATTTTTTGGTGTCCTTGAATAATTAAGTGCTGCTTGTAGAGTGTCTTGTATTGTTTTTGTATGGAGTGTTACATTTTTCATTGGTATGTTGGCAATAAGTCATTTCTTTTTTAATTTCCTCTGTGAAATTGATGAAATGGAAATTTTAAAAGTAGAAAGAATAAATAAATCCAAAATCTGTTTTTTTAAGAAAACCAATAAAACAAATACACCTCTTTCAAGCTTATTAAGGGAGAAGAGAGTATAAAAATAGACAAGATTAAAAGTGAAAACAAGACACATGCCATGATCACATGCTTGAATCGTATACTAACAAAATTGAAAATTTGAGTCAATGCATTAATTTCAGGTAAAACATATCATATTAAAATTGATTTAAAAGAAAATGGAAATCTTGACTTCTCTCAATTACGAGAGAAGAAATAAACTGATGAGTGAGTTTCCATTGGAAAGGTCACCTGGCCTAGAAATGGGGATTTTATATAACTTAAGGATAGGTAATTCCTATTTAACTATTTCAGACACTAGAAAGAATTTTGACAACAAAGAAGGAACACCATATTCTAATATCACTTAATTCTTAAGCCTTAATTAGGAGCAAAATTCTTAATAACTTAATTATGTACAGATTCTAAGTGAAATATTAGCAAACAGGATTTGGCAAGGACCTAAAGAATGATATATTATAATTAAGCAGATTTAATAGTAAGGGTGGTTTAATTTGAAAGAACCTATCAAAACAACCCATTATATCATCAAAGAGTAACTAAAAGAGCTATTACGGCTATACTAATCATATATATTATTATATCCATAAATTTAATATATATGTGTATGTATGTGTATCTGTACAAATATGATACATATTGTTTGTAAGTATCATATATATATTTATACACATACACGTATATAGTATATCTGGTGTTAATATACCTGGTATTTAACTATATCTATAAATATTAACCTAAGAGACTGCATTCTAAGATTGAAGAGACTCTGCTAATGAAAGTGGACACCCAGAATTAACAAAATACGGCATAGACATATTTGATTGTGTACAAATTAAAGTAAGCTTTTATATGAAAATACAAATTCAAATTAACTTTACATGAAAACAAAGATATAACAGAGATATCAGTGAAAATGGTAGAGTAAGGACCTCTAAAACTCTCTCCTCCCATAAAGGCAATAATAGCACTAGCAAATGTTCAGAATCAACTTTTTCAGAGCTCTGAAAATTAACCAAAGACTTGCAGAAATTCAATGGGCAATTATATTAGAAAAATGGCTAACATTTAGTAAGAACAGCGAACATTTTAACTTGTCCTATTCTCATCTCCCTCTCCCCATGCAGTATTCATGAAAACCAACAGCTCACTATCACAGTGGAAACCAGCAGCCTGGCAGCCACCAGGGTCATGACTTTGGAAATAACTACAAAATATATAGTAAAATATGTGACAAAGAAATTAAGGTATACCAGAAGATACCTGTTTAATACAAAAGGACATAGAAATGAAGGAACAGACTAACCAAAGGGCTTAGAAGTGTACAAAAAAATAGCACAGTGGCAGATGTAAATGCAGAAAAGATTCTTAAAAACCCACTATATGTTGCCTACAAGAGACACACTTTGCTTTTTTAAGTTTCTTAATTTAAGTAATCTCTATACCCCACATGGGGCTTGAACTCACAACCTTGAGATCAAGAGTCACATGCTCTTCTGAGTGAGCGAGCCAGGCACCCCAAGGGACACACTTTAGATTCAAAGATATAAATAGGTTGAAAGTATAAGGATGGAAAAGTATCTTATGCAAAGAGTAACTAAAAGAGCTATTACGGCTATACTAATATCAGAAAACAGACTCCGATCAGACTTCAGAACAAAAATTGTTATTATAGATAAGGATAGCTTACTAAGACAAATATAAACACATATGCATCTAACAACAGACTCACTCCCCAAATACCTGAAGCAAATACAGACAAATTGAAGGGAAAAATAGATAACAATAATAGTTGGTCCCTCAATATCTCACTTTTAATGTTCATAGCAGCGATGTCCACAATAGCCAAAATGTGGAAAGAGCCAAGATGCCCTTCAATGGATGAATGGATAAAGAAGAAAATGGAATATTACTCAGGCATCGGAAAAGATACATACCCAACTTTTGCATCAACCTGGATGGAACTGGAGGAGATTATGCTAGGTGAAGTAAATCAGACAGAGAAAGTCAATTATCATATGGCTTCACTTATTTGTGGAACATAAGGAATACCATGGAGGACATTAGGAGAAGGGAAAATGAAGGGGCAGAAATCAGAGTGGGAGATGAACCATAATATACTATGGACCCCAGGAAACAAATGGAGAGTTTTAGAAGGGAGGGGGTTGGGGGATGGGTGAGCCTGGTGATGGGAATTAAGGAAGGCACGTATTGCATGGAGCACTGGGTATTATATGCAAACAATGAATCATGGAACACTACATTAAAAACTTATGATGTACTGTATGGTGACTAACATAACACAATAAAAAATAAATAAAAATGGATAGAACAACTAAACAGAAGAACGAGAAGGAAACAGAAGACTTCTATATATCGAACAACACTATAAGGCAACCAGATCTAACAGACATCTATAGAACATTACACCTAACAGAGCAGAATAGACATTCTCAAGTGCACTGGAAATATCCTCCAGAAAAGGCCATATGTTAGGCCATAAGACAAGCCTCAGTAAGTTTAAAAGGATTAAAATCACACAAAGCATGTTCTCCATCTACAATGGAAGGAATTAAAAATCAAAACCAGAAGGAAATTTGAGAAATTCACTAACAGTGGACATTAAACAACACCCCTAATAACTAATTAGTCAAAGAAGAAATCAAGAAAAATTAGAAATTAGAAATAGTTTGAGAAAAATGAAAATGAAGACGTAATTTTCTAAAACTTATGGGATGCAACAATACGGTGGTTAGAGGAAAATTTACATCTGTAAAGTACTATATAAAAAAGAAAAAAAGAAAAAGAAAAAAGAAAGATTTCAAAACAAAAACCTAATCTACTTTAAGTAAGAAACTAGAAAAATCAAGTAAACAAAATGTAAAATGAGCAGAGGAGGGAAATAATAAAGATGAGAATGGAAATAAATGAAATAGAAAATAGGAAAAATAATAATAAATAAATAAGTAAATAAAAGCACAAGTTGGTTCTTTGGTTTAAAAAAATCAATAAAATTGATTAATTTTTAACCACATTGATTAAAAAAAAGAAAGAAGATTCAAATTACTAAAATTAGGAATGCAAAAGGGAACATTATTATTGACCTTATAATAAATAGGATTATAAGGGAATACTATGAACAATTGTAGGCTAACAAACTAAATGATCCATGTAAAATGGACATAATTCTAGAAAAATTCATGCTGACTCAAGAAGAAATTAAAAAAATTTGAATAGATCTATAACAAGTAAACAGATTGAATTAGTAATTAAAAAAAATTCTCCCCAAGATAAGCCCGGACCAAGGGCTTCATTGGTGAATTCCACTGAAGTTATAGAGAAGAATTAACATTAATCCCTCTACAAATGTTTTCTAAAAATTAGAATAGGGAAAAAATTGGAACCCTCATACATTACTGGGGGAATGTAAAACGATGCAGCTTCTTTGGAAAACAACTAGCATGGCAGTTTCTCAGAAGTTAAATATAGAGTTAGCATATGACCCAGCAGTCACACTCCTAAGTATTTATCTAGGAGAAATGAAAACACACATTTGTGCAAATACTTGTATATGAGGTTCCTAACAATATATATCCACATAGCATATATTCACAATAGCCCATAGGTGGAAGGAACTTAAATGTCCATCAGTTGATGAATAAGTAAAATACAGGAGATCCATACAATGCACTATTGAACCATAAAAAAGAAAGGAAGTTTTGACACATTCTGTGTGAATGGACCCTAAAAACATTATGCTAAGTAAATGAAACAGACACAAAAGGCCACATATTGCAGGATTCCGTTTATATAAAATGGGAAGAATAGGCAAATCCACAGACACAGCCAGCAGATTTGTGATTGTCAGCGTCTGGGGGAAAGAAGGAAATGGGGAGTGACTGTTCATGGGTCCAGGTTTCTCTAAGGTGATGGATAGGTTCTGGGATTAGGTAATGGTGACGGGTGCACAGCCTTGTGAATACACTAAAAACTGACAACTTGTACATTCAAAGATGTACATTTTATGGTGGGCAAATTATACCTCAGCAAAAAATTTCAGTTGTGCATTTTGATAAAAATAAAGTAATAAGACATACGGTAGATCCATAAAAATGTTTGTAATTCAGATGGTAGATATGGGGTTAATTCCTCTACTTGCAGAGAGAAATTATAAGTTGACAAAAAGAATAAATCACAATAAATAGAATAAAATGATACCAAAATATAATTCAGAGAAGGCCATATGCAAATGGCACCAAATATATTCAATTCACTGATAGTCACAGAAGTCTAAATTAAAATAACAATGAGGTATCTTTTTGTACCCATCAGACTGGCACAAATTAAAAAGCACTCTCCTATCTATTGCGGGCAGAGATGTGGGGAACAGAGGGTTCTCTGCACTGCTAGTTGGGATAGTGATATAGTTATAGCTATGCTGGAAGCTAGCAAGCAACAATTATTAAGACTCAAAGTACATATATTGACCTAGCAATCTCATTTCTGTGAATCCATCCTATGAAAATGAAAATAATATTTTCTAAAGGCACAGACACAGAGATATACATATACATACTTGTACTTAAGGCCAATTCATAATTCATATGAATGAGATATCTTTTCTCATCATTTGATGAAGTTATCTTTTTCAGTACCAATATCTTTCTATTATGAATTCATAATTCACATGAATTGGCCATATGTACAAGTATATATATGTATATATATGTGTATATATATGTATATATATGTGTATATATGTATATGTGTATATATATGTACATTCAGCAAATATATATATATTTATATTTATATATGGCTGAATTGGCCATTGATGTCTATAGTGGGCCCTAGAATAGACTGTGGTGTATTATACTGTGGAATATTATATATCCATCAAAAAGTATGAATTGGAAAACTGCCAGCTGACTTAGAGGGAATTCAATGGGTTTTATCGGAAGAGAAGAGATACAGAAGGGTATGTATAATATAATCTGTATCCTTTTAATAAAATAACTAAAATGGGTAGTATAGTATATATGCATATATTGATTATACAAATCCATACAGGATTATACTTTTAATATACCTATAAAAACAGAACAGGGAAAAAGATTACTCTGGTGGTAGTGATTGGGAAGATACTTCACAGGAAGCAAAAATGGGAGGTACAGAGACCGGTTGGGAGACTCCGGCTGTAGTCCAGGAAAGACATGGTTAAGACCTTGACTACATCAACATCAGAGCCCAGGGGATTGAGCATCTCTCAAAAGTTCTGCTGGGATATCCTCTCTGGGGCTCTCTTTTGGGGGGTCAGAGTTCCTGCTTACCTTTTCTCCTGCAGACTGGATCACAGGCCTGCTGGTTTTCTGCTCCACGGCCAACATCCATTCCTCCATCCCGGATTCTCTCTTTCCCACAAGGCCAGGGCATAATGAAAGCATTTTCACGGTTTCTCCCTGCCCCCAGGCTTGCCCTAGTCATGGTCCTGAGCATGCCCTCATATCCTGCTGACATTCTCCATGAGTTTGGACCATGGAATCCCAAAAAACAGACCAGGTCAATGAGACATCTAAAATAATATCTTACTGGCCTTTTCCTATATTTATCTGTGGTCTATATGGATAATAAAGACATCCAGCTATGGTCTTCCTTTACCTCTGCATGTTTTCTGTCTTCATTCTTCTTCTGGGACACAACTCCACTCTGTCTCCATCTGAACTTCTGGGTTCTCTCAGAACCGCATATACTCCTCCATCCGATCCCAACTCTCTTTTCTTCAGACCTAGACTAGCGATTCTCACATTGGGGTGGGTTAGCATATCAGAATCCTCTGGGGGAGAGATTTTCAAAATACACATACCTGCTCTCCTCCCCAGTGTGTCATAGGTTCTGGAAAAATGAGCTTTCCTTTTCTTTTTTCCCCGCCAATGATAGCATTAAGATGATACCATTTACTATCTCCATTTTACAGACTAGGAAACTAAGGGTCAATGAAATTCAGTGATATTCCTAGGACGTTCTGACTCTAGAGCACATGCTCTTTCCTCTGTATGCCCAGCTTTTTAGGAGAATTCACCAAAGGCTCTGAGGAGGTGCCTTTACTTTTTAGAGGAACCCCTAGGGGTCTACTACCCAACAGCCCGTTGTACTTTTCCCTTTTCTGCGAGGAAGCACTGAGCTTGTAATATGTGCCAGTGATTATGGTAGCGCTTGGAGCTGGGGGTGAGCAAGTTGAAGGACAGATGTGGAAATACGAACATAAACGAAACAGGCAATCTATTTCTGATGATCACGTGGCTAGTGGGTGAGGACATCAGTGAAAAGAGGCACTTGCAATCCATGTGACTGGTACCTTTACAGACCGAAGGAATTGGGGATTTATCTTACCTGTGAGCGAGTATGAAGGCTCCCGGTGATCAGGCATTTAAGATCCACATACTGGGGGTCTCTGGGTGGCTTAGTTGGTCGAACATTTGACTCCTGATTTCAGCTTATGTCATGATCTCAGGGTTGTGAGACTGAGCCCCATGTTGGGCTCCATGCTGGGTGTGGAGCCCGTTTAGTATTCTCTCTCTCTCTTCTGTTCCCCCCACAAGACCCACATAACATAAATGGGTCTATTTAGAATTACCTGTTTCTGAAAGAGAGTAGTCCTGCCCCTCCCTCTGAATATGTAAAGCTTACCGTCTTGGGGACCATCATATTTAACCTTGGGGGCAACTCAAAGTAGAACAAAGTCTACGATATCTTGTGATTTCTCAGATGCATGGACTTGGCTGCCATGAGGTTTTGGCAGTAGGACCTGCTAATGCTTCACAGACTCAGGCAGATAAAACAAAAGCACCAACAAACACATAAGTGAGTAAGTGTTTAAAGAAGTGTTATTTCCTAAGAATAGAGGTTCAGCAAGTGAAGAAAAAGGAGGAAATGTGGAACAGATCAGGGAGTATAAGCAGAGGCATGAGTTCAAAACGCTGCCTTAGTCATAGGTCACACGGCCTGTGGAGCTAGCCTGCCTGGGTTCGAAGACCAGCTCTGCCACTCCCTCGATGAGTAGTCTTGGGCCGCTTGTCCAAAAAGAGCAGGATATTTCTGATTCTGGAACAGAGAAATTTGGGGAGGGAAGTGAGAGGCAGCAGTGACATTTAAATGATAGGTTGGTTCCAGATTATAAAGGATCTTGCGTGATTTTAGACCTGAGTTGGGGGAAACTGGGAGCAAGAGTAGATATTTAAGGTGAGTGTGGCAAGGTCAAAAAATTATTTTAAATCACTTCTCCATAATTCACCAGTGGTTTCCCTACCTGGCAGGGATTCCCATGAAGCATTTGCAGAATGCCCGTGAATGGAACCAGCCACAGAGAGGTGACAAGAGAAACACACAGCTGCTGTGGATGTGTCGTCATGTATCTCTTCAAAGCAGAGTAGAACCCGGGGAAGGAGGGAGGTGTCCCAGGGTGAGAGTGGGAGGAGGCCCACAGAGCCAAATACGTCTGCAGCTTCTGCCTTTTGGGCCCAAGGACTTCTGAAACATCTGCTCTCCCTCTGTGCTTTCAACCTATAAAAGCTGCCTCTTTGATCTAAAAGAAAAAAATGGATTCAGCCTCTGGGTTAATGCTGTTGGTTAAGTATTTCAGAGAGGCTGCCTGATTTGGCCTGAGCCGAGAACCAGGCATCAGAAGCAACTGTGGAAATAAAGCCAATCCACTTAACCTGTATGAATCACAGTGTTCTCGTTTAGAAAATGGGTGAGGTAAGCATTCCATTATCCCAAGGAGAAGACACAGGATGTCAATACAAAAAGCAAGTCTCTTCATCAGATGGGCACTGCTACAATTGTGACCTTTAACGACACCCTCAAAACCACAGTGGCTTACAATAGTAAACACTGAACTTGCTCACAAGTCTGTGGGGTCCAGTGGATCTGGGCTGAGCTGCTCCCGGCTGTGATTCCTCAAGTGCCCGTGGGCAGCCAGAGGTCCCCTGATCGATTCTGTGGATTGGGACTGGGCTCTCTCGTATGACTCAGAGTTGGCTAGCTATTTCTTATCTAGGGTGGCCTTGGGACGACTTGAATCCTTAGCTCTATTCCGTGGGTGCGTCCTTCTAGTAGAGATGGTGCAGGGAATGAAAACGGGGAAACACACAGGTGCTTTTCAACCCTCTGCCTACATCACGTCTTCTACAAGCCCATTAGCTAAAGCAAATCCCATGGTTAAGCCTGGCATCAGAATGGGAGGACGCTGCAAAGTTACAGGGGCATAAAGTGAGGAGGATGCAGGGAGGGGCTGCAGAATTAGGACCATTTCTGCCACCTACCATGGCCTCTATAAACTGTAAGCTATGCAAATAAATGTAAGGTGATATTACCATCCAAAGGCAATTTAATCAGTGTATGCTTGTTGAATTGATTTACATGAGCACTGGCCTGTCTCGGACCTGATTACTTTCACAAGTTTTTCCAATTGTCCCATGGTTTTTTCAGAGCTAAAATAAAACTCCATTTAAAAACGATCTATAAATTTTTCTTGGACAGCTGAAGCTCTCCGATTTCTCTCCGTCTGATACAATACTGTGTGTGGGGGTGGGGGTGGGGGCCGTTAGTGGTGATTTTCTGTTTCCATTTAGCTTAAGTCATCAGCGATAACTTTAACTTGGCAGTTTCATCAGGGCTCTTTCTAAATGTGCTGACATTTCAATTAAATGTCAGTGGCATCATTCTGTTTACCAGCTGGAAGATTTGTAATGGGGAATATTGGTAGTGCCAGAGACTAGAGATTTCCATTTGGTGAAATGCCAGCCAAATGCCTTTTGTCTCAGCTACACCCTGAAGGTTCTCTGCACGTGTGTTTTGACAGACTGATCATCCCTTCAATATGTCCCTGGTGCTCTAGGTCAGGAATTTTCAAACTGTTCCCTGAATCCTAATGGGGGTGCTTCTGGGGGTTAGGTCATTTATTTATTTTTGGTTAAGACATGGAATAAAACTGTTTCTACCCTCCCGGTTTAATTAAAGAATAGCCCAATTTTGCAGGGCAGGCAAGACAAACCATAAGAGACTCTTATCTCAGAAAACAAACTGAGGGTTTTTGGAGGAGTGGGGGGTGCGAGGGATGGGGTGGCTGGGTGATGGACATTGGGGTGGGTTTGATTTGTGGGGAGTGCTATAAATTATTTAAGGCTGATGATTCACAGACCGGTACCCCAGAAACAAAAAATACATTATATGTTAATAAAAAGTTATCATTTATAACTACATATTTATATATACAGTTGACCCTTGAACAACACGGGTTTGAACTGCACAAGTCCATTTATAATCGGATTATTTTTTTCAATACAGTGTGGTACTGCAAAAGTATTTTTCTTCAGATTTTCTTAGTATTTTCTTTTCTCTAGCTTAATTTATAGTAAGAATCCAGAATATAATGCATATAACATACAAAACATGTGTTAATCAATGTTTATATTCTCGGTAAGTCTTCTGGTCAATAGTAGGCTACTAGTAGTTAACTTTTTGGGGAATCAAAGGTTACATGTGGATTTTTGAGTGTGCCTGGAGGTCGGCACTCCTAACCTCCGCCACTGTTCAAGGGTCGACTCTATTAGGCTTTTCACTAGGAGCCACAAGAAAATAGTTATTCTAATGACAGGCAATGGAGCTAGTCTGCCTGTGTTTGAACCCCAACACTGGCCACTCCCTAGCTGTGTGATCTTGGGCCACTTCTCCAGGTCTCTAGGCCTCCGCTTCCTCAAATGAGCATGAGAATATCATCTATTAGAGTTCTGAGTGTCATAAGTTAAAATGTTTGAAGCACTCAGAGCCATGCTGATGTATTAGTTATTAGGTATAATTAATATGATACAAGCAAAATAAAATACAGATATAAATCAGAAGCTGGAGCTGTATAAAAAATGCAACTGTCATCCCTGGTTCCTGACCTCATCTTATTTTTTCATCAAAACAACTTCATTATTGTCACTGACTGACTGTAAAAAAAAAAAAGGTAAATATTAATTAGAAATTAAAAAATAAACACAAACATTTCAGATGATATTTTGTTTGAGGGAAAATGTGTTCTGCCGCTTCAAACATTTAAAAGCCACTGCTCTTAGCCCTCTCATAGATTCTGATTTAGGGATTGAAAAATCAGATCCAGTAGGGATCCAGGTCCCAAGCTCTGTGGCCCAGGAAGGCAGGTTCTAGGCTGAGGGTTCTCAACTCGTGAGAGTGTTAGGTGACAGTCACCTTCCGTGGAGATGGTAATTGCCTTGTGCACTGACGGGGGGGGGCCGTCCTTGCAGTTAGGGCCCCCTTCTAATATTGTGGTTCAGCAGAATCCACAGATACACCAGGACTCCAGTGGGGGGCGGGGCCTGTTCCTGCCTCTCCACTCCTGCCACCCCGTGGACAGACTGCTGCAAATCAATTTGATTCAAGTCAAGGAAGAGCCTGGGGGGCCAGCAAGTCCAAAGGGAACAGTGGCTGACCCCATCTTCTGCTGGGGCACCATGATGTAGTGCCTCTCGCTCTCCCGGGGCTTGGAGGAAGCACAGAATGGGGTCGATCACTCACTGAAGGGGTGGCAGGGGGACATACGAGTGGGAGTGTTCCCAGCTGCCAGCTGTGCTCAATGCAGCTGCGCATGTGGATAGCATCCTCCCCTTTTTACAGATGGGCACACTGAAGTCTCAGTGACCCTGCTGGGCCTTGAACTAATGGTTTCAGACTCCAAGTCCATTGTGATATTTCGTCTCCCACCTACCCACAAGGGACTGCTTCAAGGAGGAGCTGGCGAATGCTGGAGACTTGAGCTTATAAAATAATGCAAAGTTGATTAATCTACATTATGGCTATTTTTATTGATATTGGGGCCCAAGTTAGCCACTTCTGGCTTTGCTCAATGCCGTATATGCCCAGGTCTCAGAGACATCCGGTCTATTCTCCCTCAGCTGTGCGGGCAGCCAAAGGCTCCCTCATCATGGGCTCCTACTTCCATTGTAGTGGTTTTATATTAATCTACAAAATAGAATTACTCTATTCTTAACATTTCTGTTGTGGTTGACCATGTACACTGTTTTTCCTTTGCACTTTTCACTGTAATGCATATATTGCTGTAATAAACATCTTTAGGTTTAATGCCAAAACACCTCTCTCAGTATACAGTTATGTAATTTGTTTTTAAATGGTTTTTTTATTTTTAGTGATGGCAAGAAAAAAAGCTCAGTTCTGAAAGTGTTGAAGGAGCATAAACATCGGGTTTGCTCAGACACCTCCCTTGGCTGAATGGGGATGGGGGCTACTGCAGGGGAGGGTGGGACCAAACTGTGGAGGGCCTTGAATGGCACCTGAAGGTACTTGGACCCTTTTTCTTGACAAAACGGTATTGCCAAAGAGAATGCCAAAGAGAAATGGAGCGCGGAATGTGCAAACTGGATGTGGGGCTCTGTATGTGAGGTCGAAGGAGAGAACTGAATGGAGTACAGGGACAGGAGGTCAGGCCCCTACTGCTGTGTGATTATACTCTCCTGGTGTCTGTGTCCCTATCCATGGGATGATTGGAAAGGTTAGCGTACAGAGGAAGGGTCCCAGCCCTGGAACTAGCCAGACCTCCAGGTAAATTCTCACTTGGCTACTTATCTACCTGTAAAATGGGAGAGAATTTTACAACCCCCAGAGGATCATGGTGTTGACTACAATGACGGTGTAGGGAATGTGGTCCAATGGTTGCACAAGCTTGGATAAGCAGTAACTGTTCCATCCTCATTAATTTTACAGCCTGGAGATTGCCTGAACTGTCTTCTAGCTCAGTTGTGCCGTGCTTCTATTATGGGATGCGATAACAATTTAGAAGAATGAGGGCCCAGAAATTAAATCAGTGGTTAATGGATTCATGGTTTAATCTATCTAGAAAAAAAAAAAAAATCCCCTCCTGCGATGAGCCCAACAGAAAATAGCAATAAAGACTCAAACGTTTTGCAGAGAAAAAGTGATGTTGACCCGAGGGGTTTCCTTTAAAGTGTGTTTAATTCACATGACTTGGCGCTGCCCAGGCCTTCCGGGTCAGTTTCTCCCAGCTCCCGGGTGAGGAATACACCTTGAAATTCTTGGATGATAAAAAGGATTAAAAATCAATAGTCTTTCTGCTTCAACTCTCCCAATTTTGTTTTCATCTCCCTTCTGTAGATAGAAGCACAGCTACTGAAGAATGACTAGTGCATCTGGAGGGGAGGGGCTGGTGTGTTTTGCCAAGGGGTATGGGGAAGTTTCTTTAAGTGTCAGTGCCAACTGCAAACTTCCACTGCACCAATGTCTGGCAGAGGCTCGGGTGCTGGGCCTTGGGGAAGGGAAAATGTTAGCACTGTGCCCTCCCACATGGTAGTCACTGGCCACAGGAAGGAAAAACTCAGCTCCTCATTCCAAGCACATGGGGCTAGTGGCTAGTGTACCGGCATGGCCATAGAGCATTTCTCTCACTGCAGAAAGAGCTCTACTGCACAGCACTGGTCTAGAGATGAATTTGCTGAGTCCCCAAATATTAGAGAGCACCAAGAGATATTAGAGATGGTCTAGTCTTGTTCCAAACCAAACCAGGAGGCAGAAGACCTAGTTCCCAACCCAGCACTGCCAAAACTCCCACGTTGCCTTGGCCTATCAACTAAGGATCACACGCCTTGGTTTTCTCATCTATAAAATGGGTTTAATCACTCATTCAGTCTGTTAGCTAAGTATTTTTTAAAGAGATTTTTATCTATTTATTTACATTAGAGAGCAAGAGTATGCATGAGCTGGGGGGACGGGGCAGAGGGAAAAGGACCAGCAGACTCTGCGCTGAGCGGAGAGCCTGACATGGGGCTCGATCTCACAACCTTGAGATCATGATCTGAGCCGAAATCAAGAATTGGATGCTCAACTGACTGAGCCACCCAGGCGCCCCTCAGCTAATTACTTTTTCATGCCTACTAAGGTGAGGAACTGTGCTATAGACTTAACATGAAGACAAGGTTCCACTGAATTTCTAGCAGTACCCCTCAAGTCTGATTGAAAGCAGTGTCATGGCACTGCCAGCAAGAAACTCCCAGATAATGTGCATTGAGTGCCTTCCCCTGGGCTTACCACCCAGGAGGGGCTCAAGATGGTAACTGTGCTATCAGAAGTCACTGAGGACAAAGAGCTCCTTCCAGAGAACTTCTTTCTGGATTTCCTTTCACACTTTTCTGGTCTTTACACATTTTTGCAAGAGGACAATGGCTTAGAGAAAAACAGAGCAGGGATATAGAAGCTCTGTGTCTGGGCAAGGTCTACCCTCCCACCCAGCTCAGATGAACTTGGAATATCTGCTCTGGGGGGAGAAGATGGAGGGATTGCCTCCACATCACATCTTGGGCTGCAGGCGTCTTAGCCATAAAAGCATCTCCTATTTACAGGGCATAAGTGAGGATGTGGATGGAGGAAGTGAAACCTAGACAGAATAGAAAACCCATCACACTCACGGTTGTTGGTACTCAGCCTCCTGAGGAAGACAGCATGGGCCATGAGGACCACGCTTCAAGTGCTGAGGCCCATCTGGCCCTTTCTGCCTACATCAGCGCGGGTCTGCTTCTGTCACGTGTAGACCAAATGAGGACCCCTCACTCCGTAGCTGATGTTTCCAGAGGAGTGTTCTGGGCTAGAGGAGAGGAGATCCAAGGTCCCATTTCAGCCCTACCATTCACTTAGCTGAATGATCTTGGACAAGGCAACCAATCTTTCAGGTTTGTGTATTAGTTGCCTACAAATTAAGCCTCAGGCAAAGATATTGGTATTTTGTGACTAGGAAGGGTACTCTGGAGAAAAATTGCCAATGCCTGTTCTACTATCCTATGCAAGAAAACATAGGATAGGTCCTGAAGCTTTAGGACCATGGAGAGAGAGCCAAAGGCTAGGACAAGACCCTCAAATCTTTCCTCTACTACAAATCTGAAACGTGCTTGAATGCCCCAGCTTCCTTCCCAAACTATCTCTAACCATGGAATCTTTGGGATAGTTGGGCTCCAACCTTCACCTGTGATCGAATCCCCATGGCAACCTCTCTGCACACAGGTCACATAGCCTGGGCTAAGACAGCACCAGTGACCAAGAGCTCACAACCTCCTATGCTAGCCCATTCCATCTTTAGGCTGGCCTAGCTAGTAGAACTGATTTTGAGAGCTGTCCCTAATTTATTGTTAGTGACTGCCTAGAGGACAAGTTAAGGTGGATGCAGAGGCCATCCAGGTTCAGTGGTAGAGGATAGATTAATGAACTATGTTTGTCACTGATATCGAAGGGGGCAGTTGTGGAATGGATGCAGTGTATCTGCACGCCCCCACCGCACCCTCGCCCATGCTAGAAGCTCTTCTTTCTATGAGTCATCTGCTTCTAACTATCAGTCCATGTTTTTCCCCGCAGCAGCTCCAGATTGGGACACGATCATCGGGCCAATCAAAATAATCCCACCTCCCATACTACAACGGTTACTTTAGAAATGAGGGTGTGATCCCATTCCAGCCAGTGAGATGTGATCAGCGATGTTTGCTGAGAGCTTCTATGAGCTTTCCTCATTTTTTTTTTTTTGAGAATTATGGGAGGTCAGATCTTGCTCTTCTACTGATAGTGAACAAGAGAGCATGTTGCCTTTACTGTTACTGGTGGCCCCACAAGCCACTGTGAATAGCAGAGAGGAGGAATGAAAGAGTCTGAGATCTAGATTATATCATTGAGCCCCTGAATCAACCAGACCTGAAGCCCATCTTCCTCTGGTCCTCCAAGCTATGTCAACTAGTAAATGTTCCAGTTATTTAAAACTATTAGAGCAGGGTGTTCTGTTATCTGCACTAATTCTTCTGGGGCCATGCAGATGTAATGAGTCTAATTTATGTTGGAATGTCTAAAGATAGGGCCCCCTACTCTTGTGTCTTCTTTTCTCCAGGTTCAACTTCTTTGGTTGCTTCACCTATTTCTTATATAGGTTGGCTAGGAGTAATTAAGTATTTTGCAGGCTCTCTTCTGAGTATATTCAAATTGTTTTAAGTAACTCTATAATACCTGATAATAGCTTCTATTTTCCATCTCAGCATCTGGTGAGGTCTGTAGAAAAGTGAACGCCAACTGTGTACTCTGCCACCCAGCCTCCTGACATTGCTTCTGGAATCCATATGCTGCTAATGGTCACATGGGATTTCTCTTTCCCCAGTGTGCCCAAGGCTGCCAAGTTCTTCCTGGCTTCTGGGTAAATAACTCATGTTCTCGTCACTGTGCGTCACAGATAGAGAGTTTTCAGTGGGATTCAATGTAATTGCCACCATCTATCACTTTAATAGCCTAATGAAGGTGAGATGTAATTAGAAAAGGTGTCACTGGAATATGGAGTTTGTTTTACAATTATCTATACAGCCAGGGGGACCATCGGCACAGAACATTGCCTTTTAAAAGCCCAAGAAACATGTGGCATAAATGTTCATCTTTGAATGACTTAAAGGGACCAGTGGTCAAATTCCACTGGGTTTTCTTGTAGCTCCTTTGAATACTGATGATGCAGGTTGTCTGTGTTGGACAATAGTTGGGCTCTGAAGAAAATCTCACAAAAACAGAGTTTTCGTAAATCAAATCCTTATTTCCTACTGACTTACGTTGACACTGCTGAGCTGTTTCTCATTCTCTTGTCACCTCTTGAATGTTCTTGGCTGCCCCTTCTTTGATGAACAGTTAATGATTTCCAAACAAACATTATAATCATCCTGGACTCGCTCGAGAATAGAACTCTGGGAGCAAAACATTCCTCTTCTTCAACTGAAGAATTTCTCCCTGAGGGCTTTTTTTATTGTCGTAAAATACACATAACATGATATTTACCATTTTAGCCATTTCAAGTGTACAAGTCAACGACAATAAGTGTATTCACAACGTTGTGCAACCATCACAGTTACCCATTTCCAGAACTTTCTCATCATCTCAAATAGCAACTCTTTCCCTGTTAAGCAATAACCCCCACTGCTCCCTTCCCCTCAGTCCAGGTAACCTCCCTTCTACTTTTTCTCTCTGTGAATATGACGACTAGGTACTTCAAATAAGTGGAATCATAGAGCATTTGTCTTTTGTGTCTGGCTTATTTCAGTTAGCACAATGTTCTCAAGGTTGCTGCAGCATGGGTCCAAATCTGCTTCCTTTCTAAGGCTGAATAATATTCCATTGTATGGCTATACCACATTTTGTTGGTCCACTCATCAATTAATGGACACTTAGGTTGCTTCTGTGTTTTGGCTATTATGAATGATACTATGGTAAACATGGGTATATAATTATATGTTTCAGTTCTCTTTTAATGCTTTAGGTTATATCCAGAAATGGAATTACAGGATCATGGCATAATTCTATGTTTAACTTTTTGGCAACTTATGGCAAACCACTATACCATTTTCCACAGTGTTTGCACCATTTTACCTTCCTGCCAGCAATGAATAGGAGTTTTAATTCTTTCACATGCTTCCTTGCACTTGTTATTTTCTGCTTTAAACAAAACAAAACAAAACAAAACAAAACAAAACAATAACCATGCTAATGGATGTGAAATGGTGTCTCATTGTGGTTTTGATTTGCATTTATCTCTGGGGTTTTAAATATCCAAATCCCTCCAGAGGAGATTGCTAGTCCTACTACACTATGGTAGCAAGGCCTCCAGAGATGGGGCAGAATCTATCTGTAAGAGCCTCCCAGAGTCTCAACTGTCTGGAATGTAAGCCACAAATTTTTGTTTCTCCTTAGAGATGGGTCAAAGCACAAGGTTATAATCTAGTTGTGTTGGGGGAGAGAATTCTGGACTTGGGAAAAAACAGATATGGCCCTCAACACTATCTTGTCATTGGGCTGTCTTGAATGGATCACTTGGCCTCTCCAAATTTCAATTTTTGCATCTGTAAAATGAGGGCACTCTGTACTCTGAATGGAACGTAAAATAATATGATGATATGGAAGTACCGGGCACTGTTTAGCACATGTCAGGCCCTCATTAATAGGATCCAGCTATAGAGATATTCATAATTGTACCTTGGCTTCTACTGGGATCAATTTGTCCAAATGTGAACTTTATAAATTCCATGAAGGCACACAGATTAAATCATGTTTCTTTGGAATCCCTGTAGCCTAGTTCAGCCTGGGCTCTCTATTAGTTGATGGACTTAGTATTTGGACAGTGGCTTTCAATCAAAGACCATAAGAGGTGGAACAACAGAAAGAAGACTAGTCTCTAAGTCAGCAAGACTCGGTGCGGGGTGGGGGGGCAGTACAGAGCCAAACACTTCAACAACATCAGTGAAATCGCTAGACCTGAACCAAACATCTGTAGCTTACATGTAGAGCATCCTATGGTCAGCACAGCATTTCTTATGTATTATTAATCTCTTCTAATCCTCACAACAGCCCTGTGAGAAAGGGTCATTCCCATTCTCATTAGTCAGATGAGCAAATCAAGGCTCTGAGAAATTTGGGTCCAGGATCCAGGAATCGGTGCGGTCTGGACTTAAGTCTTCTTCTTCTCCAAATCAAGGCTCTGAGAAATTTGGGTCCAGGATCCAGGAATCGGTGCGGTCTGGACTTAAGTCTTCTTCTTCTCCTTCTCCTTCTTTTTGTTCAAGATTTTATTTATTCGAGAGAGAGAGTGAGAGAGAGCACAAGCAGGGGGCAGGGCAGAGGCAGAGGGAGAAGCAGATTTCCTACTGAGCAGGGAGCTGGATGCGGGACTTATCCCAGGACCCTGGGATCATGACCTGAGCCAAAGGTAGACACTTAACCGACTGAGCCACTCAGGCATCCTGGACTTAGGTCTTCTGATGCCAAGTCCACAGCTCATCTGATGACAGTTCTTGTTGAGCTCTGTGACTCAACCCCATGCCAGATTCTGGTTTGATGACAGGAAGAAAAGCAACAGAGATCAAAAGCCATAAGAGCCTTTTCTTGCACCTTCCTTACACCCAGAACTTCACCATCCATGTAACCTACCAGGCACTCTGTCACATTCATGTATGAACATTTGCTGAAGTGGAAATGAGGATTCTCCCTAGTATTATCTTCCATCTTCTCTGAAACATTTGTTCAACAAATATTTGTCAGAATCCAAAAGCCTAGAACAGTTTCTTTGGCTCAGCTATGGAAGGACCTCCTTCCCTGACTGCCTTCTTCTCTCTTCCTCCTCCCCAGCCCCAGGGCCCCCACTGCCATGGTTTGAATGTGGCTTATTCCACAGGAAGAAATCAGCAGCAGACAGACCGCTGGATTGCTGACCCTTATTTAGAAGATACTGTCAATGGGAAGAACATTGCCACCAGATAACGATCACTTGCTGCTAGATAAATGCCAGGGCTTGTCTCCTGATGGATGTTGTGCAAGGAAATAACAATTATTCACTGTAGCTTTGCTGGATTGCTGTGGTGCTCACCCTTGCCAAGGGGCACTGGCACCCTTTGGGGAACTGAGCCACGGGGGACAGAGCACAGCCTACGTTTAACACCCGGTGTCTAGACCAATGTCTAGAGGCAGGAGATGCTAAACCGACAAGGGGGAGGGAGAGAGGAGGTTCCATCTCCAACCTGTTATGTGACTTTGGGGTGCTTTCCTGATTTAACAATGCCTCTGTTTCTCTACCTAAACTGTAATGGTTTCACTTGCCACCCAGGGCTGGGAAACACTGAACAACTAACATGACGATTTCAAATGGCATTGCTCATACTGGTGAAATGTCCACATCAGCTACATTTTCATAGAGAGGTTGTGTGGGGGCTGGAGAGTTGGAAGGAGAGAGTAGGGAGTGAGAGAGGGGCATGAAATAGGGTGGAGGCAAGGGCTCCCCAAGTATGAGGACACCGGCAGTGAAGGAAAGCTCACAATACCCCTGAGCCCGCATTCCCTTCTCGACGAAAGAACATTGGATTTGGAATCAGGTTGTTCTGGATTCAAATCCCAGAGCAGCCGCTTAGTAGCTGTGCAATAATGAGCCAGACAGGGGCTTGCTGAGTTTCAATTCCCTGATTTTAAAGTGGGAACATGACAATATGACTCTGTCTGAGCCTGAATTATTGCAATAGCCCCCTAACCTCCTGCTTTTCCCTTTACCCCTCTTCAGAGCTGGAGTGAGCCTTTTGAAACACGGTCAGATCATGACACTCCTGTATTTCACCCCTCAATAGCTTCCATTTCCCTGAGAAAGTCCATCTTTAGGATGGCCTAAAAGTCCTCCCAGGTTCCTGTTCCTTCTCTGACCTCATCTCCCACTCTCTTTGTTCTACTCAGCCTCCTTGGTCCTTCCCACTGGCTCAGTGCCTTTGCACTGGCTGTTCCCTTGGCCCAGATACTTGCCTGTCTTACTCCTTCAACTCCCTCAAGTGCTTTTTAAATTAGTTTTTATTCAAGTATAATTAATACATTGTTATATTAGTTTCAGCTGTACAATATAATGATAGGACAGTTCTGTGCATTTCTCAGTGGTCAAGGTAAGTGTAATCCCCTTTATCTATTTACCCATCGCACCCACCTCCCCTCTGGCAACCACCATTTTGTTCTCTGTATTTAAGTTTGTTTTTAGATTGGCTCTTTTCTCCTTTGTTTGTTTACTATGTTTCTTGAATTTCACATATGAGTGAAATCATATGGTATTTGTCTTTCTCTGACTGACTTACTTCACTTAGCATTATACCCTCTAGATCTATCCATGTCATTGTGAATGGCAAGATTTCATTCTTTTTTCTGGCTGAATAATATTCCTTTGTATATAAATATCACATCTTCTTTACCCATTCTTCTATCAATAGACACTTGGGTGCTTCCATATCTTGGCTAATGTGAATAATGCTGCAATAATCCTTCTTAAGGAAACCTACCCTCCCCATCATTTTGAAAATTGCAAGTTCAGCTCCCTCTAATCTTCCCAATTTGCCTTATCTCACTCTGTTTCTCTCTGTTAGCATATACTACCCTCAACCATACTAGATACTGACATTATCAGGTAGTCATTACATTTATTGCCTGTCTCTCCTCATGAGAATGTTTGACTCCTGATGGCCAGGGATTTTTGTTATTTTTACTCAGTGCTCTATCCCCAGCACCTAGAAAAGTGCTTGGGAAAAGTAGATGATCACTAAATAAGTATTAAATAAAATGGATGTTGAATTACACCTGTCTTTCAGGGCTTTGTGAAGGATTCGAAATAATAGATGTAAAGCATCCCCAATAGGACTCCATTTCTGGCAGGTGTTCAAATGTCATTAGTACATGAGCACATGAGGGTTGTGGTGTGTGGGAGGCCTCAGGCTTTGCCAGCTTCACTGATGGACATATGAGACTTTCTAGGACCCACATGGGAATATGGATATCAGCATGGAGGGACTTGCATATGTCTACAATTACACTTTGCAGAATGTACTATTATCTTAATTGTCACTGGAGATGAGGTAAAAAGCTTCAGAAAAATTAAGTATCTTGCTCAAAGTCACACAGGTGGGCTTCTAATGGAATCACCCCCTCCCTCCCAGTAAGGGGAATAATTGCACTCATTTTGCACAACTGGTGGCTCACATCTTAAAAAATGTTTCTTGTAAGAGTGTAAAGAAAATTGAAATCACCTATAATATTATCACCCAAAGTGAAGTATGATCAGAATTTTGGTATGCATCCTTTCAGGCTTTTATTTTGTGCATAGATTATAAAGAGTATTATTTAAGAAAAGTGGGCTTGCACTATAAATATTATATATCAACTTGCTTTTTTAAAATAAAAACTATATTATGAAAAAATCCCCCAAATTTAAAAAAAAAACTAAATTATGGACATTTTTTCATGTCTTTGCATTTATTTGTTTTAATGGCTATAGAGTATTGCATAGTAAGAGAGAAAATTCTATTGATGGAATTTAATTTTTCTCTAGTTTTTTCCCCCCATTACAGATAATGCTACAGTGATCATCCTTGTACATATTCCTGCTTCTGTGGGCTAGAAACCTAGAAGTGGATATTCTAGACATGAGCATTTTAAATTTTGGTTAAGCTGTCTCATTGTTCATAGTAGTTTTGGAGCAATGTTTCTGCCCAAACTCATTGTTCATGTGGAATTTTTCCATACTATATCTGTCTCTTCAGTTTGAAGAAGAGACAAACATTTCAGCTTAAGAACATGAGTTTAGAACATTTCCCCCTGCAGTCTTAAATAATCAACCAATGACTGACCCATGGCCCACGGGGTTCTACTGGAAAGCTCCCTGCAGAAACTGTAGACTCTTTGTCTCCTAAATATCCAACGTTTACCATTAAGTATAATGTAAACCACACAATTTTTGTTCATGTGTTTTATTCAACTGAAGAAGTTCCTTTCCCTAATTTTCAAGTATCTTAATCACGAATGGGGCTGAATTTTGTTAAGTTCTTTTTCTGAATCTATTGAGATGATCAGATTATTTTTCTTCTTTGTTCTGTTTAAATGGTGAAATACATTGATTTTCAAATGTTGGAACAACCTTGTGTTCCTGGGACAAACTCCACTTAGTCACGGATTCTCCTTCTTGCGGGATTCTACTTGCTATAGACTGCTTACGATTTTAATATATGTATTCATGAGGACTATTCATCTGTAATTCTCTTTTCTGTAAAGGCTTTGTCTGATTTCTGTAGGAGGCCTATGTGACTTCGTACGATGTAATGGGGGATGTTACCTCATCCTCTATTCTCTGAGAGCATTTGTAGAAGATGGACATTTCGCGTTCCTTAATTTTGATAGATAAATTTCAAGAGTGAAAGCATCTGGATTTAGAGTTTTCTTGGTGGGAAGCCTTTAATAGCTAGGGCTATTCAGATTTTCTATTTCGTTGTGTCAGTTTTGGTAAATTTTGTTTTTGAAGGAATTTGGCCATCTCATCTAAGTTATCAAATTTATTGGCATAAACTTGTTTATAATATGTCCTTATGACTATTTGAATGTTTGTGGGATCTGTAGTGGTAACAGATCCTCAGTATAGATTATTTGTGTTTTCATGATTTAGTAACTTGCTTTCTCTCTCTTTTTTTTTCTTGACCAGTATTGCCAGGGATTTTATTGTTTTTATTAATCTTTACATAGTAACAATTTTTGGTTTTGTTAGTTTTCTTTATGGCTTGTTTTATATTTTATTTATTTCTGCTCAAATCTTTATTATTTTCTCTCTTCTCTGTACTTAGGGTTTAATTTGCTCATTTTTCTCATGGTAGAAACTCAGATCATTAATTTTAAACCTTTCTTCTTTTCTAATAGAGACACTACATCAGTGATTTTCCCTCCAGTGCTGTCTTAGATGTGTCACACAAGTTTTGATATGTTATATTTTCATTACTATTTAGTATGAAATATTTTCTCATTTTCCCATGGTTTCTTCATTGGCCTGTTACTTATTTAGAAGTGTTAACTTCTAAATATTTAAGGCTGTTGTACGTATCTTATATTGGATTCCTAATTAATGCTGTCATCATTAGAGAACATAATCTGAAAGACTTCAGTCTTAGGAAACGTTTTGAGACTTACTTTGTAGGACAGCATATGCTCAGTTCTTCTAACTTTCCAGCTGGACTTTTTGGAGACCCATGAACAATTCAGGGGTTCATTAAGAATTTGGGCAGAATTTATAGGAATATTTTCTGTCTCCTCACTTTGTGGCTCTCTCCTTTCCATGATTCCCTCTTCACTTCCCAAGTGCTCTGGCAGCCCTGAAATCACTCTTTTGGCTCCTTACGCTTGTGAGTCAGTGGCTTCCTAGTTGAGCTGTAGCCTCGCTCGGATGTGTGTTCTGACCTGGGAGTATAGGGGGAGGAGCCAGCAGGTGAAAATTTGTATACATGCGAATCTCACTATCACATATCTTTTCTTGCAAGAGTTAATCCTTCTCCAGTTTCTGCCTCCCTTTAATCATTTTCCAGGGCCTTCCACTGGCTTTTTGGTTGTTCGTCTGGAGTTTATAAGTCTACCTGGAGGACATTTAGTCTAAGACAAGACACCCTACCATTACCAAAACCAAACACCGGTCGTATCTGTGTGTGCAAATTGCTTGTTTTACATCTTCCACCCTTTTGTTATTGACATATTTATGTTTTCTTATTCATTTATAAACTCTTCCTTCTGAGCTCATTTCCACATCTGTTCTGTTCACGACCTGTTTGAGCTGGCTGGTAGAACGGCTCCTGTTTCACACTCTTGTAACAGGACGTAAAGGATAGCTGAGAGAAATTTACAACTGGATCAAGAACAAACATAAATATGGAATTAGAAATCACTTCAAGGTGGGATCCACCTTCGCACTGCGACCTCGCTGCTGGCTACATGCTATGCCTGTCCCCAGACCAATTCGCTTAGGCTCTTTTTCCCATTGTGATGTTCTACACATCATGTGAATAAAGACTTCCTCACAACGGTGTCTAGAGAGCAAACATCATCGAGCACCGGGTCAAGAGACCTGGAGTGGGATTGCGCTCATCATGGTCACACCTATGTCATATCACACCATAGTCAGTTTATAAGAAACAGTTTCTCCACCTGAAAACTGTCACAATGAAAGGGGATTGTGCTGTGGATAGAATGAGGTGGGCGAAAATACCAGCTAGCAAGACATGGGGCACACAGGAAAAGCTCCCTGAAAGAGGAACTTGAGTTCTTTCTCGAGCTCTCACCTGTCTAACAATGGAGAAGAGAGGCCAAGGCTCCTGGCTATGGGTGCTACAGATTCCACTGTGGGGTCGGTGTGCATGTGTGTGGGGGTAGCAGCCCCACGTGGCTATGGGAGAGAGGAGAGAGGGTGGGTGGCTGGGACCAGACTCCTCTAACCATGAGGGTTTGCACTCGTTCACTGGAGCAAGATCAAGTAACTACTGTTCTAACCCATTACAGGTCAGACGATCTATCGGGCGGAATTACTGTGGGAAAAAGCAAGCAAATACAGGAGCCTTGAACCCAGCTAGTATGGGGAAGTTTGGATTCAATTTCCGGCCTCTCTCACCCATGACGCCAAGCATTTGCACACACGTGGATCTGCCGGACAGTGTCCCTGGTTTAGAGGAGGCACTCAGTGAATCCTAAGATCTGAGTCTGAATCTGACCTGCCTTGCCAGTAACTTCCACTGAGCCACATGGAACTGAACCTGAGGACCCCGGACAATCTCCATCACAAAGCCGCCATGTTCCTCTGCACCCAGTGAGCTGATTGCTGCCCTGGGTGGGGATGGTGGCTGGGTACTGGGAAAGAAACCCGCTTAGGTGGAGATCTACTGTCCCGGCTCTCGTCTGCCTCTACCTTCCCCAGCTGTCTGGCCCGTAAGGCATGGGGGACAATGGAGGCTGGTATCCCCATTGGCTTGAGCTGTCAGAACAGAACCCTACAGACAATGGCTTAAACAACAGAAACTTTGTTTCTCACAGTTCTGGAGACTGGAAGTCCAAGCTCAAGCGGCCATCAGGGTTGGTTTCTGGTGAGGCTCCTCTTCCTGGCTTAGAGGGGCCCACCTTCTCACTGGGTCCTCACATGGCTTTTCTTCTGCATGAGCACAGACAGAAAAGAGCGAGCTCTGGGGTTTTGTCCTCTTCTCAGGTGGCTATGCTCTTATCGGAGTAAGACCCCACCTTAATGATCTCATTTAACGCTTACTTCCTACTATAAGCTCTATCTCCAAATATAGTCATATGGGGGGGGTTGAACATATGAATTTTGGGAGGGGGCATAATTCAATCCACAAGAGATGGGAAAATCAGAGCCATGAAATGAGGGCGCCTGGGTGGCTCAGTGGGTTAAGGCCTCTGCCTTCGGTTCAGGTCATGGTCCTAGGGTCCTGGGATCGAGGCCCGCATCGGGCTCTCTACTCAGCAGGAGCCTGCTTCCTCCTCTCTCTCTGCCTCTCTGCCTACTTGTGATCTCTCTCTCTGTCAAATAAATAAATAAAATCTAAAAGACAGAAAGAAAGAAAGAAAGAAAGAAAGAAAGAAAGAAAGAAAGAAAGAAAGAAAGAAAGAAAGAGGAGAGGGCCCAAGGGGGCCAGAAAGCAACAGAAAGACCAGAGCAAACCTTGGGCTCTGTGAACTCGGCTGCCTGATGGGGGCCCAGCTCTCCTGGCGCTGGGCCAGTCAGCTCAGAAACTGTAGGTATTTGGTTTGCTCCAAGATGCCCACTCTTTCTGCTGAGTGGAGATCAAACCAGGCCTCTTGGTAGACAAGAGGGTGCCTATAAGCTTGTGTGTGTGTGTGTGTGTGTGTGTGTGTGTGTGTGTGTGTGTTTTAAAGATTTTATTTATTATTTATTTGACAGAGATCACAAGTAGACAGAGAGGCAGGCAGAGAGAGAGGAAGGGAAGCAGGCCCCCCGCTGAGCACAGAGCCTGTTGTGGAGCTCGATCCCAGGACACTGGGACCATGACGCAAGCCGAAGGCAGAGGCTTTAACCCACTGAGCCACCCAGGCGCCCCAAGATTGTGTTTTTAAGGCAAGGAAAAAACTACAGCTCAGATCATCGAACGGATACTCTCAAATACACAAATGGGGGTAATGACCAAGTTCCGCGGGGTCTGACAATAAACTGAGGACGCACCTGAAAGCTTTGGAGAATATGTACTGGGACAGGACAAACCTCATCTAGCTTCCAAAAATCCAGAATTAAAAATGAAAAGATAATCAAGAGGGTGATTCTCTTTCTCTCTCTCTCTCTCCAGTCAGACTCTCCATAGGGTTCCCTCAGGCCGTGTGCTCCCCGACTGCCACTAAAATATTATTTGATTTACAAATTATAATTATGTCTTTTTCCAGAACGCATCTATTGTGTACCTAGCTACCCTGGTTTGACATAGATTCCTTTCATCATGTTCATTTGAGCATTTCTTGTCCTGTGTGAGATACTGTGCTAGGCACAAGGATATGGTGGGGAGTTAGACTCAGTACCTGACCCCCAGAGATTGGTGTTTACTGGGGTAGCTGCCATGTGTGCTGACAGCCAGAATGCTCTTCCAAAAATGTCCACGGAGTGCTCAGAGGGCACAGAGAAAGAAGCAGTGGCTTCCGTGGTGGCCATGGTGAGAACACGTATGCCAGGGACCTCAGAAGAGAAGGCCACCCCTGAACCGGAGTTCCACTCAACCATTCAGGTCACAAATATTTGGTGAGCACCTACTATGTGTCAGGCGCTGCGCTCGGGTTGGCAGTACCACAGGGATGACAGGCAAGGTTCCTGCTTTCAGGGAGCTTCCAGTGTAGCCACAGAAATCGTGAACAAGTAAACAAGACAATTACAGATGGTGACATGGGCAATAGGAGAAGTAAAGAGGGGAGTGTGATTGTCCCTACATCGGGGAGGCCTATTTTAAATCCTGTGGGAGGGGAAGTGTTCCAGGAGGGGGCATTTGGGCTGACATTTGAAAGATGATATTAAGTCTCTTACAAGCTCCAGATAGAGGAATCAGCAGGTGCAAAGGTCCTGGGGCAGGGAAGAGATCAGGCATGCTGGGCAGGACAGAAGCAGAAATGCATGGTAAAGAGCTGCCTTCCTACATTTGGGGAAAAAGTAGGGGGTTTAAATGGGAGAAGGAAATTCACTGGGTTTTATGGTTAGAAAGACAGTGTGTGTTCTGTGGACAGTCTCAGCACTTCCCATCTAGTTTAGGACAATTCTCCCTCCCTGACTGATCCTGTCTTTATTTAAAATTTTCATCTTTTCCTCATCATGAATGTTTGCATTTATTTTGATATTTCTCTAATATTGACTAAAACACAATTTATCTTAATTACTACATTCTTGGCACCCCCTTAAATTTTGTGCCTGAAGTCCGTACCTCACTCTCCCCATGCTAGTTGCAGCACTGGCCCCTGGGCCCCTTACCCTCCTCCTTCAAATCTGAGATGTGGCTCAAAGGGTAGGGAGTTGGAGATGGCCCAGCTTTTCTTTTCCTGCCGAGATTGTCAACCTCCCTCCCCCACCCCAGGCACTTTTCTCCGTGTGTCACCCCATGCGGACAGAGACAGAGCTTTTCTCCATCATCTGATCTCTCTTATGTGCAGAGGAGTCAGACGACCACCGTCACCCCCAGAAGCCAGCAAGCAAGGACAGCTACAAGATAGCGTGGGAATCCAGACTCTCAAGACACCTGGCAGTAGAGGGTTCCTCTGTGGCCCTACAGAGCTGGCTGAAACACCCCTTGTCCCACACAGGACACAGCCATCTTAGGGGAGTTTTCCTTTCTACCTGGAAGAGATAAGGGAACTGACAGAGTCTGGGGAAGGGCATAGAAGAAGGAGAACTTTGAATACAGGGCCTTTGGTAAACTCTACACCCAGCAAGGTAGCATGCTAAGTAAACATGGATTTTGATGTCTATACCTTGGTTCCTCTGAAACCTTGGCACATTTCCTGGTAAGTAAGTAAGACACCCATGTGAAACAGAAGCCTCTGTTGGAGACGCTGGGTGAAGCAGAAGCATCCCGAGGGGGAGCCTGGCTAGGTCAGGGGCCTGGGGCTCAGCTCTGTCTCACTTTCTCAGCCACACCATCTCACACCTCCGCATCTCTGTGATAAAATCCCCACTCAGGCTTCCTAATTCCCTACTGGACCGGCTCCTTAATGTCTAGAATATGTCTTAACCACTTTTTTTTTCCTTCTTTTTAAAATCTTCTGCATGTGCTATGTGCCCGGAACCTAATGCATCCTTACTACATTTGGTTACATGAAATGTTGAACAATGTGTAGGATAAAACAAAAATTGCCAAGGGGGCAGTGAAGTCCTATACCAAGGAAGAAGGGGCTTAAGGCACCCTGGGGCCCCTTTCAATTGTCCTTAACTCATTAATCCTTGTCTTCTCCCTACCTTCTCAGCGGATGTATTCTTATTAATAAACTCTTCATCCCATCAGAGGCTAAACTGAAAAATTCTTTATTCTTAAAGAACTTTGAATAACATCTCAGGTGGAGTTAATATACTGGAGGGGAGGCTGGATTTAGAAAGAATATGGATTTTATGCACAACAGACCTAGGCTTAGAAATTGCTTTTACCCTTTTCCTAATGGTTTTTTAAGTATTATGTAACTTTTGAGCGCCAGGGATATGCACTCATGCAAATTCCTCCCACTCTTGCCACGGTCGATGGTGACCTTTTTGTAGGAAAACCAGCACACAAATTTTGTGTGAAATCTTGTGCAGACCTCATTTTATGAGTCTTCTCTGCAGGATGTGGCATCATTATACTCTCTTTCCAGAATCCTCTCCTCTCCTGGCTGCCACGATTAAAGTTCTGATTCTCTTTCTTCCACCTGAAATGCTCCTTTGATTTTCTCTCTCAGCCTGCTGTCTCTGTTTCCTCCTCCTACCTGTGAACACCGGAATTCCCTGGGATCCTCTCCCGGGCTGACCTCACTGTCCTTGTGCCCTGGGCTGTCACTGATCTGCCTGTGATTTCGACCCCTTTCCCTCCTGCTTCTGCTTCATCCTGGGGCTCCAGGTTCATATTCCCAACCTCCTTGGACTACTCCATTTGGGTTCTTATTGTGTCCAAAATTAGATTTGACTGAGAAAAAAAATGGCTTTTCCTCTCCACCCCCTAACCTTCTCCTCCAACCTGGATTTTTTGTCTCGGGTGATGATTTCACCACCGATTTAGGCAGGCTAGAGCAATCTTTGATGCTTCTTGCCTGCTCATCTCTCCCAGATGGGCTATGGGTTGGTTTTTTTGTTTTGTTTTGTTTTTAAAGACTTTGTTTATCTATTTGACAGACAGAGATTATAAGTAGACAGAGAGATGCAGGCAGAGAAAGAGGGGGAAGCAGGCTCCCCACTGAACAGAGAGCCCAATGTGGGGCTCCATCCCAGGACCCTGAGATCACGACCGGAGTTGAAAGCAAAAGTTTAACCCACTGAGCCACCCAGGAGCCCCTATGGGTTGGTTTTGAGAGTATGTCTAATCTGTCTTCCTCCTCTCCATAGCCATTAGCTCTGCTCTATTCAAACCCTCACATTTTTTTTTCTCTTGTAAAAACTTTGCACATCCCCCAAAATGGGTTTTCCTCTCCTCAACCTCCTACTTTTCCAATCTGTCCTCCACCGCTGGGTCTATTTCATTGCTGTTTTACCATTTAAAACCTGTTGCTGGGATCATTGTTCTTCATTGGCCAAATGAATGGACCCATGGAGCCATGGGACCAGCAAGTGCCTGAAACAGTCCCACGCTGCGCCCCTCTCCCCCCCACCACCACCACTGCAGTCCCCTTACCCTGCCTGGGGAGGTGGGAGGATAGAGCTTCTATCCATACTGGGTATCTGCACTGCAGGAGCTAGTAGTCAAGCTTCCTTTTTCTTCCTCATTCCCACTGTAAGCTCCCACTTGAGTGGAAGCAAAAAGCCAGCGTCAGAACTAGGACTGAAAACTTCAAACACGTATGGAAATAGAAAAGTATAATAAACCCCAATGAGCCATTACATAGCTCCAACGATTTTTAACTTGTGGCTCATCTTGATTTTTCTCTTCTCAGTGCAGTCCCCCCCCTCTCCCCACCCTGGGTTATTTTGAAGCAAACCCAAATTTAAGATGTTGGGTTTTAACAGAGTGAAAGCACCAGGGATGCAAGCCCATCGGGGATTGACAGCGTTGGTGCCCGTGTTTGTCCTCAGCACCTCTCAGTGTGACAGCTCATGGGGACAGGACACTGCAAGGGACTGTGGGAGTTGGCCGTGGCTAATCATGGCTCATGACGCTCTGCTCTACTGTCCTCTGTGGGTGATACCACATGCTCTCCATTGGCGCAGAGGTCTCTTTGGGGTCACATACCTGACTGGTGTCCCTGCATGGGGTTCCCTACCAAGCCTTACACTGCCCTCTGCTGGAGGGATCTGGGGCAGCTGGCAAAACACTGCCCACCACCGCCCCCCAAGCGAATGTCTCACCAAATGGGAGCTCATCAGACTTTGCAGCCAAAGTTAGAATCCATTCTTAAGCTTAATGGGAGGCTGAGGGAGAAGAAGCAGCAGCATAATAAAGGGAAAGAACCCAGAATTAAAGTGAAAATATGGTATCCGGGTTTCTAAGAATCCCTTGGAGGGACCCAACAGTGCTGTCTGGGGCAGGAACAAGGGTGACCGAGGCACAGGTGGCAGAGCGAGGGGATACTGTGCCCAGGCAGCCGGAATACAGGGGTGTCAGGCAAGAAACTGCAGTGGTTCATTTCCCTAGGGCCTCGGCACAGCCTTTTTTGTAATCAAAAACATTTGCAGGGCTCTGGGCTCAAGATACAAATTTGCATATTGCTTTACATAAGTCAGCATATGGAGTTCGCTCACCCCTAACACCAAGAAAGGGAAATTAAATTCAATTAGATTAATTAGTACAACTGATTGCAAATTGTTTTCAGACCTAATATTAAGGGCGCTGCATGCAGGAAATACAGAATAGATGTTTTAATTGGAAGGGGGGAGGGGAGGCTGGGAGGGAGGCTGCCTGGGGAGCCCCGCCAAAGAGAGAGAAACACGAGCTGGGAGGAGGTTGCCTGTACTTCTTCGGGACCTCGTAGCCCCCCACCCAACCCTCACCCCGCCCAGTCTGTATAATGGCTCCAGACTGGGCAGAGGCTGACTTCCTTAGGGAGGATAAAGCTTAGGCTCAGGCCACTCTCTGGCATGATCTCTCACAAGGCTTCCTACCCAGTGCGGCATTTGTCCTTTTTTAAGAGAGCCCACCAAATCCTAAGAACCTATAGCTGCCCCTGTTACTCTTCCCCTTTCCCCCCCTCCCCCTCCTTTGCGCCTTTGATCCTCTACCTTCCGGCTTTGTTTCTAGGAATTCAGGGTGGGAGAAAAGGGCCCAAGGGAAGAAAAGTCTTGGGGGGGGGGTGGGTGCTGGGGGCAATCCCTGCATTACCAGCCCTCCAGATCTACCGTGAGCATAAGCCCGGCCCCGTCAGAGCTGAACCAGTCCTAACTCCCAGTCGGGTACCCAGCCTCAACCACTAGCTTCCCGGGGCCGGAGTTAAGCCGCCCATGCTTACCAGGTGTCTGCCTGGGCCGGGTGTGTTGGGGCCTGCCCCTCCCTGGCCTGCTGGAGTTGCTCAGGTTATGAGGAGGACGGGCAGCTGCCCCGTGTCCTGCGCTATGAGGACCCCCATCAAGAGTCCCGGCTCACCTGGCTGGGGGCTTGACATCCCGCAAACCAATTCCTTGCCTTGTGGGCTGCCAGCTCCACCTGACTTTCTCCTGCCATCCCCCATGCCCCCCAGCCTCTGGCCTCCTCCCTCCCCACGCACATTCTCAGTAAAAACCCTGAGGATGGGCTTCCTGCACCAGAAGACACAGTGGGTGGCGCGGGGATTCCGGGGTGGGTCAGCAGTGTCTTGGAGACTCTTACATTTGATCAGGTGGGAAGGATTTGTTCATGTCTGTATTCCTTCATGCAAGCACGTATCATCTCTTGTGCACTAGGCCCTGGGAGATGATTCAGAGGTGGGCCCATCCAGACTACCAAAGAGTGTTATGACAAGTCCAGAAATAACCATGTGAGACAGAGCAGGAGAAGCCTTCGGAGAGACACAAGTGGATTCTAGGTTATTTAGAGGTAGGGAGAGCACATCTGGGTGGGCAATCAAGAAAGACCTCAAAACGAGATCATGCAAGCTGGGCCTTCCAGGCAGGGTAGGATGGCAGCAGGTGGGGGCAGAGAGAAGGGCCCACCGTGGAGGCACCCGCGCAGTCCCTGGGGACAGTGGCATTCAGCTGGCTTTAAGGCGTGGGTAGAGAAGAAGTTGACCATCTTGGAGAGCTTTGTGGGCCGAAGACAGCCTGAAGGTCCGTGAGAAAAAGGAGAAGCATAGGAAGGAGTTGTGGGAAGGGCGGGAGCACGGGGTTTGGGGAGCGCGTGCAGGTGTCCAAGGCCTGTTGTTTCTTTTCAGAATTTCCTGGCCTTTCCCGCTCCTCCCAGCCCACGGCCAAGAGAGAATTTAGTGGGCTCCCTCTCACTGCCCTCAAAGTCAGCCTCGCTCAGATGCGGAGGTTTCCCTGCATGGTTCAGGCTGGACCCCCCCTCCCTCCCGACCCCAAGCCCCCGCTAGCGCCCAGAGTTCCTCATTGGGGCCTCACACTTTGTGAACATTTTGTGAACACGTTTCCTTGGGCATCCGAGGAGTCGCGGTGGCTCTCCGTCCAGGCAGTGGCCCGTTCCACGGCATGACAAGCACACTCCTGACATTGCTAACCGCCTGTCTACTCCCAATAAAGCCCACGCTGGTGGGTGCTGCGCGCGCAAGGTACTAATCGCTCTTCCTGGCTCATTCAGACCGCAGTCAGGATTATAAAGGCCCATGAATCAGAGATGGCAGCCCGGAACAAAAGCTTTACCTCCAGCTGTTTTGTTCATTTTCTAAACAACAACAGAACATTCCCTCCTTCACCATGCCTCCCGCTTGTTTCTTTGTGTTTAGGATCCATTAGGAGCCAAATGCATTCATTGAAACCTCCTGGCTAATGCTGCTTGAGGGAGGGAGGCCAGAAATGTCCGTCATCCCAGGAAGCTCTGGGTCCCATGTTACTCACCTCTGCTCTCCTTGCCGGGGATCACCTCCCACCTGGAAAGGGATCCCAGGTTCCGTCCTGCCTTGCTGGGCACAGTCCATCTCCCCTGCTGGCTTTGCTCCTCACTTGACCGTCTTCCAGACTACACCTGCTTGGGAGACCTGGCCCTATCTCCTGGCCCAAGACTTGGCCCCCATCATCTATATCTCTGCTCAAGTACCTGGCAACCTGGTCTTGCCTGGTGCCAAAGGTCATCCTAGGGGCCTCCCTTATTTTTTTTTCTTTTTAATTGAGGTGAAATTCACATCATGTAAAACTCACCATTTTCAAGTGAGCAATTCAGTAGTATTTAGTACATCCAAAATATTGTATAACCACTACTATCTTGTTCCAAAATATTTTCATCACTCCAAAAGGAAACTCCATATCCATTAAGCAGTTACTTTTCATTTCCTTCTCCCCACATTGCCTGGCAACCACCAATCTGCTGTCTCCCCGGATTTACCTATTCTGGAGATTTCATATAAATGGAATCACGCAATATGAGAACTTTTGTGTCTGGCTTTTTTTTCACTTAGCATTATGTTCTCAAGCCTCATCCTCGCTATAGGGGGAATTGGTGCTATGTTCTGTCTTACATGGGATAACGTCTCATTGTACGCTTGTAACGCAACTTGTGTGTCTGGGATAATGTCTCATTGTACGCTTGTAATACAACTTGTGTGTCCATTCCTCCATTGCTGAACACACCTATCATTTCCATCCTTGGATGTGGTGAATAGGGCTGCCATGAAGACGCGCGCGTGTGTATTTGTTTGAGTAGCTGTTTTCCTCTCTTTGGGGCATATATCCAGGAGCAGAACGCCTGGGTCCTATGAAAAACTCTATGCTCAACTTTCTGAGGAACCACCAACTGTTTTCCATAGGAGCTGAGCATGTATATTCTCACCAGCAAAATACGAGGGGTCCAGTTTCTCGACATCCTTGTTCCAAATTGTTTTCTGGGGTTTTTTTTGTTTTTGTTTTTGTTTTTTTTTTTTTGGATGATAGCCATCCCAGGGGTATGAAGGCTATGTCCTTGTGATTTTGATTTGTAGTTTTCCAATGACTAGCGATAGGGGGCATCTTTTCAGGTGCTTGTTAGCCATCTGTAGACCTTCTTTGGAGAAATGTTGATGTAATTCCTTCCTCTATTTTCAAATTGGATTGTTTTCCCCTTTGTTGTTGAGTTCTAAGAGTTCTTTATATATTCTGGATACCGGGCTCTTATTGGATATATGACACGCAAATATTTTCTCCCGTTCCATAGGTTGTCTTTTCACCTTCTTGATGGTGCCCTTTGAGGCACAAGAGCTTTGAATTCTGATGTAGTCCGATTTATCTGCTCTTGTTCTTGTGTTGCCTGTGCTCTTGGTGTCCTATCCAAGAAGTCATTACCAAAACTGAGACCATGAATATTTACCCAATGTTTTCTCCTAGGAGTTCTATGGCTTCAGCCCTTATATTTGTGTCATTGGTTCATGTGGAGTTCATTTTTGTATATGGCGTGAGGCAGAGATTCCCAACATACCCTTCACTCCTGCGCTCTAGCCCACCTCAGCTTGGGGTCCAGCCTAGGTCACGTGGCCTGCTGCCAATGGTCGTTGACGGCCGCACAGCTCAGTGTTTCTTGCCCTGGATTACCTGTAGGTCAGGGACACCCTTCCATTCTATTCAGTCTCCGTGATGTGGATTGCTTGTTGGCCCTGCTACCTCTTGCCCCAGATTGGATGCCATTAGATAGGGCTTCCTCTCGGCCAACTAGCAACCATCTGGTTGAGGAACCTCTAGGTTCCTCCAGCTACCATCTCATTCCTGTCACGGGTCTAACCCAGATGCTCTCTCTCCCCTGAGATGGAGCTCTCTCGCTATTGCCAGCACACCACTCTGGCCATGTCTTGTGACAAAATCAAGTTTCCCCAGCAAAGTGCAGTTGCTAAGGGTGTGGACTCTGGAACTGGTGACCAAATCCCAGCTCTGCCACTGACTACAAGCGTGACTACAGAGAGCTCTTGAACCTTTCTATGCCTCGGTTTCCCCATCTATGTCTGGGGACACCTATCTCACGGGGTTGATATGGCATTTCGGTGAGTTAATATATAAAAAGCATTATGAAGAGTGTCCCACACAAGCTAAAACCTCCATGAGTGTTAGCTCTTCTCAAGAATGCCTAAAAATACTCCTGGTCCCTGGGAGGGAAGGGTATTACAACTGACCCGTACAACATTTTAGCATGGATGAGTTCATTGTTGTCCCAGGTCCAAGGTCAGGAAGAGGTTACCTACCAGACCAAGGAGAACAATAAACCTACTCATGTCAGTGCCCACAGAGAGGCACAGGGAAAAGGAAAGAGGAGGAGGAGCAGGGCCCCAAACCAATTTTGCTGGTTGCAAAATTCTGTCAGAGCCTCCAGGCTAGAAAAATCTACAGCAAATTCAGACGCATGATACCTGTGATCTAATAAAAGCTCCAGAAAGCAGGAACTGATTTTGCTGACTTGTCCTCGGTTGTTCTTTTTTTTTTTTTTTTTAACCCTGATCTGCCTGCTATTGAGCTCTGGGGGGAATCTTGTTATCCCAGATTTAATTCATGGGGTGGTTTGTATCGTGGGGCCAGAATCCCAAAGGTCCCCCAGAGTCACCTGTAAAAAAGCCAGGGAGAAGGACCCTTCCCTATCACCACCCTCTTGGCTGTGTCCTTTACAGAGCTGCTGCTGATTCATCCCCAGGAGGGAGGTTAGCACTCGGATTTACTGTCTGTCTGAACAGGCTCTGTGCAACACGACCAAAATAAAAGGGAACGAAATAGAGCTGTCTCAGCAAAATCTGCTGAATCAGAATTAACAAGAAAGTCTTGTAACTAATGATCAGAAATTAAAATGTACTCAGGAGCTTTACTTTTAACCAAATAGCAGGGCGGCAGGGTGATACTGCGTAGCAAATTGGGACAGCTCAGATTATGCTGGAGGCGAAGGGCAGACTACATGCGGCTTATCTAGATGGGAGGCTGGTCCCCCAGCCACCTGGGGTACCACTTCTGGACCAGAACCTCCTCCTCCCCCCGCCGGCCAGCCTCCCCCCACATCCTCATGCCAGCCTCACAGTACAGGTGAGACATGTTCATCCCATGTCTCTCCATTTTACAGACATGAACACTGAGGTGCCGAGTGGTTCTGCCAGTAAGTGGTAGAGCCTGATGAAGGATTCAGGTTTTTGAACAGTGGGAATTCCTGTACAGAGGCATTCTTGTCAAGAGTTAAATAATCTCCTGTAGTTTAACTTTCCCAGAAACCTAGATTCTCATGTACTGCACACTTGGAAGACTGTCTACCCCAGCATGCTGGCAAATCCTAGAGTCTGAAGTGCAAACGTGTGGTTATTTTCTGTACCTTAAATGTTAACAATTGGCTTTCATTAGAGCAAAAGTCAAATATTTTCTTGCTTGCCTAACTCTAAAAGCACTTAATTTTTACAGAGTAATTCAGATTTGGGGCTGCATCGAACCATGAATGTTTTCAGTTTCCGAGCAAATGCCTCAGACAGCTGTGGGGGATGAAAAGAAAGGGTGTCGAGTGAAAGGGGCCTGCAGGCTTTCTGTGCCACTTCGCCTTTCACACCACTCTCCTGGCCATCCCATTATCACCACCACGATTAGCCACACTTCACCTCCCAGAATAATGGACACCCACGAGGGGGGAGCCCGCGGTCTACATGCGGAAGGGGAGACATAGAGTGATTTGATTTGAGTTTTATTTGCAGATGTCTCCCTGGGAAAAGAGAGGGGAGCTGGCTTCTCTCAGAGACAGGAGCTGATGCTTTAATTACAGGGAAGCGGCAGGGAGTCGACGGCAAGGGGAGAAGAAACCAGTCAGGAGACTGGGCTGCCAGGCTTCCTTAGAGCACTTACTCGTCTTGAGAGAATGATTCTCTGTGCCTCATTTCTTATATCTCTAAAATGGGGATAATCATGTCTTGTCGGGTTGTTGAAAAATCTCAAATAATATATGGAAATATATTATTTATGTATGTATGCAGAAGTATATGTAACTATATATGGGTGTATATGTATAAACACATACATATGCAGGGTTTATCTTAGAGGAGGGATTCAATAACATATGATTATCAGTAGGAAGAGTAATTATAGTTGTACCTGTACTCTAACAGCAGGAGACACTTGTAAGTATTTTCTAGATTTGACTTTGCTCTCCTCTATGAATATACAAAAAGCCTGGCTGAAATTCTTTCAGTGTGACATGCCTGGAAGCCATGTCTTCCTCCTTTGTCTGTTCTTTGTCTGCATCTCTCATTAGAATGAATATTGTAACCCTCAATACCATCTTTTCTATTTACGGGACCTGTGGCATGGGCAGATCCAGATGGTCCAGACAGTGGCGCAAGATACCAGGATGTGGGTGTGGGGGTAGGGGTAAGGCAGTGGAGGAAGGGGGAGGGAGGACAAGACTCTTGGTGAGGGCAGGTGAGTCCACAAAGCCAACCTGAGACCAGAGGCCAGGGTGAGGACCGAAAAGAGTCAGGGTGGGAGGACCATAGCTGGGGGGTGATATGAAGTTTAGGGTCTGGTATTTAGACTCTGTCCAGCAGGGCAGTGGATTGGCCAAGGTTCCAGTGGGCAGACAGTCTGCACCAGGGACAGGAGGCCCAGGTCATCAGAACTCCAAATTCAGGCATCAGTCATGACAGGCAAAAATATACAGATCCCTATCAACTAGGAGGACACCAGAATCACTTAGCGGAATTTCCCAAAGTACAGCTTCCCAGGCCCCAGCCACTGAGATTGGGGATAGAGTAAGTCAGAGGTACTGCTGGAAGAGATTATGGGCTTCCCCACTCTGCAAGCACACATGCAGGTGATGACTAAGGGAGTGACCTTGAAACTTAGGACTTAATGAAGTTTTAGCAAGAGGCAGAAGGTCCGCAGGGAGCTCAGAAAGTGAGTGTGATGAGTTCACAAACACTCTGTGAAGGAAAATTTTTAAAAAGAAGGGAAAACACCACCTCGAGGATCAAGAAATCAAGGTCAAATGACATAAAAAGAAAAAGGAAAAGCAATCATTTTCTTCACAAAGCTCCATGCAGAAATGTTTCTACCAGGATCTCTGGATCGCCCGTGAGAATGTCATGTGCCAGATACTCCCCCCAGACCGACCCATGAAGATTGGCAATGTCTGTGTGAGAGAGAGCACAGCTAAGGTGAATCAGTGAGTATTTGAATCATACATCCTGCTGATCTGATCAATTTCTGGTGAATTTCCTCTGTACCAGGCTCTAAGCTAAGGCCCACCCCTGAGACAGTGGGAATGGGGATGGGGATGGGACTACTGTGAGGACACGAGGGTCATGGGGAATTGGTTTACCACACATATTTATTTCTTTTCCTTCACAAAAATATGCTTGCTAAAATGTGGTGGCTCAGCTCCTTCTCCTGACTTACATCCAGAAATCCAAACCTGACATCAGATGTTTTTAGAGAAACTAGAGGAACCAAGAGCAAATACCTGCTAATACTGACCAACCAGAAATGAGGATCTCCTCACAATGAAAAGCCCAGATCACTTTTGATCACCTTATGTTTCAGCTCACCAGGTGGCATGCCCTGTCCATGCACACAGGATGACAGTCTGTTAGTGTCTCTTTCTTAAATATATCCTTACGTTCACAGTAGGTGGAAATTTGAGGAAACCCTCCAAACTAAAGGACAGAGAATGAACCAAACAAACAAATCCAAAGAAAACTAGAGAATTCCATAAGAGGGTTCAACGGAGAAGAAAACCATGTAATAACTAAAGAAATATGTCAGAAAAATCTCCAGAAGTGTAGGATACAGCAATCTCCAAATTGATATGTCGAAGTATCAGAAGACCAGGTATAAGAAGATGGTCCCAAGTCTTTCAGGAAGGGAGGAAAAAAAAAGGCAAGAAACTAAAGGAAATGATTACCCTGATATCAGTGGAAGCAAAGCTTTAGATTGTTCTTGACAGCAATGCCTTCAGAATGCGGAAGGAAATGGACCTTCACGTGAGTATTTTATACACAACCGAAGTACAGAATACATGTGAAGCAGAATAAAGACATTCTTACAATTCAGGAATTTTACCTTTAAAAAGCCAAATCCAAAAAGGTTTACCTCCCATTCTCAGGAATGTCCTCTAGGATGTAGTCTAGGAAAAGAAAGAAAGAAAGAAAGAAAGAAAGAAAGAAAGAAAGAAAGAAAGAAAGAAAGAAAGGAAAAGAAAGAAGGAAGGAAGGAAGGAGAAGGGAAGGGAAGGAAAGGAAGGAAGGAAGGAAGAAAGAAAAAGAAAAAGAAAGGAAATCAAGAAATGAGATCTTTGATCCAGGAAAGAGGGGAACCAAAAATTAGAGATCAGAGAAGAGAACCTCCAGGATGTCACACAACCTGCAGAGAGCACTACCAGGAACACTGGGACATTGGACAGAGAGCCTCTTGAGTGAAAATTCTTAAGGAAAGAAGAAGGAAATAAAAGGGAATGAGGATTTGCTTGAAATCACAGGAAGTATTATTAAGACATGTTGGAAAACGTGGAGAAAAGTGTGAGAGGTTCCCAGAAAACCAGGGACATAAAAAAGAGGAAGCAATTATTAATTCTGGGAAAAACAAAAGATTGTAAAAGAAAGGAGGTTGGTCATAATTTACCATTTGGCTCAGTGTATAAGGGCTGATTATTGATTTTGCCAAAATTTATTTTATAAATATGTCACTGGCATAAAAGGAGAGAAATGTGGGCAATGGTGTGGAAAAACGAAGTCCTTATCTCCCATGGCACAAAGTCAATAGATAATGTCTACAACTGATATTTCAAGAAACAGCTGTGTAATATTCAATTATAGAGGTAAACGCAAGGGGAAAGCCCTACAAGTGTGAAGGATGGATGCTTCTGGGGAAAGGGGGTGCATGAGAAATAGGAGATCCCTGTATGTAAACAATACTTTGAACAAGTATTCTTTTGATAAAAAAAATAATGAAATGTAAAATCGAGTTTTTTAAAAAGACAAAGATAGCTGGTGTAGCCCTTAGTGGCCTGACTCTCTTTTTTTCCTTTCAATCCACTGGCCCAGCCATTATCAATTCAAAACCTCAGCTCTTCTCATCATGAACAGAAAAGATAACTTTTAAAATGTGTGACATTTTGAACTTCTTAGTTACACTCTATATAACATCATTCTCCTGTTTTTCCTGACTAGATTTTCAAAAGGTTAAACTTCCTTGGAGAAAGAAAACCAGAATAAGGGCCTGGGATCTGGAGCTCAAGGAAGTGGGGATCATCCTGGTTGGGGTGGCTGTCAGCGCTCGCTAATGTCCTAGGACTGGTTACCACACTGCTCGGAAACACGGAGTCCTGCTCTGTAGATGAAGAAGGAAACCAACACCTTCCTTGTGGGGTACTCACGGACAGTGTGTGCCCATTTTATCTCACTGCAGCCCGAGAAGACCTGGCTACCTACACAAAGTAGGCACCTGCTGAGTACTGATAGGAGTGCAATTTCTAAAGACATTTCGAAATGGAAGCAAGTGGCTGTGGTGATTTGGGTACAGGTTTGCCGAGAAGTTGGGAGCTGGACTGGAAATGCTCTTTCCAAGTTCTGTTCATGCTCAGTCATCTAGACTTTTCTTCCATTCTGCCATAGAAATACAGAATTTAAGGCCATGTGGTTGGGCTGTTGCCATGAGAAGGAACAGCTAGAGAAGAGGCACAGGTCATCAAACCCGTTTTCCAAGGAATGACTTTGTTTTGTAACAGAATTCCCGTCTGACTGCATGGGGTCGCCAGCAGATGCAAGGACTTGAACTTCAAGACATGTTCCCACATTGGAGCTTCTGGTTCTGGAGTGTGGACTATGTCCTGTGGTTGGAATGCCTGTGCCAGTGCCCACCTTGCCTTCTTGAAAGTTCCCCTCCCCAGGCCCCACTTCATAGGTGGGCTGTTATCCCAAAGCCCACTTGGTCAGGATGTCCCAAAGTCACCTGTCGCAGGAGAGGGTGATCAGAGGTCATTCCTCCGGATGCCTGGCCTGCTGCCTTGTCCTTCTCAGATGGGCCAGTCTTGCTGGTGGGGGAGGGGAGCATATAACCCAGAGGGCAGCTGGGAGCTCCCTCAAGGCAGCTTCTGAATGCTCTAGATTTGTAGAATTCCCCAGGGCGGTGGGACAGAAGGGTTGATTTTCCATCAGCAGAGGTTAGATTTGAGAGTTTTTCATTTGTTTCATGAACCAACAGAAGGAATTCTTGGTGGTTAGAATGAACTATGGCCTCTTTTTGTGCCGTCCAAGTTGCCAGGGCCTGTTCTGGAAGGAAAGATGTGTATGACCCCAGCCGGCTACTAGACACAGGAAGCAAGCGGAGGAGTGGCTTCATCTGCAAAATCTGGTTCGGTCCACTCAGGGCAGTTCAGAAGGTTCGGCAAGCCCACTCTGAGAGCCAGACCCTGCCAGATACCGTGTGGGCCCCATCCTTCAGGGATCTTACAAAGAAACGGCAGCGGGAGGGCAGACACATAAATGGGGGTGCTCCTCATGCAGCAAGAGCTACATCAGCTTTGCAGAGGGCGCCGTGGGAACGCAGGAGCCCAGGCAGACCCGAGGTGTTCTATGAGGACACAAGCCACTTGTGTAGGGACACAGGAGAGCTAGCCTCCCCACGGCCTTGTGCTGGGGAGCCTAGAAGGGATTTCCTAGGGGCTGACTCTGTCTTCCTTTAGCTCCCCGTTCTTCTCTAACCTCAAAACAAACTGTCAAAAGTTCATAAAGATAATGGGTCCATTTTTAAAAAAGATCCTATTTGTATGAGAGAGAGAAAGAGCACGAGAGAGAGAGAGAGAGATCACAAGCAAAAGGGAGGGGCAGAGGGAGACTCAGACTCTCCACTGAGCAGGGTCCCCACTGTAGGACTCGAACCTAGCACCTGGGTTCATGACTTGAGCAGAAGGCAGACAGACGCTTAACTGACGGAGCCACCCAGATGCCTGATAACGAACCCACAGTATTACAGCCTGGATTGAGCCAGGTACTGAAAGACAGTGTGGAGAAGCCAAAATGGGTTCCTGGGGGCAGGGACTGTACCTCCTCTTCCTCCTGTCCTCTCAGCCATCCCATCCCCTGTGAAGCTTTCCCATCCCCTCCCTGATGCCCCTTGCATGCCAGTGACCTCTGTTACAGCCAGGAGCAGTCATTCCCCTATCCCAACTCTCCCTGAAATAAAATCTATTTCTTCCTCCGTTGTTCTTGAAGGCTAAGGCCTGGTGGCCAGCTCTGGGTATAGCGCCAGCCATACAACAGGTGCCTAGTAAATACCTCTTGCTTGGTGATTTCCATATACATTTGGGGGGATGACCTACCATGTACTTTGTGAGGCAGCGTGGTCACTGAGAAGATGCAGGCCACTGTGCCACTTATAGAAGTCGGGCAACCTTGACCCGTCATTTAACTTCTCTGAGACTCAAGTTCCTCATCTGTGAAATCATGAGGGTAATACCTACCTTCGCGGACTGATGTTAGCATCCAGCAAAGCAGGGACTGCAGAGCACATAGGCATACAGTTGGCACATAATAATAGCTCACTAAATGCTAATTTCCTTTCTCCCTTCTTTACTGAACAAATGGTTGGTGGGTGAACGAAACTGAGGTCAGTGTGGCTCACCAGTTGTTCAAAGTGCAGAACTAGTGAACTCAAAGCTCCCCGCATTGCTTTTTCTTTCTGGCAGGAACACAAATATTTGTGATTTTATATTTAATGCGAGGAGCAGCTGAGCTGAGTGGTTAGGAACCCAAGGCTCTTGGAGTGGACTTCTTGGACCTGAATCCCATGTCCACTACCAGTTGTATGACTTTGGACAAATGACTTCACCTTCTTGGCTCCCAAGTTACTCGTTTGTAAAACAGAGAGATAATAGTAGCATTGTTATCATGTAGCTATTACTTTCATGAGGACTGACTCAGTTAAAATCTTTAAAGCTCTCCGAACAATGCCGAGCACAGAGTTAAGGGCTATGTAAGTGGTTGCTATGTTACTGTTCTTCTTTTGTGTGTCTAAAATGTTTTATAATTAACTAATTAAGCCTGGTTATCAGATTCTCAAATAGAACAATTAAATGTGGGACTATGAGGGCATTTGTTCAGGAGGCAGAACAGGACCCCCTTGGCACAAGGACCATTCTCCAGTGGCTGCCCTCACCTTCTGCTCTCCTCCCGTGGCCGCCACCCCAGTCGCTCAGAATCATGTCTACTTCCACTCTGACTGACGGTGACATGGTTTAGGCCCTGTAATCTTTCTCGGACTATTTCTGGAGTCCCATACTTGCCCTTCTCCATAGAACCTCACCTCCAAAGCTCCTTACTTCCTGCTACTTAATCCATCTTCCTCCTCTTACACTCTGGTCACTATTACTCTCTTGCTGTACTACCTTCAGTGGCTCACAGCTACCTGCCCGATCAAGTTCAGAATCTTCTACCTGGCATTTGAGTCCTCCTGTCTGACCCACACTCTCTTCTGTGTCTTCTAGACCACTGGCTGGTTGACCTGCTCCATACTCCCTGGAATGAACACAGACGATGACGAGATCCCCAGCACAGGGGGATGGCCAAGGGCTGCAGACAACAAAGGGTGAAGACTGGTCAGAGGGACTGCATTTCCCAACTGCTCTCCTCTGCTTCCTTCCCCTCCTGGGCTTGCCACCAATTCTAAGCCCAAGAGCGGTGCTGCTGGGTGTCAGGTCCTCTGTGACCCTAGGCAACCCTACAGGGGAATCTCAGGACCGGCCTGATCGCTGTGTGACCTCTGAGGACTGAGCTCAGCCTTCGACATTCTGCCCTGTGTCTGGGACATGGATGTTCAATCCTCACAATAAAATGATAAAGACAACAAACATTTGATATGCTATATTCCTGGTTCTGTGCTGAGAACTCCCCATTTCACTTAACCTCACACTAAAATGAGGAGATAGATAGGACTATTGCCCCATTAACAGAAGAGGACATTGAGCTCAGAGAAGCCAAGTAATTTGTCCCTAGTCACACAGCCAGGAATTAGAGGAGCCAGAATCTGAAGCTCCGTTATCTGACTCCAGCCCACGGGGCTAACTGTGGTGCTTTAGAGGAGAGCACGGAGTGAAGACAAGGGGGAGATCAGGCTCAAGGGAAGGCTATTGCCTCTAAGGCAGAGAAGGAGAAAATAGGGCACTGTGCAGTGACTGGGGAAGGGCTAGCTGAAGGGACAGCATCAACTGAGGGTTGGAGGAGGCCCGAGGCACAGGCTAGGGGTCGGCCTCGAAGGAGGCTATGGCGGAGAGAAGCAGCTCATTCCACACGGCCTCAGAGTCCTGCATTCATGGACAAGAAAAGTTATTTTCAGTAAAGGGCAGGAAATGAACTGGGTGTGGGTGGCGTGAAGGGGTTCGGTCTCCTCCACGTGGGGACAGGCCCAGGGCATCTCCTCAAGTTGAAGGACAGGCCTGCTAGAAAGACTCCCTTGATCTTCCCCCTCCACGCGCTCGCCGGAGGAGAACACTTCTGGAACAGAGCTTGGTCTGTCCTTTGTCCCAGCCTCTGGTTGTCAGCTCACCTTGTCCCACCAAAGCACCCTGCAGAAAAGGATGGGGGCAGGGACTCTTCTCCCCTCCTTTTCTGGGGACGCTCAAAGGCCTGGCGGGAAGCCGTCTTCTAGCGGGTACGGGGTAGCACCTTGCACACAGCGCCCCTCCGCGACCCAGCTTGCCCTCCTGTCACAGAAGTCCCTTCACCCCGGCGCTGCGGCCGGCCCGGAGCGGGAGATGCCCTCAGCAGCTGGCACATCTCACAAGGCCACGCAGCGAGCCTCCTGCAGGGGAGCTCAGCGCTCTTGGCCACGCTGGACAGTGAGTTATTGCTGCCCGTTATCTCCAGCAGCAGGTGGAGGCGTCCTGGGCTGCTCCTTCCTGCCGAGCCAAGCCACACAATACTTACCGGCTCAGATGAATAAGGTAACCAGCCCTGTCACCGCACAGCCGAGGCATCTCTTGCCCAGGGTTTTGGTGGTGGTGGTTTGTTTTTTTGTTTTCCCCTCCTTTCTTTCTTCATTATGTTTGTAATTTTGTTTTATTATTTCCCATTGGAAAGCCGTGAAATGAAAATGATGCAATCTACTGCTGAGAAATAATGTCGTGCTCCAGTCCTTTTCCAATAAGCCCTGAGGTGTGCGCTGTGACGGCTTCATTAAATTAGTCGGCTCCATGGCAAATGGGAAAGCGCTCGGAGCTTCGGAGGGTGCTAATCCGAGTCGGGCTGCCCGAGACCTCGGACCACCAGGGAGCCTGTGAGGTTTGGCTCTGAGTGTTGGAGAGAAGAGGCTCCCGCCTGCCCCCTGCGAGGCCCCAGAGGCCTCCGCGTCCACGCAGCTGCTAGACTTGTCCTGGAACCCTCAAACCTTCACTGTCTCATCTGGGAGCCTGCCGCTGCCCAGGCTGTGGTCGCCTGCTGAGGGAACGGACAGGTTAGGGCACTGGGTCTCCAGGGGTGTGTGGTGGGCAGTGGCTCAGCGTGTGGAGTGGGGGAAGGAGGGGGCCTTAGATCTGTAGAGGTAAGCCACATGGACCAGAGATCAAGGGCGAGCCTGTCCGTGAAGGCCAGCCAGGACTCACGCTGCCAGCTGCCGGGGAAAATGCCCGAAATTCTTGCAGATGAAAGGCAGGCGCTGCCCGTCTACTCTTCTATCACCATCCCCCAGAGTTTATGAGAACAGTTTCTCTCTTGCTGGGCTCTATGGCAGTATTAAAGATTTCCATTACTGATAGTTCTTTCCAGTTAGCACTTTCAGTATTAAATTCTGTCATTACGAAGTAAAATATGCATGATCCCTAAATCTATGGGTATTATAACAAGATTTCATTGTTATAAATTTGTCTTCTTGGTCCTCCGTTTCTGTCTTTGCTGTCTTTTTAAAGCCCTAATGTCTGATAGCTATAGCCAGGAGGTAATTAGGAAGTGGTACTAAAGAATCAGAGGCTTATTCTCTCACTCATTCACAGAAATTTATTGAGTGTCTGCACTAAGATATGGTGTCCCACAGCCAGCAGGAAAGACAGTGGTGACAGCTAATTACAACACTAAGGAATTTTGGTCTGAGCGGATATAGGCAGCCCCCTCCCACACACATATGTAAATATTGTATAAAATACAATAAAACAATTTGAAATTGCAGCTGCACTTGAAAGGAATGGGAAATCCCAGATTTAAAAAATGAGTGCAAATTCAAAGCCAGGGTGGTGAGTGTGAGCTGAAGGGGAACTGAATCCAGATGGCTGGGGTTCCAACCCCAAGAAGAGGCAAGATGTGAAGGCCACGGACTCCTGGGTGGCTGGGACCAGAAACAAGACCCTACATACAGTTGGTGGCTTATAAGGGTAATAGTCCCCACTCACCAGCTGGGCGAATGGTGATGGGATGACAGCAGGACAATAACTGGGGTAGGGAAAAGATAATTTGCAAAATATCGGAAATCAAGCTGGTGCCAAGTGTAGATGTGGGGTCCAAATTCCCATTACTTTTATAGAGTGGAAGCCACAATCAGAGAAATCAATGTATAAACTAGTTTAAAGTCAATGAGAACCAACAGAGGCAGACTCAAACCTTCCCTGACAAATGCCTCCACAACCCAGCCACCTGGGATGCCCAGAGAAAATGATTCCTGTTGAAGATGAGCTCACACGAAGGAATTGCACGGCACATAAGGAAATAAACTGGCAAGAGAGCAAGGCTCAGATTCGATATGCCCACCAGCTTGATCACCTATGCTGCTTCCAGGATTATCCAAAAGCTCCCATTTCTGCCCGTCCACTCGATATCATCATCCTTCCATCTCTAATCCAGACACTTGAGCATGCCCAGAGCCCCTGCCTCTTTTCTTTCCAGTATATATAAAAAACAAATGTATAAAAATCCCTCCCATTTAATTTGCACAAACACCAGTAAGATAACTTAGCAGCCCCCCCCCTTTTTTTTAAAGATTTTATTTATCTGACAGAGAGTGAGAGTGCAAGCAGGGGGAGCAGCAGGCAGAGGGGGGAGGCGGAAACAGGTTCCCTGTGGATGCTGAGATCATGACCTGAGCTAGAAGCAGACATTTAACTGACTGAGCCACCCAGGTGCCCCCTAGCAGCCCTTATTGTTTGTATCTGAGTCCACTAGCCAGATGTGATCCAAGGTGACGGGGCTTCTGTCATACCTGGTCACCTCCTCACTGGGCAATGTGGTGAGGCTATTCCAGGGTAGTGATCCCAAGCTTGGGGTCTCAATTTTGTGAGCCTTTAGAATATGAAGAGTGTAGGTCCCTTCTGTTTTCATAGTCTGATGTCATTTGACAAACTTTTACTTTCACCTATGACTACTGGTGGCCTACTGAGCAAGCTATTCCAGATTGATGAAATTTGGCACCAAATTCAATGATCAAGTTGACTGAGGGCTCTGTTCAGCATCCACTGAAAGACTTGACCACAGGCAAAGCTTGACCACACTCAGTCAGCTATGCAACTGCAGGCCACGATAGAGCAGGTCACTGTCCCGTGAGGGCCTCGTCAGCATTGTCTTGTGCTGGGGGAGTTTTGGAACTACTGTTATTTCTGCTTTCAAATTGTAAATTACTCTTGCTTTGGCCTCACCACCAACAGCTTAGTGAACAGGTAACTCTACATGGTTGTCAGGATTCCTGTTTGTCTCATCAGAGTTGTCACCCCTACAATCGGCTAGAGGAGCCTTAAGACATATGCCCTATAGCTCACATGGGAACCGTCCACATCTCCATTAGTGGATTGTTGTCCACGTGCTGCATTATTATCCCAAGACCTTTCACTAGTAAGAGGGAGGTCGGAAGGATGGCTGAAGTCAATGGCATTGCTGAGGACTAGCTCGTTGGCCACATCAAAGCAGCCCAGATAAAAAATGTTTGTCTTCCTGGGATGTTTCCCCATTTCCTTGGGTGATCGAGAAGGGACTTAGAGCCTCCTACACTCTGTAACTTTTTAGGGGTAGTAAAATGTGAGTAAAGTTACTTCATTTTGGGCAAGGAAGAGTTTTTCCAATCATCCATTTAAGAAAGCTTTCACTGAGAGCTTAATGTGCCCAGCCCAGTGGTGGGAATAAGGCAAGCAACAGCCTTGCTGCCACCAGGGAACTCAAGGACAGGCAGAGACACAGACGGAGACTAAGAATGGGCGAGGGCATCGGGTCCTTGGGTTCTCTTAGTGCGGTGCCTGTTTCCCCTACTCAAGGGAGGGGTGCTGTTGAACCTATCTGGACTTTCCTTCTCTGCAAGGCCAGATAAACCCTGTGGACATAGCTCAAGGAACCATCCGACCTCTTCTTCAATAGATGTCTTTATCTATCCCATGGCCTCCTCTCCTTTCCATAGCGGGGAATGAAATAACCCCACAAAAGAGCCAAATCATAACTAAAGAAGATCATAAGAAGATAGTATAAACAAATACAACCTGTAGAGAAGATTCTGGGTGTGCACACTCGGCCTGTGACTTCCTACCCTGCAGTAGTCCTCAGTAATGATGAGCTTGAACATGGCCCTCACTGAAGGCTTTCTGGATGGAGAGGAGACAGACACCTGTGTAGGGCCTAGTAGTTACTGTGACAACCAGAATCCAAAATGGCTCCCAATGATTCCACCTCCTGGCATCAGCTCTCTTGTGTAATTCCCTCCCCTTAAGTGTGGACCGAGCCTAGTGGTTTGCTTATATCTCATAGAAGGTGGTAAAAGCAATGGACAGACTATTGTGAGATTAGGTTCTAGAAGACGGTAACTTCCATCTTGCTGGCATCCTCATCTCTTGCACCTGGACTTGCTTGCTCTGGTCAACTGAGTGGGTAGGCTGGAGAGGCCTGCATAGCACGGAGCTGAGGGCGGCTTCTGGTCAGCAGGCCGTGCGAACCAAATGCCGCCAACAAGTACGGAGTGAGCCTGGGATAGAGCCTCTTGGTTGAACCTTGAGATGACGAGGGCCCCTGACAACACCTTGACTGCAGTCTCTTCAGTCGCTCTGAAGCCGGGGATCCCACGAAGCTGTGCCTAGATTCTTGGCCCATTGAAACTGTTTGAGAACAAATATGTGTCGCTTTAAGTTGCTGTTTTGGGGGGTGTCATTTGTCACTCAGCAGCAGATAACTAAGACCATTCCCAAAGAGCTTGTGGCAAATGAACCTCGGCAAAGAATGTAGGGGCTTATTTTGGGAATTTTTCAACTATGTGGATTGGTTCTTTTTTCTTTTTTCTTTAAAGATTTGTATTTATTTATTTGAGAGAGAGAGAATGAGCATGGGCTGGGGGAGGGGCAGAGGGAGAAGCAGGCTCCCGGCTGAGCAGGAAGCCAGATGTGGGGCTCAATCCCAGGACCCTGAGATCATGAACTGAGCTGAAGGCAGAGGCTTAACCCACTGAGCCACCCAGGTACCCCTGGGTTGGTTCTTTTCTTAAACCCTAGCTAATAAGAGTGGACAAACACAGTACCCAATTCCCAGGACACAGTAGGGATTTATTAGAGTAAGAAACACCCTGCTAGTGGCCATAGACTATAAAGCCACGAGGGCCCACGGAGACATTTAGGGCAGTGGTTCCAACCAGAAAGTGGAACGGGGCATCAGAATCGGCTGAAGAGGGGCGCCTGGGTGGCTCAGTGGGTTAAGCCTCTGCCTTCGGCTCCGGTTGTGATCTCGGGGTCCTGGAATCGAGCCCCACATCTGGCTCTCTGCTCAGCGGGGAGCCTGCTTCCCCCACCCCCCGCTCCTGCCTCTCTGCCTACTTGTGATCTCTCTCTCTCTGTCAAATAAATAAATAAAATCTTAAAAAAAAACAACTATTAAAAAAAAAAAAAAAGAATCAGCGGAGGAGTCTGGACCCCGCTGGGATCTCCTGAAGCAGGAACCTGGAGCCCTGAACAGACATGATTTCTCCAGGTAAGAGACTGTAATCCTGGGTAAGAACCACGGATCTGCTCTTGTTCCCCAACGTAACGTACTGGGAGATGAAGGGCCAGAGAAGTTGTGCGTCTTTTTAAGCTCACACGGCCTGTCATGGCAGCCAGCGTCCCCTCTGAATGGAGAACTCAGCTCAGCGCGGTGCTAACAGTAGTGGAAACAAAGAGATGCACAGAGAAAACTTCTAAGGTTCCTTTATTTGTTTTGAAAACAACCTCTATTCTTTCTCTCTCAATTTAGTCCCGGCCTCGTCACAAAAAATGCTTTTCTCCTTGGCCTCCTCTGTAGGAAAGGGAACAACGTAACACTCCCCGTGTGAGCTCTCTCCCCAGATCTCAGGCAGGAGCCGACCAGGCCAGGACTGGAATAGAACAGCATGGAGAACACGGGTATCTGTCTCTGAGCCCCACTTGGCTTGCAATCCCTTCCTCCATCCTCCCTGAGACATCTGCTCCTGCCCGGGGGCTCTGCCTCCACCTCCCAGTTCAGATCATCTACGGAAGCTGTGGGCTGCTTGTAGCCTGATTTCCAGTCTGCTTGGCATCCGGGGAAACGGCACCCACAGCTCCACTGGTTCGGGCTCGGGTCCTCAAGAGCTCAGCAGGTCCCAGTGCTGGCTCAGAAGTGATGACTCGCACGGGTTGACCACGATTTCCCTGCTATTCTCAGAGCCATCACCAAACATGTCCGTGTCTAGGCAGAGATGGGACGCGATGTGTTCAATGCGGGAACCAGTCTTGGTCCATTGCTGAGGAGACGGAGAGGAGAGAGCATGAACCAGGATTCTCTGGCTAAGGGCCCAGGTTCTACCCATGATGTCAGAAGTTCTACAACAATTAGGCATGTTTACAGCCCATGGCTAGGGTCGCCCAGAGACTTGACTTTCATGGTCTCACGGAGGAATAAAATCGCAACTAATTGCTTTTCTAGGCATTGCTGTTGGTTTTTGGTTTGTTTTTTGTTTTTGGATAAAAAAGTAAAAGCAAAATCAGTATGTCTGGTAGGAAAACTCATTAGAAGGTAATAACTTTCCAAGCAACAGGCCAGAGAACAGGAAGCACGTGAGTCATGGGAACAACCAAAGAAACAATGTGCGGTCAGTGTCTGCACATCGGGAAGATGTGGGAGCGAGCGGGGGAGGGGCGCAGGAGGGCAGTGGGGCTTCTGGACAGCACCCGAGGCCAGCAGCCTGGACTCCTCCATAGCCGTTCGGCACACAAAGGACCCAAACAGAGAGAGGGGTCTTGTGCCGCTGCCCCCTGAGACTTTACCTCACGTGACAAAGAAGGAGGGGACAAACATGGTTTGGGGAGCTACCACGGCACAGGGACAAAGGCCCACTTCCGTTAATCTCTCTCAACAGCTGCTCCGTGTGGTGGGCTTCATCACCTCCATTTCAGAGAGGAAGGAAACCAAGTCCAGTCACACGGCCGGTGAGCCAGACAATGGCATCTGAATGTCTGTCTCTCTAATGCCAATGCCCAGTGAGCAGGTGACTGCATGGGGTCAACAGCTTAGGCCCGACAGGGCACAGGGCACACCCAGAGTGGACATCCTGCCAGGGCCCAAGGCCCCCCTTCATCCTGCGGTCCTGAAGGCTTTGCCCCTATGCCTTCCTGCTCAGGGATGCCAGGTTGCTGTCGGCACTGGACAGGCAAGTACAAGGTGCGCATGCCCACTGGGGCCCTGCCAGTCCACAGGCATCCAGGGCCAAGCTGACCGCTGCTGCTGGTGCCCCTGCCCTCATCCCCTAACCAGAAGGGCCTCTTTCTGATCAGCCCCTCCACCTCTAGAGTTTCTCTCTGGTCTTGCACACGAGACCTGGACCTACACGGGACTGCCTGTCACTGAAGGCGACCACGCCCTGTAGGCACCCGCCGATCTCTCACCTGCTTGTCATCTCCGTTCTTGCAGAGGACAAGAACCACCGGGGCGCCTGGGAACACAGTGAGGACGGACAGGCACAGCTCCTCCTGGAGGATCTGCTGCGTGTATGTGAAGGCCCATATCTGGAGGGGAAGAGGCCAGAAGTTTCACATTAGGATCCTTGGAAACCTCGTGAGACACATCTGGGATTATGTGAGAATTAGAGTAAAAAGCACTGGAGGTCCCAGCAGGAAGAGACTGTCAACAAGGTCGCCTTGGAAAATGGGACCACTAGCCAGAAACTCCCAAGTCATGTCCCCATTGAAGTCTCCATCCCCACACCTGGGAAGGGACCAGCCTGGGCACACAGGCCACCTCTGGGGGCTGCTGAACAATTCTGGGCTTGAGGCGGGGAAGCCTGAACAATGCTCCAGCCCAGCCGTGGGGTCTCTAGTTTCTCTGTTTGGATGTGTGTCCATTGCCCACCCTTGACAGTGCAAGCAGCTGCGCGGCAGGCCACCCCCAGCTGTCTTTAGAACGTTCCTTCTTTGAAAAGGAGTCCAATCAGTGGCTTGAGAACAGGAGTGTTATCGTAAGAGGCAGATGTGAGGACGGAGGTAACAGGGAGTGTGCCGAGGGAGGGAGTGGAAGAAGAGCAGAGGGAGAGCAGGTCACGGGACAGAACATGATCCCCACAGATGCGTGCACGCCAGCACTCCAGGAGAATAGAACATTGGGCCCCAGAGCCCCTGCAGGGAGGGAAGCTGAGAAAGTCCATGGACAAGGAGTGTGGGGAGAGGAAAGGGGCATTTCATCTGAGGGTCATTGCAAAGAATGTTTCTCCATTATTCCATGCAATGCCAGAGATCAGAGAGCGACAAGCTGCTAAGGCGCCCAAAGTATTTCGAGTTCTTAGGTCAGAAGGACAAAAATGGAAGCCTCCATAAGGTCTCTTCCAGGCTGTAAGTAGGAGCCTTACCATGGGGCAAAGAAGGTGACCGGTGAATTGGATACCCTGGGGAGAGCTGCAGAGGAACCGTCAAGTGCCGGACACCTTCTCCACTCCACGCCTGCTGGCCAGCTGACCCTCAGCCTCTGGACCAGGCCACTGGTCAGCTACTTCTCCTTGGCCCGAGAATGAAAAAAGGGCCCCTTAGCTGGGGCCCTTACTCTAGGCCCACGTGTTCCTTAAGCGGACTGTTGTCACGTGCTCCTCATTCTGCACATTCTCTAGCTCACGGCAGCCCCCCTCTGGCCCCTGCATCCCTCCTGACTTCCGCCATCTGGTGACATCTTCGATGTTCTTTCTGTGCCCTGGCCTGTCCCCCTCCTTGCCTCCAGGCTTGCATCCTTCTGCTGCCTCACCGGACCACCTGGAAGCAGAACCCTGCCTCTCCTGATCTGGGACCTTCTCTGTCCCTGACGCCTGGATGGTGCCACCAGCCCAGGGGGAGCCACTGTCCTGCATGTGTATTCTCATGTCCCTTTTCAAACTGCCAGTGTTGGAAGAAGACCTAGACCAGAAGGGACTCCCTGGGGGATGAGGGGATGGAAATATGGATGGATAAAACACCGGCTGTGAGCTGAGAATTCCTGAAGCCTAGGGATGGCTACAGGCTACTCTTCCATCTAGTTCTAGATCTATATCTATTTAAATTTTTTAATACTAAATGTAATGAAATGTGCTCCTTGGGACGTATCAAGAAGTTCTCCTCCGGACTTGAACAACACCATGCTATGCATGCCATTTCCTTCCCTCCAGGATTAGCTGAAAGGGAAAGTGTCTGTGTGCACAGAGGTGATGCAGTAATCACAAGCTTGTTACCGATGGCCAGCATTTCCTGAGCACTGACTATGTCTAGGCGCTGTACTGGGGGCTTAGCACAGATGACTTTAGTCTTCATAAGAATCTTGTCCTTCATAAGAATCCCAAATAGGTATTATTATTATCGTTCCCGTTCTGCATGACGAAAGGCTCACAGAAATTACACAATTCTCTCCGACAGACTCTCTCTGGCTCCTTTGCTGTTGCTGCTCCCAGAGTCCCAGCTCCTTCTATCCCAGTTTAATCACAGGTAATGCCTGTCCCTGAGCTCCCTCTTCTGGGTTGTAAACAAGAACACTATAGATCACCTCCACCTCCACAGCAGAGAGCCAGCCAGTTCCCACTGGCAGCCCCACAAGACCGGGAACAAAGGTCACACCTTGTGTGGGGGATGAGGGAAGGGGCAGCCAAGAGAGCAGGCCCCTCCCCAACATGGATGGGCACTGGGGAAGTGTATGAACGGAGGCCCGCATTCTACAGACTCCGCATCAGAGGGGCACACACAGCTGGCTTCCCGGGCCTGCTCCCCTCTTCTCCCCACCCTGGCTCCATGCCCCATCATCAGCTCCCCTATATGCTTACCCACGCTCGCTTGGCCACTCTCCTTTAAAAGCCCCCTTCGGGCCTAAGTGTGTGCTAGGGGCACAGTCTGCCCTCCGGAGATCCATGCAGGGCCTGATATCAGGCTAGGGCCATCTGGATGGGGGATTCTGGGGCTCTGGTCTTTAGGAGTGTGATCTAGAAGGTGGGAGCTGGTCTTGGGTGCGTGTCCAGAGAATTCCGTACAGGAAGGGGCGAGAGAGGCCTGAAGCCCAGGCCCGAGTCCAAGGGCAGGTCTGTCAGGGAGCCCGCTGCTGCCCGGGCCCACCATACAACCGGCCTCAGCTTTAGATTTCTGCCATTGTCGAGAAATGAGCCTAAACAGTCAGAGATGTGGCAAGAAGGTAAGGTCCATCTCTCTGACCCATTACCCCCCACAGCTGCTGTGAGCCATGAATTAGCATTTAAAAAATAAATCCTGTAATTATTTTGATTACTACAATATACTGGCTCTGCATATTTTATGTTAAAAGCATTAATTAAACATAAACACTTGAAATATACCACAATTTCTGAAAATCTCATCTTGGCATTTCTTCTTTTATAAAAACCCAGGGGCTTTAAACACTGGACGTGCTGGGGGTGCTGTGACGGTGGGAGGGGAGTGGTCCTTCTTTTGACATCTGAGACGCGCCACCCACTAATGCCTTTCGGGAAGGAGCGCAGATGGTACCCGGGTGGGGCCGGGCTCGGAAGAAATCACCTTAAGATCCCCAAGGGGAGAAGGCGCACAAGCAGAGAGGGGGGATGGAAGCCTTTACACCAAGTGGACTTTCCATTAGCTGGTGCTTTACTGGCAGTGAACTAATTCAGTCTCACAATTTCTCAGAGGAACACAGCTCTCTAGCCACATCTGCAAGACAGGAGCGAGGGAAGCAGAACACAGAAGCAGGTGGGGCAGGGAGCGATGAGAGGTTCTCCGATTCCCACTCTGCAGCCTGTCAGGCTTCCAGAATGGCCTGTGATGAATGGGTTTATTAAATGAATCCCAGAGTCAGAAATGGATTCAGGAAGGTAACAGGGGCTGCTCAGGGTGGCCCGGCAGAGATCAGTGTACACTGGGCCATGGGCTGACTGCTTCATTAGGGGGGTCTGGCCAACTCACAGCCCTCCCCGGCCCACAAGTGCACAGACACGGCCCTACCCACGGGAGGTAACCCAGAGGCGGCATGGGCAGCCTCACCCTCTCACGGATACGCCAGTAAGGGGCTGAGGAGAAGGTTCACTCCTAGTCCTCTAGCTCCTTTGCTCCTGCCCTGGAAGAGGGGAGCTGATGATGGGGCGGGGTGGTCCAGGCTGGACAGGTTAATGGCCTTCTGTGCTTAGCGGGAGTCTCTGAAGGACAGCCCCTGCGTGTAGAGGAGGGAGCAGCCTGGCAGGTGGGGGCGGGAGACTCCTCTGTGGGCAATGCCCAGCCAGCTGCGTCTTGAGGGCTGGGATGAAGCAGGCCGCAGCACCCATCCTGGCAACAAGCACCCAGCCTGGGGCGGCAGCTCTCGACTGGGCTGATCTTGCTTCTGTTTTCTATCCAACCATCCGTCCATCTGTCTGTCCACCCACTATGTGCCAATGTTTGGAGGCCTTTTTTTGATTTGGAGGCATGATTTTCTGATGGCTATGACTGGAGGGAGGGTTGTGTTACTGGTACCCAGTGGGTGGGGCCAGAGACGCTGGCAAACCCCTACAGTGCCCAGACAGTCCCCACAACACAGAATTATCTGGTATCAATGCCAACAGCGCTGGGGTTGAAACACCATTGCCTCGTGGGAAGGGCCTGGTCCCTGGAAGCGGAAGGCCCGCCATTCCTCCTGTCTGACCCAGGTAGCGCGGGTCCGCCTCTCTCAGCCTCGCTTACCGCATCTGTGAGACGGCGGGGCCAGCAGGACAGGGCTCGGAGGGCCTTGGGATAACTAACCCAGATGAGGCCTGTGGAACCCGCAGCCCAGTGGCTGGCTCCGGCACAGTCTCTGGGGACAGTGCTTTGGTGACACGTGGGAGGAGCTGTGGTTGGGTGAGGGGACAAACATTCACACGTGGGGAGAAGGCAGGGGCTGTGTTTTCATGAACACAGAAGCCTGAGTCAGTTACTGATGGTCGTGAGCAACCCGTCCACACGCTCTTCTATGTGGGGAACTACACTCGATGGGGAAATGACCCCAAATGCCAAGCAACACTGCTGGGTGTGTTGTGGTTAGATGGGCAAACTGGCTCACTTCTGAGGGCCTCCGGTTCTAGATGCTTCACATTCACCCTCACAGTGATCCTGCGAGGCGAGTGTCACTTCATGGAAGGGAACAGAGAGCGGGGGTCAGTCTGGGCAACGCCAGGAGCAGACCACGTGGCTGACTATGAACACGGGCCTCTCGGTGCGATTGGACCTGAGCTGAGAGCATCTGGGGCCACCACTGGCCTTGAAGAACTTAGGTCACACTGACAGGCCTTGAAGAATTTAGGCCACACATGTCCCCGCAGCCCTCTTCAGACACGGTGTCTGCAACAAACGAGAGGGAGCAAGCTACACTTTAGTCCAGCCAGGCTCTTGGTGCGCCCAGTTCCCAAAGGACCATACAAACACACCGACTGCTGTGCTGGGGACAGTGTCAGCTGCACAGACACAGAGTGCTGCCTCTCACCGCTGACCAGCAGCAGCAGGGAGACCCAGCGGGCTCAGAGACATGCTGCCTGCCTTTGACTGGGACCCTTGCTGGACTCACTGCTGGGGTCTTTTATTTCTGGTTCATCCTATCCCTTTGCCCCAAGCTGTCAGGATACACTTTATATGCATATGATTAAAACCCCACACCCAGTAATCTGTCGTTGGGTCCTCTGCCAAGCTGGGGAGTGGCTGCTGGGCCTGGAGAAGGAGGTCCACCTTCTCTCGCCCACCCAGATGTCCAGCTGCCCACATGCATCCTTCCCAAGCCAGGAGCCCAAACTGCCCGGAATGCAGGTAGATGAACACACTGTGAAGTTTTCCTCCCTGTCTTTAAATTGGGGATAGCAGTGAGACTGGTGCACCTGTCTTCCTTCCATCTTTCACACACATAAATTTTCCCAGAGAATCCAATAAAGTTAAGGGGAAACTCGTTAACCTGGAGGCTTCTTGGGCTTAGTGGGTTTGCAAACTGATGATGTATTTCTCTTGTACTCCACCCAAGGCAAGAGCCTGCCCTCGTCTTCCGTACATAGCAAGATTAAACATTTTGTTCCCAAGGTTGACAAGCTGGCCAAGGAAGAGAAGTAAGACTTCTCTTACTCTCAAGGAAGAGGGGTAGGGGTGGATGGGCTGGGGGTGGAGCAGGGGCGTGAACCTGCATCTGAGGCCGAGGTCTGATTGTCTCCTTTCAGCAATGAGGACACCGACGTGAGGTGGGGGGACACACTCCTGAGAGCACGTAGCCAGCGGGAAGCACAACTCTGAGCTGTTGGCTTAGAACCCCGTGATTTTCTTTTACTCCAGATATCTGGGAACCCTGGAATCCTCCACCCAAATGGCCTGAACTGGACTGCAGGATCCGTGTAGATCTTACCCTGCGTCAGTCCTCCCAAAGGCAGACTGAGTCCCTACAACACACAGCTGGGCCCAAAAGGGACTATTTAGAAGAGAGTGACCGAGGTGGATATGCAGGCTGGGAGTGGGGAGACAGGAAGTAGAGGGGAGCAGGCCCAGGTTGGAAGCCGGTGCTGTGTGTGCTCCCCACCCCACCCCCACCCTGCTCTGGTAAGGAGTCCAGAATGTGGGCCTCCACTCATATCTTCCCCAGTTCCCATCAATGCTGGGGAGGGGCTTGCTGTCTGGCCTGCCCCCTCCCCAGGCCTGACATGGGGTGTGACCCTCATTTCCCTTCTCATATGGACAGACGAGACCCCTTCTGGACAGGCCAAGAGGCTGTGCAAGAGGAGAAACGAATGTAGGAGGAGCCAAGAAGGCAGTGCAGGGTCAGAGAGAGAGAGAACTCCTGGAGCCCGACCGCGGTGGCAGAAAGGGCTGGCGAGCACAAAGACGGGACTGTCTTTCTTATGCCGGAAGGAGGGAAGCTACTGAAAGGACGAGAAAGGTAAACAGGTCAGCCCTACAAGGGTGTACGCTCACACGCATGTGTAGACGCACATGCACACACATGTACACTCGGGGATTACTCTAACAGAAATAGTTATGTAGATTCCTATCCGTCTAAAGCGGGTTTACACCTTCAAAAAACATGGATGTGCATCCCAGCCCCGCGGTTGGCCATGGGCCGCTTTAGAAGGGAGCTGAGTCTAATCCAGCCCGGCCCCTCCCTGTTCCCTGACACGCAGCCAGGGGCCAGGAGCACCGTGGGCCCTCGCTATCCTCTGTGCAAGCAGGCGGAACATCGATCTCAGAGTCTTCTTCCATTTTCCCAGAATTTACACTCCTGCTGCGCAAACCCAACTGTTCTCTCCAAAGCGAGAAGGAGTGATGGTTGGCCCTATCGTTTAGAAAGGACTCTTGGCTCACTCAAAGACTGTTACTAGGATCACCCTTAGTTTCCCACAGATGACTGCTTTTCCTCCCCTTTCTCGTGCCATTGGAAGATCAGGTGCAATGGGTACTATTACTCTCCAGTCAAATAAAGGCCTGGCATCTTTTGGAGACTGGAGAGCCCCTCCCTGATGCCCAGAGATCCTATGGCTCCCCTCCTTCCACTTCCTTGTGCAGCCAAAGGCATTAAGTACCAGGAAAGCCAATGCTTCGCTGAAGGCAGGTCGAGCAAGCTTCTGTCTCAGAGATCGGGGGGTGACAACATTCTGGCCATTGGGATCCCCTATGAACAGCGCCCACACATGGCTTCAGAAGATAGGGACATGCCTCAGCTCTTCACGATTTATAAAATGCCACTTGAGTAAACAGTGCCGTTCCCAGCCTGTGGCCATCCCTAAACCAGACCGAGGCCTCTGCTGGCTTCCCCTTTTCCTGTCCAGCTCAGGCAGCCCCTCCCAAGTCCTGCTGGAGCTGAGACGGGTCTGGGAAAAGTCAGTGTGAGTGGGAGGCCGGGGTTGCATGGCCTCGAACGCCAGGGGGTGTGTTTCTGAGGGAGGCCACAGGGCCCCCCCCACCCCGAAGGCTGTATTGAGGTGGAGAACAATGGTCTGATGGTGATGTGTCGGCGGGGGGACGAGGGGCAGGGACTAGAGGCTGGGGTTTGAACCTAACACAGTGGTTGCCAATCCGGGTGGTTTTTTTTTTGTTTTGTTTTGTTTTGTTTTTTAACATTTTATTTATTTATTTGACAGAGAGAGATAGTGAGAGCAGGAACATAAGCAGGGGGAGTGGGACAGGGAGAAGCAGGCTTTCCAATGAGCAGGGAGCTCGATGTGGGGCTCGATCCCAGGATCCTGGGAACATGACTGGAGCCAAAGGCAGACACTTAACGACTGAGCCACCCAGGCACCCCCCCAATCTGGGTGGTTTTATTGGCCCTGGGGTGTCTGGTGTAGCCTGGAGACGGCTCGCTAGTCAGGGCTGGCGTATGTGAGGTGCTCCTGGGGGGCAGAGGCCAGGGATGCTGCTAGGTGGGCCTTAGAGCAGGGACAGCCTCCCACACAAAGAACCATCGGGCCCAAAACATCACCAATACCACTGCTAAGGAAGGCCAACCAGGAGAAAACGGAGCCAGGGCAGACAGTGGGGATTGGAGCCATGGAGCTTGGACGAAGATAGTCACACAGAGAGGAGTGGGACGGGAGGTGGCTGTGGTGCCGGGCCGCTGCTCCTAGCCGTCCATCTACTAGAACCACAGACGATGCTGCGGTGGCCATGGGCTCGCGCCGGCCGCCCAGCCCAGCCCAGGTCTTCGCGCGTGCTCTGCTTCCTGGGCTGCTCCTTCTCCCCCTCCTCACAGGGCCTATTTCTACTCCTTTCTCAGGATGCAGCTCATTATCAAGTCCTCCAGGAGGACGTCCCTGACTCTTGTGCATATGGCGGAGACCGTCTCTCACTGCTTCTAGAGCAGCCTGGACTGAACTCCATCCAGGACAGAGTTTAACAGAACAGCTGCTTACTTGTTTGTTCCTGCGTTCGATCCCCCGAGGGCCCACAGAGACCTGCGACCTAGCCATTCATCTCCGTGTCTTCCCAGTTAGCAGAGAACTGAGATGGTTATGGAGTGAATGGATCAGTTTGTGGAGGGATGAAAACTAGGATTTGTGCATCGATGAAACAAAGAGAGGGTGGGGCCAAAGCTGGAAGCTTGGATAAAATCTCCAAGACACCGTTTCCAGAGAAAAGAATAATGACCTAAGAACCTTCTTGAGCACTCACCACAAACCCATCAAAGTGGGGCAGGGGAGCCAGCAAAGAAAGAGAGAAAAGAGGACTGCAGGAGAATCTCTGTCCTTCAGAGAAACTCGACACCTCTGGAAACCCAGTGGAGTGATGCGGGTCCCAGAGTGAAGAGAAGTCATACTTCTCCTGCTCTGTGGCTAGGTTCTGGGTATAACGGGACACCTGATGTCATATAAAAGCAGGTGGCGGAGGCGGAGTCCCTGCACACGTTCTGGCACCCCTAGCCTGTTACGTACCTGGGATTTTACATCCTTGCCTTTGTTCTTGACACAGGGGCTTAACCTGAGGTTGTAGGTCTCCGTGTTTTTCTGCCTTTGAGACTCTAGGCATTTCTGCCTCTGTCGGATGCTGCCCTTCTGGATGGAGGAATCACTGGGGATTCTGGAGGAAAGCCACAGAGATGTGAGAACCAACTGCCCTTTGGCTGAGTGACACTAGCCACTGGAGAGGTAGAAGCAGGGTTCTGAGGATGTCAGGGGCATTTTGCCCGGGGTGGCGCTGCCTCTGGGCACAAGGCAGCGAGGAGAGACCCAGGAGCCACCATGGCAGATGGAGCCTGGCGCAGAGACAGTGCTAGTGTCAGGTCGCACCTGGGACTCAAATCCCAGCAGCTGCGAAATGCTGCTAACCTCCAGCCCTCCCTCCCTCAGCAAACCTCCAGCCCTTAAGCTACCGATGAACTTAATTCCTCTTTCTGATTTCAGGAGTAAGGGGAGCCAACTGGTCTCCTCAGACCTCCCTATACTTAACACCCCGTAGCCGGCTGGCCACGGATGTCCCTTGTCCAGACCCAGTCAGCTGAGGGCCTCTCCTGACAAGTCAGAAGGCAGGGCGGGTACCTGAGTTCCGGATAGACGTTCTCCAGGTACCACTTGAAGCTCTGGCACTGGAGAGTCTTCCTCAGGTCCAGTCTGCTCTCAATGCTGGCAGGACGCAGGACGGGGCAGACACAGAGAGACGGGTCAGAGGCAGGGACGAGGCTGAGAGACAAATGCACATGCTGTGCCCAGCATGTCTCTCCCGAGGGTGATGGAGAAACTCACCCAGGGAGAGTTCCAGAGCTCCAGGCAGAGCTACGGTAGCTCACAGCAAGAGCTCACAATGGTGTGGTACTGACACTGTTTTTCCATTCAAAAACAGAATTCAGGAATGTTTTATTTGTGTTTCAAAACAAGGCTACAAGAACATGTAGTATGTCTGTCACTGATTCACCACTGGGGCCCTGAGTCTACTTACCCACAAATATCTCTTTGGTTTCTGCAGCCAAAAAATACCACTCCTGCCCACCCCACCCCGAAGAATCAGCTTCTGTGGCTGGTTCTGGGGCCCAGTCACACCTTCACTCATCAGACATTTATTGAGCACCTACTGTGTGCCGGGCATTGTGCTCAACGGTGGGCTTCTGAACAACAGACAACAGTGTTGCGTGAGGCTGAGCTGTATGCACACACGAACGTATGTATGTTCTGGGCTTAAGCAAAGCGTGACGTGGGGACATCTGAACTTTAAGAGCATCTCACAGGGGGCGATTGGGTCTGGAGGGCAAGGCTGGAGACAGGGAGAGCTGTGGGAGGGGGCTGCAGACAGCCAGCTGCTGGTCATGCTCTCAGGCAGGGAAGTGGGGGGCGGAATGGAGAAGGGACAGGTCAAGTCCCTCCATTTATCCCTGCGACCGCCACCACCTTCCTTACCCAATTTGCACCTTGTCCTTCCTGGGTGAGTCCATAGGACCGGCCCTGCTCGGCCAGCCTCACCTCTTCCAGCCCACACTGGGCTTCTTAGCGCTAACAACCTTTCCTCACCAGACTCAAAGCAACATGAGCCAAAGAATGATGTCAGTTTTTTTCTTTAGAGTTGAATGTTCAGTGTTTAGCAAAAACCTTGGCACTGCATGCATGAAGGAGGCCGCAGCACCAGGGCTCGGGGGCTGTTGGACCTGGGCAGGTGGGGGAGGGAAGAGTCAAGGTTGACACCCAGACCTGTGACTTGGGCCAGAGGACACAAGGAAGAGTGTTCCTGGAGATGGGGGAGACAGGCTGGGGAGCATGTTTCAAAGCACCATGGCTGAGTTCCCTTTAGGACTGGAGTTGGAGCAGCCTGGGAGGTGTCTAAGTGGAGATGTCCAGTTTGCAGTGGGATGGAAGGGGCTGCGGCTCAGAATGAGAGGCCAGGTCAGGGACAGAGACCCAAGAGTCAGTAGAAGCGGTGGTGAACGCCAGGGGGTAATGCGCAGTATAGAGACGGCGATGATGGACCCTTGGGGAGGACCACAAACATGGCAGGAAAGAGAAATGTGAGGCTGCAATAATACCAGACAGGCAGAGACTGTAGGCACGGTCATCGTGGTCAGGAAGGGGCTCTCAGGGACAGGGGAGGTTTCCAAGCACACTCCGGAGAGGCAGGGCATGAGCTCCCCAAAGTGCACACTTTCTTTTCTTCCCTCCTATTCCTTTTTAAATCATTTAAGTTTTAAGATGTGAGACCCTGAATCAGTTTAAATGCTGATGGGGACCGCGCATTAGCAAAGACAGATCAGGGATGAGGAAGCAGAGGGCAGGGTCTCCTAGAACACTGGTTCCCATACCGGCTGCACATCAGAGTCCTGAGGAGTGCGGGCAGGGGGCTGCCTTTCAACAATTCTCCAGCTCAGGCTGTAGCCCAGACCCGAGCAGTCCTCTGGGAGTGGTACCCATAGCTTCTGAAACCCCCTGGGTGACTGCAGTGTGCAGGCTAGTTTGGGAAGCACTGGCCTGGCCTGGAGTTCTGCTCAGGCCCTCAGACAGGCCCTCAGACCCGCAGCAGGACGCTACCTGGGAACTTCCTGGAAATGCCACCCTAGGGAATCAACAACCACATTTTAACAAAAGCCGCAGGAGATTTGTGTGTATTAAAGTTTAAGAAGCCCTGAGCCAGGAGGCAGGAGAGGAGGAATCCAAGAAGAGGGAGCTGGGCAAGTGTAGATTTACGAATGCAGATGAAGGGTGGTCCCCATTACAAGTGGAGGGCTGGTCCAACGCGGCAGGGGGCACACCTGTCTCAGGAGATGGAAGAAGAGTGGGGCGGAGAGAGCGAAGTTTCCGGGTCGGTTTGTCTCGGGAAGTCAATGCCATCTCTCTCAGCTATAAAACAGGTGTCATCTGCTGTGAGTGACAGGTGGACTTGGGGGGAGAGGTGGGGAGACAGGAGAGTTTTAAATGGGGACTGGGGACAATGATGGCCAGGAAAGGCAGCATGACTGACAAGTCTACCAAAGGCCTGCCTGAGCCTGATGGCCACCGTGTGTTAGCAGCACCTGCTGATACTTTCCAGAACCTTCAGCAGCCGGTGCACAGGAGAGGGAAAGGCACAAAGTCAGGTGCATCCAGGATTGAGAAAACTTTGCCTGAGGGGCTGACAGATGCACAACAGGGCCAAAGATCTGAGGATGATGTCTTTTAAGCCTTCTCTCTAAGCAAGAGAGCCAAAACCAAGCAGGGGAGGGAGGGATGGAGGGAGGTGAGGAAAGGGAGGTGCACAGCCATGGTCAGTGGGCCGGGAGTTTGATGAGGACTCAGGACAAATGCCTTGTGAGGTTCTGAGCGATTGACCTGGGGGGACAGCACGGGGTTATAATTTCAGAGACGCAAGCCATTTTGGCTGAGTCTGATTTAATCCTCTGGAGCAGGGACGGGCTCCTCCTACACGGTGTAGGCGGCAGAAACCCATCCACTCCCCAGCCTTAGTCTGGTGGAGGGACATCAGCATGACAAAAAGCCACTGGTTGTCCCTCCAAATAATCAGATGCTAACCAAAATTGAAGTTTCCATTTTTCTCTCATCAGTTCTGTGGTGGAGAATGCAACATATGGTTGGGGGATCAGACAGGTGTGGTTAGAGCCTCATGTCCCCAGTTCGGTGATGTGATCAGGGCAAGTAGCTTAACCTGCAGAAAACTCAGTCTCCTGTCCTGTGAAATGGAGGCAATGAAACTCACTTCTCAGAGTCTGGGGAGCACTCCCAGGAGAGCCTTCGTGGCCTCGGCACAGAATTCTTTCCCTGTTCTCGTCTATCTGGACGAAGCCGGAGCATGGCTCTTGGGGACACCTGTAGGATACTGCTCCATGGAGGAAGGAGGGTGCTTTGGCCTTGGGGGATTCAGAACCAGGAAGAGGAGCTCTGAGCTGGAGGGACTAAGGCCATCGTGTCCAGCATCCCACCTTTCTGGAAAAAGAAACATCCCTCCATGGTGCAAGGCAAAGCATACCTCCTGGGGCAGTGGCCCAGGTTGCCACTTGCTCTGTAAGAGCTGCTGAAAACCCTGCATCCCGAGGAGGGCAGGAGCAAGAAGGGACGAGAAAGAGAGTGGCCCCTGCCTGGGCGACCGGATACATTGGCTGTCAGGAGCCAGCGCTCCTCCTGACCCCCTGCGCAAAGCAGCCAGAAGGGACACTTACTTCCCAAAGGGCCTCTCCAGAGCGAATGGCCGGGCAGCGTAGTAGTACTGCTTGTACTCATCCATCCACACCTCAGCCGTCCGCTTGGTGTTCCTGGGGAGACAGGGGGTGTCCCAGAACAGTCAGTATGCACACACAGCAGCATCACCCAGCCGGGGCCCCCCCACGATCCAGTAAGAGCTCTCCTCCGTGGGGGCTGAGCGCGGCCACATCCCACCCAACCTCCCAAGGGGCCTTTACTCCAAGACACAGGACAAACTCTTCCTCAAAAAGTAACACCTGAAAAATTGTGCCAGAAATGGAACTTTTGCGGCTCAAAAAGAACAAGGAGGAGGAGGCTGGGAGAGGAGAGTCCACACACCACATACGCCTGTGTTGCCAGGAACCAAGAGGAGAGAGGCAGGGCGGGCAGTGGCCACCTCACCTCCCTCTGCACACAGGCTCCCACCCCAGGTGTTCCCCCTTTCTGCAGGGCAAGGGCTGGGGTCCCAACTCTGGGCAGGACAGCCGATCACATATAGCGTCCGAGAGCAAGGTACAGGTGTCAAGAATCAAGTAATTAACCCAACTGTCAGCTATCTGGCCAGCTCACTAGGCTTTTCCATCAGGTGTTTGCTCTGGGGCTGACCTCAAAGGTCACGGAAAACGAGAGAGAATGCCATGGAGGATGTGTGTCCCTGCGCAGTGGGCAGGGAGGCAGTGGTACCAGAAGAGCCCCAGGGCAAGAAAGAGGCCATCAGAAAACAGACACCAGGGGCAGTGGAGGAGCAGTCCCCGCTGGGGCCCACATTTGTGACCTTGGGGCCCAAGTCTGTGACCCTGGGGTCTCACTCAACAGGGCATGCCCCTGCAGATTTCCGGTTCTGTCTGGAGCAGAGGTCTTCCGTGGAGGTCTATGGCAAACCTGTCCCAGCCAGTGGACCCGAAATGACAGTCACACATCGGCAGCCTGCTCTTGGTGCAGGGAAGGCAGTTACCAGCGCTTTGCTGGTTCCTTGCCTGTGGCCTAACCATGAGCAAACTGCATGCCGCCTGACCCACTGGCCAGGGCCCAGACTCAAAGACAGAAAATGTTCTGGAGCCCAGGACTGTCCCCATCGCTCTCCTATACCAGGTGTCGCCTGCTCACGTTTTCCTCCTGGAAACCCAAGGCCCAAGGCAGCCCTGTCTTCAGCGCTGGATTTCTCACCGCCCCATCCTCGCCCAGAGGTTTCTGCAAAAGGTGTTAACTTTCCCCCTGGTCAGAGCCATACCAACCCCAGGATGCTCGTGTCAGGATGTAACCCATACCTGCCCATACATGTGAAAACTGAGGACAGAAGAACACAGATGAGGAAAATGATGCCCCAAATGAAGAAATGCTTAGCTCCTCCCTCCCCCAAATGGACAAGACAGAAAAGAAAAAAAAAGGAAAAGAGGGATAAATGGGTAAGTGAAGCCGTCAGATGATGAGCGACAAAGGAGATAAAGGGAAAAGGTGAGAAGCTGGAGGAGAGAGGGACATACGCGAAATGTTCCTAAAACAGAGGCAAAGCCCGAAGGAGAAGGAATCACAGAAGGTGTATGAAGGGACAGAGTAGGAATGAGCAAGTGGACACCACGGGCGTACTGAGACCCCGGGATCTTCATCTCGTCCCCTAGCAGGAGGTGCAGACACCCTAGGGAAGAAGCCCAAGGCCAAGCATGTGAGTAGTAGCTGCTTGTGGTCCCCCGTTCTCAAATCCTTCCAGTGAACTTTCCCTTGGTGACCCAGGCTGAAAGGGGGAGCCGCAGATCTTCTAGAACTTGGATGCAAAAATGGAATCTTCTCCCCAAAACCCAAACAACCCCAAACATCCAAAGCCCGACGGGACAGTGCTGCCCAGTGACTCACAGGCCTCAGCAAGCCACGGGGACGTCCATGGTGGAGAAGAGCTTCAGACCACCTCCTCCTGCTGGGTGGGCCAGTCTGACCTCCCTTGCTTAGGCAGAGTCCCAAGGAGCATGATTGTGGCTCCTGAGCGCCCAGAACACTCAGGCAACCTACCAGACAACTGGGGACAGCCCCAACCCTTCACCAGGCTTTCTGCTGCCCCTACAGAACCCCTGGGACTCGCACTTACTTTATATACGTGTTGGCGTTTCCATCTGGGAAAACATACGGGTGTTTCTTGCGGAAGACATGGCCCACTCGGCTGCAGGGGACGATCTCGAGGCTGCCGCCACACATCCATACTCTGAAGGAGATTTCTGCAAGATAGTCGTGCCCCATCAGCACGGCTCTGTGCTCTCCGGAGGGGTGGGGACACAGGATGGCAGCATTGGGGCACCAGGCCCAAGGAAGGGGTCAGGGCCTCCTGCTGCATCCAGCCTGGGACTGGGGGTCAAGAGCTGGCTCCACAGTCAGACTGTGTGCTCTGCTGGCTGGGTGACCTCAATTTCCCTTTCAGCAACCGGGGCTGATGATAACTCACAGCTGGGAGGGTGATGTGTGTGAATATGGAAACACACAGGGACTGGCCTGGAGGAGCACGTTCATGGGGGGAGGCCGTATTTGGGGACCAGCCTGGTGCAAGGCCCTGCTACAGCCTTTGGGTGACCCAGACTGCTGCTTCTGGACACATGGAAGATGGATTAGACATGCTTGGATGACCCTGGCGGGTAAGAACCAGGACCAAGGAGAAAGAATTTTCCGTTTAAGAATATAGGAGACTTTCCCGACAGTCCAGACCCAGATAAAAGAGACTGTCATGGAGGTGGTGAGGTTCACACTCTGACCGGCCAGCAATACCCATGGGCAGGATTCCCAGCAAGCTCCTGGACGAGGCATCCAGGAGAGCACCTCCCAACTCCCGGACCACAATTCTGCCCCTCCGTAAGGGTGCCTGAATTATAGCCTGGGGGAAGATGTCTTGGCAGTAGCCTAGAAAATGCTGGGAGCTTCTGAGCTGTTGCTGGGGTCGCTCCCCAGGGCGGGGATGTTGCACACATGCCCATTTCTTCCCGGTTGGCTGCTGCAGCTGCAGGACTGGAGAGGAGTCCCCAGAGGTAGCCGGGATTAGGCTGGGGTGTGCCTCTCTCCCCTGGGACCAAGGTCCTCGGCGGCTTGAGGCAGTGCCCCTGCCCTGGAAGGAAGCAGTGTCAGACCAAGGTGGTGGAGGGGAGTATCAGTGACTGCTCGGCAGTGTTGTGAGGGCTTTAACTTCTCTGCAGACAGTGCACCTCCTTACTGACTGCACCCCGTGCATCCCACAGGGTACGCAGCTGGTGGGAAATGTCAGTTTCCCATTTGGGAATTCCTGCCTGGTTTGTGCTTCTGCAGTCAAGCTCAAATAGGAGGGCAGGCTGGCTCAGGAGAAATCCATGCCCTGGGTGACTTCTCCTGCTGGTGGTGGGGAGGGGCACATGGAAGCAGGCTGGGATCCAGAAGTAGGAAAGGAGGATGTGAGTATTCTAGTGCCTTCTTACCATATACATGCACGGCACCCTCCAGCTCCTTGGGCACCACCTCCCTGGGTTCCTTCATCTGGGTCCTCTCTCTCTCTTTCCACTTCCTGCTCTGTGTCTCCTTCCTATCCAGCTCTCCAAGCAGGTGTCTGGACACAATGTCTTCATCGCGATCCTCACGGGCTCTCTCACTTACCTGTCCTCAGCCAGACTTTCCCTATCCCCTACTGCCTCCTGCCCTGTGTACCTGAGCTGCAGGCAAGGCTCTGTGGACACCAACCCTATTGCCGTCACCTTGACACCTGGCTTTCTGCGTGCCCAGGTGCTGTCCCAAATGGGCTACGGCTCATTCCCAGGAAGTTCGGGGATACGGTAGGGACAACGTGTGTGCGCTAGGATAAAGAAAGAACTCTTTCAGGATTGCTTCCAAATGACGGCAAGAACACGGAGGGAGGGAGACAGGAAGAGCTTGGCCTTGGGGTCCATAGCAGCCCCCAGGCCCGTGTCCATGAGGATACCTGCTTCACCTCACCGAGGGTCCATGCTGCAGGATGGCCATCCACGTCAAATGAAACACAATTTTGAGACTACGGGGAACACTTAAGTAGGATGGAAAGATGAGCCACAGCTACGATCAGACGTCCCTGAAGCCAGTCTCTGAAACACAGACCCTGTTAGCACTGGCCTCCTGTGCCTGCTTCCAGCTTTCTTCTTCTGCCACCAACACCACTTGAAATTTGTGGACATAACACTCCAGATTTTGACTTTCTATCAAGCCCCCAATATGTAGCAATGTGGTGTTTGGCTGGGGCACTGTGGAGCTCACATGTCCCAGACTGGTATTCATGGGGGTGGGGGTGGGACATGTAGCATAAGAGAGCTTAGCCGACCGCCACCCCCCACCACACCACCTTGCCGTGAGCACACTGCGGGGCTGGCTGCAGGGGTCAGCCCATGGGACTGTCAGTGCGTGTGTGACTTCAGTCTCAGGACATCTTCCTAAACAGTGTGCTCCAGAAGTCTGCTGTGCTCCAATCCCTTCCTCCCCAGGATCTCAAAATACAGTCTGCTCCAATTCCAAAAAAGGAAAACCATCTCATCTTTCAAAACTAGAGATGGAGATCTGGTTTACTAGATATAACCTACAAATTTGGTGCCAGCCCTCTTCCCAGAATACGCATACGTTTTGGCCATGGTCTCTTCCTTTCCATGTATTCAAATAAGACATATGTCCCTCCTCATTTACAAAGCGAATCCCTCCAAACGATGCTTCAGTTCCCTCCCCCACCCCCTCCTACCCCAGCAACCTGTTTCTCTCTCTGTGCTCCCCTTGCCTGCCATCTCGCTTCCCTCCGCATCCCTGAGTCCTGCCTTTTGCCACTGTAGACACAGGACCCACCTTGGAAAGTAGTCATCTGACCCTGGTCCCTCACCTTCTTTCCAGTCTGCTGGCAGTCTTCCACCCCAAGGCTCTGTCTTTACAGGGTCCCCCTGACCCTGTTTCCTCGGCTGACCTCATGGCTCACTTGATGCTGAGGGCTCCCCTTCATCCCTCCCCAGCCCCAGCTCTGTCCTGGCTCCAGCACTGGCTTCCAGGGGCCGTGTGATGCTCGACTGAGGGGTGCTGGACCCCAGCAGATAACGTGCACCTTCTGCCCCCGGCCGCCCGTCCACAGGCCACTGCTGCCTGCCTCCTCTCCCCCACCTGTCAAACCCGCCCTCCTCCTCCTCATTGTCTTGCGTCTGGTGCTTTAGCTGAAAACTGCCCCGTATCTCAACCCTGCAAACGCTGAGTCATGGGGGGAAATGACCTCTTTATCCACCCCTGGTGAGACGGGGCTGCACTGTTTGGTCTCTCTCCCTCTGGTGGTAGCTTGTTAGTCATCCTAACGACCGTGCTCATGGTTGTGGATGTCCTTATGTTATGATCAGCAGTGGTCCCACCTGACCCCTGCCGTCCAGTGCCTGGGGGCTGAAACACCGCTCCCCACTCCAGAACTCAGCCCTCTGTCAACCATTGCCGCTCTGGGTACAAAGACACTGCCTTCGAGGCTTTCAGAGGCCAACAAGAGAGGCTCCTCTATGACCAGCCACTACCAGCACCTCCATCCAGTCCTGACAAATGTCCGTCTTCGCGCCCCCTCAGTGCAGCCGATGCCTCCCAAATGTGCCTGCACCCCGAGAGGCAGGAACAGCTTCTAGGCTTCAGGGTCCTGCGTGTTAGAAAGGTGGTGACCGGAGACCCAGGGCCTGACTCGAGCAGTCTGGAGTGTGCAGCTGAGCGTGATGGTTCACAGGGATATTTAAAACCCAGAAGTGGAGCTGCCTGCCCTCGTCTACACCACTGACGTCAGGATGACTGTCCCCCCGGGGATGTGCTGACTCGGGAAAGTCTCATAATCCAGAGGCGCCAGGCAGGGGGGGGCTCATGCATCAGAAGGGCTGTGCGGGGAGGTGTGGGGCATTTCCCAGACCCTCTGCTTTCCACGTCTGCGGCTCCTGCCAAGTCATCACTTTCTTAAATGAGGGGGACGGGGCGAAAAGATGATGGAGGGATTCCATAGGGGGATTCTCGCTGAGTCAGCGCCGCCACAACCTCCCCGGTGATGAGCGTCACGCAGGCCCTAATCCACTTTGAATTGCAGACAGGGAGACGGGTAATTATTCTACCCTCATGGGGGGCACCGCTATCTTATTTTCTTTAGATGTCAGACTCCTATGTGAGGATGAATCTCCCCACCCTCCACCCTCACTTCTTTCCTCCTGTGACCTCGTCAACCCACTGGCTGTCTGACCAGGGCCCCGGGGCCCCCCGTCCCCACCCTCCACCAGCCTAGAGTCTATGCGCCAAGCCCATGACTGCTGGACGGGAAAGGGGATGCTTTCTCCCCGGAAGCCAAACTACAGCTATTCGTACACCATAGCTCGGCCAGACCCACCAAGGTTCCAATTCCATTTTCTAGTCTGGTTTCTGGAGGGAGCTTGAGACACAGGCTCCACTGAACGCGATGACTCCAGCTTGCACGGAGCCACACGTCCCGTGTACGAACACACACTTTATCCACAGCAGCAGGGACCCACTGTACCCTGGCCAGCTCAGGACAGGGGACATGGCGCGGGCAGCGGTGGGCGTTGAGGTGGCTACTGTTATCCCTAAGTCCACACATAGAAATGCACCAATAGAGACTCTTCCTTTTAATGATCTTTTAAGTCCTCAGCACTCCTGGGCCTGGAAGCTCTGGTATTATTTCGCAACGAACACATGGGACTTGAGCAGAGATCATCACATTGGTCCATAACACTGTACTTCATGTCATGTGGGACAATCACGTTGCATCCAGGTCTCCTGCCGAACAAGGACGAGCCACAGGCCCACCGTGGTCACCCAGGGCCGTAGACCGCAAAGGCCGAGGGGGTGTCCTTAACTTCCCATACTCCCTACGGAGCAGGACAAGCCGCAGCCGCCGGGAAGAGGGAGGGAAGGGGATTTCAGACTGCACTCTCTGGCCCAGTGGGAGGCTGGCTTTGAGGGCAACAGAACAGTCCTGGGGATGGAGAGAGAAGTGCACGTGAATGACACTGGGGCTCTCAGGATGTGGTGAGCTGGGAGGTGCAGAAGGCCCCCTGCCATCCCCTGGAGAAGAACTCTTTCCCTCAGTATCATCTCTCCTCTGAAGGTGAACCAGTGCTCCCCAGTCCCAGCAAACCCCCGATCGTCACTCCATCCTGACGGGCTCTTCCAAACGCCCACATTCATGCCCTCAGGTGCCTACCTATGCTCCCCGGCAGAGCTGGACTGCCCCACATGATCTACGTACTATCAGAAAAGCACTGCAACTTCTGACATACAAAATGCTAAAAAAAAAAAAAAAAAAAAAAAAAAAAAAAAAAAAAAGAGTCCAAAAATGGCTTTCAAAGCGCTGGGAGCAGGCTATAACATAACGGAATGTTGTGATGGGAGAAAAACAGCGTCTCCTGGGATAACCGTCTGCAATGCTTTTTTGTGGTTTAAAAAATTCTGTGATGGACTGTAAAATGCTTCTTCCACAGTTTCTCAGAAGCCCCTGCCTCCTTCCCCATTCAAATCGGTACTTGGGAGCGTCAGACGACTGGGAGCCAACAGCCGAGGTTGCCCCTAGACAGGCGCAGGTGTGCGTCCACACTGCCATCAACAGAAGGGACTGGCAGGCTGGACCAGAAAAATAACGTCATGAAAAATAACGTGCCGCCTGAATCCCAAAGTGACTGCCACGGGGAGGAAAGGTCACGCTCCCTCTGCAAGGCTGAGGGAGGCTGTGTCAGCCCTGCCAGACACAGGCTAGAGCGAGATGGGCTAGAAGCATTTTCTAACAATTCAACACACAAATTCGCAATGACTCAGTGTGCCGAACTGTGAAGCGGTGAACGCTATTGTCATAAATGGCACTGGAGCAGAAACGAGAGGACTGCTGTCTGTCAGACGGGCTGCAGGAAGAAGTCACTTGACGGCGGGAGGAAAGGCCAGAGCACATCGCTACGGATCACGAGAGGGAAGGACAAGGCCCTATCGGGCCCCAGGTTCTCCTGGGCCTGTGCAGGCAGCGTTGATCTTCAACCTGTAACCGATTTCCCTGTTATGTTCCAGGACTGGGTGCCAGACAGGGGAATCAGTTTGGTTTCAGGGGTTTGGGTTTTTTTTTTTTTTTTTTTTTTTTCCTGCTTGTTTGCTGAGCTTCTAATCTGGACCCCGAATGGTGCTTGTCTGATGGATTTCTCTACACTGCCCAGTTTGGGAGAAGAGATGCTGTGGGTCAGGCTGGCAGCCATAAATTTCTGGGAAATAACTCTTAGTGACTGAGGAAGAAAGCCATAAAGTACTCCTGAGGCAGGGACCGGAGAAAACAATGGCAGAGGACGATGCATGGGATTACTGCTGAACGCCAGACGGGCCCCACGGATCATCCGTTCTTGGGGCCGTGCCACCGCCTGGGGACCCGTGCTAAACAGTGGCCGGTGACACGCCTGCCTCTTGCTGTCCTCCTCAGTGCTTCATTCAACAAGTAGTTACGGAAGCCTCCTTCATGGGGGCACTGTTCGAAGCCCCGGAGACCGCTGGGAACAAAACAGAGCTGAATCCCGGCCCGAGGCAGGCTTGAGCTTGGAGCACTGAACTCGGGGATTTGGGGGTAGGCGCCTGCGGGTGAAGAGGATTGATGGCGACCCCTGTAACATTTGGTAAACATCTGTTGGCCGCCCCGTGCACACAGCACTCAGCAGCGGGTTAATGAAGAGGGTCTGGGGTAGTTGCTACGGAAGCCTGGGAGCGTCTGGCCCTTATCTCAGTGAAAGAGGAAGGTGTGAGAGTGGACGGGGGCACAGGTTCCCAAACCTCAGTGGTATAGAGCTCATCTGCAGCCCCAGGAGAGAGAGAAGTCTGGGACCTCCCCACCGCCGCAAGGAGCTCGTAACACTGAGCTACCTTACAGCCGCCTCGTGTGTTAAGAGTATGACGTGGGTCTGCTTCTTGGGGTTGTTGTGAAAATCTGTGGAGCTAGGTCTGTCAAACTCCCAGCCCCATCCTGGCATGACCAATGTTCGTTCCCTTTCCCTGCTCCCAGCTGGCCTGTTGTCAACTTGCCCCTGATGGTCTTCCTGGGGAGGCTTTCCCCCTGGAGAAATGCCCCGTTACCTCCAGCTTCCCAGCAACCACTCCTCTCATGCCCCACCTGGCCTTGCTCCCAAGGAGTGACCTACTGCCCCCCTCAGGCCCTTATCCCAGGTGCATGTGGGCCCAGGACACAGAGATGCTGCTGGTCCCTGGACGCAGAGACAGTGACTCACCAAAATTCTCTCCACCCCAGATGTCCATGTCCATGTCGTACTTCCCCAGGTAATCGAACCAGGATTTGTCCATTACGAAGAGCCCTCCAGCTATGATGGGAGTCCTGTGCATTCAGAAGGGAAAGAGAAAGTTATGGGAGAGCAGAGAGGGATCACCATCCCAGTCATCTGCCCTATCAGGCAGAACCCCACACGCTTCTCTCTCCACTGCTTTTCCACTTTACGAGGGTCAGTGTGTTACCTAAAACAAGAACAGACTCCAGGGTTTTTCCTTTTGATTTTAAAACTCCTGACCTCACAGACAGGCTCATTTTCTCATCAGCATGTCTTCTGTAGGGGGCCAGAACTTGCTCAGAAGCCCACTGTTCTGAGGGCCCGGGGATCCTCTGCCAGAATCTCCCATAGGCTCTGCCCAGCATGGCTCTTTTTGGGGGCTCCACTGTTGGGAGCCCAGGCAGAGGAGGAAGACTGAGGCAGCACCCATTAATGGCACACCCATGTTTTGAGATTGGGCTCTCTCCCTTTTCTTCCCCCCTTAACTCTTGGTGAGGGGTTATGTCACCCTAAAATAATATATTTGGATCCTAACCCCCAGTACCTCGGAATGTGGCCTTCTTTGGTGAGAAAGTCTCTGTAGAGGTAATCAAGTTAAAATGAGGTTATCAGGGTGGACCCCAACCCCACGTGCCTAGTGTCCTTACACAAAGGAAATGAGGAGCCAAAGAGATAGACGTGCACAGAGAGCACATAATGGGAAGAGACACAGAGAAGATGGCCATCTGAAAGTCAAGGAGGGGGCGGTTGGCTGGCTCAGTGGGTTAAACATCCAACTCTTGGTTTTGGCTCAGGTCATGATCTCAGGGTCCTGGGATCTAGTCCTGCATCAGGCTCACTGCTCATCAGGGAATCCACTTCTCCTCCCTCTCGCCCTTTGCCCTTCCCCCACGCTCCTGTAGTCTTTCTAAAATAAATAAACAATTCTTTAAAAAGAAAAAAAAGAAAAAAGAAAGCAAGCCAAAGAAAGAGGCCAGCATAACCCTCAGAAGGAAACAACCCCACCGACACCTTGATTCTGTGGTTCTAGCCTCTGGACCTGCAGGACGGTATGTTTCTGCCGATAAGCCGCTTCGTGGGTGATATGTTGCTACAGCCCCAACAAACTAGCACACCCTCACCTTCGTCTTCTTCCTTAGGGTCCTGCGCCCACTTCCCCTGCCTCTGGCCACTGAGAGAGAAGCCAGAGAAGCCAGAGTAGCCACTCGGAAAGCAAAGTCCTGCCGAGGAAGGCAGGCGAGCCCAGCAGAGTCTAACCAGATAACCCAGTGAGCACCAGGACTTGTATCTAGAAGGAACAACAGCGGGGAAAGGCAGATGAGCCCGCAGGGACCTTCACCAGAGAGAGAAGGGAGTTTTCTCCCATGTCAGGTAGTTGACGGATAGCAGGTCAAGAAACCCAGTCTCCCAGGGCCACGACCCCTGGGCATTCCCTGGACTGAGCCTGGGAAACACTTGCTCTCTGATGAGAGAGATATTCCCACCAGAACAGAAGCTGCCCTGAGACACCCACACACTGGGCCAGAGAAAGTAAGTTGCGCCAGCACAGCCGCCCTTGTCCTTGACTTGGCCGGCTGCCCCATCGGGGGCTGCCCACAGGGGGTAACTGAGAAGCTGCCCCACGTTGTAAAGAGGTTCAGAAGTAGAAGCCATTAGCCAGCATGCTGTCTGGCTCCAATCTCTCTCTTGGCACCGCTCCAGCTCATGAAGGCTGGGAAGGGGCCGGCAGGTGGGTGAGACATTGGTCCCTGGCAAAGTCCTCCTAGCCATACACATTTGTCGGAAGCGTCAGCATTCGGCTCTTCTTAGCTCCTTGCTTCCCATCTGACTTAAGCTGATTCATGACTTAAATGATCCAACATTTACCACACAGCAGGTCCGAAGATACAGAGATGCCCACAAAGAATCTGGGGCGCCCCTAAGTCACTGGCCAGAGAAAGTGCACCCTAGGGGCCTTTTGCATACTTCTCCAAGCACTTTGGACCCCCTACACCCCACCTGAGGCCCAAAAGGGTCAGTGTGGAGATCCGCGGTTCTGGGGCAGGTGCGCCCATCTTTGGTAGGAACATACAGATCATACGCCCTAGAAGCTGAGAACCCAGGCTCCCCCACGGGGTGGACATCATGCTCCCGTCTACCCTGGTCCTCTGAGAGGCCCCAAACCCATGTGCTGGGAGCCTCCTATGTGAAGGGAGAATGCAGACCAGGAGAAAGCATCCGCGGCTCTGCTGAGGAACCCAGAGTCAATGCGACATCCCGTCTTTGCATAGGGCTGAGCGCAGACGTGGGTGTTACTAAGCAGCACGAGCTGGAGGTAAGTGAACTGACCTTCTTCGGCTGAATCCTGATATCCAAGACCTAGCAGTCCTGCTCTGGCCTGAACAGATCATCTTTCCCTCTGTCAGAGGCTCAAGCAGGACCACCTGGGACCCTCCAGCATTTAATGGGAAGCATAAGTACATGGTAGCACATGTATGGGAGGACCACACTTAGTACAGGTCTTACCAGGCCTCTGTCCCCTTAGAAGTCTCCTTGAAGACAGAAACTCCTAAAGTAAGGGTAAAGGAGGGCTGGCCCGCCAAAGGTTCTTTTGGTCTCTTCTCAATCTTTTGAGCGTCTAATGTGAAATGCCTGCTGTACGATGTGGCAGAGAGAAGGACCCAGTGGTGACGCTACCCACCCCTGACCTGACTTACCTTATGGGCTCAGCAGGGTCCAGACGCCGAGCCTTCTGCTCTGGGGAGAGTTGCTCCCATTGGAAGTGGAGGCTCCAGTCAAACCCTAGAACAACACCGATTCAGCTGATGTGCACAACACATCCCTTTTCAAGAAGCTTGTGAACACATCCAGGGAAGGTGGGCTTGGAGACAGCAGGTCTCACCCAGGCTCATCAGCAAGGAGGCAGTTGGGTGTCCCTCTCACAGTTTCTTTCTACTTCTTATTGCCTCTCTGAGCCTTCCCTGCTGGGCACGGTGAGGGGATAAAAGGCAGATGATAGAGTCAGGTTCAACAGAACCTAAGGGGGACAGGATGGACAGTCATGGGTGTGGCCCTTGGTCAGGAGTCTTGGGAAGGTGCAAGCAGGTTTTTATGGGGCTGAGTCATCTCAAATCAGTCTTGGGGGACCAGCACTGCGTCCTGAGCACAACCATGGTGGGTCTCAGAGAGTGCGTGGTGCCCAAGACTGCGGTGCCGGAACAGGTCAGGAGGATGTCCTCGCCTTCCCTCCTCATCCCAGGGTGAGCCCACGTCGGAGCCAGAGCTCTGGGATCTGGATGAGTCCCATACAGGACCCTGGCCATTGCATTCATAGTCTCAGTGGTAAGGCTACCATTGGGCTACTGACATTACAGGACACAGGGCTGGACATTCCAGACAAACAACTAGAGACCTCTCCCCATTCTTCCCCTAGACAGATCTGAGCGGGGGAGTGGTGATTCCTTGCTGGGGAGAAGCCGTTGGTCCCACTCACCCCCTCTGAGCTCCGTGGCGGACTCGATGTAGTTGAAGTTGTCCAAGCTGATGATGTCAATCACAGGGCACACCACCCGCGTGTAGTCCTGGAAGACAGCAGACTCTGGGCTCAGTCCAGGGTGCCAAGGAGCCAGGCCAGGTGTCAGCGGGCATGGAAGCGCCCTGCCCTCATAATGCCAGGCTGGTTTTGTGGCCTTGACCACCTTCTATCTTTGGATCTCAATTTTCTCATCTATAAAATAGAGCACTGGAGACTGTGACTGCCCTGGTTCTAATGCCTAAAATGCTAAAAACCTTTCTCTGACTTCTGGTGGCTTCCTCAGCCCCAAAAGCCATCAGAGCATGGTAGGGAACCAGCACGGGCCAAAGAGTGAGGACACTGAGGAAGGGGAAGACAGGAAGAAGGGGCTTAGAAGTCCTCCACCACTGGTGGGCTCCAAGGAGGCAGACGCCACAGGCAGCCGGGAAGGTGACCTCAGTCTGTAGTCACATGAAGCAAAGCCACACCCGCACAGGAAGAACACCTTGGAATTTCCAAATATTTTAATCTGATGCATATGTTTCTAGGCAAGGTGAGATACAGCATCTCTGGAGACTCTGTCCTTCAGATGTCATCTGTGGTCCTCACAGATCTGTGCCTCTAGCCCTGACTTACACCCCCTTGCTCTTAGACTCAGAGCGACTAGGCCACTGGCCCCTTCCATGGGGATTTCACATGGACTTTCAGTGACAGCTTCCTTATCTTCTCTCCAAACGTGCTCCTTTCCCTTGGGTTGCCTGTTTCTGCTAACAGAACAATCACGCAGCCCTCTGCTTCCCAGCGCAAAGAAGCTTTGCCTCTGCCCATCACCCGGATTGGTCCTGCCAATTCAAACTCCGGAACTACTCTTCTGAGCGTGGCGTGCTTCTCCTTTTCTCTCACACCTGGTGGACCGTGGTGGACTCCTGACCTTAGCTCACCCTCTTCCCTTTGGTGGCAGGGGAAGTTGTCATTTGGATGGGAAAATCTCACTCTGCAGCTCAGTTGCTAAGACCCTGAATTGCCCAGAAGATAGGGCTCACGCTCCTTAGCCTGGCATGCGGGACCATCCACAAAGAGTCTCTATCTCACTCTCCATCCTCCTCACTTGCTGCATCCCACAGATTATCCTGTCCACAGGCATCAAAGCCACCCAGGAAATGTTTTCAAAATATGCAAGACATATTCACCAGTGCCTGGGGGCTGTCAGGGCATTGCATGGGTTTCTAAAGTCTTCCCCGCTCTGGGTGAACGGCTGGTACCTGGCTCGCAGGAGGATGGATGGGGAGCAGTGGGAAGGCCACTCCACAGCCAACCAGGAACCAGGCAGCCCAAGAGTACCCGCAGGTGTGGGCAAGTCGGGCAGGGCCTCTTTTGCAGTCTTCCGCACCCCCCACCACCCCCTGACCCCCTGCCCCCACTCCCACCCCTGGCACGGGTGCAAGCCTTTGCTTCTCCTTACAGCCATTTCATTTCCTGGTTCAATCTCTCTCCCGAATGAGGCTGTCCTCTTATTTTAAACTCAGACTCACCAGGTGCCTGCTTTTATGTTCACAGACTTCGTCTGGCCCTCGGCTTCCACGTGTGACTCATCCTGACAGTGACAAGGTACCTCGGAAGCCGAGTGGCCCGTGTGGAAAGAAATGCTCATTTTCAATGCATTGCTTCTACCTCAGGGACATGCACAGACTCTTCTTCTGCAGCCAGCATGACACCTGCCCAGCTGCCTCCGCTGTCCGGGCTCTCCTCGGGCAGTGTCACCCTGTGCCTGTGTGTGTACGTGTGTGTGTGTGTGTGTGTGCACGTGCACGTTCAGCGATCCACACCCATTCCCACCCATGGACATGACCCCAAAGACACTCCTGGGACTTGAATTCTGACACGTTCTCACAAGTTCAGAGACCGAACTTCTGTGAGTCGGACATAGTTCTCATTTTGCCTTTGCTTGTTGAGTTTCGGGGTCTCTGTAGCTTTACAAAGTCTTTATGGGGAGGCTCGTATGGTCAAGGATTCACCTTGAATCCTTGGTATGCTTGGCCCTTGCCCAGCTTCTGGGCAGTAACTTCTGAGCCCTCAGAACGTCCTGCCTCTGTTTACCTGTGTGCCTTAGGATATACCAGACAGTCTACACTAACAGTGTGACTTAGGCTAAGGGCCTTGGTCTGCGTGCGACCGGCTCACCCTGACTTCTGGAGGCGCATGGAGACCATGGGGGGCGGTCAGCCATATTTCTATGACTGATCCCCAAAACAAACACAAAGCCCAGACTCCAAGGCTTCGGTGGGCTTCCCTGTTTCTCAGTGACCTGTACGTGTTCTACACCATTGCTGGGAGAAGGAAGTGCTGTCTGTCCAACACCACCAGGGGCAGTCCGCCGGAAGCTCACGTCTGGAACTTTCTCTGTGTGCCTTTCCCCGCTGCGGAGTCTCACCTGCATCCGTTTTGCTATACTAAACAGCAATCATGACTAGAACAGCTTTGCTAAGTTCCAAGTCCTTCTAGTGAATTACTAAACCTGAGGGTGGTCTCAGGTTTAGTAACTGCAGTCCTTGTTTTTTAATTTCTCCTCAATATTTGGAAACTGAAATACGAAATAAAATGCCGGTTGCTTACCTCTGGCCACAACCTTTCCGGGAAGCCGCCCAGGGACTCAGCCTCTGGGGTGCACGGGCTTTGGTACCCTCTCCCTATAGGTTCTGAGGGCTTCTGCCCTTCTCTTATCCCTGCTACAGCTCATGTGTGGTGTCTGCTTGAGTCATGGAGACAAGATAGGTGATGAGGGACCTTTGGGGCTAAGAGCTGTGTGGAGACACGACCTTCAAAAGATGCTGTACGAGGCTGTATGCATGGGCCTTGAAGCCAAGATACAAAGCTCTCTGAGGGACCTAGGGGGTCATTCCTGCTCGGTGCGCCTGTGTAGCCCTCAGCACCAGCCCTCAGCCTGCTGGGCGCGGGTGATCCTCTGGCACTGGCTGAGGAGGGTGAAGAGGACACAGGTCAAAGGCCGGCAGCAGAGAGGGCAGGTCGGTTCCTGCTGAGAAAGACGGCCTCTCCTCCTACAGGTTCTGGGATAGAGGGACTCTCCATAAAGATGCCCAGACCCACCACAGGTCCCTGTTTGTGTGCTCCAGGAAGCTGGTTTCCAAGGCTAGGCCCACAGGTAGGTGTAATCAGGCAGCTGGACGAACCCCTGACAGACCCAGGACTGCACCCCTTCTTCCTCCCTCCCCAACACAAATCAGAGCCCAGGCCCCAACCCTGCCCCATGGACAGGAGCCCAGCAATGACAGAGACTGAAGGCACCACCCAATGGCCATCAGTGCTCCCTGCGGTACACCTCTCCTTCCCCCACCCGTTCAGATAATTAAAACCATATTGGGAGCAGGCCCTGAAAACATTCCGAGAGATGGCCACTTGGCGGGCTCAGCTGGTGAAGCGTCCAACTCTCGATTTTGGCTCAGGTCATAACCTCAGGGTCGTGAGATCGAGCCCCATGTCAGGCTCTGCACTGGGTGTGGAGCCTGCTTAAGATTCTCTCTCTCCCTCTCCCTCTGCCCCTTGCCACCCCTCTAAAAAAATAGTAAAAAAATAATAATAATAATTAAAAACAAAACTTGCTAGAGAGATAGATCATCACTCATTTGATCAACCAGCTTTACAGAGCACTTCTTACAGTTTAGGAATTGTGACAGGTACAAAGATAAATAAGGCCTCACAGTCTAGGGAAATGGGGAGTAGAGGACAGAGGATTACGATGGGGCCTCTAAGGCAGCCGGGAGGGATGGGTGCAGGAGAAGGAGGGGTCCTTGAGGAGGTGACAGGAGACCTGGGTTCTTGTCCTGACTCTGCCATTTAGAATCCATGTCACCTTAAACACACCAGCACACACTACAAAGCAAAGACAAATTATTATTTGAAAAACTATCTTGCCTTCCTCACAGGGCTTTTGGATGAAACAAGGGAGGGAGGCGTGTGAAAGACTTTGAAGCATATGTAAGCCATTATTTATACAAATTTACCAAATGTTACAGGGGCTGAAATTTCTCAAAATCATTTTTTCCAACTAAAGAAATATGGAGATAAGGAGTGGGGGGAAAAGAAGCCTCTGTTAAAAAAAATTAAAACCAACCTGGTGCTTGTTTCAAGTATCATCGAGTAACTGAAGGGAAGAAACAGGACGTCGAGAGGGTTCTGTACGGACAAGACCAGCTGAGGACAGCTTCTGACAGCCCAAACCCAGCACTTTCTTATCTCTTTCTATTTTTGAAAATCCCAAACTCCAATTACAGCTTAAAATTTCCACTTCCACTTACAAGACAAATCACGTTTTACTCTGAGACAAGACACAAAGACACGTGTTAACACGGGCTGACACACGCCCACATCCCTGTCCTGAAGAGGAAGTCTCAGCTGAATGTTCCATCAACAGGAGTCAGCGTCTGGTAAAAACCTCTGCAGCCCACAGAGGCTGCTGTGGCCCCTGCAAGGGGCAGGGTCCGACCACAGCCCCAAGTCTGTCCAACCAGTCCTCTGCTACCAAAGCTTTAGGTCAGACAGTGGTGGGGACTGGGGAGGGTGAGCCCTATTGTGGAGCCAAATTCCTCCCATAGGAGCACCAGACTGCAAGGAGCACTCACACGGAGGAAGGAGAAGATGCAAGCTTCATTAAGGCTGTCCGAGGAAAGAAAGTCCCCCTAACATATCCTGCAGGGCCACATCAGCCTGGGGGGTGGGGGGCAGGCATCCTAAAGGTCAAACCTTGAACTGCCATGTGACCCCACCATACTGCTCATTGGTATGGACCCCAAAGACCTGGGAGCAGGTACTTAAACTTACATACTAATGTTCACAGCAGTGCTATTCATAAGAGTAAAAAGGTGGAAACAACCCAAAATGTCTATTAGCAGAGGAATGCATAAACAAACTGTGGTATTCAGGCAGTAATTTCTGCGACATCGGACAACTTCTTTCTAGATACGTCTCCTGAGGCCAGGGAAACAAAAGCCAAAATAAACTGCTGGAACTACATCAAAATAAAAAACCTTCTGCACAGGGAAGGAAACAATCAACCAAACTAAAATACAAGCCACTGAAAGAGAATACATTTGCAAAAGACCTAATAGTCTCCAAAAACATAAAGAAATTACAAAACTCAACACCAAAAACAAAACAAAAAAACCCCATCAATTAAAAAATGGGCAGAGGACCCAAGCAGACATTTCTCCAAAGAAGGCATCTGAATGGCCAACAGACACGTGAAAAGATGCTCATCGTCACTCATCATCCGGCAAATGCAAATCAAAACCACAATGAGATACAATTCCACAGCTGTGAGAATGGCTACAATCAACAAGGCAAGGAGCAACTGTTGGAGAGGATGTGGAGGAGGAGGAAGACTAGTGCACTGTTGGTGGGAATGCAAGCTGGTACAGCCCCTCTGGGAAACAGTATGGAGGTTCCTCGAAAAGCTAAAAATGGAGCTGCCTTACAATCAGTCATCACACCACCATGTATTTACGCTCCCAAATACGGAAACACTAATTCAAAGGGATACATGCACCCCTATGTTTATTGCAGCATTATCTACAATAGCCAAACTGTGGAAGCAGCCCAAGGGGCCACCAACTGATGAATGGATAAAGAAGATGTTGGAGAGAGGGGGAGGGAGGGAGGGGGAGAGAGAGAGAGAGAGAGAGAGAGAGATCCAATGGAATAATACTCAGCCACAAAAAAAGATGAAACCTTGCCATTTGCAACATCACGGATGGATCCAGAGGCTATAACGCTAAGTGAAATAATCAGTCAGAGAAAGACAAATGCCATGTGATTTCACTCACATGTAGAATTTAAAAACTAAAACAAATGAGCAAAGGGAGGAGAAAGGAGAGAGAGAGAAACCAAGAGACAGAACTTTAGCTGCTGGGAACAAACTGATGGCCACCAGAGGGGAGGTGAGTGGGTGGGGATGGGTGGCACAGGTGAAGGGGATTTGGAGCACACCTGTTGGGATGAGCAGTGAGCAATAGATAAATTGTTGAGTCACCATATGGTACACCTGAAACTAATAGAACACTATGCTAACAATACTCGAATTAAAAAAAATTAACAATGTGGTATACACCATGATGTTGTGATACAAGACGAAATCTCCATGTGGTCTTTGTTTGTGGTTCATCAAGCAAGAGCTTCTGAAACCTTTGGGATTTCGTGAGTGGAGGGGTGACGGGGCATCTGTGTGATCCACGGCAATCCTCTCTCACTAGACCTGAGTTTATGCTAATGAGGCGACTGTTCTGGGGTGGGGGGCATGGACCAACCACGTGACAGAGGGCTGGCACTTTCCGTCCCACCCCCAGCGCCCCTCCCCTCTGGGACACAGAGAGGGGAAGATCTGGAAGGGGCTCCAGGCCCTTCAATTACATGGTCTGTTCCTAATCTATTTCTCAATGCAGACCTCTTCACCTGGATTGTGGCGGAAGGAGGGGAAGAGAGGATTTTCCTAAAGGGCACTAAGTGTCCCTCTCAATCTGAGGGCAGGTGATCCCATGTGATCACATCTGGGCCCCCGTGTGAGAGCTCTGCTCACACACCAAGGTTCTCTCACCAGAATGAACAGAGTCGGGAAGGATTTCCCACTTCTCTGAGTGGTTCACACACAGGGATTCTTTGGTCAATGCTGTCATTTTGAGGGGTGGGGAGGGCAGGGGAAGCAGGGTAGCTGCCGCAGAGAGCCAGGAGGAAATCACTATGCCTCAGGGGAGACGGTGTGGGGGCTCTGGTGTGCGTGGTGCCCGTCAGGAAAAATCAGCCCAAGTTACACCCCTCCCCTCACGCCATGTCCTCATTTGCGAAATGGGTACCTGAAAAATACCCAGCCTCGTACTTCACAGAGCAGCCGCGGGAGTCAGAAACGCAGGGAGGACAGCAACAGCCCAAATGTTAGGCTCCTGCAACACAGCGCCTTCTGTAGATCAGGACAGGGGTGGACAATCTTTGTGGAATATCGAACGAATGGGGAACATTAAGGTTTTTTTCACTTTCAAAAGTAGCGACTGAGAATGGAGAGAGGAAGCATGCAGAATTCCGGAGCGATTTAAGGGCAGGCAGAGGCCAGGAGCTCAGGTTTCTCAGCATCCCGTCCACTTGCCTCAGCCTCCAGGCAAGGGTGATGCATGGGTGGAGGGAAGACAAAAGCCTCAGGAACTGGGGGACAAGAATCAGTTAACTCCGCTGCCTCCTTGTCACAAAAGGCACTCATCAGGGCTCCCTTTCTGGAATATTCTATTGTCTGCACCCAAGAAGCTGCAGGCGTCACGGATCAGCAGCTGCCATTAGCCCCACTCACAGGCCTGCCGCGGGTGACAGCATGAAACGGAAACACGTCCCCAACTTTGCCCCACCACTGCCCACTGTGTGACCGTGGATCTCAGTGTCTTCATCTATATAACAGGGGGCCAGCGATGAGTCTCATGCCCCTCCCAGAGGGCCTGGGGGTGGGGCCATATGTGAAGTATGGGCTTGAGAGAGCCTAGGGAAGGTGGGGACACAGCCCTTGACCCTCAGTCTGCCCCACTCACCTCTTTGACTCTGTGCAGCAGCGGCTGGAGCCAGTCCCTGTTCACCTCACAGTGGCTGTCCAGAAAAGTCAGAGTGGTGCCCTTGGCCACATTAGCTCCCCGGATCCGGGACCGGACCAGACCTATGGTAGGGACAAACAGGCATGTGGATGCCCCATCCTTCTGTCTTCCAGAGAGTTCACGGAGGAGCTACAGGACAGCCCCCGCATGCTGAACACAGCTGGATGCACCCCCCAACCCCCCTCCCACTCATGCCCCTCTGCACAGACCCACCTTGTCGCTCGCTATTGCGTATGCACTTCACCTTGGGCAACTTGATGAGCTGTAAGCAGTCCTCAGCTGTGAAGACAGAAGGTTATGTGGCATGAGCGCCCCGGGACTTGCTGGAGCCATGTGAACCCGAAGATTAGGCAAGGCAGCCCAGCCTGCCGTCCCTGCTCCCAACCACAGAGCCCCGTCCCGACGCCAGCATGGTTGTGGGTTTTGGATGAGGCTGACCCAACACTTCTATCCATATGCAATGTGGCCCACTCTGTGCAAAGTGACCGCAAGGGGCCCTCTTTGGAGCAGGTCAGTCACACAGCAGCACCTGTGTGCTTACTAGGAAGCACTTTCTGATGGGGACACCTGGTATGGTATGGTCACCTGGAGAGCCTTTTCCTTTTCCATAGACCATTAAAAATGAGACCAGAGTCCTGCTCACTCTAGTGGGGTCTAGCAAAAACTGCTGGGAGACCACACAATGGATGAGATGAATGTTTGAGTTTCCTTTTTGATTATGCACTTCCGATACTGGAGACCTTATCTGTTGAGTGATCTGTCTACTGTGCCCCATCACACAGAGCTGGCCTAACTCTCCCCATTCAGGGGAATGTGTCAGGATGGGCAGGAGGAGACCCTATCTTAGGTATCACCCCAGATCTGTCTCTGCCTTGTCTCCTTACCCCATCCCTTGCTGGATTTATCAACCCTGGGATGCCACCATGTTGGTTTCACTTCACTGGTCTACCAGCCTTAGCCTCTCTCCCGTGGAGCCCACCCAGCACTTCATGGGAATGAAAGGAGAGGGTATTTCTGGCTGTGATCAGGCTAGCAGATGATCACAGATACAAGTCAAAAACTCTAGCGATAGAAATTGCTCTGGGTTCTGGGTCCTAGGGTCAATCCTCCAAAGGTGTCCATGTCCAGAAATGTAGGTTGGGTGACAATGACACATATACACACACACACACCAACCCAATCAAGGATCAACTATATCTACTGCATATGTCCTCAAAGACTTGCAACCGGGAATCCAAGACATTGTTTTTAAAATGTAAGGTTCGTCTCCCTCCTGAGCCCCTGATGGACACTCAAAGTCTTCCACACGTGCTGTAAACCCAGGCTTTCCTGCCTCCCCGGAGAACCAGTGGCCTGGCCTCTGCCTGTTAGGTAGGAACAGAAACCTTCATCTACAGAGCAAGGGGGCGAAGATATACTTACGGTCATTGCTGAAGTCATCTACTAATATGATCTCCTGGATCAGATTCATTGGTGTGCGGTTTAACACGCTGCGAGGTGGAAGGAGGGAGAGAATTATGACATCTAGCAGCAAACGCCTGTATTAACCAAGCTTTACCCAGACACCATTGTATTTGAGGAATGAAAACTCAGGGCAGCCCAAAGGGCTTGTGCAGTCACACGGCTCACCCGTGAGCCCCTGGGACACGACCCTGCTTCCTGCTAGTGAGTGCGGCCGCGGATGCCCCATGCCAAGGCAGGAACCCAGGAGTCATCCTCAGTGACTGCCCTCCCCCGCCACCACCCCAAACCCCGTACCGGGTCAGTGACCGAGACCTGCCCGTCTATGAGAGAAGGTCACTCAAACCACTTCCACCTCGTCCACCTTTGCCACGGTCAACTTCTGCCCCATTTTTTGCAGCAGCCTTGACCTGACTGGGCGGTCCTCGCAGAGCCTCTGGAGTGAGCCTTTGAAGGCTCGATCGGATGGCTCATTGTGAGACTTCCCTCACTAACGCAGACAGACCAGCTGACAGAGCCTGCACAGTGGCTCCCCAACACCCCTGCCCAAACCCTCAGCATGCTCGTTCTTCACCGTGTGGCCATGGTCCCCATTGGCATCCTCCTTATGCCCAGAACCCTCGTCTGGTGGCATCCTGCTTGTTCCTAATGGGGACCCCTGTCTCCCTCGATGCCGTGGTCTGCAATGCCCCTCCTGTGCCACAAGGACCCGTTCACTGCACCACTCCCCCACAGCCACCTGCTACTTAGTGAGCACTGACTCTTTCCTCTTCCCGAGGCCTTCATCATACCCGACTCTGAGGGCTGGTTTGCTGGCCCCACAGGACGGTCGTGTCCCTGGGGGCAGGGTCCCTGTCAGGACTCTCTGTGCTGCCAGAAGCCAGCCCAGAGCCGTGGCCCATCATTCCCTCCAGGGATGTGTAGTGCTCACCTCCTACGCGCTCAGCAGTGGGTCCACGAAGAACAAAGGGGATGTCCTCTCTGCCTGCCAGCAGCCCACTGTCTAGGAGCTCCTTCTTACAAGCTGTGTGATGGGGCTAGTTACTGTTCTGTGGAGCAAGAAGCCCCATCTGTAAAACGGGGATAAGAACATCCGTACCTACTTCACCGGGCTGTTGGGAGAATTGGAGAGAGACTGTTTCTAGAGGATTCAGCACCATGTCTGGCTCGAAGTGGCAATTACTGCTATTTTGGGGTGGTAGGAATGAATGATCTTGGGATTGACTTCATGCGCTGGCCTGGGCTGTGGATCTGGACTCCCAGGGCGAGGCTGGGTTTCCATGTTCCTTTGGGATCTCCCAAAGGGGGCTGTAACCCACTTCCAAAGACCCCCAGACTGTACGGTTCCTCAGACAACTTCCGGGGCCACACCACTTACGGTGGGGTGCCCATGGTCCTGCACGGGTCAGAGAGGGGTTCACAGGGCGCTGCTGGCGGAGGCGCTGTGAGTTCCCTCAGGAGGGCAGATCTGAGCCCTGTTTCTGGTGAGCCTCCCTGTCTAAGCAGGGTGCAGAGACTCTCTAGGAGGAGAACTTTGCCTGGAGCTACTTTTATTTATGAAGCCTTAATTCTCACCATGGCAACTAGTATAAGGTGGGAGAGGAACCCTGACTCCAAGCCCTGAGCTCTGCTGTTGGGAGGTGGGGACAGGGAGGGGCAGGCGGTGGTGGGGGGAGACCCTCACCACTTGGGATCAATTGAGAGTCCCAAAGAAAACACACACCGACCCAATAACCAGTCTTGTAATCAGACAGGGAAGGGGGATGGGGAGGGAGCCAGCAAGAGAGGGAAAACCTGCTTGAAGAATAGCCTCTAATGAGGTTTGATTAAGGCTGCAGCTTCTGCGTGCGATTCCCCCCCAAATCCCTGCCGGCTCTTTGAAATTCAAGAGTTCGCTTCTGTGAACATCAAAAGGTAAATCGTGTGCAGCTCCGTGCTGGTTGAACTGAGAGATGATTAGCGAATAAAAAATGTCCAGGGTTTAAAAAAGAAAACAATCCAGAAATCGTCAGCACTAAGTGCTAATTAGACCATTTCCTGGTAACACCTGGCTTGTTTTTGCTCCTCTAATCAGAGCAATTGGAGTGAGAGCGGGGGGCTCCAGGAACATGGGTCTGGACCAGGAGGGCCTGCGAAGGGCAGGTGTTCTGGGCTCCTGGGGTGGCTGGAGGAGGAAGGTCAAGTGTAGCCCAGGGGAGCTGACCTGGCCCCAGATGGTCCTCCCCAGGGCTCTCCTTCTGCACATCCACTGCCCCTCCCACCACCCCGCCCCTGGTTGCTCTGTGCTCCCCCTCCCAATGTTGCTGTCCCCAGTCTGTCCACCAGGACGCTTCACTAGCCCCTCTGCCACGGAGCCAAGACTCCCTTTCCTCCAGCTTTGGATAAGCCTCTCTCTCCCAGGACTGCTCCATGCCCTTTCTCGACAGCCTCAGCTGGGGAGTAAGTGCTCGCCTCACTGGCGTACCCGGGGCCCACTCTGCCTGGGAACTGTTCTAGAACGGGGCCTCCCTTGCCACAGCTCACTTCTCTGCCAAAGGGGGGCTGTGCAGCCAGCACCCACCTTCACCTTCCGCTTGGCTGCCGCCGTGCCCGTGTGGCAGGGCCCACGGGAGTGGGGGGGTGGTGGGCATGGCCGTGTGAGCAGCGTGGGAGGCCGGGCGGTCCGCCATCCCGAACAAGACGCCAGGCTGCTCCTAGCCTTCGTTTTCATCTGTAATTACATTTTCCTTGTAAAGGCAGGCGATATTAATACTTGACCTACTTCACAGGCTTTTGTGCATCTGGAATGAGGAAATGTATTTGAAATTGCTTTGTGAACTCCGAGGTGCTCTACGCGGGCTGGGTTTATCAACCGCTCCATAAATACCAGCAGAATGAAGACCTGGGGCTCGGCTGGCAGTTGAGTTTGGGTGCTCTGCAGCCCCGATGACTTGGGATCAAGTACTCTACCCACGCCGGGCTTGAGAGCATCAGTGCTAAAGTGCTTAGGTATTTAGCTACTGAACCTGCAACACCCAACTTCCTCAGCTTCGTGGAAGGTGCTGAGCACGGAGCTTGGCCCCGCAGCTGCTTTCAGAATCTGGGCATGGATAATAAGGAAGATTCTGGTTCTCAAAGGGTGATCCCAGGGCCAGCAGCCTCTACGTCACCTGGGGACTCAGAAAGGCAAGTGCTTGGGCCCCACTCTGGACTTACTTAGAATCCGGAGGATGGGATGCTCCAGGGCTTTCTGATGTGGGCTCCGGCTGGAGAGCCACACAAGGCGGCTGCCTACCCAGGCTGGAGGGCCATCATGACACCTGCTGTGACTTGCACAGGCTCCCTCTGTGCCACCTGCTGTGTCAAGGACTTTACCCACCTGAACTCGCTCTTCCCCATCACCATGTGAGGCAGTTATCAGTAGCTCTCGTCTTATAATAAAGGAAACTGGGCAGAGAGGTCAAGGAGCTTGTCCAGGGTCACATGGTGGGTAGCAGAGCAGGCAAATCTGGCTCCAGGGTCCCATTTCTTATCCACCTTAATCTAAGACATTGCTCCTTGAAATCCAGGGTAGTTTCACAAACCAGCAACAGTTAAGGAGATTTGGGATATAAAGAGATCAACTGCACAAGCTCTTGAGCCCCCCCGGGGGTGGGTAGGGGTGAAGGATGCCCGGAAAGGAAGGGGACAGCCCTGGGTCTCACATATACACAAGGAACCCCTGCAGTATCAGACAAGATAAACTGTTCCTCAGGGCTTATCTTCTCTCTGCTTAAGGAAAGAAGTACCCTCGTTGATCTGGGTTGTGACTCTTTCCCTCCCCGTCAGCATCCCCATCAGGCTTCTGCTGTCTCTGAGTGCCACCATGTGTGCCCTTCCAGCTCCCAGTCCCACAGCTAACTCAGGAGCTCAACAGGCAAGAGGGCTTGGGCAGGGATGAACAAAGTATGGAGGCTTGGCCAAGTGCTGGGGGAAGGGAGGGGAAGAGAGGGTACATTCAGTCCTACCCTTGAGCATCTTTTTGTGAGAGCCTGGCAGCAAAGCCATCAGAATTCTGGAACATGAATGATGGAGGATACCCTAGAGAAGATCCTTACACTGGGTACAACAGGAGAGGAAGTGATCCTCATTCAGTCCCATCTCAGGGCCACTGATTTATTTGTGCCTTGGGATAGGGAGTGTAAGAACGGTAGAGAATCCCAAGGAAATAATACCTGCCATGGAAATTTCTAGAAGTCATCTTCCTCGCTTCCCCCGCTAAAATTCCTCTTTACCCTGCTTAGGATAGAAAAGCCTGTCTGTTCACACACAGGTCCTCCCCTCATTCTGAGGTTTTCGTGTATCATGCTTGGATCGGAGCCCGGGCGCCTGGTTTATATCAGAAGTTCCTCAGAGGCGGGAAATAGATCCAAGGGCTCTCCTGGCAAAGCACCCAGCTTGGTGTATGGCCTGCGACTTCCTGGGGGCCTTCTGAAAAGTATGGTGTTGATGGGCCTCAAGCCCCCTTTCAGAACACAGTGCACCAGGCCTCAGGGAAGCCCCCATCAGGCCGGCGGACAGAGTCGCTGGGGCTGTGCCCTTAGCTGTCCCTCCCCCCACTCCCCAGGGAGTCCGAAACCCGAGTCTTGGCTCCCGTGCCTCCTAGCCCAGTGGCCTGGGGTCTCCATTCACCTCACGCACCCTGACTTCACAGATTCCAGATGGGACTGCAGTTGAAGTGAGAAGAAATGTGTTCTGGAGACCATAAAGCTCAGCATACATTTAAAATATTAATAACATTATTATAATACCTCATTATTACAATTATAAGGAGATGGAGGAGTAGCAGGAGAAGGGAAAGTATGTCATAGAGCTGGAGAGGATGAGTCTATGGACAGCAGCTGAAGTGACCCTGTATGGGAAATATGGGGGGGCTGGGAGCCCCATGGGGTCTTTGAACACCCTCAAATGTCCCAAGGTAATGTCTTCTTTTGGGAAATGTGATAGAACTGCAAACACTGGAAATGTGAAAGATATTTTTAGCCCTGCCCTTATGGATGGTGTCAGTCATCGACACAAGGTCACATGGCTAGGAGGTGGCAAAGGAAGGACCGAACCCCAGGGACCCACAGTCTCTTTTCTTTTGAAAGCCCAGTCGCTGTGCAGATACGGACATAGCTAATGTCTGCTAGCCACAGTGGTCAGTCCCTTAGCTGACTAAACCCAAAGCAACTCCGTGTGGTAGCTATGGTCATGATTCCCATTTCCCTGACCAGGCAACTGAGTCACAGGGAACTTAGAGATGAATAAGATGTAGTCCTTGCCCTAAAGGAGCTCCCTGAAGATGACATCTGGGAAAAGTGCCTTAAGTGTTAGAGTTGAGATGGGCAGTAAAGAGCCCAGAAGAAGGCCCTAAATGTGTGTGTATATGTGTGTGTGTTTGTGTTGAGGGGGTGGAGCTGTCTGGTGTCAGAGGACTCCTGCAAGGAAGAAGGGAGGCCAGCCCAGAAGGCAAGGAGCCTCTCTCTGATCCTATAGTGTCCTCATGGAAACATCTGGCATACATGCCCAGACATGACCTTGTGGAACAACCACCATGGTGGGAAAGGCAGAGGCTGCCCTAAGTCTGTTCTAGAAACTACCTCATGCCCAGGCAGACCATGACGGCAGTGGGGCTGTGGTCTGGCATTTTGTCAAAGCAATCAGCTCTGACAGTGCACCTGCTCACCCTGCCCAGCCCAGGAACCACGCTCTCCCCACACCAGAAAAGACCCAGGTAAATCGGAGGTCCCCAGACCCCTGCCCCTACACACACCCGCTCAGGCTTACAAATCCGAAAGGTACTTTATTCGTCTACCGCAAGGCTCATGGTGACTCCTGACAGTGACTCAGGACATCTTCTCGTTAAGATCTGAAGGCTTTTTGGGAAATCAGGTGCGGATCTGTGGACTGGTGGGGTGAATGCAGCAGGCAGGACAGACAGGGCAAGCAGCTGGCAGAAGGAATGAGCCAGCCAGCTGCCAGGGACATCTGGGCAGCAGAGAGAGCTGCCCCTGTGGACAGGGGGAAGCTGTGCATTCGGGCAGGTCCATCCCTGCATTTCCATGGGATGCATGGACACTGCATAGAGGACGTTCATTGTAAGTGACAGGTGGTCCCCAAGACTTGGTGCCCGCCATCAGGGTGAGCCTATTACTGACTCCCTCCCACCACCTGGAGCTTCCCTGTCTGCCCCCCACCAGGAACAGGAAAGTGTGGCTTCGTGATGGAAATGACGAGAGATTTTGCCATGCTTGACTGTACTCTCTAGGCCCTCCCTCCCTGTAGGATCAGTGACCCTGTGCTGTGCAGCTACCAGACAGGGATGGGCTCATGCAGGCCGTGTGTCCTAGGGGCATGGACGTATGCATGTGCTCTGTCCCAGGGTCAGCCCCAACACCAGGGCTGCTGAACACCACCCGGAGACCAGCCTGGCCCATGAAGAATGCTGAGAAGAACTGAGGTCAGAGAGCAAGGGTTTGAACCCAGCTTCGCCACCACTGCTGAGCAACAGGAGGCTTTGATTTAGTGTCTCTGAGCCTCAGTTTTCTCAGCTGTAGACTGGGTATAGCAGCAGCCTCACACCTCCCCAGCTGAGAGCATGAGCCCAGGCATGTCTACACACCAGGGGCCTCCCGACTAATGGTCACCATTGCCACCATCTGAGATGCCAATGCAGCCCAAGACCCAAAAGAGGAAGGGGGGACCAGATGGAGGGAGGGGAAGAGGGGTATGGGAGCTCCAGAGTTACAGAAGGACATGGTATGCAGAAGGGGAGCCGAAACAACCAGGGCCAAGCCCCCAGGGCCCCGACTGTGTTCTGAGGAGAGTTCTGCTGGGAGCTGGTGCTGGGACTTTTGCATGTCTCAGACTCATGCAGGCCATGGGCCAAAGGAAGGATGCACCTGTTAGAGCAAGAGTGGGGTCCAGACTCAGAACTGAGGGTGGGTGGAGAGATAGAGTGGGGCGGGGCTGGAACAGAGGGAGATGGCCAGGAAAGCAAAGGTCAGCCACTGCCCTCGGGCTGCTCTGATGTGGACCACGGCTCCTGGCCACGTGTGGTAAGGCGGGTGCTGGGAGAGGCGGTACTTGGCAGACGCAAGTTCTAATCCCAGCCTGATGCTGGGGTTGGGTACGGACTCCGCCTCGCCAGCCTCCACAACCTTGGCAGCTGTGGGTGTTAGAACTCATTCCAGAGGTAGTCTAGTACCACGGTCAAGGGCGAGAGCTCCAGGTTCTCTGTGGCTGCCAGTGACAGGCGAGCTGGGGAGCACCGTGGCCCTCTGTCTCTCCCCTATGAAAAAGGTTACGCTCTGCCCCCACAAGAGTGTGGGGAGTGACGGAATGGATGCATGAGTGTGTCAGACAATGCGGGCATGGAGTCAGAAATGCCCGATGTTTTTCCGGCAGGGCCATTCCCCCTCCTGAGGGAGGGGCCTGGTGGGGCCAAGGAAGAGGGTCGTCTTACCTGCGGATGGTTCTGAGCAAGGTGGAGCGGGCCTCGTTGTGGAAGGTGATGATGATGCTGGTGGGGGGGAGGTCAGCGCAGTAGACCAGCAGGGTGCATCTGGGGGAGGAAAGGCATGAGGACGCATAAGGCCTTGGGGGGCAAAGCAGATCTAAACGGCTGGAACCAAGAGCACTGCGTCCCCAGTACAGACAGAGGCCTGGCGTCTGGGGGGACCACCCCAGCTGCACAGCACGGGTGAAGACCCCAGGGCAGGGAGAGCCCAGAACGACTGAAGCTAAATTGCCCACCTCCACAGGGGAACCTGGGCTTGGATCCAAGTTAAGTTAGCATACAAAACATAAATGCGGGACGAGTTCATGCACAGGGGCTCCTAGTGGCCACACAAAGCCTCCCCCAAGTCTTGGGCTCTGCTCCCCGGTCTGTGTCCATCCAGGTCAACAGAGGCTTCACCGTGTCCTGGGCCAGCAGCTGCAGCCCATCCCCCCTATGCTGACTCCTGACCTCCTGCCACACAGGCGGAAATCTGGCAAGTTTAACCAGGCAGAGCCCTAACACCCTGGCACAGACAATAAAACTCCATCTTGAAAAAGCTTTCATTTCCACGTGTCCAGGATCATTTCGTGTGACAATTACATCTGGGGTAATTTCAATTTAATACCTCGCTGCAAGGGAAAATTGTAGCCCGCAGCCCGAAAATTACTATAATAATGAAAATAAACCCGCCAAGTGATGCTGGTGCCACCAGGGACTCTCCCTGGGTAAGTGCTTCCTCCTGTTTCCAGCTCTTCCAGGGGCTGTCCAATTACACGGAGTGGTATCAAACGAGGAAGTAAATAACAGACATTTGGGGAGTCAAATGTTTCTTCTCTTCATTTTCTAATTTTGTCCTCGGCTCAGGGCTTTGAGTTTGGGGGTCTGGAGATCCAAGGCTGGACTTCCAGGGCCCTGGGAGCCGGCTGATACCGTTGGCAAAGCAGTGTATGCAAATGTGTGGGTTGTTTGTGGTTTGGTTTTGTTTTTCTCTGGGAAGATGATTCATACTTTGTCTCAATCCTAGGCCAACGAGCCTGACGTTCCTTTGGCCTCCCTGAGACTTGAACACGTTCCTCCAAAAGCAAACACTGAACAGGAGAATTTGCGCAGAGAAAGCGGGGCCCTCGTGCTCAGGGCCTAAGCACAGCTGGGCTTGGGTCACCTACCAGGAGCCAAGAATTAGGAAAGGAAGGCCCCAGGGGAAAAGATAGTGGAAAGTTCAGTCATGACCTTCAGGCCTTCCCCGTCCCTGCTCTCCCAACCCGCCAAAGACAACGCCTCACCACATCATGTGAGCTCCGTCTACTAAGAAAACCCTCTAGAATCCTCTCCTGTTCTGTTGTTCCCATGGGCCCGGCTCCCAGAGTCCTCATTCCTCTCAGGGATCCCTGGGGCAACCTACTAACTGGTCTTCCTGCCTCCACCCTCTGCCCCTGCCACTCACTTGCTGTCCACCACACAGCTCTGTGCAGGCCCTCCTCAGGCCAGAAGCCTTCAGTGGCTCCTGATGCAGAAGGTCCAAACTCTCTATCACAGCCCCCTGAAACCTCCCTCAGTGGCAGCATCATTTGCTTCCAGAACTCTCTTTCACTGCTCATCTTAGGACTTCTGCACGGAGCAGCGTCCTTCCTCCTTTCTCCACCTAATGATCTCCTACTCATCCTTCAAGACCCAGAGCAAATGTGCCTCCTGCTGTGAAGGCCTTCCCCATTCCCCCAACATAAGCAACGACCTGTCCTTTGTGCTTCTGTAATTCTGAACAGATCTCTTTTCTAGAACTTTCGGAGATGGGACAGTCTTACGCACCTGACTATGAGTTCTAGGAACTAGTCCCCTATCTCTAGGGAAGGACGCTTGTCTCTCTCCATGTCCCCAAAACAAGAGTTCAGCATACTAGATGCCCATTCACGGGGAAAGGGAGAAAGAGATTTGGGAAATGCATTCCTAGCTCAGCTGCTGACTTAAGAACTAATGGTTTTTGAAGGTGTGGCCACCAGCAACCCCGAAGGTGTCCAACAAATCTCACCTACTGGTCCTCATGCCTTGCTTTGTTCTGTCCCTCATGGAATCGGGGCTAGCTCCCACGACCAACAGAATATGATGGAAGTGACCGTGGGTGACACCTCCAAGGCTAATTCATAGAAAAAGTGCAGGCTCTGCTTTGGCCACCTGGAGGGAAACCAGCTGCTGAGGACATGCAAGCAGACCCGTGGAGAGATGCTCATACGTGGGAGAACAGAGAGAGGCCTCTTGCCCTCCCCCCACCGCCACCAACTTGCCAGCCGCATGAATGAGCCACCCTAGGGGGGCATCCCCCAGCTCTAGCCCAGCCAGCAGATGACAGAAGTCCCAGTGGCCCCACGCTGGACCTCCCAGAACTCCGGACCCACAAATACTATGAAGATAAGCAACGATTCCTGCGGTTTTAAGTTACTAAGTTTGGGCAGTGATTTATATGCATTTGCTAACTATTATAAAATGGGAAGGAAAATGTTTGGACATGGCCCCCAGGGAGAAGAGGTCTTGAACTTGTCTATTTTCTTATAGAGACCTGAGTTTAAATTAGGATCAATGAGGGAGAAGGGTGGGAGGCTAGTTGAGATGGACTTGGTTGGTGGGATGGGGAGGGAGGCCCTCGGCTGCTGTGCTACAGGGTCCGTGAGGGTGTGGAGGGAGTTGGGAGACCCAGGCAGCAGGGGAGGCAGCAGTGAGCATGGTGAGTGCTGAAAGAAAGAAGGTGGATGTCAGGGAGACGAGGGGTGATCATCTCCTCCTCGTCTCTGTCAGAGAGGGGACAAAAAGAAAGACTGACCCGAGTGACTCCCAAGACCACGACTGGCAGGGTTGGGCCAAGGCTCAGGTGCTGGCACTACCTTGGGGATGGCCAAGGGACCCCAAACCCCAGCCTTGGTGATGGAAGTTCTTTAGGGCAAGTTGGTGCGGGAGGGTGGTAGTGGGAGCCGCTCAGAGAGCCTCCGGAGACAGAAGCTATTTCTCCTGCCTTGGCCAATGCAGCTGAGGGAGGCAGGCGTGTAAATGCACAAGGGCCCAGCAGCACGCACACATGGGCACCTGCAGACCAGAGAGGCAGACATGACGCCACCTGGGCTGCTGAAGTCTTCACGGACAAGGAGGTGCTGGATGAAGTAGGGATGGACAGAGAGAAATGGGGTAGTGTCCCAGCCCTGGCATGGTTCTGTACTCCCAGGTTGAGTGCCGCATGAGATGGTTCATAGAATATTTGCAGTGGGTTCATACCCCACCAACTGGCTGTAGGACTATGGGCTGGGCACCTCCTCTCCAGCTTGCTGTCTGCTCATCTGTAGGAAAGGGGTTGGGCTCTCCTGCTTAAGAGAGCACAGGAATCAGAAGCTCTAACTGTAGCTGACCCCAAATAAAGATGGTTGATGTGACAGAACCCCACAAAGACCATCTTGCAGCATGAGCTCGACTGTGTGGCTGGACATTGAATTGACCTTTCCGAGCCCCATTTTTCCTTCTGGAAAGTGGAGACAATTTTTAATTTGCATAGTTTTCCCCCTAGATTATTACTATGTTGTTAGGGAATAGTCCAAGCTTGACAAACCCGTCGGGGCCATTATCTTCAAGAGCGAGTTCAAATGTGCAGAGTACTGCTCCCATTGGGTGGTTCTGTCCTGTCTGACAGAGGGTGAGGGTCCCTGAGAGGCCCCGAGGGGTGCAAGGAGGCAGGGAGAGCAAAGCAGCCAGCATCGGTGTTAGAGAAAGGAAGCTGGACTGTGATGTCAGTCTGAACCCTGACTCTATTGAGAACTGTGCTGTGGGCCCTCGGGTACATCGTTTGCCTTCTCAGAACCTCGGTGTGTCACCTCTAAAATGCAGACAGATACCTCCCTTACAGGCTTGCGGCGAAGACCACAGACTGCAGACAACACGCAGGTGTTTAACAGCAATCGAGTAAATGGCCACAAGAATTCTTATTAGCACGGCTCCGGGCGCTGAACCAGCCTCCATGCCCTGTTCCGCGCTTAGGGACTAGAACCATGAACTCATGATTCCGAAAAGGAAGGGGCCTTGGAGACGACCCAGTTCAACCTCCTAAACTGTGCAGAACTTGGTGGTGTGACAGGCATTGGCGGGAGGCCGGGCAATCGTGCCCTGGGACCTCATTCCCCTCCCGTCCCCTGCAGGATAAAGGACGGGGGCGGTTCTTATCTGGGGGGTGGTGATCCTCCCAAGAGCTCCAGTGTACACAGGCCAAGGGAGAGTGGGCAGCAGGGCACTGCTCTGACCTCGATGGCGTAGGCAGCCTGGCTCCTGGGACTTCGCGGATTCTTCCCTCTGACCCTGGTCATAGAGTTTCCACTTTCTCATCAGACCCTCAAAACAGCTTCTGAGAACCTCCACTCCCCAGAAGAGAGGACCTGGGGGCTCCGAATCTCACTCAGGGTCACACACCTGGAGAGTGACTCAGGCGAGCTGAACCCAGGTCCCGTGACTTCTAACTGCCCCCCTGTCCCCAGCACCACACCGCCCTGCTTGGGGACATTGGCACTGGCAGCAACAAGGCCCAGAGGTGGAGAAAAATCCTTCGGACTGGACTCCGTGAGAAGTCGGCTCAGAGGCTGGGCTCTCTGGGAGAAGGTTCTAAAAGATTAATCAAATGGCAAGATCTATTAGGACTCTGGGGGAATGGCAAAAGCTGCCAATGCTGAGATTTGGCGCCCGCAGATGGACGGGAAAGCATGTTTATAATTTATTAAAGATTCAGGGGTTTTACTGGCGAGAAGAGCGAGTGAGCAGGAAAGATTGTGGTGGGGGCAGAGCCCGGAGGAAAGGCGGACCACACAGTGTGGGGAGACTGACGCCAGCCTGCCCGCGGGGGCTGCTGTCCCCACGACCCCACGACCGCCTGAATAACGTACGCTCCACTGAGCTCACTCCCCATGTGCAGTTTTTTTGTTCTGTGCTTCTCCTTTCTCTTTCTGAAAAATTCAACTGAGGCTCTCAATTTCCCCAAGTTCAGGTGTGTCTTCCTGAACCATCAACTTTTTGAGTGCTTAGTACCACTTACCGGCCGAGACACTTCCATGGAGCTCCTGAGACGCCAGCCCCAGGCACAGGAAGGAACTTCTTCCTCTTCCATCTCTTTCCATATCTCCATCATCAGTCCCTGCTCCCCTACCCATCCCTGCCCCGTCCCTACACTCCAACAGGTGCCAAGGCGGGTATGTCAGAAACATGCTAAGTGAAGGTCGCTGTCAGTTCCCATAGAAATGTAATGTGCACATGCTTTTTTAAAAAATTCATTATTTTATTTATTTATTTGAGAGAGGGGAAAAAGAGAGAGAGCGCGCACACAAGGAGGCAGGGAGGGGCAGAGGGAGAGGGAGAAGCAGACTCCCCACTGTTGAACTCAGAGCCTGACACAGGACCCTGGGATTACAACCTGAGCCGAAGGCAGATGCTTAACCAACTGAGTCACCCAGGTGCCCCATGCACCTGCCTTTTATTTTGTTGCCAAAACTGATGAAATGGACAGCTGCCTCTAAGCACTGTTATAATCTCATCACCATCCCCAATTTATCAGTGGGCAACAGAGGCTCCTGATGGTCCTATGTGGGCCTGCTGGGGCTGGTAACCAGGTCTTCTGACTCCTGGACACACACCTTCCTCCTATAGCATGCTACCCTTATGGAAGAAAAGACATGGCCATAAATTATAAACATCTGGTGTTTGACTCTGCAAAGTCAAAACAGGAGGGAGTGAAGGAGAGGAAGACCCAAGAACTCAGATAATAATAATAATTATTGTCACCAAAATGTTGATGGAAAGGAAGGCCCCTGGACTCCCCCACAATTGACAATGGCACCAAATGCGAGAAGAGAGGCTCCTGGAGGGGGGCTCCGACATCCCAGAGGGAAGACAGAGGGCACTTAGGAAAAGGGCAAAGGTCACACAGATATGCCCCAGAATTTAAAGGAGATCACACAGGCCTACGGTGGGACACCTGGGTGTGTTACCACTCAGGGGCTTGGCAGTGACCTCCCTTCTCTAAGCCTCAGCTCCTGGTCTACAGTGATGAAAATTCCACCTCATCGTGTTTTTAAACCACTACTTCAGGGGTGCCTGGGTAGCTCAGTCGGTAAGCATCCGGCTCTTGGTTTCCACTCAGGTCATGATCTCGGGGTAGGGAGATCAAGCCCTGTGTCGGGCTCTGTGCTGTGCGTGGAGCTGGCCAGGGATTCTGTCTCTCCCTCTCTCCCCTGGCATACAACCCCCACTTGTGGGTGCATGTACTCACTCTCTCTCCCCACACCAAATAAATAAATAAATAAAAAACAACAACAACAACAAAACCCTACTACTTAGTGACGCCTGCTACCGGGCACTGTGCAGGGCTCCTGGTGTATTTAAATGCTCACCACAACCTTATGAGGGGCCACTGCTTGATGGACTCACTCAGGAGGAGACTGAGGCATAGGGAGGTTAAGTAACTTGTAGCCAGTGCAGAGATTTGAACCTAGGCCTGCTAGCTGTCCTCGTCACCATGCCACAACTGTCACCATGCCACTACCTTTCCACGCCAGTACCATTCCAAGCACTAGGATATCCAAAAGCCACCAGCTGCTGCTAAGTCCCATCTGTGTGCCCTATGCCCTGAGGACCCATATGTCCCCACTCAAGTTACCAACCCAAGAAGCAGTTTCTACAGAGCTCTGGAACCTAGCTATTGCAGCCACCTGCTCAAAGGGGAGAGACGGGATGCTGCTCCTGGGCAGTTAGAGGAGGACAGGGAAATGGCTGACTGAGCCGCCACTGGGGGATCCTGACAGGGACTCCCACTTTCTGCCTGGATGCAGCCAGCAGAGGTGTGATTTCAATGAGGCCCTGGGCGGGGGAGGGACAAACCATGCACACCTATTTCTAAATAGCTAGTGACCGTGACTCTTACAGTCCTGCCCACGTGGCAGAGGGCAGACTCAGGCAGAGAGAACAAATGGGCTTTCTTCTCTGTGTGTTCCATTTCCCAAGCTCTATGGACACGAGGGCCAAGAGAAAAACAGGCATAGCGTGGGGGTGGGACCTGTTTCCTGGGATAACACTGTCCCCGAGGGAGTGACAATTTGAGTATTTCCAGGTGCAGGGGCATGAGGGCACATCCTCTGTTCCTCCCACACTTTTGTCTCATCTCTCCATGTCATGGCTCCAGCCTTGATGAGACAAGCATCTCCTCCCCTCAGTCCCCAGGACACGAACACCCACCCCAAAGCTGATGGGTGTGCAGAAGGATGAGGGGAGCAAAGCTCAAGGCCCAGGGACCTTTCCAGAATGTCAGCTGCCGTGGGACAGGGACAGTGAACATGCTATCTGCATTGAGAAACACAGGTTCTGTATTTAGAGCTGAGAGCTAATACATTTAGAGCTAATACATTCCCGAATCAGTTCTCTGTAAGGAAGCCGGCTCCCAGCCAAGTGGAGAAGGAAGATGCCCAAAAGGTACAAAATGCCAAACCTGCACCTGGCCTCTGGGTTCAAACTCAAGTCTTTAGAAGAGAAAAATGCAAGCAGTATAAAAAGTATGACAATGGTAGAATCAGAAATACCTTTTAATCTCATTTCATGGGCAACACGGATACACTGTAAGGCATGAAATTTTTATTTCATGTCAATTTCACTGGGATTTCACATGCAGATTAATTTGTTCATCCACATAAACATAGAATGCTCCTAGGTCTTGCCTCAACAGCTGTCCTCATTTAGGATTACAGAAATCCTGCATCTCATAAATGATACTAAGAATAACAGTGAGATCTGTTACTCCATTGTGCTGCCACATTTTAATTGCTGAATGCATTATTAAATTCCTTTATGCTGGGAAGAGGGTTCATGGGCCAGGGCTGGGGAATGAGCTGCCTTAAAGCCTGGTCGGGTACCGTGGTGAGCAGCAGATGACCTCCAACTCCCAAGTCCTTGTGTCATCCCCTCCCCCCGAGCATGGGCTGACCCCGGTGAGTGGCTTCTCAGGAACAGAACACAGCTAAAATGTTGGGATGCCACGTCTGTGATCAGGTTAGGAAAGACCGGGACGTCCATCCTTGTGGCTTGTACATGCTGGTGAAGCAAGCTGCCACGCTGGGCTGTCCCACATGGCTAGGAACTGAGTGAGCATGGCCTCGGGTCAATAGCTCGTGAGGACTGGAATCCTGCCCAGAACCACACAAGGGAGATGGGATGAGGGTCCAGCCTGGTTTTACCCTCAGATGCCAGCAGCTCCAGCTGACCCCTGGATTCCGGCCTGGGAGAGCCTACAGTCGAGGACACACCTGAGCCATGCCCGAATGCCTGATCCCCAGAAACTGAGATGATAAATGTCCTATTAAGCTACTAAATTATGGGTAATTTGTTATGCAACAAGAGACAATGAATATAGGCCCCCTTAGCTACCTGAAGAAACAAGGTCAGCAGCATTTCTCACTCCCCGGGGGTCAATGATAAATCCTCTTGGGCAGTTGGTAGCTGACCCCACAAGGTCCTTCCAGAGCCCCTACAGGCCTCCATCCCCCAAGATGATGCTAGATATGGATGCCTGAGGGCCCTACACACACAGAAAAGTTCTCCAGTAGTACCTTTTGGGCTTGTCCCAATCTTTATAGATTCAACTCCCTTAATATGAACCATACAATACATAAGAAATTGTCTCTTTGCTCACTTTTCCCATGGATGGGAGTTGACGCTGTCAGTCCAGCTCAGGACCTGCAGTTCATTTCTTCCTCCTCAGGGTATCTCCCTGGATTTCTCAGCCACCAACTCCCTGTGGCATCACATTTCTAAGACAATCTACATGTTTACCATGCGAGGGCACTTCCACCAACAGATTAACGGCAGCCCATAGATCAGAATGGTGTTTCCAGAAAATAGCTCTACAAGCCCATTTTCCTGGCAATGTAAGAAGTCCCCCAGGCATCTCTGCTGACAGACTGGATGCTAACTGGGGAAAGAGGGCACTATGATCTAAAGGCCATGATACTGAACACCTGTTTAGCTCTTCGTTTTGGGTCAGGTCATTCAGGCTCTGCACTCAGCGTGGAGTCTGCTTCGGATTCTCCCTTCCTCTCCCTCCTGCTCCTTCTCTCTCTCTAACTCTCTCAAGAAAAAAAAAAAGAGGCCATGATATCTGGACTCCCCTAAAGGCCCAGTCTCCGCTTCTACTTTGTTTTGCAGCCCTTGGCAGCTGAAAGACCTTTCTCTCCTGGACTCCAGACGAACCCCGGAGTTGCTACAACACTAGAAAGTACCACAGAGAGCATCTGGCTGGGCGCCCCCCTACACTGGCAGCTGGTGGACAGTGTCTCCAAGAGAAGCCTATGCGTGTTCTGTGAACACAATTGGCACAAATCAAGTCAGTTGGGCAAATGAGAAATACTGGAAAACTGCTAGATCACCTTTCTTGTGATCGCCAATACACATGAACGTGTTACAGGTTCTGAGACCTGCTAGCCTACTGTTTACCCAGCTTTGACCTCAAAACCTACCTCTCCCACCCGTGCATTTTTTTCTTTTCTTCTAGCACACAATGCCTTATACATAATGGGAACATGCGCATTTACCGGATATACAGGGAGGACTGTGTGGGACACAGGTTTAGAACACATTGCTTCCGGCTCCCTCTATATTCACCGATGGTGAAACTGAGGCCCTGAACTGACCTGCCCCAGGCCACCCTGTTAGTTAGTGGTTTGGCGAGGGTCTTCTGGGCCTTACCACTGAACCTGCTGTTTCCTTCAAGGAACCAAGCTTGGGACCCCTGTCAGATGACTCAGAGAGGCCCCAGGCTCCAGTCCACATAGTGTTTCCGTTCACGTCTGCCTTCCAGTGCCCTCTCACCCCCCTCCCTACCAAATCCTACTACCAACATCCCTACTGCTCCTCCATGTCGCTAAACTAATGGAAACTTTTCAGTCTTTGCTTTACTTGTTATCTCTGTAAAATGTGACATGGAAGGTCACACATTTTATTAAATACTTGGTTCTTTGCCCTTGGCTTTGGTGAAATCACCTTAGTGTGTCTATCCTCTCCTTAGGCTGTCTTTTCTGGGTTTTCCTCTTCTTTCCCTCATCTGAAATTCTAGTGTCCCCTGCAAATTCTAGTAAACCATCTTCTTCTCAGTCTAACTTCTCTTTGGATTATTCAACTTTTTTCCAAGGCTTCAATTTCCTATCTATTTGATAATGAGACCAACCTTATTCCTAATCCTGAAGAGCACCTTCTCTTGGAGGTCCCCATGAGGTGACCTCTTCACCTATGCTCTGCCTTCAGCACCTTGGCCAAGCCTGCTGTGCCTTTTGCGTTCCCCAACCCACCATCTATGATGTGCCCAAACCCAAGAGATATTCTCAAATCCTGCCTCTCCCCAGCCCCCTAACCTAACTAAAGGCCTAGGCCTGTCAATCCCTCTTACTTATCTCATGACCTGGTTGTTTCTTCACATTCCCATCATGTCTTGTCTGCATTACCGCAGCAACTTCCCAGCCAGCTTTATCCCCTTACAATCTATCCAGCATGCTGCAGCTAAAACAATCTTTCCAAACTGCAAATTTTTAACATGTTTCAACGCTACCTAACTGCTCGCAAAATGAAGGTTTCAGCTTCCTAATCACAGCTTCCTATCCTAGTGACCCAGCCCCACTTCTGACTCCTCCCCTGCACGCTCCAAGTTTCGGCCAGGTTCTGCCAGACCCACTCTTCTCTCTACGGACCTCTGCAGGCATGGCCTCCCTCCCCGTGTCTGAAATGCACTCTCCTCTCTTTCAAGGTCAGGCAATTTTCTATTCTTCTAATCTTGGCTTGGAAGTTACTTTCCCTGGAAAGCATTTCTTGATCTCCCCAGGCTTTTCCAAAGTGCTCTCCTAGGACATCTTCATAATTGATTACCAAACATTGTGAACTTACTTATCTGTCCCCTCTACTATTGGCTGCACCGAAGGCAAGGACTCATTTGTAGTTGGGACCTCAGAACCTAGCACAGAAGACATACAACACAGGTCTGAAGAATGAGTGGATGCATCCGTGAGGGAGGAAGCAGGTGGGCACCCACTGGGGAGAAGTCAGAGGGGACAGTGTCCCTTGACAAGTTATGAGTTACATCAGCTCGAGGGAACTCCTGAGCTCTAAGCTCAGCAAGGTCCCAAGGTCAATCATACAGAGAAGAGAGACCAAACAAGTCACTAAGATTGAAGTTGGAATATGGAGCCCCAGTGGCACAAACAGGGAGCCTTGCATGAAGGTGTCCTGGGAGACACCGGGGACAGTCTGTTGCCTGACAGTCTGATGCCTGTGGAGAGCTCTGACATGTTGGAATTGGAAATATCCATCTGTATTTAAAGGGCCGAGATGTTCTCCTTGTTTACCAAAGTCCCAGGGAAGATGAACACTGTTCATGGAGGTGAACACACTGTTCATCGAGGTGTCCATTGAACACTGTTCAAGGATGATGAACACTTGCTCTCTCAAATGAGGGGAGACAGACTGAATCCTACCTGGACGGGGTTGCCAGACATGGCTCGGGCACCCTCTTCGTCCAGACCCGCAGTGTCCAATGTGGTAGCCACTGGGCATTGGAGTGTGAAATATGTGCAAGATTGCAAAGACTTTGTATGAAAAAGAATGTAAAATAGCTCATCACACCCACTGTATGTCAAAATGGTCATATTTGGGTGTACTGAGTTAAAATGTATTATTAAAATTAATTTCACTTGTTTCTTTTGCTTTTTAAAACATGACTACTAGAAGATTTCACGTTACCTATGTGGCTTAGGTCTATTTCTAATGCACATCGTTGTCCTATATATTCCTCAAGCTTAGCTTGTATACAATCCGATTTCAAATTTCACCCTTAGTGCCAGACAATGGTTTCTAGATGCTGGGTTCTTTCGTATGAGTAAAATAAAACTTTAAAAAATTTATAAAGACTGTTATTAGGTTTGCAACATTTTATTTTGTGGGAGAGAACATATTTTAAAAATCCCATCATCTAATATCATCCTTTCATAAAAGGCTGTTTAAACACTAGAAAAGGCTGCAATTTCAGAACCATTAAAAACCCTTTAAATTGTAGAATTAAGCTTTAAGAACATCTCACTCACGGTATTCCCTCTTGCCCCAACACCAAGGATCAGATTTGTACTAATTCACACGTGAAAGTACAGCTCAGAGGTCTGCCCACTAAATTATGATGTGCCTGGGTTTGACACCCTCTCCCCCCCACCGCCCCATGTGCCATGCACACTGAACACGGAAGACAGGAAGCCTCTACTCTTTGCTCCAGAGCCAACAGCCCCAGGTCTGTTCTTGGGGCTGCCGAGCCTCACAGCTCGCGATGGTTTTTATGATCTCGGGTCCCCACTTATCTCCTCAAGTACTTTTCCTGCCTGTGCAACTGGCTCAGAACTTGCATCCGACTGGGGATACAGATACGTCAGGCTGAACTTAGGCCTCCTGGAAACCGCCACTTCTCCCCTCTAGAGAGGACCCCCTTGTTGCCCCAGACAACTGATTTTGCTCCGTTATGTGGACTAGCTCCTTTGAAACGAGTGGGAGCCCGGAGTTTGGGGGAAGCCACAGGGAGGCGGCAGGACCGTCCCTCCAGGAAGCGTGACGGCTCTCGGGACACAGCCAAGAGGCTTCTCTTGGGACATTGCCAGGATCTGCATTCGCCGGTACCGAGCACCCCCCAGATGGCAGCCGTGTGCGGCTGTGCTCGTGTGCTTAACGTGTGCGTGCACACACGCGCGGGGGGGGGGGGGATGTTCTCAAAAGACAAAGGCAGAGTGTAGCTGGGACCAGGAAGTGTGGAGCTGGGCCAAGCCTATTTTTGCAATGTTTCTGAAAAAGATTTCCTCAGTGTCTGGGACAAGGGTTCCTTCAAATCTTATTTTAGCCCTGCCGGAATCACATTACACAATAGTAGTAACACACAACACCTAGTGACCCCTGGTTCTGCCTCAGGTCTTCTCCCAAGAGCTTGAGATCTGCACAGTGATTCTCTGAAGTCCTCTCTCTCATCGCAGAGGGAACTGTGAGGGCAGGTCAGTGAGCAGCAGAGCCTCGAGATAAAACCAGATGGGCCGGCTCCCGGCTCTGTGCTCTCACACGCTCGTCTTGGGGACCCCTGGATGGTCATCTGACTCAGTGGCTCCTGGCCTTTCTTTCACCTTTCTCCCTGCCTTTGGTCTTGAAGGTCACATGCTAGAAGGTTCTGGAAAGATGGAAAAAATCACAAGTCTGGGCTGTCCCTCACCTGCTAAAGAACAGCGGTTCCCTTTGATGCTCCCTGAGCAATTGCCTGATATTTCTCAGACTCTCCAGCTCAAGGATCAGAGAATAGTCAGTCCTTCTTTTTACCGTTTGCCTTCAATCCTCAGACTGAAGCAGCTGAGATAAAACCTATAGCCCTAGTGAATCCAGGGATGCGGCCACTGAGCTCAGGGACTGTCTGCTTGAGGGCCAAGTGTTCCCCACTTCTTCTCCTGCGGACTCACAACAGTGTGCCCTTCTGGAAGGTCTGAAGGGGAAGGTAAAAAGCAAAGGCTTCTCACACCTCCCTGAGCTCTCCTCCTAGCCAGTTCATCCATCTATCCATCCTGAGTCGGTCCTGCCCCCCATTCTGCCCCTTTTATTCTCACTTCTGCCTGTCCAAGCTGGGTCTGCACCTTTGCAAAGCCCCCTGACTGTTCTTGCCTGCAGAGCCACCCCACCATCTCCTTCGTCCCTGCTCTCCCTAGCCTCACTTGGTTCCTTGAAGCCAAGCCCTGACCGCATCCCAAGGCCCCCCAATCACACTAACCCCCAGCCCTGCCCCATAGTTCCCCTGCTTGAGCCTTCCAGTCCTACTAACCTGGTCCATTCATTTCTCCCTTGAGCACGACCTCCACACGACTCCCCATCCCACACACCCCATCTTCTTGTCCAGGGCTGCCTAAATGCCAGCCTTATGCCACCCACGTCAGCGTCCCCTACCACATTTCTCATGGGAGTTACTCTCTTGTCTGCAAAGCTGTGCTGTCTTCTCCATGGGCAGAGCCCACTTTCCTAATTCTTTACATTTCTTAAGGGCAACTTAGTCAACTGACTGGAGTCGATGTCCTCATCTCTAAACCAGAATCACAGCAAGGTTGCTGGGCTGGGAGAACATATACAAGGTGCCTGCCACATGCCAGGGGGATACTTTGATCAATAAACATTGGCTGATTATGGTCCCGGATTTATGGGCTAACACAGAGAATCCTTTGTTGAGTGAAGGTGGGTTTAAATTTCCCAGGATTTGATTTTCTCCCTCTGTTTCGAGGATTCTTTCCCATACCTGTGCTCCCAAACCCTCATGTTTTCAGGAGACAGGGTGACAGGGAAGCCAGCGAGATACGCTTTGGGTCTACAGTCCCTCAACCTGTACCGATGAGAGGCTGTGTGTCAGGCACACTGCTGGCACACCTTCCCCGGGCCACTCTAGGTCACGGTGGGGGCGGGGAGATGGATGTGTGCCCCTGGGGTAATGAGTGCTCACAGCACAGGAGTGAGGGGGAGCCACTGAACTCAGCGGAAGGGGATGAGATGTCTTCCTGGAAAAGACCCTCTTCACCCCACCCCAGGTTCCTGAAAGATGAAGGAGTGCCCTGCGCAGACAGAGCAGCACAGATGAAAAGCCATGATGCCTTGAGTACCATCAGGGAGCCACAGCCCCTGACTAGCTGGGGTGGACCAGCCTTCCGGAGGAAGCGAGCCAACGACATTTGAAAGATTTTAGATGGGAAGCCAAGTGTCTGCATTTGGAAAGATCTCCATGGAGGAAAAGCGGAGGACAGACTGGTAGGGGGCCAGATGCATGTTGGAGGGCGGTGGGGGCTGCTGCAGGAGTCATCCTGGTGAGATGGGACAGCCGCTGAGGATCAAGTAAGGCCAAGGTCCAAGGGCTATGTAGGAGGCACACTCAACGGAATGAGGGTGGGCCAAGTCAGACTCCAAAGGTGTGGGCTTGGGTCCAAGGTCAACAGTGGGACCTGTCCTGAGATGGAACGGGTGAGAGCAAAGTGGATGCCTGCTGTCTCAAGAGGTGGTACAAGCAGGCTCGGTGAGGCGTGGGGTAAGGAATAAATGATGTGTCCAGGGGTGCTGGGTGGCTCAGTAGGTGAACGCCCAACTCCTGATTTCAGCTCAGGTCATGAGCTTGGGGTTGTGGGATGGAGCCCCATATCAGGCTCCACGCTCAGCTCAGAATCTGCTAGAGATTCTCCCTCTCCCTGTGCCCCTCCCTCTGCTCTAACAAATTAATAAAATCTTAAAAAAAAAAAGATGTGTCCATATGATGCATCAAGGGGAGACGTGGCAGAGCAGGGAAGGAGAGCAGAGGAACGATGCCAGCTCTGGCCGGTGTCAGGGTTATGGTGAGGGTCAGGTGGGGGCAGAAGGTGAGAGCTGTCCAGACACCCCTGCTTCAGTCAAATATCAGGGTTCCCCTGCTGCACCAGGGACACCAAGGACAGCCACAGGGACATTAGCTGACCGTGCCCTTGCTAGCCCAGACAGAACCCTGCTGCTACGTGACTCCACAGGGCCCCCTTCTTCTGTCACATTGTGCCTTACTTCAGCTGCTTTTCCAGCCGCCCCCAGGCCCACCGCTCGCGTCACTCCATCCCACTGTCTGTCACCCTGGCCAGCACCGGCTTTCCACAGCCACCCGCCCCCCAGCTGTCACCTCCTCTGCTCTTTTCATCTGCTGTCAGACACAGTTCTGCTTCCTGGCCCCCGGCCCTGAAATCACTCCCTCTGCTGGCCTTGGCTTCTCTCCCCACTATTTTAAAAGTACACATTTCACCAGACGTGGCATCGCGCTTGCCTCATTGCTTATTTTGCGCTCCGGTTTTTTAAGTTAAGTTTGACATTCAGGCAAGTGAAGTGTTTCGGCGCCAGGAGCCAAGGCTGAGAGGCAGGAAGCAACGTGCAGAACTTCTCTGCCCGAACCCTCCCCGCCCCCGCACCACCCTGTTCCTGGAGCACACCCCAGCTCAGAGGTGGGGGACTGGGCACAGAGCCGGGGCCTCTCCAAACTCATTCACGTAGCTCCTTGTTCCTTCAGGGTCGGCCCCCTCTCTGCCCGGCCTCCCGGGTCTGGGTGCTCCCAGGGATCCTGGGACTCGGGCCCACTGGACACTCAGCACAGCAGCTAACAGACAGAGCTGACCCGGGGCTAAAGACTGTGCTTGGCCTCCGGCATGGATTATTTCCCTCCCCCTGAGGGCAACCCTGGCTTTTACTATTATTTTCATTTCAAGACGAGGCACTGGGGCTCAGGGAGTTTGAGTAACTCGCCCAAGGAGCAGCTGATACATGAGAGGTAGGCCCGATCTCAAAGCCCACAGGGCTAGGACGCCTTGCCCTGCCACTCCTTAACCAGCTGCGGTGCTGGGGCTCTGTTTCCTCCCCTGCCCAATGGTGGTGACCCCTTCACCCCAAGCACTGCTAAGAAAGGGATGTGGGGGGGGCGCACCTGGGTGGCTCAGTCATTAAGTGTCTGCCTTTGGCTCAGGTCATGATCCCAGGGTCCTGAGATGGAACCCCGCATCCGGTGGGAAGCCTGCTTTTCCCCTCTCCTGCTCCCCGACTTGTGTTCCCTCTCTCATTCTCTCTCTCTCTCTCTCTCTCTCGGTCAAACAAACAAATAAATTTTTTTTTTTTTTTTTTTTTTTTTTTAAGGGACGTGAGAAGGCTCTATGCAGTCTCCTGGAGCTATAAGCTGTGGTTACTCTTACTCTGAGCATGGCCAAGGTTCAGGTTTTACTGAGGAATCATACCAGGTGCCCGAGATCCTCAGGAGGACCTGGGACCCGTCCTGCCAGTCCCGTCTCTTTCTGGCATTAGAGGTGCAGAGAAAGGGCACGTCACCCCAGCCAATGGTTCTTCGAAGCACTGGGGGGTAACGGGAACCCAACACGACAGCGTTCTGTGGTATAAAGGGAGAAAGTTCACATATTCCGACTCCTTATTCTATGCTGAAAACCGTGGGCAGGTCCCCAGTTTTCAGTCAAGCCACCATCCGTGTGACGCACTCACTCCAGGAGCAAACAGCTCTGTTGTTGAAAGATGGTATCAAAGCAGCTTATGCTCGCATCTCAAGCCGGGTGGGGGGGTCTGGGGACCTCCACCCAGGGGAAGGCATAAGGGTGCAAAGAAATGAGCAAGCCGGCAATAAAGGACAGCTCTCGTGGTCCTGCAGGCCCTCGAGTCTCCTTAGGAAGAGAAGTGTGTGAGGGGAAGGATTCATCCAGGGCCATGGTGGTGCAGGGAGGGGGGGTGCTGCTGAGCTGGAGGGAGTCGTGCTTCTGGAAATAGCCTCTAATCAGTTTCAGTCCCTCAGTCAGTTTCTGCACATTCTTATCAGCACCAGTATTTCCAACCAGCAGACAGGGCTGGAAGTGACCTTAATAAGCATCTCTGAGCTATGTCTCTCTTCTTACCTGTGAGGAAACAGACACCCTAAGGGTTGAAGTGTTGAGCACTATCTTAGACGGGACCCACAGCTTCTCACGCTCTGTCTAATGGCTTCCCTCCCGTTTATAGTGCACTGCCATGATGTGGGAGAAAATGTCAAAAGCACTCTGTAGAGAAATTATTGAGGACAGACTAAGAGTTAGGCGTTGTGCTTGGTTCTTGGACAAAGGGCCTAGAGAGGTGAAGAGAGCAGGTGTGAAACACTTGACTGGCGACTGGCATGGCCCACGATCTTCTGAAAGGTGCCCCACCTCAGTGATCAGGGAAAGACAAACCCCAACCACAGGAAGATACCATGACTCAGCCTCTCAAAGACTCGAGTGAAAGAGACAACAGCCAGTGACTGACCGCAAAGATGTAGAGCCATGGAACTCTCGGACACGTACACGGCTGGTGGGGTGGACACACGTGTTCACCGAAAGACAAGTACAAGATTAATCAAAGGAACATGGTTCATCAGAGCCCCACACTGGAAAAACCCCAAACGAGGATTAACAGTGGAACAGATACATAAATTGCAACAGACTCACACCAAGGAATACTATACAGCAGTGAAAATAAATACACCACATCTCGGAAAATGTGGCTGGTTTCACACACTTAATTTTGAGGGAAGCCAGACACACAAGAGCACATACTGTGTAAGTCTGTTTATTTAAAGTTCAAAAATAAGCAATGCTAGACTCTGACGTTTGAAGTCAGGACAGTATTACCTACGGTGGGGAGTAGGTGCAGGGACAACAGGGTGCTTCTGGCAAACTAACAGTTACCCTTCCCTTGACGGAGGTGCCTGATGTGGGAATGCGGGAGTGTTCTCTCTGGAAATTTCTTCAAGTGGCATATGTATGAAGTGTCAACCTTTCTGTATGTATGTGGGACTATGATTCTAAGTAAGACGAAGAGAGGTTCTGGATCTTGAGGAATAATTTGGTCTTGCAGACATATTTCAAAAGTCACGGAACTGAAAGGATTCAATATAGCCCACGATCAGAGGCAAGAGCCACAGCCAAACTCTGTAATGCTTTCTCTTCCCCTGAGCACTCCAGCTGTCTAGCACTAAAGAGAACATTTCAGGATGCACAGTGGAAGTCCAGGGTCTCCTCTTCAGCCTTCTGCTTTCTTAAAAATGTATATTCCAAAAACAATGGGGAATAAAAGGATAACTTAGAGGAGACAGCCATGATGGCACCTTCTCCTTGGTGTTATTGGCCCCCAAATCCACGGGTCAGGGCTTGTTTTCAAGGCTAGTGAAGGGAACATTCTTCCCAGGGGAGTGGCCCTCTGGTGAGAAAGGACTGGTGGCCCGCGGAGGGCAGTGAGGAGCTCCCAGTCACCCAACTGGCAGATTTGTCTCCTTGAGGAAGCCCCATGAGAGCAAGTGTTTGGACTGCTTATTGACGGATAAGTCCCAGTGAGAAAATGAGTAAAGGAAACCTCAAGCTGTCTTTGCCTGCAGCTAATGAGAAGCTGCCACCACTTCAAACTCTCTTTCTCCTCCAATGAATGTTTGTTCCGAACGACCCCTCCGACTTCCCTCTTTCTCCCACTGGAGGACGCTCTCCCCTTTGTTCTCCAGACTTGCCTGTGGTTCCCCCATAGACTGTAGATCCCAAACTGCGGTATCTCTGCTCTTCGTGAACAAACTCATTTGCTGCTTGACACCTTTGTTGTCCGATTTTTAAGGTTAACACCTGCTAACCTAAGACTGAATAATTGGCAGGATAAATTCTGCAAGGGAAATATTTCATTCCAGTTTCCCAATTCTGGGCACTGAATACACTTCTCTGTGTCTTTCCACATTCCTTTCCATCATCTCCTTCCTCAGGCAACATGTAATAAAGGAGGCAAACCCAGGGGGGAGGGAGGGAAATGTGCCTCCACAGCTAAAGCCATTTAGGGCCTTTCAAAGGCACACAGGTTCTTCTTGGTCTTGGCGACAGAACACAAGAAACTACTGACTCCGTTAGCTACCTGAAATATGTTATATCCATGCCCCAAGCAAAGCTCAAATAGAAGTATCAAACTATCTCAACTGGGAAACAGAACCCTCACGCATCATCTCTTCTCCTTGCCCTACAAGCAACCAGTAAAACACGCGCGTGCTAAGTGCACTTGGACATAATACAGGCTTCCTAATCAGGACAGAATATATACATATATATATTTATCTACATACAGACCTAGAACCCGAAAACTTGGGTTTTGAGTTTCAGCCAAACACTGACTGCTGTGTGATCCTGGACATGTCCCTTAACCCCTCTGAGCCTAGATCTCTTTACCTAGGTATGTGCTCCATCTGCTAGTCTTGCTTTTCTGCCCAAGTCTTCGTAGCCAGTACTGGTACTTAGTCCCAAACCCAACAGTCAGACTGGACAGACTCCTTTTCCCGGACCTCACCATCTCCTTTTCCCTTCAGACCAGTTCTCGCTTCTCTCCCACCTCACCCTGGAACAAATTCCCCATTGTAGCACCCAGCAGCCCCAACCTGAGGATGCCAATGACTTAGAGCCAAGATCCTACATCACGCTCTACCCCATTAGGATGGTTTTGGGGGTGCGGAGGGCATCACTGCTACCAGGTATTGTTCTGCTCGGACCTACCTTAGTATTCCCCACGGCCTCCCGTCCATCTCGGCAGGAGCTCCACTGACCCAGGACTGGCCAGGGATACGTTGCTTAGGAGATCTCCTAGGGTTACTGAGATGATGAGGCTATGACAGGATGAAAGTCTAAGCATTCCAATGTTGACTGAACTGACTCTAAATTCCTTACCTTGAATTCAAGACTTGGCTACAACCCGACCCCAAGTTTCCCATCCAGAATTATTCTCCCCTCCATCACCCACACTCCAAGGAAATTGGACTGACTCCTGCAAAACAGTGTGGCTCTCCCACCTCCTTGTCTTTGCGTATGCTGTTCCCTCAATCTGGGATGCCTGCCACCAGTTAAAATCCTACCTGTCGCCCCCAATTCCAGCTCAAATGCCATTTCCTTCCAAAAGCCTCTGCCTCCCATCCAAGTGTAAATTCCTTCTCCTGGGTAGACCAGCTTAATGCTGTTTCAGCTTTTTTTTTTTTTTTTACAGGAAAGCTCCCAACTCATATGGTTTGCTCCATGTCCAAGACAGAAATAGTGACACCAAAATCAGGACAGGGCGGGAGATGGGCACTTGGGAATTGAGGACAGGAAGTCCATGCATTAGTTCCAGATTCAATGACAGACCTCAGAGCAACTCACAGCTGAGCACCAGGAATCAGTCCCATATGCATTTTCTCCATAGACCATGAGCTCCCTGGGAGGGGGGACCAATTCCTACATAGAGCTTGGCAAGTGGTTATTGCTCAATAAACCTGTCCAGTGGATGAATGGGTGAAAGAACAGGAAAATGAATGAATGAACACGACACACAATGTCAAAGCTGGTGGGAATGAGCTCAAACAAGGTGTGAGAAGACATTAGTGAAGGAAGCTCGTTTAGATGAATTCTCATCCACAATTTTCTTGACCAGTCCCCCTTTCAAAGGCTGAGATGCTGCCTCTTTGGGAAATCTGCCCGAAACTCACAGAGGAGGAAGTGGCGGAGGGACAGGGGTAGCAAACAAGGACCTAGAGGCCCAGGAGTAGAAGGAATCCTGGCCCAGAGGCACCTCCCATCTCAGCTTCTGTGGTTTCTCTTCCCCTCCCCCCAGGTGAGAACCCGCTCCTACAGCTTGCCCCAGAGACTCAGACAGCCCCCAGGGCAGCAGACGCCATTCTTCCGGAAAGCCACTTCTAGGATGTGCAGAAACTCATTCTGCTGCCCCCCTCCAAGGCTCCCTGGGACTCCAGGATGCTCTAGAGGGAAGCGCGCTCACAGCTACTATCAACAGGCTCACAAACTCCTGTATTGAAAAATGGCGCACAGGAGGGACTAGAACGGAGCAGATGGGGAGAGCATGTTTGCAAAAGCTAAGTGTCTGTGATGGGTTTTCTCTCTCGTCCCCTCCGCCTTGATGCGGCATCACAAACTCTGTGCTAAGCTGGTGGAATAGCCTTGACTCAGAGGGAATATGAACATTTTTTATGCTTAGCCGTTCCAGCCGTAAAGATTTTTATCCTATTACTGCTAAGTGACGAGTACGAGGAGAGAAATGATGATGGTCTTTGGCAGCCATTCCAACCGAGTAAATACGAGGAGGGAGACTGGCGATCCCAGACTGGGCCGCTGCCCCTTCATTTCCCAGGATGAAAAGGAGCAAAGGAAAAATGTCTTCCTGGTGAGACCTATCGAAGTGTGGAATTTTCCCTCCAGGCAAGCGATGGGTATCCCACTGTTTGAACCATTTAGCACCTCGCCCTGGACAGAGGCTGGGAGAGTAGGCTAAGGGGAAAAATCAGCGCCAGCCGGCCAGGAGGACGTGACCCAATGAGGCTTCCCAGCGGCAAGGTCTTCCAGCTCGTGGTTCCTGGGCGCAGTCCACCCTGCCACCTGCTCCCCCACAGTCAAAGCAACCCCATAATAAGTATTGCTAGGCAACAGCAAAAATATACATTTGCTTTATCAAAATACTGCCCTCCCCTCCCCGGGGGGGTGCCTCTATCGAGCGGCTACTTGTCTGCTAGATGTTTTCTGTGCTGCTTGGATGAGGGCAGGGCCAGCTGCTGTCACCCAAACGTGGGGACAGTGGTGGGGGCGGGACATGTTTGTTGGACATGTTGTTTGTTGGACCATCCGTGCTCAATAAACAGGAGAACTCTGCTGGGAAATCATCTCAGACTCACCCTGGCTAGACGCCGTCCCTTTGTTACACTGACAGTTACACCATTGCCATCTCAATATAGACAGACACGTCGTCATCCTTGCAACCCCACTGGACCTTGGCGGGGGCCCCAGGAGTTAGGGCTCTCGTCCACCTTAACAGGATTGCGGGTCTCAGGGGACAAGATGGCAAGAGGTTGTTCCGACACCAGCACAACCAAGAGATTCCCATGGAGGCAGGTGGGAGAGTTGAGCACATGGACGTGGATATTTCCAGAACGAGAAGACCAGCCGCAGAGGATACATGGACTTGCAAGGTGCAGTGACTGTGCCCATAAAGCTTCAAGGCCTTCTAGTCCAATGTAAAGAGAGAGCAAAGCTGGGAGAGGACATGCAGAGGGAAGGCCACTGCTGGGCACCTGGTCCCCATGCCTCCCACTGGCCCTGGATCAGGGATGAGGAAACTGAGCCACAGCCAAGAGGTATTGAAAGGCCGATGACAGCAGCTGTCCATCTCGAGACTGTGAAAATGTCGCATGTTGGGTCAGGGGTGGGTGGGCAAGGGAAGTTCTGGTTGTCAACCCCAAAGGGTGACTATGAAGCGGATCCTTTGGAAACCAGAGATACTCGCTTTCTAAACTAGCCTGGATGTGGACATCCCTCACTGCCCACCCCCCCATAAAGCCTGGGAATGGGGAGTTCCAAGCCCACTTCCTTGCCTCGGTCATTCTGCTTTCTAGGTCACTCCAGACATCCCCACAAAACACCCGGGGTTCCCTGGCATGGAGGACCAAGAGGACAAGGTGACGGTTCTATTCCACATGGGGAAATGAAGCCCCCACCTCTATGGGGCTGCTTTTGCTTGGGGCCGGGCCACGATGTGCTTGGGAGGGCTTCCATAACTGCCAGTGTGCTTGGCTTTTCCATCGGCCCAGCTGCTTATCGGGCAAAAACTTCCGTGGCCTTGTCCCCTCCCCCCACCTGCTGCCTCCTCCGGCCCCGTGGCATTTCTGAATTCCTGGGCGATGCCCCCCAACGCCGGCTTCCCCGCAGCGTGTGCTCTAATGCTCAGCTAATAGCTCCATCTCAGGCGCTCGTCCACACGCATCCTATAAATCAGAATCCAATTATGGTGGTAAGAAAATTGGAAGCAAATTTAATAAGCTCAGGCCACTCCCCCATGCTGTTTCTTTGCTCTTCTCTTCCCAGTAATGAGAATTCCTTTCACGGACTCCATTCTCCTGCCTCCTCATCTGTAGCCCCCAAGGATGGAAGGAGAGGAGGCTGGGGGCTGCTTCTCTGTCCTCTTTCCCTCTTTGCACAGAAGACAGATGGGGCAAAGTAGTCAAGTGTCTTTGCAGATTTCCTCTCCCTCTCCTTTGTTCAACAAGTGTTTCTTGGAATTCTATCACCTGCCAGGCACTGTACTGGAAGCCAGCAAAGATGTCTCCCCCTAGAGGGTGGAAGGCCTCATTCTGTTGCTGGGGTTATTGATGCTTCAGTCTTTGATGTAAGCAGTGGGGCTGGCTCTGCAGCAGGGGTTCAGTCTCCCTGCCACTCTGCCCCTCCGGTGACAGCTGGCCATGTCACATGGTGGGGGGTGCTACTGGCATCTGGTGGGTGGAGCCCAGAGAGGCTGCCCAGCATCCTACAATGCACAGCACAGCCCTCGCAGCAAATGCCAGCCACTGATTGAATCCCTGGGCGATGGGAGACGGGTCACCAGCAGCCACAGCTGGTTAGAGCAGGGACGGGCAGGCCCCAAGAAGGGTCCCAGTGTTCTGGCAGTCCAGGCAGGCCGGCCCCAGGCATTACCTCAGGATGAAGTCAGGATACAGGAAGGCTGGTGTCACAGGATTAAGGGATTTAGCTGGTGGTTTTAACTTCACTGACACCAATTCCCTGGGAATCAAGGGCTGGAAGAATGAGATCCTGTAGACAGAAAGTCAATCCCCGGGGGCAGGGGGTGCCCATCTAAGGGAAGCACCCTAGGCTTTGTTGGCAGTCTCTGGAACTCTCTTTCGCACAAGAGTGGTCTGGGCACAAAGTCAGCCCCGTACCACACTCAGCCTAGAGATGGCTGATGCCATTACACTAGCCTGGGACTTTGTACACAGTCGGCGCTCAACAGCCCCGCCATGGCTGCCTGGTCCCATGTGCCTGCCCTCATTCCCACTCCCCTGTCCTCTCCTCTCTCTGCTTTTTTGGATCAGGATGCCCAGATCTGAAATTCCCCAAGTCACACAATCCCCACTCCCACAGGGCAAGGTGAGTGCCCGGAGGCAGACATATGGCTGACAGACTTTTCCTCTTTGTCTTCCCCAAAGGGGCCCTCGATTCCATCTGAATCCTGTCCGTCCCTCTTGCCACCCTGCCAGCAGAACACACTTACCTGACAGATACAACACACCGGGAGAGAACCCCGAACGGGACCCGGTAAACCGGAATCCTGGCAGACGGTCTCAGTTCCTCCCCCACATCCCGCACCTATGTCCAGTCCTCTTAAACCACTTTCATTTCTGCCTCTCAGATCACAGGTGAGGGTAAACACAGAAATTCGTCCTGCTCAGGGTGTCCCCTGGAACCTGCCTGCTCAGTGAACCCCCCACTCCATGCCTCCCTTCTACAGAGCTCGTGTCCCGATGTACCGGCTCCTTTCCTGGCTGGAAGGCGGCCCTTCGTCCTTCTAGAGCGTCTCATCACCCTGTCCAGGACTCAGGACAAGGGAGGGACCAGCCACCTAAGATAGGGGGACTTTTCAGCCTTCTTCTCCATTCTACCTGTAGTCTCTGCTCAGGGAATAAAATTACTTAATCCTTTTTAAAAGATTTTATTTATTTATTTGAGAGAAAGTGCACAAGCAGGAGGGCAGGGGCAGAGGGAGAGGGAGAAGCAAACTCTCTGCTGAGCAGGGATCCTGACACAGGGCTTGATCCCAGGACCCCAAGATCATGACCTGAGCCGAAGGCAGATACTTAACCAACTGAGCCACCCAGCTGCCCCCAGGTTACCTAAGTTTTAAAGAAAATTCTATCAGATGCCAAGGGCCATGATAAGGGCTGCGGAATTCTGACAGCAATATTCCAAGACTCTGACTTGAAGAAGCTTTCAGGCCAGCAGCCAAGAATGTTCGAGGTAGAGCCAGTGCCCCAGATCTCTGGCTGTGGGGCATTTCCTGCTGCTAAGGAGACTCTCGTGGGTACCTTGAGGCAGTGGGGAGGGGTAGTTCAGTTTGCAGACTCTTGGAGTCTTCTGAAGACTTCTAAAGCCACAGATACCTTATGGCTCAGGGCCCTATGAGGGGATCGGGGCTCTGGCTCCTTTTATGAATGATGGTGATTGACAGGAGCCCCTCCATGAGATGCATATTATGTAAGTCAAGGTCTCTGGGTTGTACAGCCTAGCTAGGGAAACTGAGTCCACCCCCCTTCACAGACTACAACTTAAGCACCACCAGATTGACCGGCATCCTAAGTCATGAAAACTTTTACTGTCCTGCTCATAAACCCCAGTGTCCACAAGAGGGTCCCCACAGACCCAAACAAAGACAGAAAGCTGAGAAGCTGATCCCAGTCCGCCAGCCTCTCAGTTTAACCACTCCTCCAAGCCCCTCCACCCCGAACATGCCTGTCTGCTCTTTGGAGCTGGTGCCAAGTGCATTTCCCATGGGAGATAGAAACACGGCCCTGGGGGCCTTTGGTGCAGCTGGTCCTCCCTGTTGTAGGCAGGGAGGCCAGCACGGAGGGGCTGGGGTAGAGATGGACCAGCTTAGTCGGGCCTCATGAGGAAGCAAAGGACTGTATTGACTCTAGGAGAGACAGGTAATGAGGTAACTGGCCTTCACAAAGGCTCTTTCCCCTGAGAAATGAAGCTTCTGCATTGTGTCAGGCCTGACCTCCTGCGGAGGAGACGGCAGAACAGAGGCTGGGGAACAGGGCGCCCCACAGCAGACAGCAGGGGCATGTGAAGAAGCCCCGCATCTCGCATGATGAAACTGGGCTGTCCGAGGAAATGACCCATCCCAGTGACAGACGGAGCCACCGACCTGACTTCCCAGGGGTCCGCCGGTCTTGCCTTCCCTCCTTTTGAAAGCCGTGCCAGGCCAGGCCATGGGAATCTGGCAAGGAAACCAGGCCCAGGCTATAGGATCTCTAGTGCTCCATGATTTCGGGGTGGACACTGGGCGAGGGGGGCAAAGTGCAGGCGAAGGGGCTTCTTCCATTTCCCCTGGAGGCACCTGGGGGGTGGCTCACAGCAGTGAGGAGCGCAGAGAGCATTAACTACTGTCCGTCCGGCAACAGACGCGTATGCCTGCCCCGATCCTTGGCCTAGGCACCCCCAATCCAGCCTGCAGATGTTACGTGCCTGCCGCAATCCTTGGCCCGGGTCCCCCCAACCCCGAGTCCAGCCTGCAGATTGCGTATGCCTGCCCCGATCTGTGGCACAGCCGGCCCCCATCCCCCGAATCCAGCCTGCCCTTGCTCTGTCATCACCACCGGGTAGGATAGAGAGTAACAAGTGGGAGTAGGGGGAGGTACCTCAGATGGCGGGTGTCAGGCACAGCCCGGCTGCTGGAGATCCGCTCGCTCTCCCGCTGGTTGAAAGCATACAGCTTATAGGGATCATCACCCACACGCCACTTTTTGGCATTCAGATACTGCCGCTCATCAAACTGGTCCCATGGGTCTTCCCAGTCAGAGTCCAAAGTCTGCGGAGCACAAATGCGAAGTCAGTGAGAAGAGCTCCCAGCCCTCCCCCAGCCCTCTCTGCCTGTTGCTGCCCAGCTGCAGAGAACAGGTTTTCCCCAGCACAGTTTAGCCCAAGGATGGGGCCAGAGGTAGGAGGTCAATGAAATCTCAGTAACGATAATAACACACAGCGCGACGCGGTGAAGGCAGCTGCCGTTTGCTGAGCGCTGTGCACGAGGCACTGTGCTAGAACCGTTACTCATTCCCCCTGGCTGTCCCAGGATGTGGTCCCAGGACCAACACAAGAGAACAGCCTCCATGGGCTAAGTACCTTGCTCAGGATCCCACCTGCAGGAAGGTGGCAGGGCTGGGACTTGGGTTCTAGCACCCTGAGCCCGCAGGCCGCCTTGCCAGGGTAATCTGAGAACACTTGGCTGAAAAGCACTGGCACGGGAGCAGGTACAAAAGGGCTAGGACCGTCATCCCCCCTCTGCCATAGGACGCAGGCGATCCATATGTAAGAGAGTGCTTCCCACCGGATGGATGCCTGCGTGCTCCCCTCTTCCTCTGACCCGACCCAGGAATCTGTGATTTTTTTTTTAGATTATTTATTTATTTGAGAGAGAAAGAGCATGCGGAGGGAAGGCCAGAGGGAGAGAGAGAACCCCAAGCAGACTCTGTGCTGAGTGCGGGATCCCATAGGGGGCTCCCTCCCTGAGATCAGGGCCTGAGCCAAAATCAAGAGTTGGACTCTGAACCGACTGAGCCATGCAGGCATCCCTAAAGCTGGGATCATTTTTAAGAAACATCAGTGCAGGAACAGTGCTTTAGAAATAGGTACGAGGTAGCTTGTGTACTCATGATCTTGTTCCGTCCTCCCCAGACGTCTGCTCTGTGCTGAGCTGGAAAGACAAGTTCTCACCAAACTTCCGGGCTTGTCTGCACAGGTGGGGCAAGGGTCGAGCCAAAAGCAGAGCTCAGCCTCCTGGGCCCACCGGTGCCTTCGCACAGCAGAGAAGGCAAGGGGATGCACACAGCGAGGGGGAGGCTCAAGCCCAGAGCTAGGCTGCCTTGGCTGCCCCGACTGCGCCAGCTCTTGGCTTCGGAGCCTCTGCACGCTGGCGGCTTCCTTTAATGGTCCCTGCCAGGGGAGGCTGGCACTCTGGGGAGAACCCACTGACCAGGTTCTGCTCTAGAATGTGAGGGCTGGGGCCCTGGGGCTAGCAATGTCCCCAAGGATGGGATGCTCACTCGTGTGTTACTGGCCTCTGGTTGCGGTGCAAATGTGAGAAGCTGCCTGGACCCCGTCCCTCCTGTCGCTGACCAGGAAGCCCTCCTGGACACATGGAACCTGATGGAAAGGCTCAGGGCAGGCCCCGCAGATGGCCGGCCAGGTGCCCCTCCACCCCAGAAGATGGTTCTGTGGGGTGGTTCACGATGTGCACATTTATCTCACACACCACTCGATCTTATCTGGTAATTGATCTGCCTCTCTCTCTCTCTGCTATCTCCTTTTGAAACAGCAGTCTCCTGCTAATAGCACAAAATGAAGCTTTGGAAAGCAGCGATTTTTACCCAATAATTGATTTTATGAATGTGCTGGGATACTGCTGCTACACAGGGGGTAGATGGAGTGTGAGACCCCCCCCAACACACCCCACCCAGTCTGAGCTGTGCAATGTCACAGCCTGACAGCTGTCACCCTTGAAATCATGGGACCCGGTACCGTTCCCCACTGGCTCGTTTCCAGTTAGATTCACTGCAAGTCTCTCAGTCAGTGGTGAGCTCCTCCAACGCTCTGTGCTATGGAGGGGAGATGCAGAGATGGAAGGTCCCAGCCCTCGAGGGTTTGCAAGGTTTCAGAGAGACATGCATGAAGACTCCTTTACTGCTTCTACCAGAGGAGTGAGGGAGAGGGCTGCCTGGAAGAAGCGTCAAATCAGTTTGTGCTTGAAAGATGAGCAGGCAGTTTGCTTTCCTTAGGAGGATGTGAGAGGGAAAATACATGTGTAGTGAAAACCCAGATAAAGGGCAGGAAGACCTGGGGAAGGGAGAATCTGTGGAGGACACGGCTAGCTCAGGAATGGGGCGGCCAGAATGTGGACGACAAAGAGCGCGTGAGTGAAAGCGAGCTCTGCAACACAGCTGGGTCTGTATGAAGCCGGTTGGGGGAAGGGCCTCTGGCCACAGGTGCTGGACGAAGTGGAGGGAAGAGATTGCCGCAAGGAGCCCAGCTGGGAGGGGAGCTCAGGAATTGAGGCTGGTAGAAAGGGAGGGCTGAACAGTGGCGGTGCTGGGGCACTGACAGAAGGTTCCAGGCATCAGCTGGAGAAGCAGATGGAGGAGCAGGCCCCGGGGACGGGCTGGAGAAAGGGCAGGTAGAGACCTCTTGGCCTCGTCCCCTACTCTTTATTCACACCAGACCCGGCTCAAGGCCAGCAATCACCATCCTACAGGCAGCAAACCATTCCTGGAAGATTCTGCCTCTTTGGCGAGGGGGGCATGGGAACTCAGCTGTGATTCTGGACCCCAGAAAGCCCAGAACCAGAGTAACAGCCTGGCTGGTGAGGAAAACTGAACAATCACTCAAAACTTCCCCGGAGGGGACCGCTCCTTCCAATGGTCATGTGCACAGAGCAGGTTCACACTTCACTGCACTGAGATCCACTGTGGGGGGGGGGGGGACTCCCTGGCCTGGGAGCTTGGTTTTCCTACAACAATATCTGGATGTATTAAATAATAGTGACACTGTGTTTAAAATCCTAACATTACCATCTGAATAATAATTTCTGTTTTACAAGGCAGCCCACACATACTGCCTCAGAATGCACACACAACCCCATCTGTACAGAGAGGGATCAGCAGGGAGAGAGGCTAGCTGGCTGGCTTGCCCAAGCTTCATGGCTAGAAAGTGAAGGGACTGCTGATTGAAGCCTTCCTCAACCTCCCAATGCCTTGGTCTGCTCTACCACGGAAACCAATCGGGGGCATTTCCTCTGCGGAGAGCCAGTGGAGAGGAGCGAGGTGGGGGCCATGCCCACGGGAAGGACCAGCCCCTCTTCCCCTGCTGGTCCGCAGAGGGAAGTGGCTGTGGCCCTCCCAGGATTTCTAAAGGGCCCCAGACTCCCCCAAGTACTTCTAGTACTAATTTGGAGTTGGCTTCCCAGCTCTTCAATTCACAAGGCCCCATATTCAGGCTCTGAGGACCCGGAGGGCGGCACATGGTACCCACGCTTTGGATTCCTTGCTTCCTGGCTCCTGTGACCCCCCCGCCCCGGGGCACTGCTTGGACCCACACATGCACCTTCGCAAACTTTGCTGTTATAGGAAGTGATAATACGGCTCTCTCCCACCAGGAACCCCACCAAGGTCCCGCCCCCGGGCTCTGACCCCTCTTGTGGGGCCCCCACCACCACCCACGACCCACAGGCAAAATCTTCCTTGCCTCTCTGACCAGAATTTACTCAATCTAGAGTATGTGTGTTTCCAGCTGTAAGTATGATGTCACGCATAGAAAACCAAGATGATCTTTTCAGCAGAATGTATCTGATTACGTCCCCCAAAGCCCGGCTTAAATAACTGGGCACCAAAAATGAACATGCAGAAGCACATCTAAGCGGCTTTGTTTCTTTCCTCCCACTGTACTTTCAGGAGACGCCCTGAGTCCCCTTTCCTCCGACCTTCCCTGGCCTGTTGCTCTCATTTCTCGTGCAGGCTGATTATTTGGCTCCAGCGCTATTAGAACTGATTATGGGGCTCTCTATGATTTTAATATGTTTGTCTCCCTCTCTTCTTTCCCCCAGCTACTAGTTCTCTCATTGCCTTAGGTCTTTTCTTCCCCACCCCCTGCCATTAGAATGAGAATGTCTCTATCACTTGAAGAAACTTCTATCCTTCTCTGAACTGTGCTGGTCCTTAATAAAACTTCTCAAACTTACCCTATGATAAAACAACTAACACTCTGGGGGTACCTATCACATGTCATAAACATTTACATCTAATCCTCACAATCACAGATGCTGATTTTACCATTCCCATTTTACAACTGGGGAAACCAAGGCAGAGAGTGATCAGGTGACTTGGCCAATGTCACACAGGTAGTACGCGCTTGAGCCAGAGTTTGAACCCATGGAGCCTGGCTCTACTGCAATGCTCCCGACCACGAGGTGACACTGCCTTCCCAGAGCCTCCCTGCCATTTCCTTTGGCCTTCTTCAAAGACTATCTGTGTGTTTCCCATTATTTTTCTCAGCCAACTTATTTCTCTGATTGGGATCTCCCCCTTCAGAGGATCTCTGTGTCTCCTTCACCATCCCCCCACTAGTCCACCACTCTTCTTCCTGGGTGGAAGACTGGTCTCCCCCAGCCAGGGCAGAAAGGATGCAACTCCACAGGCAGATTCCTGCAGGAAGGTTAAAAGATTTCAGGCTAATACACAGGAGGTCAGAACTGAAAACAGTGATAGAGCTTATTTAAAGATGACAGAATTCATCTATCCATCCAATATTTGACACTCCACCATAACGTTCCACTGTCCAGTGGACATCCCTCCTGGGTCCAGCCAGGGACACAGAGGTCCCAAGGAACCCACTCCAAGCTTCAAAGTCCTGCGACTTCTAGAAGTTTCCTTCTAATATTAAACCAGAACCTGTCTCCTGCCAGAAGCAAATGTAAATCCTATCTGGAGAAAACTATCTCCAATTTACATCCTCAGGAGTTCCACAAAGCTCAGTGAAAGTCGAAATCACAATAAAAATGATCAGGGGCATTTGGCTGGCTCAGTCAGTTGAGCGTCTGACTCTTGATTTTGGCTCAGATCTGATCTCAGGGTCCTGAACTCAGGGTTGTGAGAATGAGCCCGTGTTGGGCTCTTTACCCAGCACTAGTCTACTTGTGTTTCTCTCTCCCTCTCCTCCTCTGCCCCTCCCCACTGCACTCATTCTCTTGCTTTCCAAAATAAGTGAAATAAGACCTTTTTTTCAGTGGAAACTATAAACAACAGATTAGATCTTCCAAAGACTTCAGAATTACAGATACAAAAGAAAGCATAACTGTAGATAAAATGGTTAAAGTATAGAATAAAAAATCAGCAAAGAACCAAAGTTCACTGAAAAAGAACTGAGCATCACTTTTAGAAATGAGAAAATATAATAACAATCAATGGTCAATATCAAAGAGGCCAAACAGAAAAGTTTACTCTTATCTGCAAAGCTTTCTCACTGGAATGCTGCATCTGAATTACCTCTGTGAGGCAGGCAAGCTGGTTGTGTTGTTCCCATTTCACAGGTGAGAAAACTGAGGGTCAAGGGAAAAAAGGAGCCTGCTTAAGACCACGGACATAGTGAGTCTGCTACTGAGACTCTGGCCCAGGACTTCTGGCTTCAAAGCTCACGTTCCTTCGACGTCATCAAGGAGTTTCATTCATCCACGGCCACTTTTTACCCCCTTGCTGGATGGTCATAACCAAACATGTAGAAGTTATCTGCTCACACCAGTGTTATTCTAATGCCCACCCAGCTGGGGATGGGCCTTATTGTTCCAAGGGCCAGTCCAGAGAGTGAAGAGGACAGCACATCTCTATGCAAATCCTGCCCAGAGTGAATGGGCTGGGAAAGGAACGACCCTGGGAATGGACTCCGTCCCACCACGGTGTGTAAGACGAACTCCAGCAAAGAAGGAAGGGCCAGCCAGCCCCTCCCTTGCTCACCTGGGATCATGGCAAAGGAAAGAGCTGGAAAATCCCTTTCCCTCATCTAGGGACAGCACATCAATTATGGATTATTAGATAAGATCTTCATTTTAATATTTCTACCATGTATTATCACCTCTTTCTCTGGTTGGAATTCTGTCTTGGGAGTTATTTAACTGATGTGCAGAAATCTAAATTTAATTTATTATGATCTAACTCACTTTAGAAACCAAATTACCCTGCACTGGAGAAGGATCAAGTCAATATCCCACTTGGCTTTCTATTTATCTTCTGCAGGGTTTTCTCTCCTTCTCTTCAGTATTCATTTTATCTCGGGTGCTGGTAATAAATTTAAATTTTCCTCAGAATTAGGCAATTGCTCCTTTAATGCTGTAGTTTAATGGTTAGTATTAATTATACGAAAGTCACTCCTTAAAGAATGTGAAGGATGGAATGGACATATAATGGAGGGGAAAAGGCTATTTCTTGGACCAAATGAGGTAGCGTGTAATCAGCAGGGATGAGTTTACTCTTCTAGTCCTGCTTCATCCATTTCTTCCCCTACTTTCCTTTCATCTCCCTCCCTGCCCTAGAGCCAGGCGCCTACAAAATGTGTCTGCTGGGAGCTGCTTGTTATGGCTTCTCTGTACCCCTGGAAGGTCTACCAGCCTGGACGCCATGCCTAGAACCCTCTCGAACGCTGGTCTCTTTCTCTGTCTGCCTCCGGTCAGTGTCACTGAGGCTCTGACAGCAAGAGCCACTACTGCCCAGCTCTCTCCTCCCTGCCACTGCCCCAACATACACACACCACCTGTATCCCAACTGCACACCACGCACAAATACGGCTTTGGGGGGAGGCTTCGAGCTTTCTGGAAGAGGAGAAGTTCTGATAATTATTATAATTGCCTAAAAACTCCAACTGTGAAATATAATATGATTAATGGAATGGACAGCAGCCCAGCTTTTGTTTCTGGAGTAGAAAAAAACCAAACTCACACAATTTGGACCTTATATGGAGATTAATTTGCTTACTAATTAGCATGAGAGGGAGGTACCAGGGAGATTTAAGTCTGCGTGACTGGGGAAGAGGGCCTGTCTCCCCTGCAGGTGTCAGGGAGCGTGAGCATGCCGACGTGTTTGCTCCCTTCCCACCCAAAGTCCTATAAATTCCACCACCAAAGAAAGACTCATCCCAGAGCTCCTTTAGGTGGACAGGCATCTCCAATAGCTTACAGCTTGCTTAAAGAATCCCTCCCAGGGGCGCTTGGGTGGCTCAGTGGGTTAAGCGTCTGCCTTCGGCTCAGGTCATGGTCTCGGGATTCTGGGATCGAGCCCCACATCGGGCTCTCTGCTCAGCGGGGAGCCTGATTCCTCCTCTCTCTCTGCCTACCTCTCTGCCTACTTGTGATCTCTCTCTCTTTCTGTCAAATAAATAAATAAAATCTTAAAAAAAAAAAAAAGAATCCCTCCCAATTGCTGGTGGGCATGAGGACTGAGAGAGAGCTGGCCCAGCGACAACATTCATTTCTGTATCCTCTTCTTTGTGTTCAAAGACTAGAGCAGTAAGCCAACCCCCGGAACAGCAGAAGCCTCATCCCTTCCAGGTCTGGAACCCAGAAAGCAAGAGATCAGAAGGGGAGGGAGCCAGGTACCCCCAAAGGGCTCAGGAGAAAGAGGATTTGTCAGTGACACAAGCAGTTGGATTTGCCCCCAACCAGGAGGCTGATGCTGGAGGAGAAAATGCACCAAGAGATGGAATTGTGCCCTGGAGGGACTGAGCAGAGAATCTGGACTTGGGAAGAGCAGAACCGGAAGTGGGCTCGGGAGGGGAAGCCTCCAGCCGGACAGGACAGGACATGCAACACGGTCTCTGGCATGGACAGTGAGTCATCTTAGGTGCACGGTCACCTCATCAGACTGAGGGAGGGCCTGCAAAGGGATGCTGCAGCCCTATTCCAATGTGGCCACAGTGGCCTCCTGCAGGATTGAGATGAGGCCTCAAGGTCAGGGCTTCGCCCCAAGGGAATCAAGTTCTCCAAAGAAAGAATAAAACACCAAAAACAAGATTTGCATTTCTCAGTAACAGAAGAAATCTCTCCTCCAAAGTCAGACTCTTCTCCTCTCCCTTGCCCCAGCAGGGCTGGGAAGTATCACCAGGCATCATCAGAAAGCTCTTTTGCCTCAAGGAACAGCTGTGGACCCAGGCAATTGTCAAGGGACACTACTGAACAAAGGTGATCTAACAGGGGTCACAAAAGAACACGCCTTCAGAGTCACTGAGAACAGAAATGCCTTGAACAGAAATGAATACCTGGTACATACCACACAAAACCTGTCTACTTAAGGCTCTTTCAATCTCCTCTTTGGGCAAAATATGCCCACAGGCTACATTTGGCCTGAAGGCCACCAAACTGTGACCCTGGGGGCAGTAATGGAATAAAAGGAGAAAAGTAAAGAAAGATAAAGGAGGGAAGGATGACGGGAAGGGAACAGTGCTCTTACTACAGAGGACGCTTCTGTGATTTCTGTTCTCCTTCAGGGGGCTCCTTGTATATTTCAATCCAATTTCACCGGACAGAATCGCAGCCACCAGAGGGTTTGTGTGTGGGAAAACAGAGATGGACACAGAAGGGGGAGCGCCGCACTAGGGATGACCCTATAATCCTTCTCCACCGTTTCTTTGATGTTATGAAGAGAATGCAAGTCAGGAAAAGCTGGGTCCGGAGCCTGGCTGTGTTCCGCGAGTCCTTTCAACTGCTTGTGGTCAGTCCTTCCCTCCACCCTGAGGGTACCCCACACAACTTTACAGGCCCAAATTAGATCTCAGAGATGAGATACGGCCTGAAAAACTGCTTGGCAAAACATAATGCGTATGTAACATATTATTATTGTCAACATTGCTACAGTTACTATTATTTTTGGGGGGTACTGAATGCTAATGGAGAGAAAAAGCAATTTATAGTCAGCCAATCTATGTTTAGCTTCTTCCTTCCCTGTGGTAGAAATGGGGTCTCTGACAGCATCCACAAGTGAATGACTATAGGCATCACTTGGCTGTCCACTGGGAGGAAAGCCCTAGGTCATTACCAACGTCATGTGTCCTGGGACCCGGCAGGGTGGGTCTACCCAAGGGCTATGCAAATGATAAGACAGAAAACTATTTTAAGAAGTGTAATAGCTCAGGGTTCCCTTTCGTTTGGAAGGACATAAACAGAACTTTGCAGGACCTCTGAGCTAACCCCCATTTTACAGGTGTGCAGGTGGGAACTGGGACGGCACAGAACAATGTGGGCGATTCTGAGGAGAGAACTAGGGAATCTTGGGGGTGAGGTCAGAAGCTTGAGCCTGCTTAACACCCCAAGTTTCCCAACAAGCTAAGGAACCTGGTTGCCAGGGCCCTCTGCTCCACTTTGGGCCTGTCTCTTCCACCGGACACATCAGTCCCAGAGTGTCTTCTCCAGGCCTCCTGGGACTTGGCTTCTGAGGGTTGGACTGGCTAGTCCTACAGCTATACTCACAAGGAATGTGTTTAGCAAGGTTTGCAGCTTCCCCAAATCTCGCTGTATGTTCTGCCCAGGCAAAGGCGACCTTGGAGAAATCAAGATGGAGATGGCTATGGAAGGCCAGGGAAAGGGCTGACTTGAAAAGGGGATCAATTCTCACACCTGTAACGTTTACTGTGCACCAGGCTCTGTCCTGAAAGGTCACTCATCGCACACTCAGGACAAACCTGAAGCAGGTGCTTTTATGAATCCTATGTTACGGAAGGGGAAACTGAGGTTTGAGAGTCTCAAGGGACTTAGCCAAGTAAGTAGAGATGCTGGGATGAAGCCCAGACATGGGGGCTCTGTTGGGTCCTTAAGAGGGACCTGCGATGGCAGGGGGTCACTGGCGGAGTGGCCACTGCCCAGTACCGCCTAGAGAGGAGGAGGGAAAAGGGAGAAGGGATTCCACCCGATCAGTGCTACACTTTCTGCCAGGTTAGCCTGGAAACACCTTTCCTAATCTGCACGCTAAACTGCATTCTGGCTAGAAAAGGAGTTTCAGGCTCCAGTATCCCCTAAGCCCTGTCATTCATTCCCCAAAGGTGACATTAGCAAGAAGCCTTGAGCTCTCAACTGAGGAGAATTTGTTCCCTTCTCTTCCACACCTCCAACGTGCAGGCTAGATCTCCCCAGATACCACGTGCAGCAGGGGCCCAGAGCTTAGCGCGTTTTCTAGCTGCTCTGTAAATAAGGTGACATCCAGATACCCTCCAGCTTCTTCAAAACTAGGTCAGCTGCTGAATATGTAGGTGTGGGTTGGTGTGCATGACTTTGAAATGACTTTATCTGGCAGCACCCCATGGGGGACCGCTGGTCGGCTTTTATGAAAGGAGATCTTTTTGTCAAAAACAGACCCGAGAACCCAGACAGCTTGCCTGCTGAATCTGGGTAAGGGTGGGAGGCCTGCCTTGGCCAAGGGCAAGCTGAGTGCTGCAGGCGACACAGCCAGTGATCATCACAGCGGGCTGAAAAACAGAGACCCTCCTGAGCCTGTCCTAAATACTGACCATCTTCAGGATGCAGTGGGAACACAGTCCATGCCCCACCACAGGAACTATAAAAAGGGAGTTTAGGATGCACTTGCTTGTAAACAAGACCCCCCCATCTCCCTCACTCAGGAAGCACCAATAACTGCTTTCCCCAGATGACATGCTGGTCACCAACCATTCTTGTCCACTCATCAGGGTGTATGGGGCCTGATCCCTTCTGCAGGTGAGCCCTAAACTGAGAGGGGGTGGAAAGTGCCAGAGCGCTATTTAAAACACCTACATGCTAACCCAACTGCTTCTAATCCATGGTGGCCTCCTCTTCGCTTTGTCAGAATTGGGCATCCTCTCACTTTAATCACATCCGGGACTCTATGGGAATCCAGATTTGCAACTCAGATACATTGGAAGAGATTAATTACTTGCCAGAGCTGTTTTGGTTTATGTTTTACTTTATAAGAGCACTCATTCACTTTATTTTATAAGAGCACTCATATATAACATTCCTCTAAGTAATCCATTTTCTTCATGCATTAAAATTAGATTCTGGTGACAAAGAAAATTCAGTATGTAAAATTTCCCAGAGCACTCTTCTAGGAAACGAAGTTAAAACCATCAAGTCTCTCTTGGCCGGGGCCTCTCTGCCAGCCCACCTATGTCTCCTCCTGGACTCGAGGCAGCAGGGATCCAGAGCCCTCTGGCCCAGAGTCCCAGAGCAGGACACTTTCCTTCTCTGTTGTGTTACACTGTGAATCTGAGCACTACCTGTCTGGTTCTAGCTCGGTGCCCCAAGATGGGGCGGGGAAGGAAGGTCCAAGCCAAGGCATGAAGTGACCTTTCAGATTTTTCAATACCATCTTCCTTCAACTTCCCAAGGGCCGGCTTCTCTCTTAGGGCCCTTCCTGCAGGACCCTGGCCTGCCTGGGTGTGGCTTCCTCTGGTCACCTTCACTAAGTGGCTCAGCGCTGGGCTCCCCCGGCCTGGCTGCCTTTGGCCCCATCACAGAGCTTCTGCTGGCACATTAGACATCAAGGATTTCCCAGCAGCAGAGATGACAGACCGTACCCTCTAGAGCACCTCTGAACGCAGGGCTGGGGAAAGCAGCAGCTGAGTGGGGGTGGCGGGAGGGCGCGGTGTGTAGAGAAAGTAGGTCATTAGTGGTAAAGACTGCAATTTTCAAGGGGTTGTTAATGCTTTGTTTATATGGATTTCTCCAAATGTGACATTTTAATGGCATCATAATTGTGTGATTACAGTGCAGTCGACACTGCTCGGGGAGGAAAGGCGACAGGGACTCCGGCGACCTGCTGGGGGAGGCGGCTCCTTGCACAGGCAGCCAAGGCAACTCGCTCCGTCCTGCTCAGGCCAGGACGCTGACAGGCATGAGGTGTGGCTCCCCAGAGGGCCCTTTGCTCCACAGGGCTGTGGGTTTCCAGCAGACTCGCACCCAGCCTAGCCACTTGGACAGAATCAGTGCCGGGGCTGCAGGAGGGAGGTGAGGGTAGTTACACGTCCTGTGCCCCCCACCCCCACCACCAAGGCCCATTCATAAGACCTGCAATTATTCCTCTGCTCTGAGCCTGTGTGTTCATTCATTCACTCGTTATTTCCCGAGTTCTGTCACCTGAGGGAAACTGCCAACAGCTATTCAGAAAAAAAAGACAGGGGCACCTGGGTGGCTCAGTGGGTTAAAGCCTCTGCCTTCGGCTCAGGTCATGATCTCAGGGTCCTGGGATCGAGCCCTGCATTGAGATCTCTGCTCAGCGGGGAGCCTGCTTCCTCCTCTCTCTGCCTGCCTCTCTGCCTACTTGTAATCTCGGTCAAATAAATAATTAAAAGAAAAGAAAAGAAAAAAGAAAAAAAATTCAGTAAGAAGGAGAGAACGGCAAGGAAAGGGGTCCACAGTGACTGGCTGCCTACCAGCCAAGGTCTCCTGGCTTCCTCCTCCTCCTCCTCATGCTCTGGCCTCTTCTGCATCTCCTTTGCTGGCTTCTTCCCTCCCTGGCTTTGAAATGTTGGAATCCTCATGGATTAAATCCTGCCTCCCTACCTGCTCACCAGAGGTGACTTTCTTCTACTCCTGTGCCTCCAACGCCTCCCGTAGGTGGCCAAGTCCCCATGTAGCTTCCCAGCCTGGACCTCCTTGCTCTGCCTCTGCACTACACAAAGGCCTGCCTCACATGCTCCCTGGGGTGTCTCCCTCCAAGCAAGTTCCAAACAGAATGCTCGATCTTCCCGTCCCAACCGGCACCTCCCCCTGTCCTTCCCACTGGAAGGAATGGTGCCATTATCTGTGAAGTGACTCCAAGAGGAATCTGGCCATCTTTCTTTCTGACGCTTATTCTCTCTCACCTTTGCCCTCAGCCTGATCACCTGAACCACCCCTCCCCCATACCTACCCCAACACCACATCCTAACATGGGTCTCCATCTATCCTCCTTCCCTCCCCCTATCTCTACAGCAACCACCCCCTTGAGTCAAGAAGACCCAACTCTGAACTTCAACTCTTGGCCCCAAGAACCCATTTTCCAGAGACACATTTTTAAAATCACACCTGATCCTCTGTTTCCCATTCTAACTCCAAACCTCTCCAGTGGCTCCCTCAGCACTCGGAATATTGTCCCCACTCTGCTGTGCCCTCACCCCCCCACCCCAAGCCCTGCCAAGTCTCCAGCCCCCTCCCACTCTCCCATCCCCTTTGGTCATTCTCCTCCAGCTCCCTGGCCTCTTCAGCTTCTAAAACAAGACCGGCTCTTTCCCACCTGTTCTGGGCTGAGTTGTCTCTCCCCCTCCCAAGATTCCTCTGTTGAGGTCTCTGGGACCTCAGAATATGACCATATCTGGAGATAGCGCCTTTAAAGAAGTAATGAGGTTAAATGAGGTCATCTGGGGAGGGGGCTAATTTGTGCTACTGGCTGGAGATAGGGCCTTCAAAGAGGGGATTATGTTAAAATAGCTATCAGAGTGGAGCCCTGATCCCCCACGACTGGTGTCCTTAGAGAAAGAGGCAGAGACACCAGGGGTGTCCTCACACAGAGAAGAGGCCATGTGAGGACACAGCAGGAAGGTGGCAAGCCAGGGAGAGAGGCCTCAAGGAAAAATGTCACTGCCAACACTTTGATCTCGGGCTCCAGGCCTCCAGAACCTCCAGAGGAGGAATTTCTGTTGTTTAAACCCCGCAGTGGGTGGTATTTTGCTACGGCGAGCCCACTGAACGGCCTCCATGTCTGTGGGGCTCTCTGCCTGGAACAGTCTTTACCTGACCCACTCCTCCTCATCCATCAGCCTCAGACGAAGATCCGCCTCTTTAAAGAGGCTTTCCCTGGACCTCAGGTTGAATCAGTCTCTCCTTATACTCTCCTAGACCCTTGTACCTCTCCTTGAAGGCATCTGGACACCCTGGCCTACACCAGCTCACTCTAAGAATCTCTTTCCCGTCTGCCTCTCTGACCAGCCACTGACGTCCTGAGAGCTGGAACCATGTCTTCTCCCTCACCATGGGTATCACCTGCACGGTTCCTGGCACATGGCACATTCTCAAATATTTGTTGAATAAATGACTCTGTGGACATGAATTATCTCATTAAGAGCCCCAGGATTTGGATGCCACGATTCCCGTGTCATAGAGAAGCAGAGGCTAGAGGAGGAGAAGGAGACACGCCCGAGGGCAGCCAGCAAGGAAGGAACAGGCCTGGCTGGGGAATCAGGGCCATCTGCCTACAGAGGACTTGCCACGGCCCCATCTGCCCAGAGGAGGGAAGGCAGCAAGGGCTGGGCTTGTCAGATCCCTTTGGGAAGCACGCAGGTCCTGGCTTGGGCCTGCAGAGAAGGGCCAGGCTGACAGGATTCTAACACGGACACGGCCAGTGGGGCCTGGGAAGAGGAGACGCCCGACAGGGCTGGGTTTGCCATCCCTCTCCTCTGGTTTCTACCTCTGTGACCTCGGGCAAGTGGTTTAACCTCTCCCTGGCAACGGAGAGCACCACACGGCCTACGCTCTGAAACTATGATGCAGGCTGATGAACGAATGGAATACCACCAATGAACTACAGAGCCCTGCGCTGTGCATACACCAAGCACTCAATACAGAGCAGCTACATGTTCACGTGTTAGCAAAGCACAGAAACACGTGAGTCCGTAGCACAGGAAGGAAGGAGGCAGTGAGGAGGCTCCTGGAGGGAGCCAGGAGATTGACTTGGAGATCGGCCTCTGCCACCACCATCCCGGAAGTGGATGTCCTTGTGTCCTTGGGCAAATCACGTCTGCTCTCTGGGTCTCTGCTGAGTTCCCCCCGGCCATCAGATGTAGGGGTGAGAGAGACAGAAGGTCTTCTTAACTACTCCGACGACACAGGGCCCCCCCTTTGCAACGTGATGGGAGCCATGGGTCTTCTCCCCAGAGAGACGTCCTTGGATACACAGATGCAAATTTCTGCTCAGAGCATCCCAGATCCAGTGCTACCCTGGAACGCCAGGAGGCCCCTGGCTGTCAGGGCCAGTGTGGAGGAGTGGGTGCCTCCCTGTGAAGATGAACTCACAGGGGCAAACCTGCCTGAAAGGGAAGAAATCGATGATGCCCTCCTTCCCCCTGCCCGGCTAGCCTTTAGGGGGCGGAAGCCAGTTCCCGGCTCTGCCAGCCTCTGCCTGTTTCATGCTGAGCGCAGTAATGAGGATGCTGTGCAGAGGGACCCTGTAATTGGTCCCTGGCCTGGGCTGCGCTGTAACAAGACAACAGTCTTGACATACTGTCCAGATGCACAGCCCCCGCCCCGGCTGCCATCTGGGCAGGCCTGGAAATTGTCTGTAGAGGTCCACGAGGAACAGCCCCGGGAGAGAAAGTGGGGGTCTCAGCATCTGCCCAGAAGCAGAGGGTGTGTGAAATGGGGCGAGGATGAGAAGGGTGGGGATGTCAGCCCATTTTAGGAACTTTTTGACTCCTTGATGCCTCAGCTCTGAGTACAAAATATATTTCCTTGGCCTCTTTGCAGAGGTGACCCAAAGATATGCTCTGGGGAACTGAAGTCTTTAGACCCGCATTTAATTTTTCATGGTGCTGCTGGAGTGACTCTTCTGAAATACAGTCAGGTCCCATCCCTTCGCTAGCGCTGTAAGTCCTTCCCTCGACTTCCGGCCTCATCTGGCTCGGTTCTGGACCCCACACATGGGTGTCCTTACTGGTATCTTTCATCTTAAACTACCACCTGTGCTCAAAGAAAGTTGAGAGGATCTGACCCCAGCAATCTAAAAATGTCCCCCTCGTGTCACAGCACTTACTAGAATTACCTGCTTACCGGGTCTTCCCACCCCAAGCTGCATGTGCCTCAGAAGTAGGAGCATGGGTTTTCCCTGTGGATTCTCACATCTGGCACAGGCGGGGTGGGGTGTCCTCATAAAAACAGCTCACGGCCCCAGACCAACTCAGCCGCTCCACCCTCCCCTGGCCAGCACGCTTAGGCTGCAGGAAGTAGAACACAGAGCTACCCCCAGCCCTCCAACTCTGCCTTGTGGAGGGAAGTGAATGGGCTCAGACATGCTAGGAAAGCGGTCAAGAAATGCCCTGCCCTAAATCAGGGTCAGGAAGTCAAGCAAGACGAAGACCAAGGGCCTGGCCACAATGCAGTCATGTTGCTGCATTGGAGGAGAAAACAAAAACAGAAGGGGAGCATAGCATAACAATAACAATAATAAACTCTACCACACGCATACACACACACACACACACACACACACACAGAAACCCCAGTGTGAAAGAAAACAGGACCTAAGGAACAGAAAGAAATTACCTCAACATGCTTCATGTTCTAGAACAACCTAAGAATATGAATTCACTAAGACAAGAGCTAAAAGGTTAGATGATAAAACAAGGAAGTGACACGCAGGGTTATTTATACAGTTGAGAACCACTACACACTTTTGCAGAGCCCATAAATATGTGTAGAAATTTCAAGAAGCAGGGGCAGACTCTGCAGAGAATCTAATTAAATATACGGGCGAAAGAGTCCCAGTTCTGCTCTGCCACCTGCTAGTGCTGGGTCCAGGGTGAGTCTCGGTGATGGCCCAGGAGAAAGGCTTCTGTTATCAACGCAACTGGAGGGGAGAAAAGCCAGGTAGATACAGCAAAGGTGGCCAACATCAGAAAGCTGGTGAATGTGAAGAAGAGACATGGGGCAAAACACACGCAAGGTATTTGTCTTTTTCTAAATGACACTCCTGAAATGAGTCAAGAACAGAAAGTGCACAAGGAAACAGCTTCCTGCACAGTTCCATGAGACACTGATGTGGACCAGCGGACACAAAGCCATGTCCTGGCTTGGGTTCTGAGCTCGGAAAATCAAGGCAGAGGTCAGCAAGCATCCGGGCAGACCTGAGGAGTCACCTGCGAAAGGGAGAACACCAGCTGACCTCAGACTCGCTTAGAGCAGCATCTGCCGTCAGAGGACAAAGGACAGATGCCAAAGAGGCTCACTTCACATGCGACCCGAAAGCAACTTCCCCTATTAGGATGTGGCTCGGATGTGAAGGCAAGAGGCTGACGTTCTCACCATCAGAGAAAGCAGCGACGACAGCACACGGGAGCCTGTTTTGAAGAATCCGCTAGATGATAACTTCCGGCCAGTGAAGAAACAGTTCGAAATGAAAAGGGAATGAAGGATAAGAGCCAGTAGAGCACTGAGTCTATTTTGTGACGAAAACAAACCCAAACAGCTGTGGGAACGGTCATTAAACTTAACTATTGAAGCAATCTGGAGTAAGCTACTTAACCAACTTGAGCCTCAGTTTCCCTCACCTGCAAAGCAGGAGAATCATGCCCATCTTGCAGGGTTCAAGGATTAAATGAAAATACCGTCTGCGAAAAGCAGGGACTTGCACGTCACAATTCACTGAGAGGTGAAGGTAACCAAAAAAGAGGATAAAAACTAGAATGGAAATGGGCGCGCCAACTCCCCCCCCCCCCCCCACCAGGAAAAAGGCAAGAGGAGGACGGTTTGGGTCTAGAGAGCTCAGGGGGTACTCTGGGCTCTCACAAAGGTCCCTGTCCTGGTGCTGCAAGTCAGAGCAGGGAGAAGCCTTCCCCACAGAGGGGTGTGGGGCCCCCAGTTTCCAACCAGCCAGACAGCGGCTGGTCTAGAAGGTCAAGACTGAATGTGAGGACCTCACCTCCCACCAGGAGCCCGTGACAGGTAGCAGCCAGCTCCTGAGGGCCTGGGGGAATCTCCGTGTGACCAGCCCTGAAGAATGAATGGAGAACGTGAAGGGTCAGGAAGCGGAGTTCGAGACCTGGCACTGGGTCCTCCTGACCCAGTGCTGCTCCTCTTCAGGGATCAGGGTCTATGTCTTCATCAGGGAACTATGCGGATGGGTCTCTCCCAAGTTCTCTGGGTCTACCACATGCCCAGAGAGTGCAGACTTCTGAGCGGGCGGCCTCCCTAGCATGAAGTCTTTGGATCACAAATAATCAACGAGCAGACCAAGGCAGGAGGGAGAACAGCATGGGAAACAGGAGACCAAGCGAGCGTAAATCAGCAGGGGAGGGGGTGAGAAAAGGACTCAGGGAGAAAGGCTCTGCAGGGTGTCAGGGCACTCCCTGCCAGTGAAAGCAGAGAGGTAGCTGCCTCCCCCTGCATGGGGCGCCCCAAATTCCTCTCCCAACGGGAGCACTGCACAAAGAAGTCAACATCGCGTTCTGAAAAGTGTCCATGAAACAGCATAAAAACTACAATCATCTATGTTAAAATAAGTGGGTTAAAATTTGAGAAGAAACAGAGGGCACCTGGGTGGCTCAGTGGGTTAAAGTCTCTGTCTTTGGCTTGGGTAATGGTCCCAGGGTCCTGGGATCGAGCCCCACATCGGGGTCTCCACTCAGCAGGGAGCCTGCTTCCCCTTTTCTCTCTCTGCCTGCCTCTCTACCTACTTGTGATCTCTGTCAAATAAATAAATAAAATCTTAAAAAAATTTTTGAGAAGAAACAGGATTTTTTCAGAATTTCAAAGTACATTCCTTCAAGATCTTCATTAACTACAAAGGGAACATATATTTTTAAATGGAGAAACCTGGCAGGCATCCCCTTAGCCAGATGTGGTGCCCACCACGGTACTCAAACACCGGTATCACATTTCTCCCAAAACGGTGCGCTCGGGGCGGGGGAGGGTCGGCATCACCTCCACAGCCTTCTTGACAAAGGCTCAATCTAAGGAGGAAACATCAGACAAACCCAATTGAGAGACATTGTACAAAATAACCGACCAGTACTCTTCAAAGTGTCAAGGTCAGGGAAGACAAGGAAAGACAGGGAAGCTGTCACACGTGGAAGGAGACTAAGGAGACATAACCGAATACAACATGGGATCTGGAATTGGATTCCAGAAAAGACAAAGTGCGTCAGCGGGAACACCGGTGAGGCTGTCGACTGTCGTTTTGGTAACAGCAGGGCTGTGTCGAGGGTAATAAAGGTGCCATTAGAGGCCAGTCTGACCTCTCAGCCAGAATTCCCCATGCCATGGTCTCAAACCAAGGGCCCTGTTTTATGTCAAAGAGGGGGAAAGGAGTAGGTACAAGACTACAGATCCACTGGTCCTAAAACATACCAGGCCATCCAGAACTGGCCAGCCTGTTGGGAGTGTCGAGACACCAACACAGAGATGATGCCCTAGGGGACAGGACACCATCCCTTGGGGAGCTGCCAGGCACCAGTGGCCAGGATATGGGGCTTTATGGTCAGTAGGTCAGTAGGTGAGGTTCACAGGCCTGAGTACCAAGGAATAGAGGTGGGAGTGGACAGATTCACTGCTCCTGCACTCAGGGAGCTTGTGCCTTTTTCCTTCAGAATTGAGGCTCTCAAGGTCTGAACCTACTGGGGCCCAGAAAGGGGACATGTCTACCTCTTGGTCCCACCCCATGGGACAGAATGCCCTTAGACTTAAAGCTATGGCTGTCACCTCTTTAGTTTTGATTCTTCTTACCAGGAGACCAGCAGGCCCAGAGGATGGCTACCAGAGGAGGACAACTGAGGTGAGGTGAGGAGCTGGGCCACTGTGTGACAGGGACGGGGGGCATATGCTTGGCACTCAGGTAACTCCCTGGGGGCTGAGAGGATGGGTAATAAGCAGGAACTGCAAGTCCCAACTGAACAGAACCCAGGACCTCGGGGATGAGAGTCCAGGTCACCTTGCCAGGCCGGCCATCTAGACCGGCCCTCAGGGCAGGTGGAGTGGGGGCAATCCAGGATGCCTGGTGGGGAAGGTGACATGAGGGATCAGGTCCAGCCCCGGGAACAACCCTAGTTTGTTCCACTAGCCCCTCCCTCACAGGTTTCCCTAGAAATTACCCAACATGAATCCCAAAGACACTTGGATGGTGTGTGGGTTGTACTGGATGGAACAGTGGACGGTGGTGGGTGCACGGGGGCCCCTCCCATCCACTGTGCTTGTATCCCCCATTCTCCAACAACTGAGGGCACTGGCTGCCAACTCCTCAGAGAACTGCCCTTGGCCGAGTGGGACCAGCGTCTCCTGAAGCTGCCGTCCCGGGTCCCAGGGAACAGCCAATGCCAAGGCGAAGCAGACTTCGCTCTGGGCTCCTTATGGGACCAGACCCAAGCTCATTTCCAAGGCCTCAGCTTTGCACAGCAAGGGCAATTATCCTCCCCCTGCCCTGCCGCCTTCCCTCATGCCCCTGCTCCTGGGAGAGCTCTGGCTTATGCCATTTTCACAAGGTTCCGCAGTGTGGATCCTGACCCAAGACCCAAGGTAATACCTGTCCTGTTTAGAACCATCCCTGGCGTGCAGGCATTGCTCAGTGGACGTCAGCCATCAGCCCTCAACGAGCCAGGCTCTGCACTAGGTGAGCTATGCTCATTTTTCCCTGACCCCTCGAGCAGCCCTGCAATGAGAGTAACCCCATGACCGCTTCCCAGATGAGCAAAGGCCTCCCAGCTGACCATGGCAGACTTTTCATTTGTATCCCAGTTTCTCTGGCCCTGTGGTCATCCTGCTAATGGCACTTCTGTCTCATATATCCATTCTGCCCCCAAATTTTCAGAAACTTCCTATGACTCTAAGCCCCTCCATCCCCATGCCCTGAGCCCTGGGGCCTTGAGAGCTGGAACTTCCTGTCCCGTGGCCCACAGGGTCTGCTCAGGAGCCACAGTGGACCCTGAGCACTGCCAATCCCCGCGACCTTCCCTCCCCACCCACCACAAGCATTTCGCGCAGGCCCAGCAATACAAATTCTCCAGACTCCATTACAGCCCTAACGACATGCAAAGTTACTGCAAGTAATAATGCACATAACACACTATCCGTTTTTATAAGTATTTGGATTTCCTGCTAAGAAAACACAAGAGTTTTATTTCTACCTGCGGGGGACCCAGGTTCTTGACCAAACAAAGGTTTCAAGACTGGAAACTTCTGCCTCAGGAACGAGCCAGAGTTGAGCGAGAGGGAAGCAGGACCAGTAACCCATCATAGCCCCTGGACTGGGGACCCGTTCTGCAGAGAGAGGGTCCTGTTGAGGTCCTGCTCCGGTGACCTTGAAGTCACGAAGAGGCCCCCCCTCCAACACTCTCACCTTGGGAAGATGCAGATCTTCTCACCTGGAAACAAGCCCGTGCTGAGACACTGGGCGGGTGACGGAATGGTTGAGAAAGAGGGCACTTGATGAAATTAAAAAGCAACCAATTTAAAAGAGATTAAGCAGGGAAAAGGGGATTTAATGATCAGCTTTTGCCACTGTGAACTAGCTGAACCCACTGGCACGAAGACTAATGGTTTAATATGTTGTTAAACAAGGGTGAGTCGTCTGCGTGAGTAATAAGGGCATCTGTAGTTACAGCAACAAGGGTGAGGTTAGCCTCCCACCACCCTGGGCCTCAGGGGCAGCCCAGCTCTGGGTCTGCATGGGCGGGGGAGAGCAGCCTCGGGAGCAGGGACAGGGCTGGGAGGCCAGGAGCTCTGTCCCCTGCCATCTCCAGTGCCTGAGAACACCGGCTCCGAAGGACTCGGGAAGAATGATGGCCACATACACTTCGCTCTGGATACAGAGTCCGCAGGAATGGGAATCTGGCATGAACGACACCTGCAAGGTAGAGGGCCTCAGGGACAGACAGAGGGGAAGAGAGGCGGAACATGCCATGCCTCCCTACAGTGGAAGCTCTGGGTCAGCACACAACAGCGCTGTCTTAGTTTAGGATGGGGCTCAGGCTGAGACTGTGTCAGCCCCAGAGCCTATTTTGAGTGGGTTTTGCTTTCATCTTCATTGGTGAAGAACCCTTCCTCCAGGACCCGCCATGCCCAGGCTCTGACACCGGACACACCTCACCAGCTCCTGTCCTTGCTGTCATTTGTGAGGGCCGAGGGTCACCTGACATTCACTCGTTTAACGACCACTTACAGGGACTCTCTCTGCGCCCTGTAGGGCCTGGGCTAGGCAGGAGGCTGCGGGGTCCCCCACACAATCACACAGCCCAGTCCCACATCAGAAATCTGCAGTTGTCAGCAACACGTCATGACGGTCATGACCGGGCAGGTCTAGGGGCTTCCTGCTGAGGTTAGGTGGCTGTGGCTCCCAGTCCAGAGGCCCAGGACTGGCCCGCACCCCAGCCCGGAGCCCAGACCGTCCTGACAGTGGCAGCTTGGGGCAGAGGCAAGAGAGCTGGCATCCTAGTCACATTGGCATCTGCTTCCTGGGCGACTCCAAATACTGAGCTTGCCGTCTCCGTTCCCCACTCTGTAAAACGGAAAGCATGATACCGGAGCGGCCTAGGTCACGGGGTCATCATGGGAGTGAAGTAAAAGGATGCGAACAGAAGTGCCTTGACAACCTAGCAGCATTGCACGTGTCCGAGAGACTCGGTACAGAAACAGACTGGAGCTGGGGGGAGAGGTGCTCAGGCAGTGCCCACAGCAGACAGAGTCTCTGCAGAACAGACAAGGGAAGCGGCCAGGGATTCGGGAACACATACACTGGAGGGATGTATTTTGCTACTATAACCCAGCAAAGCAGTGTTGGATCTTTTCCCACGACAGAAAAATACACTCCATCTACAGACCTGTACGTGTGCATTGCACAAAAGGGGACTGAACTCAAAGTAAAAGCTGATTTTTCAATAACTGTTCTATCTAAAACCTAGCTCCCGACATTCATACCTCCACATGGGTCAACAATATAGCAGGGAATAGAGAGGTTTAGGAAGAAGCGGGGGACCCCCAGCAGCCCCTGGTCTCCCTGTCTTGGAGACTATCAGACCACCCCTCTGGACAGGACAAAGCTGAAGGTTGGACAATTTCCACCTGTGCCTGGATTTCCAGGTGGCCTCAGGAGCACATAAAGCTGCTCTCATCTGTGGATGCCAGGCAGGGGCCCCTGTTGAATTCTCTACCCGTCAACAGTCCTGCTGGGTCTGGGACTGGCTCCCCGGAGATGTGCTTCTGCCCCCCTCGGGAGGCGAAACGTGCTGCTGGTGGGATCAGCCTACATTCTCCGTCTTGTCCTACTCGGCCTCTTAGCTCCCAAACATCACACAGCTTATACTGATCATCTGGGACAAGGCAGCCCACCTGCCGATCCGGAACTCATCCGGCTCATCCCCATTCTGGGTGAGCCAGTCTCTGCTGCTCTGAAGAGCGTACAGCGTGTAGGAGAAACAGGTTTTCCAGCAGCCTGAGCGTTTCTGAAAAGGCAATTACATGCTTATTACTCCTCTCCAGGAATGAAACCCACGTCCCACATGGCCATCCCCTTCCCCAGCACATACTCGCTTATCTCCGCCACACGGTCCCTTCTGCCAGCCACTGCTGTCAGAAATGTCTAGCTGGGCTCTTAATCACCTGCAAATGGGCCTGGAGGGAAGGCAGGAGCACGAATTCCCATCCTGGAGCCAAAAGAGATTCATGCAATAGCTGGAAATGCACGCGGGCATGGCACAGATGAGTGGGTTTGTAAGCAAGGGAGGGACCCTCCGGGGTTCATGAGAAGCAGTGATCACAAAAGGGCATCAAGGTGAGGGCGGCTTTGGAGAAGGTCTGAGGGCCTCCCTCTCAGATCTGTGAGCCAGGTCGAGCTGGCCACCTGCTCTGATAAATAAAGTTTTATGGAGACACAGCCACATCCCCTTGTTACCACGCTGTCCAGGGCTCTCTCACTACAACAGCACAGATGAGACCATATGGCCTGCAAAACCTAAAATATTTACTACCAGGCCCTTTAGAGAAAAAGCCTGCCAACCCCTGGTGTCGTCGGAAAGGCACCGGAGTCCGAGCCTAGAAGGGGCAGACTGGAGACACAACGTGTACCCTGCCCTGCCCTTGCTGCGTGCCCCTGGGAGCGGTCTTCCCTTCTCTGTGGATCAGCAGCTGAGTTTCTCGTCTATCCAATGGGGATAGAGTATCTCCTTTACAGGGCTGTTGCCACAATGAGTAAGACCTGGACAAGCTGTGTGTCCAGTGAAGGCTTCAAAGGCAGGTGCATAGACAAGGAAGTTGGTGTTCTTCCTCTGTGGTCCTGAAATAACCCTTGTCTTCGAGGCTGGACTTGCTTCAGAGACCCTGCATGTGCTTTTGCAAATATGCGTATAAATGTTAGGTGTGGGTCAGAAAGGGGAGGAAATGAGTGATGACGGGAGAGCCATTCTTTGTCACCAACTTGATTGGACCAAGAGAAATACTGATAAAGCAGGTGAATCAAAGCCTGCTTTCTTTTTTAATGTGGATGCTGCCAGACCCAAAGTATGGCCACTGAGCCCCCAGGGGCCCCCTCAGTGGGGGAGGACAGGATGCTGGGCCCCAGCCCTGTCGTACCACCTGGCTTGGGTCAGTTTCCCCTTGGGCTGAGAATTATGGATCTTGACCTGTATTCACCTTGCAGTCTGCTCTCAACCCTGGTTCTCAAATGAGGCCCCTTTTTAGCAACACCCCACCTTCCTGAAAGTCAGAATGCATGGGCCTTCAGTTGCCATATAACGCTTGTACCAGACAGTGTCCTCACACTTAACCAATGAGTCCTGAGGGGCCAAGGAAGTACCGAACAGTCCCAAGACTGGTGGGACACAATGACTGTTCAAGGGGCTTCTGGCTTCCTCCATGCAAAAGGGAAGCAAGCAGGGCCATGTAAGAAAGGATCTTTAAGGATCTTTAGGATCTAAGCAGAGAAGAAATTATGGTGCCCCTCCCCACAGATAACTCTAAATTAAAACATGACACATTGACATCCAAGACTTACAGATACCCTGATATGGAGAGAGGTCCTTTATATCTTTTCAGATGCCAGAGTAAGCTCATGGGAGCTGACTTCTTCCGTTTGCCCCTCAGCCACCGGCAGCCCTGGTGTGCAGCTGTCTGCTTAGCGGAGAAGTCAACACTGATGCTCATGCTCTAGACATCCCCAGCAAAGGGCACAGATGGGCAACAGGGACCATGTCTGAAAGGGGACTCGTGGATGTTTCAGCGGGCCTTGAAGAACAGGGACATTTCAACAAATTGAGATGTGGGAGACAGTTTTCCAGTTAAGGGTCTGACCAAAGTATGGAGGGGGAAGAAAAAAGATGTCTTTGAAGGAAGAGTAAAATTCTAAATCTTGCCTGGGAAAGGTTCTGGTGTCTGAAAAATAACACTAGTCAGGTAGAGTATGGGAATATTACTTCGATCTCCTTCCCTCTTGGTCCCTCAGGGAATTTTTTCCTGTAACTGTCCTCTCTGTCTTACATCATCACATTTCCCCTCTCTGCTGGATCATTTGTCTCCATCAGCACACAATCCTGGGACAATATTTACTGTCTTTCAAAAACCCTCCTTTGCCATCTACAAAACAAAAGGCAACCTACTGAATGGGAAAAGATATTTGCAAATGATATATCCAATAAGGGGTTAATATCCAAAGTAGGTAATGAACTTCTACAACTCAACACCAAAGAAACCCCCCAAAACAAAAAAGTCCAGATAATCTGGTTAAAAATGGGCAGGGCCCTGAACAGACATTTTTCCAGACAAGACATACCCATAGCCAACAGACACATGGAAAGACACTCAACATCACTCATCATCAGGGAAATGCAAATCAAAACCCACAAGGAGATACCACCCCACACCTGTCAGAATGGCCAGTATCAAAAAGACAAGAAATAACAGATGTTGGTGAGGATGCTGAGTGAGGGAACCCTCATGCACTGTTGGTGGGAACATAAATTGGTGCAACCATTGTGGAAAACAGTATGGAGGTTTCCTCAAAAAATTAAAAATAGAAATGCCATATGATCTAGCAATTACACTACCAGGTATTTAGCCAAAGAAAATGAAAACACTAATTTGAAAAAGTCTATGCACCCCCATGTTTTTTACAACCCATTTACAACAGTCAAGATATCAAAGCAACCCAAGTGTCCATCAGTAGATGAATGGGTAAAGAAGATGTGGTGGAATGGAATGGGATATTACTCAGCCATTAGGAAAATGAGACCTTGCCGACAACATGGATGGACCCAGAGGGTATAATACTCAGTGAAGTAAGTCAGACAAAGAAAGACAAATATCATATGATTTCACTTACATGCAGAATCTAAAAAGCAAAACAAATGAAAAAAACAGACAGACTCATAAATATAGAGAACAAACTGGTGGTTGCCAGAGGAGAGAAAAGGGGGAAAGATGATGAAATATGTGACGGGGATTAAGAGGTACAAACTCCCGGTTATAAAATAAGTCACAGAGCGTTGAAAAGTACAGCATAGGGAACAGTCAATACTATTATAGTATGTTGTGTCATGGTGAACATTATGTAATGTATAGAACTGTTGAACCGCCATGTTATACACCTGAAACTAATATAACATTGTATGTCAACTATACTTAAATGATAAAATTATTTTTAAAAATTCTCCCTTTACCCCAGATCCCTCTCCAGCAACCACCACCTTTTCTGGCTTGCCTTTATACAAAGAATCCTGCTTTTATTCTCTCTTCCTCTTCTCTGCTGAGCCCCAGCCCATCAGGCTCTCACCCCATGTCTCCACCAAAATGGCCTTTATGGAGGTCACCCATGATTTATGAATGATCCTTATGGAGGCCATCCATGATTTATGAAAGATCCTTATGGAGGTCATCCATGATTTATGAATGATCCTTATAGAGGTCATCCATGACTTCCACATGGTTGAAGATAATCCACAGTTATTAGTTCTCTCATTCTTGACCCAGCAGCTTTACTGCATGGTAGCTTCAGCCCTTCCACTGGGATACTCTCCTCCTTTGCCTCTGGGACACCACTCTCTCCCGGGTTCCTTCCCACCTCTGGCTGCCCCAGCTCAGTCTCCTCCCTGCTAAGCACTGAAGCCCTCTGCCATCTTCTCCTCTGTATCCACACATACTCCTTTCATGATCTCCTCTAGAACCAAGGATTTCAACATAAAGAGGACTCCTAAATTTCTATTTTTACCTCCAACCTCTCTCCCTCTTCACGTCCAACTGCTTACCCAGCACCTTCCACTGGAAGGTCTAAATTATTTCCTGACATAAGTCTCCAACCCAGGTCTTGATTTCTTCTTCAAACCTGCTCCTCTGAGCCTTCTCCACTCAGTAAGAGGTGAATCTGTTTATCCCACTTCTCCAGCCTTCAGTGTACAGGTTATCCCATTCTCTTCCTTGTCTCATTCTTCACATCCTTTCTGTCAAACTTGTAATATAACCCACATGATTCAGTGCCCCCAACACGACTCCTGGCCCACACCAGCCTGTTTCACCTGAGTTCTAACTGGTCTCTCCATTTCTTCTCTTTCTCCTTAGACGTCTTTCTCCACACAGAAACCAACAAGGGTCATCCTTTAAGCACAAAAGGCAGATTACATGGCACTTCTGCCCTAAACTTTCTCCTGGCTGCACACCTCACTCACAGACAAAGTCCTTACAATGGTCCAAAGATTCCTATGTTCTCTCCTCTCTTATTTACTCTACTCGAGTCATCCTGGGCTCCTCACTATTCCTTTCTGCTGCCCACCAAGTTCCCGGGAACCTCAGGACCTTTGCACTTGCTGTTCATTCCATCTGGAATGCCTTCCCCTCAGGTATGTGCCTAGCTCACTCCCTTCTGCTCAGATGTTACCTCACCTCTTTAGAGGACTCATCTGGACCACCTTCCCCTTATTCTGTTTGGTTTTTCTACATATTCATTCATTCAGTTTATGTATCCCTTTGCTTTCTATCTTCTCTCACTAGAATGTGAGCCCCATGAGGGCAGAAGCTTCACTGGGTATCCCTGGCACCCAGCCCAGAGCCTGGTATGTGATCCTTTGCAATAAACACTTGCTGAGTTACTGCTAAGCCTGAAAGTAAGGATTTTATTTGGAGAAGCAGTGGAGAGCCACTGAAAACCTCTGAGGAGAGGCAGGCTCTGGGACCATCTTCCCAGCAGTGATAGCAGGCTTGTGGAGCAGTACAGCAGTTCCGAGACAGGAAGTCAAAATATATAACCTGTGATTCAACTATCACATAGACACTCTATATGCAGCAGGCCATATACTTCATCCATTTGGGGCAACTTTTTTTTTTTTTAATTCTGTGATAATAATGAAACTAGCCACCAGTGACTTAAGCCCTTAGGTTAAATACTTTACATTTAATCTTTCTCATAATTCACTATTATACCTATTTCAGAGGTGAAAAAACTATGGCAGAAAGATTTATTATAATGCCAAGAAGTTGTCAAGCCTAGATCCTCATGCAGGAGGTCTGATTCTAGAGCTCGAGTCCCTCCCCACCTCTTCTATTAGTCTGTGAGAGGGGCTGGCATCAGGATGTGCAAGGGGCCCGCCCATCACTACCATTCTGTAATATGGAGAGGGAGATGGAGATTTAAAGGAATTGGCTCCAGCAAGAGCTGGTGCTGTAATCTTGAGTTGGAAGACTGGAAACTCAGGCAGGGTTTCTGTGCTCCCACCTTGAGGAGAATTCCTTCTTCTTCAGTAAACCTCACTTTTTGCTCTGAAGGCCTTCAACTGATTGGACAAGGCCCACCACACGATGGAGAATAATCTGCTTAACTGAAAATCTGTTGATTTAAATGTTTATCACATGTTTAAAATACCTTCGTAGTAACATCTAGACTGGTGTTGCACAAATAATTGGGGCCCACAGCCTCCCCCCAACTGGACACATAGATTCAACCATTGCCATGAGCTTATCCTTAGATGTCCTATGTCCTATGCAGAGCCAGCCAGAGATCCACGTGGAGTATCAGGCACTTTCAAGAGGACACTTCTCTCCAGTAAGGGGCTGGGCCACTGGCTTTTCCACAGCTTTGCAAAGGTCAGAGTGTCCATCTTGATTTCCCTTCTCCTATTACTTTGCCAGGTCCCTGAGGCCTTGTAGAAGTGTTTTTCTTCCCACTATCATGGCTGTTGTTATTATCCTTCTTAATCTTGGCAGGAGGATGCCTTGGCTGGCTTCCAAGATGGAACGCTACGTTCTGTCTCCCTGACACCCTCTTGTTGCTTTTAATCGGGTGCAGAGTATCTTGTCTTCTTTCCCCAGACAGATGCTGGAGTGTGGCCTGTGATGCCTAAGGGGCCATCCTGCCCTGGCTTAGAGATGAATGGGACCTAGAATGGGGTGACACCAGCTCCAATCCTGGCTGCCTCATGAAGACGTTTGCTTCTAAGGAGATGCCCAAGGCACCTGTGCCTATCACTTATCAGAAGGGGACCTGGCCCAAGAATCACAATGGGCTCCAGTCCTGCCTCTGTCACTAATCTTCCAGGTTACTGTGGACAGGTCTTTCCTGACCTCCAACCTTGATATCCCACAAAGACCTGGGTCATTTCCAAGGTGTTTTCCAGCTCTAGCATCCCACCTATGCCATCATGGCTGGTCATTTCCACCATGCTTATGTACAAAGACAGGGGTCTGGCCCGAGGCAGGGTTTGCAAACACAAGAACTTAAGGCCACAGCTGGGAAGCGAACCCAGGACCCTCAACTCTGAGTCCAGAGCCCTTTCCTCTCCAGTCTTCCCCATGCTGCCCACCTTCTCGAGTGCAACCTAAGGTGAGAAATATATTTCGCACTGTGAGGAGAACATCCACATGGCACATACAGCGACCAGTATGAGAGGGACTAACCTTTTATGAGTGACACTCTCCCTTTCTGCTTGTAATGCCCTCTCACTTTGTCCCACCCCTTAAAATGTATAATTCACTGATGCCCCATAATCCATATTTAAAGAAAAGCACTGTACTCTCCCTGGGGCTAAAGGACAGGCTCTGCTTTCAGTCTTTTCTTACTCTGAGAAGTCACGGGGCTCAGGTAGAGCTCCAATCTTCAACCTCGGGGGTGTTAGCACAGTACACACAGACCCCAGACAAAAGGGGTGATAGGAGAGATCGACCAACCCTTGGCAAATTTAGGAAGAAACCTGGTACTTAGATACCAGTAGCTTAATAGTATTCCCAAGCCTCCCTTTCGGGACAGGGATATAGTATTAGATGCCCATCCTCTGTTTCCGTTTATCGCCAGAATCTCATGGGTCCACCCTATGTAGTTAAATGGGAGTTGAAATGAAATTCACATCCACCATTACGAACCCACGAAGACTACACACCTCTATAAACCATAATCTTTGACTCTGGCTTTAGGCTTTAGGCAACCACGGCTGCCTGGGGGATATGACACACAGAGAGCCTTGGGGGTGTGTGTGTGTGCGTGCGCGTGCACGTGTGCTCACGCATGCGTGCTGGGGGCAAGGTGGCTGCAGCGGTGGCATCTTGCACAGGAGAGCGAGGCTTGCTGAGTCCACTGCTCAGGCACATATGCACTCTGGTGAATTACACATATCAGTGCACTTGGACATGTGAACCCCTTCTTTAACATTAAATCTTCCTGTTAATGATCCTCCCCGTCCTCCTTGTTGCTAGCGTGAACTTTTCCTGATCTTCCTTCAGCTCCTCGGGGCCAGAAGACTGGCCCCTCACACAGGAGGCTGACCAGAGGGACAGGCGTGAGGGTGTTTGGCCTCTCTGAGGGGGACACATTCGACCACCGGTCTAGCCGAGGGAGGCCTCCCTGTGCTCCAGCCACTGCCCTCCTCCACTGGTCCTCTACCCCCACGACAGAATGGGCTGAACCCGCCACCTGCCTCAGGTCTCCCCGCACCTCCTCACCTCGACTCGGAGCCAGACCAGAACCTAGTTCATCCGGGACCAGCTCTGGGCCCAACACGACAGAGTCAGAGTTTTGGAGTCAGAGCCCACAGGCCAGCTCCATCCAGGTTAGAGCCAGCGGCTGCCCGTCCTTCTCCCCAGTGTCTCCCACACATAATAGTCTGTGTCAGAACTACTGCTCCTATATTATAAATATGCAAAACTGGGGAGGCAGCCGGCGACGGGATAAAACACCAGGGATTATTTACGAGTCCCCGACTCACACACTGGGGCTTTATTTGCTTAATGAATGGCCGGGGCCAGCCATCAGCCCGGGGATTTATTTGTCACCAGGAGCAGAAGACACTAGGACGTAGAGATGTAAAAATGACGAATGTCCCGCCTCGGCCAAGGTGGTATTTCATTGCCGGGATCTCTGGCGGGGAAGGGAAGGTGGGGAGAGGGAAGGACAGCTCGCAGGCTAAGCAGCCATGGCTGGGAGGAGCCCGGAGCAGAGAGACTGGCCAGGTTAAAAAACAAAACAGAAACAAAATCAGAAACACTACTTTCCAGAAAGAAGGCGGAGGGACTGTCAGCCGTTCTTCCGTGCTCCTGCTCCCCTCAGCTCTCATGGAGAGCCCCCATTCACCAAACTGCCCCACCCCAGCAAAATGCTAACGTGCCCACCATGAAGACCACAGGCCCCGACAGGCGCGCGGTAGGAGCTCAGCTTCTTGTCAGCGACTCACTAGCAGGGTGACCCGGGCCAGTCACTTCAAGTCTCTGGAAGTGTCTTGTCATTTGTAAAATGAAGAGATAGACAAGCTCTGTGGTTTTTGTAGGGACTGCCATCTCTGTGTCACCTTGGCCACCAACACTGGCCTCCACTCCCAGCACTGGCCTCGGGCCTTCCACCAAGCCAGCCCCACACCGGCAGCAGCAGGTCTTGTGTCCCCTCCCAGGGAAGCCCCCTGGCCTTGACTCTTGCCCCACATTGTCCGTTTGGTACCAAACCCCCTGAGTGGCAGTGAGGCATGGCTGCTTGGCCAACGACTGTTCTCCCTCGTCGGCCCCACAGCCAGAGGGAACCACATCACGAATGGAAGGGGAATGGACATTCTGTGGGCCACATATAGGTCATGACCTTCAAAAAGGATACTGACTATCCCTCACTCCTCGACTGGGACATGGATGGAACGACAAGGGTGACACTCTAAGACACGAAAGGAGGAGCAAGAAGGCAGAGCCCATCTCTCCATGTGACCTCATACCACAGAATCCCCCCAACCCGGCCCACCTTTGGATTATAGAGAGAGGAAAGGAGCTTCTCTCTTGGTGGAACCACAGTCTACATCCTAATCAACACGCTTCCCACAGTCCTTCCAGGGAGAGGCCGCAGCTGTGCAGCCACAGCTCATCGTCCTGAGGACAGCACGCTGTGAGAGCCTCTCGTACAAACGTCCTGGGTTATTACATGTGTGATTTCTGGACGGTGAGCAGCCGAAAAGCAGATAAATGAATGAATAAAATCCCCATCAGACGACTTCAAGGGTCCTCATCGCTGCAGAAGCATATCAGAAATCCCTTACGGATGGACGGGCCTGCCCGCTCTGAGTTTTCAGAAGAGCCCAGGGGGAAGCAGTGGGCCTCCAGAGCCTACCTCCTGTGCTGGGACTGGAGCCAACGAGACTCGTGGGGACTGCGGCTGTTCCTAGAGGCCCATGGAGGAGAGGCTCCCTGACAGGGCAGCGTTTGTCCACCCCGCCTCCTGGAAATCACACAGGCCGGGCACCAGGGTGGGACAGAAGAGAAAAACAAAGGGTCTGAGTCAGAGACCACGCCACGTATTGGAAGCCAAAGCGATCTGACAGAGGCATTTAGAAGCTCAGGAAATTGTTGAAAAGGCTGAGAAAGCAAAAGTTAAGAAGTAATGGTTGATGTTCAGAAAATGTAGGAATTCTAGAAATCACCACCAATGGTCTCTGCTGCCTACAGTGCAGAGTGGGGGAACACTTCTGTCACCGTTAGGAGGACATCCCGAAACGCTGGCAAAACCTCACACCTCAAGCCAGCGAGCTCAAATTACATAATGCTCACACGAGAATGTAATTTCCTCTAACAGAGATCACTCTGTGTTCAGGGAACTTAACATCATAATCTTTAAGGGACTGCAAGCCCTTTCTCAAAACTCCAGACATCCAAGTCTGGTCCTGACACCTGGAGATCCCTTCAGGGGTGAATGCCTGTATGGTCGTAGGAGTCCCATCAGGTGGCCCCAGGGCTGGGGAACAAGTCCCATTACTTCCCGCCTACCACTGCCTCCCACAGGTGACTGAAATGCTCATGAAAGCAAGCACACTCAAATGATAAAGGTGTTTAAATAATAACAAAGTAAAGCACATGACTCGGACACACTTTTTTTCTGAGGTCACCAGAGCATTGTTCCAAACGACTAGATTTAGGTATGATATCATCATCACAACTCGTAATGAGGAAACCCTTTTCAGTCTCACTAAAGTAATGAACACTACTTGGACCCAGTCTACCTCTGCATATGGCGCTGCAGATTCTTCGATTAGCCGCTCATCTACCAATGCCACCACGACTCCCCACCTGGGCTCATTGCTTCCTCCTCCTGTCCAACCCACCATTTGTAAAATGAAGAGTTAGACAATCTCTGTAGTTCTTACAGAGACCGACATCCCTGTGCCACCTCGGCCACCAACAGTGGTTTGTTGGCACACATTTACAACACTGGGTTCCATCCAGACACCATCATGTGGAGAAAAAGGGAAGGCTTGGAATGCCCTGCCTAAGCCTTGAGAAGAGCCAGCACCCTTAGAACCCCATAAGGAAATGTGGCTTTGGGTGAAGGATCTTGGCTATACCTTCCAACTTGTAGGGAAGGACAGAGGCTTTCTCCCTTCTCTCCACAACCACATGGAGGAGTAGAGCATGGGACAGACACAGTATGTTCTCTCTCCGGTAAGCATCTTCCTGTTTGGGGCTCTGTCTCTGACACAGATGAGTTGCCCTGCTCCCTCTCCCTGTACGTTTAGGAGGTCCTTGTAGCTGCCATCTTAACCTGCCAGGGACCTTCCTTCATGTGGAACAAGGCAGCCTTGTCCTTCAGGAAGGTCATATGGAAACCGTGGTGGGATTTTGGAAGGAACACCCAGGGGCCAGATTGATGGATACACAGGAGTCCCCGAGGCCCACTGTGAATAGGCCAGCTCCCCAGGATGGATGACCCAGCAGAGGCTCAGGCCCAAGCTCGCACATGTAGAAGAGTGATTTTTCTCAGAAAGTCTTCTGTGCTCGTGGTCCCCAGGGAACTGGTGGGGATGGCTGGTTGAGGATTCACCTACTCGAGATACCTCCAAGCCATGACATCCCAGAATGACCATCCTCACCCGGGCTCAGGGTTGCAGATGAGAAAGTCAGGATAGGATGCAGGGAGAACAAGAGTGACCACAGGCATAAGGACTGGAGCCCCGGGCTCCAGAAGATCCTGAATAGCAACCAAAGGCCGGGTCATTTTCATTCCAGGCTGCAAGAAACCAATGAAGTTGGCAGTTCTGGGTAGCTGGGATCGACAACTTTTGCTGCTTTTACTTTTCTAGTGCCTTCTGAGGTCAAGCATATTAAGAAGCATCTTGGGGCCAGGAAGAAAGTGAAGCAGCCCAAAGTCTGTGCAAGCAAGTGCACAACTTGATTCTGCAATCATCCTGCTGGGTTAGCTATTGAGAATATTCCCGCTGCTGCCCTGAGATTTTCTCTCTTTCCCGGGCCAGGAGGCCTCTCCTTGGCACAGCTCAGCAGCACTGATGAGTGATCAAAGCCATATCAGTCTCCCACAGATCTTCTGTCAAGAGCAGAAGGTGTGTCCCACACTTGGGAGCCAGGAAGCCCTGCCTTGAGTGGGACTTAGCCCATGCTGGAAAAACAGCTGGGCTCTGTGGGAGAGGGTGCCGGGGGTGGGCCGCCTCCCATCCTCTCAGGGACTCCTGGATCAGTCAACCCCCAAAGCATCCCTGAGCTGGGAGGGGCCCGGAGTCACACCTCACCCCCAAGTTTAGTGCCACACAACCGAGGACTTCCTTGGGTTGGGGAAAGGACTGGGCATAATCTAGCTTGTGCTGCACGTAAAGGGACAGATGGCCATAAAAGAATCAGGTCTCCGAAATGAGGTCTCTGGCTTGGGTGGGCTGCTTCTGCAGGTGCTCGGGCTGAGTCATGGGGAAGAGATGAGCTCCTGAGGCTTTGGGGTATCTCCGATTTGCCAGGCATTTCCTTCCTGCCTCCATGGAGAGGGTTCCCCTCTACCCATCATGTGTAGCACGGCTCCTACTTGTAAAATGCAATGCACCAGAGGCAGGGACTAGATGGGGTCCCCTGTCTTCCCTGGTGGCCTCCGTCAGGACCCTGCACCTCCAACAACAGAACCACAACAAAGTTTCTATTAAAATAAGAAAGCATGAAATTTCAACACAAGACTCTGAAATTGTCCCAATTCTTTCCTCCAAAGCCAGTGGTTTAGAATGAACAGGCTACAGTGTTGCCTACCATTCCTTACGCCAGATTCTCCAGCTAAATTCCGACAATACTGTTTTACCTGCTTGATTTCCTAAGGAAACTCCCGTGTACAGATCACAGACATCGGCTTATCCCAGGATCTGCTAGCCTCTCTCTCACTCCTCAGGGGTAATGACAAGCTGCAACTTGGGGCACCTGGTACTTCATTTCCAGCTCTACCCTAGCCTGCCTCTGCCCCTAACCATCTGGATTTCTCCACTGGCTGAGTTCTTACCCACGCCGCCCCCACCCCTCTCCCCTCCTGAGATAGGCAGGTGATGCCCAAATGTTAGTTCTGGCACTAATTTTTCTGCAGAATTCCCTCCCACGTTTCCAACCATCCGCATAACGTCTCCACTGAGATGTTCTCATTATTGAAAATGCACATCAGAAACTGAACTCATTATATGATAATAGCAAACAGGCCCTCATACTTGTCAAGAGATCGAGCATTCACAAGTGGCTTCTACACCTATTTTATACCCATTATCCCATTTAAATCATACACAAAGCCCTAAAATGTAGGCCAGATAGGCATTGCTATTATTTCATAGATGAAGGGATCAGGGCTCTGAAGACCTGCCTAAGATCAAAAAACTAGTAAATTATGGAGCCAAGACTAAACTCAGTTTTTCTCCTTTCCTACTTCTCAGATCAAAGACCCAAACAGCTATCAAATCCTATGAAGTCAGGATGCCTGGCTGGCTCAGTCAGTAGAGCACACGACTCTTGATCTCCAGGCTGTGAGTTCGAGCCCCACATTGGGTGTAGAGATTACTGAAAAATAAAAATCATAAAAAAAGAAAAAAATACTATGAAGTCTACTTTCCTCCCTAAACCCTTTTATACTGGACCTGTTCTTCCATGTCCTTCTCTGCTCTAGGCTTTTGTCTCTAGCTCCCTGGATTAGCCCAGTAACTGCTTCTCCACCTTGCTGATCTCATTCCTTAGCCGTTATAAAGCACTGAACACCGCCTCCCAGGAATGAAGATTGACACCAAATAATCCTTTTGCACACTTATTTCATGTTGTCACTCTCCCAAGGGAAAATTTCAAGGACTCTGCCCAGCCCATATGTCAAAATACAGTGCTTCAGTCCAGTACCAGGGCCTTGCAAAATGGCCCCACTGTCCTTCGAAGCTCTGCCTGGAGAGTTCCTGGAGAGCTCCTGCCACTCGCCCAACCACTGACTTTTGATCTTTGTGATTGTTTCTCTGATTCATTTCTGCTCTAATCTTTACTAATTTCTCTCCTTCTGTCTGATTTTTTTTCTACTTTCTTAAGGTAGAGGTTTATGTTATTGACTTGAGATATTTCTTCTTTTAAAATATGAGCCCATATAGCCAGAAATTTCTGTCTAAGCAATGGTTTAGTAGCATCTCCTAAGTTTTGGTATGTTGTCTTTTCTCTTCTTTTCTTTTTTTAGGGGGGTTCACACATTTTTAAAAAGCTTTTATTTAAATTCCCAGTTAGTGAACATACAGTGTTCTAATAGTTTCAGGTGTACAATATAGGGATTCAACACTTCCATACAACAACTGGTACTCAGCAGAAGTGCACTCCTTCATCCCCACCACCTTTTTAACCCACTGCCCCAGCCAAGCCCCCTCTGGTAACCAGAAGTTTGTTCTCTATGGTTAAGAGTCGGCTCCTTGGTTTGCCTCTCTTTTTCCCTTTGTTCATCTGTTTTGTTTCTTAAATTTCACATGAGTGAAATCATATGGTGTCTTTCTCTGACTTATTTTGCCTAGCATAATACTCTCTAGATTGATCCATGCCATTGCAAATTGGCAATATTTCATTCATTTTTATGGCTGAGTAATATTCTATTCCCTCTCTCCATATATTTATATCTGTATCTATATCTATCTATCTTTAGAGATAGATAGATACTCTCCTATCTTCTTTATCCTCATCTCTTCTTTACTCATTCATCTGTTGATGGACACGGGCTGTTTCCATAGTTTGGCTATCATAGATTATGCTGCTATAAATATCAGGGTGCGTGCATCCCTTTGAATTCAGATTTTTGTATTCTTTGGATCAATACCTAGTACTGCAAATGCTGGATTGTAGGGTACCTCCATTTTTAACTTCTTGAGGGACCTGTTCTCATACTTTTCTCTAGAGTGGCTGCTCCAAATATGTTGTGTTTTTGTTTTCATGCTTCCCAAAGTATTTTCTACCTTCCCTGGAATGTCTTCTCTAACCCACTGGTTATGGAGGAGTATATTTTCCCAGATGCCTTTCTGTCACTGATTTCCAATTTCACTCCACTGTGGTTGGAGCAACTACTTTGCATGATTTCAATCGTTTTAAATGCACTGAGGTTCTTTCATGGCCTGGCATCTGGTCTACCTGGAGGATGTCTCATGTGCATTTGAGAAGAATGCGTATTCTGCTATTGTTGGGTGAGGCATTCTGCAGATATGTCAGACCTAGCTAGCTTAGAGTGTTCAAACCTTCTATCTCGTTTTTGGTCATGTGCTGACTTTATCCATTATTGAAAGTGGAGTAGTGAAGTGTCCAACTATTATTGTCAAACTGTCTTTTTTCTTTTAATTCCATTAGTTATTGCTTCACATATCTTGGGGGCTCTGCTGTTAGGTGATTACATGCTTACATCTGTTATGTCTTCCTGATAAATTGACTCTTCCATCGTTATAAAATGTTCTTCTTGGTCACTATTTAAAAAAGGCTGTTTTAAAGTCTATTATGCCTGATATTAGTATACATCCTTCTTGTTCTTGATTGCATGTTCTATTTTTAACCATCCTTTTACTTCCGACCTCCTTTGGTCTTTAACTCTAAAGTGTCTTCTTATACATAGCATATAGTTGGATTTTTAAAAAATCCATCTTGCCACTTTATTGGAGTGTTTAGTCCATTTAAATTTAATGTAATTAATGATAAGGTAGGATTTATGACTGCCATTTTGCTATTTGTTTTCTATATGTCTTATATCTTTATTCCTTTATTTTTGCATCTCTGCCTTCTTTCATGTTAAATGGATGTTTTCTAGTGCACCATATTTATTCTCTCTTCCTTTCATTTTTCCAGTTTTTTTTAAAGTTATTTTCCTGGTGGGTTCCCTATAGGTTATAATTAATGTCTTAAGTTATAACAACCTCATTGAGATTAATACTAACTTATTTTAAATAGGATAGAAAATCTGCTCCAATATTGCTCCATCCAACCCCCCCTTTTGCTTCTAGTTTTGCGGTACAAATTACATCTTAATGCATTATAAGCCTTTCAACATGGTTTTATAATTACTTTGTACAGCTGTCTTTTGAAGGAAATAGGAGGTTAAAAGGGTGACAGATAAAAATACATTTACACTGTAGTAGCTTTTACTACTACTCTTTATTTTTTCATGTGGATTTGAATTACATCAAGTGTGCTTTCATTTCAGCCTGAAAGACTCTTTTTAGTATTTCTCATAGGGCAGGTCTTCTAATAACCAACTCCCTCAGTTTTTGTCTATCTGAGAATATCTTAATTTCTCCTTCACCTTTGAATGATAGTTTTTACTGAATGTAAAATGCTTCGGTGACAGTCTTTCTCTTTCAGCATTTTGAATATTTCATACCACTGATTTCTAATCTCCAAGATTTCTTATGAAAGTCAGCTGTTAATCTTAGTAGGATCTCTTCCATGTGACAAGTCTCTTCTCTCTTACTGCCTTCAAGATGCTTGCTTTGTCTCTGTCTTTTGACAGTGTAATTACGATGTGTCTAGGTATAGATTTGAGTTTATTCTACTTGGATTTGTTGAGCTTCTTGGATGTGCAGATTAATATTTTTCATAAATTTGGAATTTCTAGACATCACTTCTTGAAATCTTTCTGCCACATTCTTTTCTCTTCTTCTGGGATTCCTATAATCCTTATATTGGTATGCTTTATGGTGTTCCACAGGTCTCTGATATTTTTGCCTGTTCTTCTTAATTCTTTTTTCAACTTATTCCTCAGCCTGGATAGTCTTGATTGGCTTACTTTTAAGTGTGTTGATTCTTTCTTTCTCTCTTTTTTTAAAAATGTTATTTATTTATTTGATAGAGAGATCACAAGTAGGAAGAGCAGCAGGCAGAGAGAGAGGGGGAAGCAGGCTCCCCGCTGAGCAAAAAGCCAGATGTGGGGCTCGATCCCAGGATCCTGAGATCATGACCTAAGCTGAAGGCAGAGGCCTAACCCACTGAGCCACCCAGGCACCCCTTGTTGATTCTTTCTTCTGCCAGCTCAAATCTATTGTTGAGATTCTCTAGGGAATTTTATTTTTTAGTTCTTACATCTTCCAACTCCAGAATGTCTATTTAGTTCTTAGAAAATTTCTACTTCTTTATGATACTCTCTATTTAATGAACAAATGTTTGCATACTTTCCTTTAATTATTTAGACACAGTTTCCTTTAGTTCTTTAAACATACATATAACTGCTGATTTAAAGTCCTTGTCTGTTAAGTCTAAAATCTGAAGTCCCTCTCCAGCAACTTCTATTGATTCCTTTCATGCCTCTGTGTATGAGCCATGTTTCACTATTTCTTTGAACACCTCACAATTTTTGGTGTTAGTGAATATCGGCTATTTAAATTATATAATGTGGCAACTCTGGAAATCAGATAACTTCCGTTCTTCAGGGTTTGTGGTTGCTGCTGTTGTGGCTATTTGTGTGTTTAGTGACTTCCCTGGACTGGTTCTATAAAATCTGGATTTTTTTTTTTTTATCAGTGCAACCACTAAAGTCCCAGCCTTTCCTGAGAGACTCTGTATGTGTTGGGGCATGCCTTCAGCATTACAACTCTGCCTCATCCTTCACTTTCTGCCTACATAAAGTCTCAAAATCAGCCAAGGGTGAGAAATTAAGGCCTCCTCAGATATTTTTTGGTCATGCACACAGCTCTGCATATGTGTGTGGCTTTCTAGGTTAGCAAGAATATGTCAGCCCCCTGTTGACATCTCACTCCACAGATTTTTCTTTTACGTATTTTGGTTAGCTTCTTATTTTCCTCAACTGGTGTCACTGTTTCATGCCACAGTGATGCTAAATAATTGATGCTTTTTTTTTTTTTTTTTTTTACAAATGCCCTGGTGATAGGGATATTTGCACTAAGTGCTCCCTGAGTCAGGTCAAATAAAGACAAGCTCCAAGAATGGGGCACTTCCAAGGAGCTGCCAGACAGGTCACATAGTGATAACTCTCAGGAGATGGGGCTACGGTGGGGCGAGGGGGAGGTGGGGGGAAGCTCCAACTCCATTCTGCTCCCTCCAGAGCAGCTAGTCCGCTGGTTTGCATAGCTACTGTAATTTCTAGGCTGTTGGTTTTTAAGAATATTGCAGAGCTGAAGCAAATGGGAACAGGGTAAGTTAAAATGTCACAAAATTCATTGTCCTTACTAATATTCAGCAATTTTTCTTGAAAAAAAAAATGTTCCTGAAATTGTTGCAAGCCTTCAGTTAATTTCTAGAACTCTAAAAAAGTTGGTCTTGACAATTTTTGCCAGCATTCTCATTGTTTTTATGGCAGAGCTGATTTTTTTTTGAAATTACTACTCTGCCATTTTGGAAGTGCTCCAATGGCTGGCTTTTTTTTTAAATTGCTATTTTAATCATGATAAAGAGCATATACAGTTTAATCAGCTTAACTATTTTAAGTCTACAGTTCAATAGTGTTAAGAATTTTTATCTTGTTGTGAAACACAGCTCGAACTTTTTCACCTTGCAGAACTGAAATGCTATATCATATACTCATTAAACAACACTCCCCTATCCTCTACTTTCTATTTCTATGAATTTGACTATTTTTAAATACCTCACATAAGTGGAATCATAAGTCATTTTTCCTTTTCATGATGGCTTATTTCCTTTAGCATAATATCTTCAAGGTTCAACCATGCTGTAGCTTGTGATAGGATTTCTTTCCTTTTTAAGGCTGCATAGTCCTCCAATATATATACTCCATTGTATACATTTTACTTTTCTTTTTTTTTTAAGATTTTTTATTTATTTATTTGACAGAGAGAGATCACAAGTAGGCAGAGAGGCAGGCAGAGAGAGAGGAAGGGGGAAGCAGGCTCCCTGCTGAGCAGAGAGCCCGATGCGGGACGCGATCCCAGGACCCTGAGATCGTGACCTGAGCAGAAGGCAGCAGCTTAACCCACTGAGCCACCCAGGCGCCCTACATTTTACTTTTCTACTCATCTGTTGATGGACATTAGGTTACTTCGGTTGCTTCCACCTCTTGACTATCACAAACAGTGCCTGCCATGAGCACGGGTGCACAAGTATCTCTTTGAGACCCTGCTTTAAATTCTTTTGGATATGTATCCAGAAGAAGGATTGCTGAATCACATTACCACATGATCTATTTTTAATTTTTTAGTAACTACCATACTGTTTTCCATAGTGACTGAACCATTTTACAATTCCACCCACAGTACAACTTCTTCTTCCTCAACCATATTTGTTATTTTCTGCTTTTGTGAGCACCTTCCTTTTTTTTTTTTAATGGTAGCCATCCCTCTAGGTGTGAGGTGATATCTCACTCTGTTTTTATTTTAATTTTTTTAATGATTAGGGATTTTGAATATCTTTTCATATGCTTGTTGGCCATTTGCATATCATTTGGAGAGCAGTGTTCATCTGAGCCTTTTGCCTATTTTAAAATCAGGTTATTTGATCTTTTTATTGTTAAGCTGTAAGAGTTCTTTGCATATGATGGATATTAAGTTCTTGTGAGATAAAAGATTGGCAAATATTTTCTCCCATTCTATAGGTTTTCTTTTCACTCTGTTGTGGCCTTGGATGTACAGGTTTTTAAGCTGATGTAGTCGTATTCATCTATTTTTTTGTTATTGCCTGTTTTTTTCATGTCCTTTCCAAGAACTCACTGCCAAGTCCAATGTCATGAAGATTTTCCCTGTTTTCTCCCAAGAGGAAAACAGTTTGGGATCTTATGTTTATGTTTTATAGTTTAGGATCTTATGTTTATGTCTTTAACGCATTTTGAGTTAAATTTTGTCTATGGTATGAGGTAAGAGTCCATATGCATTCTTTTGTGGGCAGGTGTACAGTTTTCCCAGCATCCTTTGTTGAAGAGATTGTCCTTTCTGCATTGAGAGGTCTTGGCACCACTGCTGAAGAATGTATGCCCACATACAAAAGGATTTATTTCTGAACCCACTATTCTATTCCATTGGCCTATATATGTCTTTTATGCCAGTATCACACTGTTTGGATTACTGTGCTTTATCATATGTTTTGAACTCAAGAACCATGAGTCATTCAATTCTGTTTTTCTTGAAAAATTTGAAAAAAAAATTGTTTTGGGGATTAAGAGTCCCCTGAGATTACATACGAATTTTAAGATGGGTTTTTCTGTTTCTGGAGATTTTGATGGAAATCTTGTAGGATCTGACCCAACAGATTCACAGACCACTTTGGGTAGTACTGACATCTTAACAATATTAAGTCTTCCAGTCCATGAACAGCGGATGTCTTTCCATTTACTTGTGCCTTCCTTAATTTCTTGCAGGAATATTTTGTAGTTCTCAGTGTACAAGTCTTTACCCCACTTAGGTCTAATCCTAAATTTTTATTCTTTTTGATGCTATTATAAATAAAATTGTTTTCTTGATTTCCCCTTCAAAGTGCTTATTGTTAATGTACAGAAACACAACTCATTTCTGTGTGTTGCTTTTGTATCCTGCAACTTTGCTGGATTCATTTAAATTCATTTATTCTAACACAGTCACTGATTTTTGAATATATCAAGTTCATTCTGGTTATAAGATTCTGCTCATACAATTTCGTTTCCTGAGATGCCTACCCCTCACTTACAATGGGCAACAACAAGGATAATAAGCAACATCCCCTTAGAATTCTCAGTTTATAAGGAGACTTTTTATTGCAGAAAAGAACAACTAAAATAGATGCTACCCTCCTCATTTTACAGATGAGGAAATGAAATGATCTGACCAAGGTCTCACAGCAAGTAAAGAATTACTCTAAGACTTGAATCAGGGTTTGTGCTTTCTAATACCATAATTATTGCTTTATATACCACAACTTCGTGTTTTCTATCAAGCAGGCCACCAGTTTTCACTATCCTTATTGACAGTATAATATGTTCTTCCTCCCATGTCCCCTAAGTCACTGATGGATCATTAAGCCTATTTCTCAGTTCTATCATGAATGAGGTGGGGAAGGGTCCACCCTGGAGGAACTCTTTTCTCATTTGGCTCCATATTATTCTTTTTTTTTAAGGTTTTATTTATTTGACACACAGAAAGAAAAATCACAAGTAGGCAGAGAGGCAGGCAGAGAGAGAAGGGGAAGCAGGCTCTCTGCTGAGGAGAGAGCCCAATGTGGGGCTCTATCCCAGGACCCTGAGATCATGACCTGAGCTGAAGGCAGAGGCTTAATCCACTAAGCCACCCAGGCGCCCCTCCATATTATTCTTGAAATACAGGAGAGTAACTTAAAATATGATGTTACAGATATGAAAGAGGCAATAAATAAGCATATTAATTCAACAATGATTTGTTTACCACCTGTGAAAATCAGACACCATGCCTGGCATTGGCAATTCAGTGATGAATATAGTCTTAGCCCCTTTGCTCGAAGAGAGGTTAACAGGGGAAGGAAATGGCCAAAACCATCAGCAGACCAAGGAAACATCAGGAGCAAAACCTGCTTGATCACACCAATCATCTTTCTCTGTCACTTAGGTTACAATCTTCAGTAGATGTTTATTTCAATCTTTGTTCTGCTTAGGCTGTGGTGCACTGGTGATGTCAGTAATATCTGGTCATATTTAAAAGTCTGAACAGGACATAAAGGTAGCAAAAGTACAGATCAATGTGTGTGGTCAATGCTCCTATGTGCAGGCCCACAGGCACACTTATGCTTGGGAGTGGTTATCGAGAGCTACAGGCTGCAAGAAACAGAGGCCTGTATGCAATACCTCTGAGTCATGATCCCTTTATAATGTTTCACCACATGAAAAATTTATTTTAGAACCAAGTAATATAAAAAACCTTGCTTCTCTTGAGAAACTAATTTTCTTCCCTTTCCGGTAACAGGTATGAGACCACATTTCCCTTTTCACTTTGACAACCAGGAAGCTTAGAGTCAAATGTGAAGCTTAACTATAATAGTTATTGTTTGAGTTTTTTATTTGAAACTTTGCATTCTTTCCCTGATTTCTTCCCAAACTCTTTCTCTTTCTCTACTGTCACAGATTTATGATGTATACTGAGCCTACATCAATTTATTAAGATAGGAAAATTGTTCTATTAATTTTTTGACCATACTGAAAGAGGCTAAAAGGAACGAGAGGTATTCTCCCTGTCCTCTGGAGGAAGATGAGAATGTACTCTGAAACTGAGATGGGCCTGGTTTGTGGAGGTACGAAGAGTGGGCACTGGGGCTTTTCTTCCTGCAGTGCCCTGGGACTATGCGAGTGGCTCTCGGGAATAAAAGCAAAGCAAAGCAAAACAAACAAACAAACAAACAAAACTGGTGCTTCCAGCCTGGGTCCTTAAGCTCTCTCAATATGGAAGCAGAGGAGACACTGCCCTATAAGCCATGTGGGGTAGGACATGACCAGTATGGATCTCAAACAAGAGGGTCCTTCATGAAGCTCTTCAGAACTAGCGAGAGCCCTAAGGCTTCTTCTGTACAGTCCTCAGGGAGCAGTTGGGGGCAGGGGTCTCTCAAAAGACAGATTAAATTTCCTGCCAGGTCAGCATGTGGAAGCTTGGTACCGATTAAATTTGATTTAGAGAAATAAAGAAATGTGACATTTCTTGCACCCTATCGTTGTGGCCTGGAATTTATACCTGCTATGTGAGATATAAATAAATGAATGAATAAATAAATAAACCAGAGGCCAGAGTGCCTGGGATGAATTCCCAATTTGCTGCGTTTCTACTGTTAGGATCACGCAAACTTGAAACACAAAGGCTAATGGAGAATTAGCCCAATAAATACCATCTGTAGGGACTGCATGGTAAGGGATGAGGGTACAAAAAAAAGCCAAAGATAGTTCCAGACTTCACAAACCTTATGATTTAATGTGGGCCTCCCATATCAACCATAAAACACAGTCAGAACAAAGACAGCCTTAGTGTCATGCTACACGTTATTATTACGTGCTCACTACACATAAGGCACAAAACAGAAAGGTGAGGATTAAGACAGCACCCAGTGGGCAGGAAGGATGCAGGCTGGTGAAGAAGGCATGACAAGTAGAATAACAAAACATTAGAAGAGTGACATGCGTTATAAAAGTGACTTGCTAAGTACTATGAAAGGAGGGGTCATTTCTGTCTGAAGAGTGAGAAGGCATCAAAGAGGATGCCTTCAAAGAGGATGGGGTGTTCAGGCTGGTCTTGGAAAATGGAAAGGACCTGAACAGAATAAGGTGGCCAGAGGGGGCACTGCAGGCCAAGGGTGGTGAAGGTGTGGGCCCCCACCTGCTCCTGCTCAGGGCTGTAGGGGTGTGGGAAGTGCTTATTCATGGATGTCCTTATGGTGCATGAGGATGAATGGGATAAGTGGCAGTGAGAAGACCAGAAAGGTACATGCAGGTTGGTCACAGACAGGGTTTGGACGTCATGCTCAGGGGTTTAGGCTGTAAGCTCCAGGCAAGGTAATGGGAGGTTACAGATGTTTGAACAGAGAAGACTCAGGGTAAGAAGGATGCTTTGAGCAGCTGACTTGAATAGCTGAATGTGGGATGATGCCTTGGAGAACACGGATGAAGCAGTTACAGGGCGAAGTGTTGTGAAGTCCACGAAAATGTCTTGGGCACTTGAACTATAACAGAAGCAGAGGGTCATGGAGAGAATGCAGGAGATGCAAGAGAGTTTGCAGAGGTGGAGAAGGTGAGCTGGGGGCAGGGAGAGAAGGAGGAGAGCGGATGTCAAGAGATGACTCTGGGCTTCAGGCCCACGTGAAACAGGGAGTACAAGAGGAAGATGATTCAGGAGGAACATGAGCTCAGGTGAGAGTGCACTGAGCCCGAGGTCCCAAGAGGCTCTCAGATGAGATGCTTAGCAGGTACCTCATGTGTAGAGACATATTATACAAATGTGTGCTCAGTTTTATACATTTATGCCCTGATCTTTCATAACTGATAAATTAGTGGAGATCCATAGTCATTGAACAAAAGGATTCGTCACCTTACAAAAGCATTAATAATAGGGCACTTTAAATAGTTAGCTCCCCTGGTGAATATAAAATAGGCTTCAATATTTTTTTGGAAAGGTGACTTACACCTCTCTTTTCACAAACTCATCTGCTGTGTTAAGTAAAGCAAATCTATGTATGAATATGGAATGAACTGGGAGACTTCAGCCAGGTAAAATTAGTCCAGGTAGATGTCATGAAGGAGGTGATGGATCTTAACGGGATTACGAAAAGGGTGGTGTTTGAATTGGTGAAGAAGAAAGACTGAGGGCTCAAAAAGCAGGGGTGGACCGTAGTCTCACCAGGACGAACAGCCTCCCATACTCTCCCACTCCTCCTCCACCCTAGGCATGGAACCAGTTGGGGGGTGGGGCTGGGAGGTGGGTAACTCCATCTACTTATCCACTGAGGTGGAAGCTTTGAAGTCTCCTTCACTCCCATCCTCTTTCTTGCACTCTGTATCCAACCCATTGGAAAACCCTGCCGGCTCTCCCTGACAAGCATATCTCGCATCTGCCCAACTCTCCACTTCTCTGGGGCTGCCATCTTGAGCCAAGCCACCACCACTTTGGCCTGAATTCTTCTAACAGCCTCCTAATAGGTCTCACTGCCTCTACCTTCCCCTCCTAAAGCCTATTTTAGTGCAAAAGCCAGGATGGTCCTTCTCAAATATAAGTCAGGTTATCTCATTCCTTTCCTCCAAACCACCACCAGTGATTCCTCATTTCTTCCGGATCTAACCCAAAGTCCTTCTTCTGGCTTACAAGGCCTTACCTGACATGGTTCTGGTGACCTGTCTCATGTCATCCCCACCTGCTCCCCCTACCCTCACCTGGCCCCACCACAGCAATGACGTCAGCCCATTGCTGTTCTTCGAGCTTTCCTGTGCACTCTCATGCGAGAGCCATTGCCTTGGTTCTTTCCTCTGCCTGGAACATACTCCCCCAGATATTGGCAAGACTGAATCCCTCACCTCCTTCCAATCTTTGTTCAAACCTCAAATCTTTGTCACTCTCACTCCCTGAAATGCTAGAGCCTACCACCTGCCCCTCCTCGGTATTTCCAATCCCCCACTTTGCTCTCCTGTTTCCTTTTTACACAGCACTTATTTCCTTCTGACATACCATATACTTGCATTCTCGAACATGCTTATTATTTACTGGCTATCTTCCCTTGCTAAAATAAAAGCTCTGTTAAGAGTTCTTTATCTGTGTGTTTTGTACCTAACTCAATGTAAGCTGTTCAAGAAACAAACGTAGGAATGAGTCAATGAATGGATGAATGAAGATGAAAAACAAAACAAAACAAAACAAAAACCATGCAGACAAACAAGGGGAGAAAAACCACAGCTCAATAACTCCAACCCGAGAAACACTGTCCTTGGAGACGGAAGACAGAGGACCCAATACCTGCAGGACCACGTCTGCCCGTGGGGCTCCAGACAAGGGGCTGAAAACTTGCTGGGGCCCTCCACCTTACCAGGGAGGGACCACGTGATTTTATTCTTGGTGCATTCCCAAAATTATTTCATTCATTCCACAGATACAAATTGAGGACCTGCTACATGGGAGGTCCTGTATATATGAAGATTAGTAAGACATCACACCACACCAGTCCCTTCCCACAGTCCAGAGAGACCAATATGCAGTCAAAGAATGCTAACAGAATATGGTTTCAGATGTCTCTACAAGGTGTCGTGGAATCACAGTCACAACAATGATGAAATAATAGGAGGAAGGGCAAAGGTAAAAAGTGACCAGGGAATGGGCCTTCCAGGCTGTAGGGGGCCTCGCTGCACCTTGGAGAGCAGCACCAGGAAGACCCGGCCTCTGAGAATGCGGTCAAGTTTCCTGCCTGCTAACTTCATACACTGTCCTCTACAACAACAGAGCCAAGGATTAGCAACTGCTTAGAAGACCATTTAATCATTCAAAGATCAATTTTTGCATGGAATCATTTCTTGGGTGTTCCCATTCGTAAACCCTTGAAAGCCACACAGTGTTGTGAAAAGACAGGCCTTTTGTCCCGACACACTGGAGTTCGCAGAAACACTTGCAAGGACTCGGCAATAAATAGCACAGGGCTCATTTCATCCAGCAACGGCGTTGTGCTTGCAAACTCAACACGCCGCCCCCTTAAAATATGCACCCCTGGAAACTTGCATAGAGCTTGCTTTCCCCTGAAAACCCAAGGTTCACATTCAAATCAAGTAACGTTTTCTCTCTCGCATTCCCGATTATTATCATCTACCGACAACACCCCCATTTTCATCAAGACATTGATTTATTAAGTGTCCCTCTGGGCCCAGGATGTAATTCAGAGCAAGACAACAGAGGCATGGTCTCTGTATTCTAGAAGCTTTTACTTCAGTACTCTATATTAGCAGTGCACAAACCAGAAGGAGTCTTCTAGAAATGGCATTCTCACTGCACTCTATCTCAGGTGCATTTGGGTAGTTAGAAGCATGGGGGGTCTGATCCATCAAAGGCACTGGAAACTCAAACCAATAGGATCATAGAAAATCACCATCTAGAAAACCTTCAGAAAGGGCTTCAAGAAGAGAGGTGAGGCAGAGACGTCAGGAGCTATGTGAATGCTGGGAGGAGAAGACTAACGAGGTTGTACAGGCAGAGGCTCAGGTACAGGCGCAGGTGAGGATGGGACCGCTGAAATCTGTGAACATCACCCATAATCTGGGGCAGGTGGGTAGATGAGAAAACTAGCCCAAACTTTGAACTCTAAAGTGGTAAGCCACGAAGGGGCCATTTCTACGTCCCAGCACCCAGGGACCTAAGCACCGCCATCATCCCCAGCCAGGATTAGGAGCTTGTCCAACTGAGTGAGGTTCAATAACACTTGAGATGCCAAGCGGGGCTCAGGTCCACCAACGAGGAGAGGCCTGTTAAGAAACCCCACAGTCCCAGGGTTTCCCAGGCAGCCCATTATTCAAGGATGGAAGTCTTTTCTACTTCTTGAACAAAAAACAAGCCCAGATCCAGAGAGAACTTTTGTGATCCTTCCCCCATGTTGATAAGAAGCTTGCAACTGCCTCTTTCTCCCGTTCTCTGTGGTTATCTGGAAACAAAGTAAAAGGTCACGCCTTGCAGCAGGAACCACTAATGACCTCCGTGGTGACCTCTGTCTGCTCTTAACTTCCTACCCTCTACCTCTATCTCTTATTCTATACTACCATCATGCTGCTCTTACTGTATGCGCCCCTCAACCGTTTTGTACAGCAAAGCAGAGAATAATATTACAAGAGTGATAATAATAATAATAATAGTATGATACTTTTATTGTGCAGGTTAGGTTACAAACTGTCATTAGGTTAAGCTTTTCATGGGCATCCTATTTAATCCTTGCCGATAATGGGTGTTATTATCATCCACATTTGACATGGAAAGATCGAGAGAGAGAGAGAGAGAGAGAAAGCAGAGGAAGTTGAAATAATGTGGCCAAGCACCAGAGATGGGCTTGGATCTCAGGAGGCCAATCCAGGAGTCCACACTCTCACAGCCCCTACACACACACACATGCACAGGCATAAACTACTCGGTAGAGCACTGTTTGGGAAAGGTCACGTGTGTGGTATGGAAATTCATGACGGCCACCTGGCTTTTGAATGGCGCTTTACCGTAGGATTCATTGTTGGCTCACATGCCATATCTGGCCCTTAAATTTGCATAATTTGGAGTCTCCGCTACCAATTTTTTCTAATTGAATTGAATTTTGCTCTCCAGTTTGCTGCTCTCACCATTCTTCATGACTGCCCAGCCCAGTCATGGATGTCCCTCATTTCAAGGTCACAGGCCTTGCTTCAGAATTCTCAAGATCTTCCCCCATCTCTCAGCTTGTTTTAAAATCTTTCTAGAAGGAAGGCAGGGCAAACATCAAAATCGTCTTTTGCAAATGGAGAAGCTCAAGCTCACAGCGGCCGAGCCCCTCAGCGGGGCTCAGATACGAGGAGGAGGTGGTGCGGCCAGAAACAGACTCCATCCGGGTCTTCCACCCTCCGGGTAGAACTCTGACGAACTCGGTGCACAGTGCCTGCCGTCAGCGGGGGGAACGAACACTCCCCCAGGAGAGAACAGGGCTGGGTCTGCCCAGCAGGAGGCTGAGCTGCAGACCTCAGGCTGCCAAGAGAAGCGTGGGGGAGCCCCTCCTTGCTGTCCCACCTCCCCTACACCCCCAATCAGACCCAGAGAGGTAACTGGTCTTACCATAGCATAACTCAAAACAAGGGCCAGGAGCCTGAGGTATTCCACACTCTCCCTTCCATATACAAATTCTCAAGGGCCCAGTCCAGTGACCTTGAAGGGCTCCTTTCTCCAGCAGAGGGGGCACCAGAGCCAGGGGTCCCAAATCCGGCAGCAGGACACAATCACCCAGGAGAGTGCTTCCAAAATGCAGATTCCCGGGCCCCAGTGGATCATAAACTCTGCCAGTGGGCCCTGGAATCCGCATGTCGGCCAGCTCCACAGGGTGAGTCACATGCCATAAGGGGACAAAGTTGTGCCAGAAAGTTCTTACTCACCACGACTGGAAAGAGGACGCATCCAGCCAGAGATGAGCTGTGGGAGCAGAGCTCGCCCACCCACCTCATCTCCAGGCTCGTTTCCAGTTCCAGCGCCCTACCTATTCTAGGAGCACAGGCTGGCAGCCAACATCAGTCCCTCGGGGCTCCGGCTTAGGGTCTATAATAGGGAGATTTAGAACATTCTCATCCAAAGCTGCTGAGCACGCGGGATGCCTCCAAACATCCGAGAACAGGCTCCCGGCCCTCTGGGAGAGACTACCCCGACACGGGAGCCCTCAGACCGCCTGGCCAGGCTCCAGACGGGCATGCTCAGCGGCAGGGATAACCTGATCAACGCCTGAGGAGGACTTCTGGGCATATGTGCTGCCCACCCCAGGCAGGAGGGCTGGGGTCAGGCGACCCATGACGCTCTGCTTTTCCTGCTTTCTATGAAGAATCACTGGCTCTGTAGCTTTTGGCTAGGGGACATAGGAATGCTCCAGTGTGCCTCAAACCACCCACTTCTCCCCTGTGAGGATCCTGGCTAGGGATGACAGGGCTCTACTCTCGTAGCTGATAACCCCTACTGGGACCTGGACTGCAAAACCTGCTCTGGAAGCCCAAGGCTGAGGGAGGACCTCTCCCAGCCCCCATCCAATTCCAACACGGACTACTCACCAGCCTGTGGACACTAAAGCAGCAAATGGCCAGATCCTCAGGAGCCAGAGATGACCAGGCCCTGGAACAGCCTCCCAGGCCAGCTCCTGCCTCGCTTCTCCTCCCACACCAATACCGGCATCCTCCCGTGCAGCTCTGCCATCAATCCTCCACACAGAAATGCCCACTAGGAACCACGGTCTCATCCTCTTCTTACTGAAGGTCCAAGAGCTCTGAGCTGACTCCTTCACTCTGTGCTGCTGCTGTTCCTCTCTCGATCTTGGGCCAGGCAAGGCCCTGCCCCAGACTCCAGAGAAGGCCCTCCTGCCCTCATGATCAAGACTGAACTCAAGTCCTACTGCTCCTCAGAAGTCAAGGCCCTTCCCCTGACCTGCTCAATCTTGCTAGGACCCCTCCACTGGACAAATGCTCCTTCCAGCCCACAGGCCCCCCCTTCTTCCCTACCCTCCTCTCCCTTCCCCCTTCCCCCTGCCCAGCCAGCCCTCCCTCACAAATGAGAAGGGAGGAGCCCAGCCATTACAGACACCCTGCGCTGTCCTTGCAAACCCTGCGTGTTCTCATAAAGTGTATTTTACCCAGCTCGCTCTCCATCGTGGAACACAGATACCCACTTCCTTACTTCCTTGACGATCCTCGTCTGCCCTACTTGGGCATCTGACTGTCCACTTCAGTGTCATCCACCTCAGACCCCCATCTCAGGTTAGGGTCTGTGTCTTCAAGCTCATTCAGGTGTCACACACAAAGCTCATTAAATGCTCAAAGCGGGAACGATCATCGAACCAAGAAAGATGACCCGAGGTTCCTCAGAAATCTCTGAAGTCCAGTCAAATGCTCCTTACTGCTCCAGGCCAGGACTGAGCTGGCTCCAGGCCCTGGCTCTCAAGTGACCAGGGGCTAGTGGGGCCAACACGGCACTGAGTCGAGGCCTAGAACCATGCTGGAGGCTCAGTCTCTGGCCCTTGGTCATGGAGAAGCCCTGAACTGTGATGTGCATGTGGCAGGGGTGAGGAGGGTGAGGGGGTCCAGGGCAGAGGAGGTCTGCAGGCTGAGGGGGACAGAGGAAGCCACAGGACAGAGCAGGGAGGACCGAAGCAGACAGTGCTCCTCTTAGAATGGCGAACCAGGAAGAGAGCAAACTGCAGACCTGTGGGCCTCTGAAATCCATTCCCCCTCATTCGAGATTCTGCTCAGACCTCCTTCACTGATTCCCTTCTGACTTCATATTAAACTTTACTACAATGCACAGCTTGTAAATGGCATCAAAACAATTTACTACAGCCTTTATATGCCTTGGTTTAAATAATAAACATTTTTATCTCACTCTTCTGTGAAATGAAACTCTTGGGGGGCAAAGTGTGAAAAAGGAGGAGCGGGACCAGGAGGTGGGGGGTGCTCGAAGGAGCGGGAAATGAATGTCGCACGTGGCCGTGTGGGGATGTAGGCCTTCCCCGTGGCTAGCCTCCACCAGCAGCCCTGTTTTGCTCTGTCTCTGGGCCAAGTACTGAGTGCCACAGGCCAGGTCCTGTGGGCAAGGGGCTGCGTGGCTGGGCCCAGCTCACCAGGGTTCCAGAAGCACATAGACATGACAGGCTCAGGGTAGGCTCCATAGCCCCATAAGATGTGTCCAAGGGGCTTGGGCCAAAGTCAAGCTGGGGAGGAAGAAGCGAGGGGAGGACTACCTGGGAATGAGGTTTGCAGAGGGACATTCTGGAAACAGAACTGAGCAGGACCCCAGCAAGGTCCCTCATGAGTTTGAGGTTATAGGAGCCTGGCTCCTGGCAAGGGCACTGCCCTGAGAAGCAACGGAAGCCAGTTGCTTCTGGGATGTTCTAGGTCATTACTAAAACCCCTTAAATAGAAATCATTCAGGCTCCCGGACCTCTTACTAAACCTGAAGACTCAGCAACCGGCCAGCTTGTTACTTTCTTTAACTAATGCCTTTCTATTTTCTGCAGACTAAACAACTCGATTCCATTAGATGTTGTAAAATATTTACCAGGTGGCTAGGATGGCTTCCTTCCTCCCAGCGTGCCAGACAGGTCTCTGAATGAATGAACATCAACAGACCGCACCATGAGCTTCTGGTCAGTGACACTCAACCAGGGACTTGCGGGCTGAGGAGCAGAAGAGGGGAGAGCGGGGCCCGGCCAGCGGAGTGAGTGGCACCCAGACCACGCCTGCCCCGGCACTACAGGCAATGTGACATCCTGCACCAAAGCCTAGAACTGAAAAACAAGTGAAAGCCAAATCAGGTCTGGAGTGAGTAGTGACGACCTGTGTTGGGTTCCAAATTGTGACAAATGGTCCACGGGGCGTGAGATGATCACGTTAGGGGGGGCTAGGTGAGGGGTGTGCAGGGACTCTCTGTATTAGCTTTGCAACTTTTCTGTGCATCTAAGAGAATTCTAAACTAAAAAGTTTAATTTTTGAAAAAGTGACTGTGCTGCCCTTCTAGGGATAAAAGGGTCTCCATATCACAGGAGTGGAGTCTGGGGGCAGCCCAAGGAATCAGACAGGAAGACAGTACAGAGAAACCATTTCATCCCAGGAAAAGGCCTCTGGATGGAGGGTAGAATGAACTAGGTAGAAAGCCTTGAGCCACATGGAGTACTCTGGACACCCATCAGGCAGCCCATCAACAGAATCTTTTTGAACCTGCCTCCAGGGATTTCACAGAAACCCTCCCCCAGCTGGGTGTGTTTGGAATTCTCAACCACGGCCCATGAAGAAACAGTAACATCCCTGACCAGGGAGGGGAAGGCTGTCAGTCATTCCCCATTCCCATCCCCCATTTCCCATCCCTCCCTCCGGCCACCCCCTCTGCTGAAATTGGCTTTGGGCTTTCCCAACGTCTCCTATCTTGTACCAGCTTCTGTTGGGCAGGGGTGGTGGACCAGGTGAATATGACCACTGAGGTATGTACCTTCCCCGTCTCTCCAGCTCCTGGTCGGCTCCCACCACACCAAATCTCTGCTCTGAATACAGGTCGTCATACCTTCTCACCCAAGGCAACAACAGAGTCTCTCAATTGCCAGAATGTGGCATAGGGAAGGTATACAGTTAATTTTGTGTTTAAACCAGGGTAGGCTACAGTGCCCAGCTGGCCAAACACCAGCCTAGATGCTGCCGTGAAAGTATGATTTGCATGAGATTCACATTTACCATCAGTAGACTGTGTCAAGCAGATGACCCTCTGTCATGTGGGTGGGCTGTGTCCAAACAGTTGAAGGTCTTAAGAGAACACAGAGAGATCGCTCCCAAGCAAAAAAGACTGTGACATAGTAATAAGAAGAGAAGGGGAAATCAAGATGGACACTCTGACCTTTGCAAATGTCCTATAGAAAAGCCAGTGGCCCAGCCCCTAACCAGAGAGAAATGTTCTCCTGAAAGTGGCCGACATTCCCCCTGCACCTCTGGCTGGCTCTGTACACTCAGCACGTCTGGACAAGTTCATGGTGATGTATCTGTTCTGAGTCAGCTGGGCAAGGCTATGGGGCCCAGTTTTCAGGCCAACACCAACAGTCTCAATGTTGCTGAGAAGGTATGTTAACCATGTGATTAACATTTAAATCAGTAGACTTTCAGTGAAGATTAACATTTAGCTCAACAGACTGAGTCCAGCAGATTGCCCTCGCTCACATGGGCGAGCCTCACCTAATGAATTAAAGAACAAAGACCAAGGTTCTGAGGCTTCCCAGAAATGAAGGAATTCTCCTTAAGATGGCCACCCAGAAACCCTCCCCACATTTCCATCCTGCCTGGCCTGCCCAAGGAATTTCAAACCCAAGACTGCAGCATCAGCTCTCCCCTGAATTTCTAGGCCTCTAGATTTCAGTCTCACCAGTCCCACAATCATGTGAGCCGATGCCTTAAAATTAATCTCTTTCAGAAAGAGAGATGGAGGTAGATGCAGATCTACAGACACACACATAGGCCAACACCGGTTCTCTAGAAAGCCTTGACCGATACAAGGGAAACAGGGAGTCCAGAACATCAGAGGCAGGGGCAGAGGCACCCGTGCGTGGCCTTCACTATCCTGCCAACGTCCCTCTGTGGTTTAGGGGCTGTGACACCCCACCATGGGCGCTCCCACAGCTGCAGCGTTCAGTCACCGAAATAAAGAGTTCGTATTGACTGTCTTAAGAAGATGTTTTTCCCTGAACTCAGAAGTGACAGGAAATGACAAACGTTTCAGAAAATAGCTCAGTGGACATTCCCCCCCACCTTTCATTTTCAGCTCAAAAATAACAACACATCAGTCAACGTCCTACTCCCCCCTCACTCACGTGCGCCCCTGGGCTGGCGGAATCTCTTCAGTGAGAAGAACAAATACTCCGTCTTCCAGAGAGGGGTGCTCAGAGGGGTGCTGAGTTAGCCACCTCCCGGGGGCAGGCTGCGGGTCCTTGTAAGTTGTCCGGCCCGGAGTTCTCACAGGGCTGAGGAAAGGAGTGGCATCTGGGAGGCAGCCCAGGACCTGTGGGCACTAAGCTGACCCAGGAGACCCCAGGCTTGGGCTGCATCCCCAGCCCCCCACACGACCCTGAGCCACTCATCTTCCTGTGCTCTATGAGCCTTAGGCCCCCCTCTCTGGGAAGCAGAGAACCTTCACCCAACAGAAACACTGACCCACACCGTTGGGTGCATGACATCTCAAGGTCACATCCTTCCTATTGCCAGAGGACATACTCAAGGTCAAACAACAGAGTGGAAAGCTGAGCATTTCACTTGGTTCACTTATTCAAGGATGGATAGCAAAGGGCAGCTGACTGCTCTCTGGAGAAGCCCGATCCCCTGGAAGACATAGGACATCCTTCCTCCACTTAGCCGAGACACCCCTTCCCTTGGCATCAGCGCAGGCCACCCAGGCCCCTTCCCCCGGATCTACTACCAACTCAGAGGAACGTGTGCTCGGGAGGCAGAGGAGACACCCCAGCTCCGTCCACCTCGCCCGCAGAGGACAGCTGAGCAGCACACACTGTAGAAATGTGGTCTCCTTTGTGAGCTTCTGCCTTTGGCCTTCGAATTAGGACTGGCGTACTTACCAAATAAAAATACAGCATGCCCAATTAAATTCTAATTTCAGATCAACTACAAATGCATCTCATGCAGGATTTGGGACACGCTTATAGTTTTAAAAAATCGTTGTTTCTCTGAAATTCAGAGCCTCTAACCGGGAATCCTCGATCTTACCTGGCCTCCCTACTTCCAAAAGAGGAGACGCCTGAGAGCTACAACATCAAGCCCGAGGTGGTCGCCAGCCTCTGGGCCTCACCTTCCTCTTCCTCACTCAGCCCAGGCCCAACCCAAAGCTGAGGGACTGAGCCTGATACACACACAAAAGCAGAGCCTCAGAGGTCCCAACCAGCCCCCACACTGGGCTCCAGGCTTGAGCCTTGCATCCCACTTCCTGTGCCTGCAGGCCTGTGCTAGTGCTCTGCCCAGGACCTTTCTGAGAACCTTTGCACATCCTCAGGTCCAGTGCCTAAATCCCAGCATAAATCCCAGCCACTTGACCTTGGGTACCACACCCTACCCGGTGGGCGTGTGACTGAAGACATCAGTGCTGACTGCAGGTGGAAACTCATCCACCAGCACCTACAGCTGGGTAAGCTCTCCACCAGGTGAGTGGGACACTTCTTGGCCCATCTGTCCCCACCAGCCTTGTCAGTCCCTCCTGTCTGCTCATCTCCAACACTGATAGTCATGGGTCAGATCTTAGCCAGGTGTGGTTCTGGAGCAGGACCACCCTTCAAAAGAAGACCCCCCAAAATACATCGAGGGACCATCCCACATGGGATCGTTCACCATTTTCCCCGAGGCACCTGTCCCATGGGTGGCCTGAGTCCAAACACAATTTTATTCTGATTACACTGGCTTCTTAGCTACCTTGCTTGCAGAACAAGAGACACGGAAGGGCATTCCTATTTTACGAAGGACTGATCTTTTTCTTCTTATGCTGGTCTTCAGACCATAGTGTTCGAGTGACTAGCAAGTCCGACTGAGACTAGGAAGACCTCTCGTACTAGTTCCTGCCCACCTTGGAGAGCCTGTCACTGCTGAGTAAGAAGCCCACCATGGGGTCATTAGGCAAAGTCCGAGGAGAGTGCGAATGAACACCATTCATTTCTCCATCCTTCCCTCACCTGCTGAATTTAGCACAGGCCCCCTTCTGAGCCAGGCACTACATTAGGCTCTGTGCATGTGAGCAGAGCAAGTCAGTGTCCTGCCTGATTAAGGGAGAGAAACAAATATACTGGCCAATTCAAGGAAGGGTGACAAATGCTTGGATCCCCTGAGATACACTACTTAACGGATATTCTTGTTTTTTGTTTGTTTTTGTTTTTGTTTTTGTTTGTTTTTTTAGTGGTTAGAGATAAGATGGAAGTCCCAATAACTTATGGGTGGACTTACTCTGGCCATTACATCAATGTGACCAAAGACAGCCTTGGCATGGCCCACTCTTGTCATAGAGGGCCTGTCCTCAGAGAGGCTCTCCCATCTGCCTGATCTGAAATGCCACTCTGCACCCATCACCCCATTTTATCCCCATTACGGCATTTATTGCTGCCTGGCCTCTCCTTCCCTGTTCTCTGTCTCGGCCTAGAGTAGACTCTGGTCTGGCTCACTCAATGTTACCCCTGCCCATGTCCATGCCATGGAAGTGGGCTGCATCAGTGAATGAACAAATGAATGAACAGAGAGAACAACCGCCCAGGGGTTCCCAGCCTCCAGGGGCCCTTGAATGTAGTGACAGGGCACCGCAAGCCATCCGCTTATATTCCAAAGCCTAGCAGACTGCCTCTGCTTGATAAAGCCCCATAGGAGAAATAAGACGTTACATTTCTTTGCCTTTGACTGGAATGATACCAATGCCTTTAGTGTTCCTGGTTCCCATACCAATCAGAAACTCTAATTAGTAAATACATTTTGGTTCCTCAAAGTGGGAAAACAAAAGCATCATAACATCAGAGCCGCTTATTTAGGGGACAACGTCCTTCAAGACAGGAAACCATAGAAATCGGAAGTACTAACAGGTCCTTGGGGTGGAGAGACAGGAATATCTGCCTATTTTCTGGTGAGCAAGTCTGAGGCGTGGGCCCCTGTAGAACCACGGGCAGGAAACTCTGAGCCAGAGTTCTGTCCACCAAACCATCTGAGCAATGGAGGATTCAGCCTGAAAATAGTGCTCATAAAAGAAATCATGCTCTGGAAATGGAGTAATTTAAATGAAAGCTGAAATTATCATTCACAGCACAGATACAATGTGTCTTCAGACTCACTGCTATCAAAGGGACCATCCATGGAACACTGGCAATCTTGAGAAGGGCTAATGAAAATTTGGAAAGTGCACTCCCATTAGCAAGGTGCCAGCATACTTCTTTCCACTTATTCTAGTTTATTTCAAAGAGTGTCAATGACACAGGCAGTTATCCCTTGAAAGCTGACCTTTGGGCAGCACTTGAAATGTCAGGGCTAAAGGTGCTGGAGAAGCCACAACCTTGTCATTTCCCTTGATCCACAGACTGGCTTTTGCAATGCAAAACTTCGGGGTTGGAACAGAAGAGCCCAGGTCAGCTGATACTCTAGCTGCTAGAGGCCAAAGGGGCCACTGTTTCATTATCTGCTCTCAGAGCCCTGGCGCATCCCCTGCCATTTGAGTGTTTCTGTCACTTGCCTGAAGAGCACTGGGTCATGGGGAGAGGGTGCTCCCTGTGTCACAGAAGGACATAGTCAATGGACAGGCTCCCCTCTGGCCAGCCCCTAGCCACCTGAAGAACTGGACATTGGATCTATAACATCTCCTACCTTCCAGCAGGGGAAGAGACCCCCATAGTACAGCAACTAGCTGCTTTATTTCTCTTATGAAGAGTGGCCCAGCCAGAGAAGATGGCAAAGAGCCACAGCCTGTCCTGAGCAGAAGACCTTCAGCAATGCCAGATGGGACCCCGGAGAGGCGTGTATGTACAATGTGAAAAGCCATGAGTCTCCTCATCTGTGTGCTTTTCTTCAGAGTGTAGCCTGGTTTAAAAGTTAGATGTGTTCTTGAAAATTCAATTTATGATTCTGGAATTTGGGTCAAATTAGAAGCCCCAGGGCACCAGCCATCTAAAGCTGTGGTTCTGGGTCTCAAACAGCAATATGCCCACGAATCACCCAAGAAACGTATCAAATGCAGATTACTAGGCCCTGTTTCCCCAATTCTGAATCCTTAGGCCTGGGGTGGGGTCTTGGAAGTCTATATTTTAATAAGCTCCCCTAGTGGTTCTAGGGTAGGCGGGGGATGAAGAGTTCACACTCTGAGGAAGCATTTGTCTCAGAAGCCTGATTCTCTGAAAGGATCAGTGTTGAGGTCAGTGAATCCAGAGACAGAAAGCACCAGAACGACCACAGAGCTTATTTAGGGCTCTTGGCCTTGGGTCTCAGGGAATCACTGGTCAGGTCCTGTGACTGAGACCTTTGAGGTATCACCGACCACAGTCTGGTACCTCCACCGGGAGGAACATGCTTAGGGTCACGACCCTCCAGCCCGGGGCCTTTGGAACCTTCTGTGTGTATGAGAGCCGCGGGAAGCCCTTCTCAAAATAATGCTTATAAATGCATAAAATAAAGTGCACACTGATACAAAGGAAACAAATCATATTCAAATGTGGTTTTCCAAAATGTTTTTTTAAACTTAATAGAGTAGGAGAGGAGTCAAGATGGCGGAGGAGTAGCAGACTGAGATGACATCCAGTCGCAGGAGATCAGCTAGTTATCAAACCATTCCAAACACCTACAAACCCAAAAGAAGATTGAAGAGAAGAAGAGCAGCAATTCTAGAAACAGAAAATCGACCACTTTCTGGAAGGTAGGACGTGGGAGAAGTGAATCTGAAGAGATGGGAAGATAGACCATGGAGGGGGAGGGGCCGGCTCCCGGCAAACTGTAGAGCAATGAGCACAAAATCCAAATGTTTAGAAGTCTGCTCCACTGAGGGACATCGCTCCAGAGGCTAAGCAGGGGTGGAGCCCTCATGGGGACAGCGTGGTCTCAGGTCCCAGGGGTCACGGGAGGAATGGGGGTGTCTGAGTGTGGCAGAGCTCGCAGGTATCGGAGTGGGGAAGCCGGCTATAGAGATGGAGCAGAGGAGTGAGCTCTCAGCTCAGGGTTATCTTAAACCATGATCTAAGGCACAGTCAGGCCACTGCTCTTTGAGCAGAGAACCCACAAGTGGCAGATCTGGAGAGACTCACCTTCCTTCTCTGGAAGCAGGAATCTGCTGGGATTGGAGACTCCAAACAGGGCCGTATGTCGGAGACAGAAACGCTCGATCACAGGCTGGGTGAGCCTGGAGCTTGGCCGGAGACCAGGGAGACGGGAGTGATTGAGCGCTTTTCTCCAAAGGCACACTGAGGAGTGGGGCCCGAGGTCTCGGCTCCTCTGGGCCAGAAACTGGGAGGCCGCCATTTTCATTCCCATCCTCCAGAACTCTATGGAAAGCGTTCAGGGAACAAAAGCTCCCAACTGCGAACCCGAGCAGATTATTTAGTCCAGCCCCTGGCAAGGGCGGTGCAATTCCACCTCCGGCAAAGACATTTGAGAATCATGGCAAGAGGACCCTCCCACAGAAGATCAACAAGAACATCCAGCCAAGACTAAATTCACAGATCAAGGAGAAAAACTGAACTCCAGAGATAGGGGAAAGCAATGCATAGAATTCAAGGCTTTTTCCCCATGATTCTTTAGTCTTGCAAAGTTAATTCATTTATTTTTATTTTTTTTCTTATTCTAATTTTTAAAACTTTTCCTCTTTCCTCTTTTGAAGTTTTTTAACTAGTTTATCTTAACAATACCTTTTTTAAAAAAAACCTTTTTAAAAAACCTTCATTATTATAGTCATATCTTATCCTTCATTGTATATAACTTTATTTTTTGTATACATGTAGGGTTATTTCTTCTAAAAAATTTTGGGATACAATTTCTTCTAATAGATAAAAATATACCCTAAATCTAGCACAGGACTCTATTCTAGTCTCCAGCCTGAGCAAATTCTCTCCACTTTCTTTTTCTTTCTTTTTCCAACCAACTTATCTTATCAATTCCTTTTTCAGAATTTTTTTTTAAATTTTCATCTTTACAGTCATATTCCATCCCTTCATTGTGTTTACTCTTATTTTTGTATATATATATATGTTTTTCCTTCTTTAAAATTTTGGGAGGTAGTTTCTTTTAAGAGACCAAAATACACCCAAAATCAAGTGGGTGGCTCTGTTCTATTCATGAATCTAATATACATGTATATTTTAATTTTTTGAACTTTTTTTAAACTTCTTTATACTCCCTTTCCTCTCCCCCCAATTTGAGGTCTCTTCTGATTTGGTTAGCATACATTTTTCTGGGGTCTTTGCCACCCTTTTAGTATTTTATTCTCTCATTCATATATTTTTATCTGGATAAAATGACAAGGCAGAAAAAAATCACCACAAAAAACAAACAAACCAACAAACAAACAAAAAAACCAAGAGGCAGTACTGAAGCCTCGGGACCTAATCAATACAGACATCGGTAAAATGTCAGATCTAGAGTTCAGAATGATAATTCTCAAGGTGCTAGCTGGGCTCAAAAAAAGCATGGAAGATATTAGAGAAACCCTGTCTGGAGAAAGAAAAGCCCTTTCTGGAGAAATAAAAGAACTAAAATCTAACCAAGCTGAAATAAAAAAAGCTATTAATGAGGTACAATCAAAAATGGAGTCTCTTACTGCTATGACAAATGAGGCAGAAGAGAGAATTAGTGATATAGCAGACCAAATGATGGAGAATAAAGAAGCTGAGCAAAAGAGAGAGGAAACAACTGCTGGGCCACAAGGGGAGAATTCAAGAGATAAGTGATACCATAAGATGAAATAATATTAGAACAATTGGGATTCCAGAAGAAGAAGAAAGAGAGAGTGGGGCAGAAGGTATATTGGAGCGAATTATAGTAGAGAATTTCCCAAATATGGCAAAGGGAACAAGCATCAAAATCCAGCAGGCACAGAGAACCCCCCCTCAAAATCAATAAAAATAGGTCCAGACTCCATCATCTAATAGTAAAACTTACAAATCTTACTGACAAAGAGAAAATCCTGAAAGCAGTCCAGGACAAGTCTGTAACATACAATGGTAAAAATATTAGATTGACAGCAGACTTATCCACAAAGACCTGGCAGGCCAGAAAGAACTGGTGTGATATATTCAGAGCACTAAATGAGAAAAACATGCAGCCAAGAATAGTGTATCTAGCGAGGCTATCATTGAAAATAGAAGGAGAGATAAAAAGCTTCCAAGACAAACAAAAGCTAAAAGAATCTGTAAACACCAAACCATCCCTACAGAAAATATTGAAAGGGGTCCTCTAAGCAAAGAGAGAGCCTAAAAGTAGTAGACCAGAAAGGAACAGAGACAATATACAGTAACAGTCGCCTTATAGGCAATACAATGGCACTAAATTTGTATCTTTCAATAGTTACCCTGAATGTAAATGGGCTAAATGCCCCAATCAAAAGATACAGGGTATCCATATGGATAAAAAAAAAACAAAATTCATCAATATGCTGTCTAAAAGAAACTCATTTTAGACCCAAAGATACCTTCAGATTTAAAGTGAGGGGGTGGAAAACAATTTACCATGCTAATGGACATCAAAAGAAAGCTGGGGTAGCAATCCTTATATCAGATCAATTGGATTTTAAGCCAAAGACTCTAATAAGAGATGAGGAAGGACACTATATCATAATCAAAGGGTCTGTCCAACAAGAAGATCTAACAATTTTAAATATCTATGCCCCTAACATGGGAGCAGCCAACTATATAAACCAATTAATAAAAAAATCAAAGAAACGCATCGACAATAATACAATAATAGTAGGGGACGTTAACACACTGCCCCTCATTGAAATGGACAGACCATCCAAGCAAAAGATCAACAAGGATATCAAGGCCTTAAATGACACACTGGACCAGATGGACATCACAGATCTATTCAGAACATGCCATCCCAAAGCAACAGGATACACATTCTTCTCTAGTGCACATGGGACATTCTCCAGAATACATCACATCCTGGGTCACAAATCAGGTCTCAACTGCTACCAAAAGATTGGGATCATTCCCTGAATATTTTTAGACCACAGTTCTCTGAAGCTAGAACTCAATCACAAGAGGAAAGTTGGAAAAAACCCAAATACATGAAGGCTAAAGAGCATCCTACTAAAGAATGAATGAATGGGTCAACCAGGAAATTAAAGAAGAATTGAAAAAAATTCATGGAAACAAATGATAATGAAAATACAATAGTTCAAAATCTGTGGGACACAGCAAAGGCAGTCCTGAAAGGAAAATATATAGTGATACAAGCCTTTCTCAAGAAACAAGAAAGGTCTCAAGTGCACAACCTAACCCTATACCTAAAGGAGCTGGAGAAAGAAGAGCAAAGAAAATCTAAACCCAGCAGGAGAGAATAAAGATCAGAGCAGAAATCAATGAAATAGAAACCAAAATACAGTAGAACAAATCAACAAAACTAGGAGATGATTCTTTGAAAGAATTGATAAACCCCTGGCCAGAATTATCAAAAAGAAAAGAGAAAGGACCCAAATAAATAAAATTATGAATGAAAGAGGAGAGATCACAACCAGCACTAAAGAAATATAAACAATTATAAGAACATATTATGAGCAACTATATGCCAGCAAATTTGACAATCTGGAAGAAATGGATGCATTCATAGAGATGTATAAACTATCAAAACTGAACCAGGAAAAGAAAACCTGAACAGACCCATAACCGGTAAGGAGATTGAAGCAGTTATAAAAAATCTCCCAACAAACAAGAGCCCAGGGCCAGATGGCTTCCCAGGGGAATTCTACCAAACATTTAAAGAAGAATTAATACCTATTCTCCTGAAACTGTTCCAAAAAATAGAAATGGAAGAAAAACTGCCAAACTCATTTTATGAGGCCAGCATTACCTTGATCCCAAAACCAGACAAAAACCCCATCAAAAAGAAGAATTACAGACCAATACCCTTGATAAACATGGATACAAAAATTCTCACCAAAATACTAGCCAGTAGGATCCAACAGTACATTAAAAGGATTATTCACCACGACCAAGTGAGATTTATCCCTGGGCTGCAAGGTTGGTTCAACATCTGCAAATCAATTGATGTGATACAATACATTAATAAAAGAAAGAACAAGAACCACAGGATACTCTCAATAGATGCTGAAAAAGCATTTGATAAAGTACAGCATCCTTTCTTGATCAAAACTCTTCAAAGTGTAGGGATAGAGGGTACATACTTCAGCATCATCAAAGACATTTATGAAAAACCCACAGCGAATATCATTCTCAATGGGGAAAACTGAGAGCTTTTCCCCCAAGGTCAGGAACACAGCAGGGATGTCCATTATCACCAGGGCTATTCAACATAGTACTAGAAGTCCTAGCCTCAGCAATCAGACAACAAAAAGAAATTAAAGGCATCCAAATCGACAAAGAAGTCGTCAAACTATCACTCTTTGCAGATGATATGATACTTTTGTGGAAAACCCAAAAGACTCCACTCCAAAACTGCTAGAACTTGTACAGGAATTCAGTAAAGTGTCAGGATATAAATTCAATGTACAGAAACCAGTTCCATTTCTCTACACCAACAGCTAGACAGAAGAAAGAAAAATTAAGGAGTCAATCCCATTTACAATTGCACCCAAAACCATAAGATACCTAGGAATAAACTTAACCAAAGAGGCAAAGAATCTGTACTCAGAAAACTATAAACTACTCATGAAAGAAATTGAGGAAGACACAAAGAAATGGAAAAAATGTTCCATGCTCATGGATTGGAAGAACAAATATTGTGAAAATGTCTATGCTACCTAAAGCAATGTACACATTTAATGCAATCCCTATCAAAACCATCCATTTTTTTTCAAAGAAATGGAACAAATAATCTTAAATTTTATACAGAACCAGAAAAGACCTGGAATAGCCAGAGAAATGTTGAAAAAGAACACCAAAGTTGGTGGCATCACAATTCCAGACTTCAAGCTCTATTACAAAGCTGTCATCATCAAGACAGTATGGTACTGGCACAAAAACAGACATATAGATCAATGGAACAGACTAGAGAGCCAAGAAATAGACCCTCAACTCTATGGTCAACTAATCTTTGACAAACCAGGAAAGAATGTCTAATGGAAAAAAGATAGTCTCTTCAACAAATGGTGTTGGGATAATTGGACAGCCACATGCAGAAAAATGAAACTGGACCATTTCCTTACACCACACACAAAAATAGACTCCAAATGTATGAAAGACCTCAGTGTGAGAAAGGAATCTATCAAAATTCTTGAGGAGAACATAGCAGCAACCTCTGCAACCTCAGCTGCAGCAACTTCTTCCTAGAAACATAGCCAAAGGCAAGGGAAACAGGGCAAAAATGAACTATTGGGACTTCATCAAGATCAAAAGCTTTTGCACAGCAAAGGAAACAGCCAACAAAACCAAAAGACAATTGACAGAATGGGAGAAGATATTTGCAGACAACATATCAGATAAAGGGCTAGTATCCAAAATCTATAAAGAACTTATCAAACTCAACATCCAAAGAACAAATAATGCAATCAAGAAATGGGCAGAGGACATGAACAGACATTTCTGCAAAGACGACATCCAGATGGCCAACAGACACATGAAAAAGTGCTCCACATCACTCGGCATCAGGGAAATACAAATCAAAACCACAATAAGATACCACCTCACACCAGTCAAAATGGCTAAAATTGACAAGTCACGAAATGACAGATGCTGGCGAGGATGCGGAGAAAGGGGAACCCTCCTACACTGTTGGTGGGAATGCAAGCTGGTGCAACCACTCTGGAAAGCAGCATGGAGGTTCCTCAAAAAGTTGAAAACAGAGTTACCCTATGATCCAGCAATCGCACTACTGGGTATTTACCCCAAAGATACAAATGTAGTGATCTGAAGGGGCACATGCACCCGAATGTTTATAGCATCAATGTCCATAATAGCCAAACTATGGAAAGAACCTAGATGTCCATCAACAGATGAATGGATAAAGAAGATTGGGTATATATATACAATGGAATACTATGCAGCCATCAAAAGAAATGAAATCTTGCCATTTGCAATGCCGTGGATGGAACTAGAGGGTATTTTGCTGAGCGAACTAAATCAATCAGAGAAATACAATTATCATATGATCTCCCTGATATGAGGAATTTGAGAGGCAACATGAGGGGTTTGGAGGGTAGAGAAAGAAAAAATTTAACAAGATGGGATCGGGAGGGAGACAAACCAAAAAAGACTCTTAATCTCACAAAACAAACTGAGGGTTGCTGGGGAGAGGGAGATAGAGAGGGTGGTTGGGTTATGGACATTGGGGAGGGCATGTGCTATGGTGAGTGCTGTGAAGTGTGTAAGCCTGATGATTCACAGACCTGTACCCCTGGGGCTAATAATACATTAAATGCTAATAAAAGAATAAATTTAAAAAAACTTAATAGAGTAATGCTTGTATTTCTTTATTAATGTTTTCAACAACAAGATCCTACAGTAGTCTAATAACTGCTGTCATTTTGAGGTAGTAACAAAGATGGAAAAAACAATTCCAAACACCTGTAACTGTGTAGTGTGAAGTCGGGGCCCAGAAGAGCCAACTCAGCCCAAAGGGGCACAGGGCCTGGCTTGGACACCATGGGAGAAGAAACAGACCTCTTTTTTTTTTTTTTTAAGATTTTATTTATTTCAGAGAGAGAGAGAGAGCACACACGGGAGGAAGGGCAGAAGGAAAGGGAGAAGCAGACTCCAAGCTGAGCAAGGAACCTGACACAGGGCTTGATCTTAGGACCCTGAGATTATGACCTGAGCCAAGGGTAGATGCTTAACTGCCTAAGCCACCCAGGTGCCCCACTTCTTTTTTTTTTTTAAACTTTTAAATTTCATTCTTTTTTTAAAAGTGAACTCTATCCCCAATGTGGGGCTCGAACTCAAGTCGCACGCTCCACCGAATGAGTCAGCCAGGGCCCCGCAACAGCCCTCTTTATAATGCCAGGAAGATCACCAGGTGCTTCTCTTTTTTGTCATGGAGGCTTAGGACATCACAGGACAACAGCACTCCACTAGGAGTGGGAAATACTGGTCAGCTTAGTGAAATGGAATGGGCCCTGATTTTGACGTCAGAGTCTGGGGTCTATATCCTGGTTATTCTCCATTTGTGACCCCAAATACATTGTCTCTGAAATTTTCCATCCCGCTCTGTGCCCTGCCCAGCCGCTAACCTCTGCCCGCTCCAGGAACGCGGACCCTCCCCTGTCCTGACGTAGTGGGTAACTGCTTCCCGCTCTTGCTGATCCCTGAGACCTGCTCTGCTCTCTGCTGGCTCCCTTGTCCTGCCCACAGATCTTTCAGAAGCCTCTTCCTCAAGAACCCCTCAGCCATAGTCTCCGTGCGTGTCCGCTGTGTCTTGCAAGAGCCCCACTGATAAAACCTGTCCCTAGCTCCATGACTTTGAGCAAGGTGTCCCACCAGTCTGAGCTTGCTGTTCCATGAAAGTGGAATCCCAACACCTGTCTCATCATCGGGGGCCGTGAGGGTTCAGGGGGACAGTGTATAACAGACGTAGCAGGATGCCTGGTCCATGGAAGCCAGGGGAATCACCTCCCATTTTAGAACTAGCGATGAACTCCAAGGACAGGTTAGGTGCAGCTTGTCCTTGGTGAGCAGATCGAGAATATTCCTTGTCCAGAACGGCCAAAACCACTCTGCGCAGGGGTGGGGGGCATCTTTTTGGTGGCACAGAGGCCTCAGGGTCCAAGGATCAGCAGCCAGGGGGACAATCCTTGAGGGACAAGGAAGGGGGTCAGGCTGACCCCAGCAGAGTCATTCAGGGGAGACACCTGGAGACCCCCTCCAGATGTCCTCTTCATTTCCTTCCTCTTTCCCCTTGGCAATAAATGCCCACAGCTGAGAGCACAAAGCTTTCACAGAGGATGTCCCATCTGATCTGTCCATCACCTAGTGGGCGTGAGGACATGACTTCTTTCTTGGATGAGACTGAGTTCAGAGATACTAAGAAACTTGTCCAAAGTCACACGTTCACTAACTACTAGAACTAGACCTAGCTCTCCCAATTTTCTAAGTGTCTTCGTTTCATTCCCAACAAAACGACCTAAGACAGCAGATATAAATGACTCAACAACTCCCCCCTCCCACCCTGCAATCATCCGGAAAGAGGGCCCTTCACGGAAGAACAGAAATGGTCCGGACGTCATCCATCTACTGGTCATTGAGCGTTTCTGGTTTAATTGTGTAATTTAGAGAAAATAATTCCAGGAAACGCAGAAAGACGGAAGAAACATCTTACGTTTAAGTAAAAGTTGAAGGGCTGGAAAGCGTGACCTGTTTATCTGCCAAAAGACACCACTTTTTTTTTAACCTTCGTTTTAAAGGGGAAGTGAGACAGCCTGGTGGTCCAGCATCCATGAGAAAAGCGCTCGTTTCCTCTGAATTAAAAACAGAAACCATGGCCCACTTCTAGCCAGAAACAGCTCAACGCTTTACGTACTTAACCTAGAATGTTACATTTTCTGAATAAATACCCTCAGAAATCCAACTTCATGTCTGATTTACTGGTAAAGTCAAATTATACTTTCCCTCCCCATCACGGGGAATTCCTGACTCTCCTTGAATGCTTAGTGTGGACGCGATCCTGAGCCTTTCCTTGCCCCGACCCTTGAAACGCTTCATGGCCATTAATTCCTACAATACACTTGAGAGGAAGAGAGGTGTTATTAGCTGAACTTCACAGATGAAGAGACTAGAGGCAGGAAGGTTAAATGGCTTTGCCCACGAGTGACAGGGAAGCCAGTATTCCAGCCACCACTGGAATCAAGGAGGTCACGATTTTTTTCTACTGGGGCTGGGAAGCATCTATCAGGACCCCAGAGCTCATCCAGATTGTCTTTCTCTGCCCTCCACACACCAGTCACTCAGGTCCCTGCTCTGCCAGCAGTGTACACGAGACCCCCCGACACATACGCCTAACCCCTAGGGCTCCCTATTTAACTGAAACAGGTCCCACTCCTGCCGGAGAGAAAGCCCTCCAGTGGAGGGAAGAAGCTGATTATACACCCTTGAGCTTTAACAGGGGAAAGCAAATCCATTCCGAATAAACTGAATCTGCCTTCACAGAGCACGAGGAACCTGTTCATAAAACATTTGCTCACCATTAGCTACAGTCCTGCTACTAAATGGTGTTAAGAGCAGCTCCTCGCAACTGTGACCCGCCCCCCAACCGGGGAGCTGCAACTTTAATGGGCCAGTGGCTGTCACCGTGCTCCCCCGGGGGCCCAGCCATGGGCTCAGTGGGGGTGACGTGTTTAAGTTAAACAACCCTCTCCATTAGTCTCGGTGCTCTGGGCCCAGCAGGTCACCTCTCTTCAAGGGTAACCAGTGTGGCCCAGAAGGCAGACAATTCTGTGGAGTCCCCTGGCTCTGCTCCAGCTGGAGTCCTGACTTGACGCCCCTCACTCGGGACCTTTCCTGGGAAGCCGCAGGCCATCCTGCCCTGTTGGGCTGCTCCCAGGGTGGGTCTCTGAGAAACAGGAGGCCCCTCCTCCACCTCTTCCTTCTGACTTTCTTCTCGGCCTCTTCTCCCTTTCCATTTTAAGTGTCGGTGTTTCTCTTCCCATCCTTCAAGTGCTGAGGGCCCATCCACACCCAGTCAGCCTTCATCCCTATGCCAAGGGTCCCAGAGCCCCCCGGACCCCCTCCAGGACACCCCGCTGGGATGCCCCGCCTACCCCGCACACTCTGGCTGCCTCATGACCACCTCCCACTCCCACAGCACTCTTTCTGTGCCTGACTCCAGTCAACGAAACCGCCAAGTTCCTTCCTCTGCCCAGTGTCTCAGGCCAAACATCTCGCCTCTTAATTTGTCTTCTCGGCCCTCACGTGCATTGACAGAAGTATTAAATCTACTCCCAGGGATCTCTGGCATCCATCCCCTTCCCCTGTCTCTCATTTGAGAGGAAAGCTCCCTGTCTCAGTCTGGGCTCCTATCGACACCCCCAAGGACAGCGGAGTCCCCCTTCCTCCTCACTCCAGTATGCTTCCTCTAAAATACCAGAGCCATCTTCCTAAAATAGTGATGGCCACAGATTTCTCCTCCTGGAAACAAACTCTTCGTCCTGTAGCATATATGGCCATTTTCCATTTGGGACCCAAATTCGCTGGCCAGGTTCACCTCCAGGAACTCTCCCAGCAGACCCGATGTTCCAACGACCCCAGAGCACCATGCTACCCTAAGAGAACAGGCCTGGAGGGTTCCCCCTGCCTAGAAGGCTCTTTCCCTTACCCCTTACACTTTGAGCCTGGTTCCCTGGGCCCTTTCAGAGGAAAGCTTTGCAAATTTCTCCATACCTGCCTCTTTTCTGAGCACTGACCGCGACCTCTCCTAACCCCACCCTCTGTCCCAAGGCGCCTCCTGTCGCCAACCACACTGAACAGTCCTGGAACAGGATCACAGCTAAAGTTACTCATACCCTCAACATTTAATGCAGTGCCTGAACCAAACGGTTCCAATAAAATCTCGAGAATGAACTGAATCCCTGCCTCATAGTACTTAAGAGTAATTTTGCCTGGATGGAAAAGATTTGAAAAGACAATTTGACAGGAGGAAACATCCAGGCTGAGGTTTTATTCTCATTTTCTCCAGATCAGGCCAAGTGTGCTCTCTCCCAGATGGCAGCGGGAGGAACAGCAAGGCTCAGGCCAACTCCTCCAGAACTCAAAACAATGTCACATCCACACTGGGGCGGGGGGGCGGGGAGCAGCTCTGTCCCCCTGGAACCCTGCTGCAAACACCCGATGTTAGGGAGAACAGAGACCGCAACTCAGTTGGGTACAAATCTGCTTTTATGTTCCTACTGTGTGTGAGGACACACAACAAAGGCAAGACAGAGTCCCTGCCACCGCAGCTTCCCCTGACTCCTTGGAGAGTGCAGACACAGGCACAAGCCTGAGAGGAGAATAACAGGAGATCGTCAATTTCTAGAACCTCAGAACTGGAAAAACAACCTCTGGAGCTGACTCCTCTGATGCTTCCCTGACCTCCCTCAGAGCCCCAGGTCCCATGGTAGCACAGAGAGGAGTGGGGGTCAGTAACACCTCCCCAAACCCCGCTCCCCCAAAAGCAGAGCCCCCCCAATATACAGTTCACATTTGCAGCCTGGCATAGACTTCCAACCAACTAAAAGGATTCCAGGGAAAAGAGTTGCAAGTTAATGTCTATTCTAATTCTCCAGATCATTCAACCAGCTTACAGAACAGCAGAGGCTGTGTTCGCACATCAAAATGTGTGATACGGAGGATACGGATTCCTGTTGGATTGGTACAATTTAGATAGTTCTCTGGATCTTGCCAGACACCCCCACACCCTGAGACCTGAAGCCAGAAGAACACCTACCCACCAGGGGGTCCTCTGCCCCACCCACCAGGGGGTCTGCTCCTCTACCCACCAGGGGGTCCTCTGTCTCCGGAGGGCAGCTCTCTCCTGCTTCCGGCTCAGAAAGCAAACATCCCTATCTAAAAGAAAGAGAGGAGCGCCTAGTGTCAGATGTCCATGCCATCTGGGCGTCTGGGTCCTACACTAGCCCAGCCACGGACCACGCTGCAGCCATTACAGCTCCCAGTTCAACCTCACTACCTGGTACCGCTGGCCAGAACTGGCTCTGTTCTAAATAAATGCCGTGGGGGACAGGCAAGGAGCCTGGGTAAGAAGGACGAAGGATATTTTTTTTTTCAAACCGCACAGCCAGGCCCTCCCAGGGAACAACTTTGGCTTTGTCTGTATTGATCTCCAGAATAAACAGGGACAAGGAGAGAGAGAGCCGTGAAAAACTGTGAGCACGGTTAAAGAGATTCATCTCCTCCTTCATTGCCGGCAGATTAAGCGCTTACACTTCCAGGCTGTCTGTGCTTCAACTAGAGGAATGAAAAGTGGGGGCGAGGAGGGAGGCTGGGAGCAAGCCCCACACCGACCTCTACCCTCCAGATCAGCCCTGAAGACCGCCCCACTCTGGACTCCCACAAAATTTGCAGTCTGTGTGTCCCTCCTGGTCCTTTATCATCCTCTCTTCTGTTTTATTATTTTAACTGTTTTTATGTGGATGCTCTACGTCCTCGGGGCCCTAAGGGCAGAGAGGATGTCTGATGTTCTACACTCTGTCTTCAAGCTGCAGCCCCACCCCCACCCCGGTCCTCTCCCCTCCCTCCACAAGAGGCTAACGTGATCACGGGAAAAGGACCTCTGTGAATCAGTCCAGATCCCTCCCTTCTATGTAATAGCTGCGTAAACTTAGATGAGTCTTTGACTCTCTCCGAGATCCATTTTCTGCAGAGCAAAAACAGGGAGAATATTTGGCAGTAGAGTAAGAATTAAGGCAAAGCAGATACCGTAGGTAAAACACTCAGCTCAGTGCCTGGCAAATCCCAGGGAACAAGAAACGGGCACCGCCAGCAGAGTGCTGGCTTGGCTTACCCAGAACCCGTCTGGGGCCACGAGGAAGGCCCTGGATGAGTGAATGCTGCTGTACACCTCCCAGCCCCGTCAACTTGGTAATGGCCCCTCCTGGGTCTCAGATTTACAGATCCTGCTCACCACATCGGATTTTTCTAAAATTATGTGAATCGAAGCATCGCGAAATGAATCACCCTCCAAGCGCATTGGGGAGCCTCCTGCTTTGAGTATGACTACAGCAAACCTCCTGCATCTCCTCCCTAGATGCCAATAAATCATGGGTGTCCAACAAACCATTCCTGGGTGCCCAGGGAAAGCAGAACAGCAGGACCAAAGGCCAGAGGCTGAGCTGGATTTGAGTTCCAGAACAGACACATTTGTGCCTTATCACTTACCTAAATGTCCCCACAAACTGCTGAAAACGTAGCCCATGGGAAGGCAGTAAAGCACAACGACCAGAGCACAGGCTTTCAGCGCAAGACTCAAATCCCTGCTCTAGCATCTTCCTAGCTGTGTGACCTAGGGCAAGTGGTTCAACCTCTCTGGGTCTTACTGACTTTATCTTGCTCACACAGTTGATATGTAGGCGAGATGAATTCATAGCTGTCAAGTGCCCAGTCCAGAGCTGGATACCACACAGCATCTGACTGCGTGGGGGGGACTGTACTCCCTCCCCATGACCCTGTTTCCCCTTATCATCAGTCTGTGGAAGTTCCATTCTGTGTGTGCCTACTGTTAGCTGCTTTCCAGCCGCTTCTCAACTAAGCTGTTCTTAGACCCCCCCAGGGGCCAGAGCAGCACGGGCAGAGGGAGACGGAGGAAGAATTCATAGCCCCACCCCCGCTGTAAAGTACCCGGGAGCCTGTCAGAAGCCAGAGGAGTGAGGCTGTGGCTTGGACAGCGGCCATTATTCACCTGCTCTGCCTGAGGACTCCGGGTAGCGGCCAGGGGCCCGGCTGGGGGGGTGGCCAGCCACCTTTAAGGGTCTCAGTTAGCTTGTGAAAGAGAAACAAGGGGCTTATTTATGTCACTTCTGCTGAGCACGCAGGGAGGGGGCCGTGCAGGGAAGCCTTTAATTAGAGCTCTTCACCTCGGAAGTGCTGACACAGGCTGGACAGCAGCTACATCTTGGCCCAAACGTCGTCATCGTAACGATCCTGCCAGAGAGATAAAATCAGCTACAAAAATGGGTCTCCGCACAGAGGCGGAGCACAGAGTGGCCTGCGGGCTCGGCTGCAGGTGGGGGGTTTCCCCTATCTCGGACCTCCTGTGCCAGCTGCCTGGCCTTCCAAAGGCCGGCCTACCCCTATGACACAACATGCCCGCCCTCCCAGTCTGAGCCACTCTCCAGAAACAGCGGAGAAACCAAGTCCAAGCGGGAGGCCGTAGGTCTGTGGAAATCCAGTTCCCAGGTCCAGTCAGGCTGAGAAGGGGGAGGCTGGGAGGAGCACTGGCCGCCCCTTACCTCTCCCATGACCCTGCTGAGGTGCTGGGGCACCAGCCCTAACCCCCTTGGGGCAGGGACATCTAATCCCCTCAGGGCTGGGACACCGACCCCAGCAACAGCAGTGACACAGAGGGACAGCACAGACCCAAGAAGGCCTAGGCTTTCTGTACCACATCCTAAGCACAGACAGTAAAGATTCTCCAGATTCCTCCTTCTAGGGGCTTTTGTGAAGGCAGGTACCACATTGGCTCAGGAAGGCAGGGTGGCCACAGGACACCAGATCTGTTGTGAAACCAGGCATCTTCCCCAGCTCTGTCCTCAGGGGCTCTGAGACTGAGGTTGCTTCCTTGCCTCAGTTTAGCAGCTTCAAAGACAGAGGAGCCTGTCCCTACTGCAGAGGGAGGGCTTAGGAGTCCATGCCTACTCGTGCAATAAAAATGACCTTTCATGTCGATGCCATGCTCTGCTTCCAGTACCATCCGCTCCCTTAATTCTCATTAACATTTTATGAAGTGGGCATGCCTCACCCCATTTTTCAGACAAGGGCTGGGGCTCATATGTGCTCAGTGACCTGCTCAATGTCACCCTGTGGCTGAGCCAAACCCAGGCAGGATGGACGGGTACAGTATTCCTATCTGCATGGGCCACCATCTGGGGGAGATGCAGACAGAAAGGTGAGAGGTGCCCCCTCAAGTCTGTTCTTCCTTTGTGTGGGTGTGGATTCTGCAACAGCATCAAAACCCAGGAGCCTCCACTTCCCGTCCTGCCCCCCACCCCGCCCCTCCTGCCGCCCAGACAGGGACTCCCAAGTCATTCCCCAAACAGGAACCTCTGGTCATCACCAGGGACCCAGCCCTGCACCTATATTATCGTTGCTTCTGAAGGAACAGAAAGGGCTGCACCCCAAGAAAGGTCTGTGACTGATGGCAAACTTGCTCCAAGGAGGAACAGGAAGTGTAGAGTTACCCCTGTTCCCCTCCCAACCCCCGAGGATCCAAACCAGAAGCAAGTCCCAGGCAGCGCAGGACAGCAACGGGGCCCCAGAGCATCAAAGCCAAGGCTAGGTTATTCATAATAAAGTGAAAACAATCCAGACGTTCACCAGCTGATGAATGGGTGAAAGAAACACACATCCGTACAAGGAAATGCTATCTGCCAGCTAAAAAGATTGAAGGACTGAATCCCATGGCAACACAGAGACGGACCTGGAGGACAGGATGTTAAGGGAAAGAAGGCTGTCACTAAGGGCCACATTGGAGGATTCCGTTTGTATGTGCTATCCAGAACAGGCAAATCCACTGAGACAGAAACCAGACCAGTGGTAGCGATGGGTTGGGCGGGGGGCGTGGGGAGTGAATGCTAACGGGGACATGGCTTCCTCTCTGAGGAGGAAGACGCACTAAAATTATATTACGGTGATGGTCGTATAACCCTGTGAACACACCAAAACCACTGAGCTGTGTACATTACAGGGGCGGATCTCACGGTATGTGAATTACATCTCGATAGAGCTCTTTTTAAAAAAAAATAATAAGATGCTAAAATGACTCCCCACTTAATCTGCCCTTTTGGAGACGGGCAGGAGGAAGGTCAGTACGTCAGAAAGAGCGTTAAGGCTTCTCCTTGTTAATCCAGGGTCATGCCCAACCGCAGGAGCAGGGCCCGGACTCCCCGGAGGCCAACCCCAGCAGTAAAAACGGAACTCATGGTACGAAGGTGTCTTTTTCTTCCCAAGAGGCCTCGGGCAACATCGAGATGGATTTCCTTTTAAATGACTGTCCACCGTTGTGTGTGATAGCTCTTTGGTTTTATCTAATCCTCCCCAGTTCATATCACTGCTGTCATTTGTCTCCCCCATCCCAATGGGGTGATGAACTGCCTTGCTCAGTGAGAAGCAGGCGTTGTGACAGGGAGGAGAGAAATCCATCAAGGCTGGCCCAAACCTGGGTGAAGAAAGGAGCTGGCTTAATCAATCAACAGCAGAGCCACGGACGTCCCTCCATCCACCCGCACCTCCCCTCCAGGGTCCGCAGAGCATCCTCCAAGAACCTCCGGGAGGAAAGACATACTGTGAGCTGCAGCCTGAGTGACGTCCAGGCAGGCCCTACCCCCATCCGGCAGGACGCACACTCTGACACACGTTCAAGGTCTTCTTCCCCGGGGTTAACCGGGGACCCCTCCGCACACATGCTTATTCACCAAGCACCTGTCACAAATCCAGTAGGGGCCCAGCACTTGCCCCTGGGATCTCATAACAAACCCAGGAGGTCAGTTTGGGGGGTTAGGTCCCACGTTCTTCTGATGACAAGAGAAACACAGAAATGGCAACACCATGCTGGGCTTGCCCCGGCTGTCTTATCTTTAGGAACAGAGATGCTTATAGCCCCCCCTTCACCAGGAGGCCCTAGTCAAAGGTCATCTTCTTCCACCTGCCCATTTGACAATGACCATAAACAAGCTTGTAGTTAGGCTCTGAAAGCCCCGTGACTCATCTGTTTTCTACCAGCCTGAGGAAAGGCTCAGCAGTGATTTATCAAGCATGCTCTAGGGGAGGCGGCTGCTAGCCATGAGCCAGCACAGCCACACTTTTAATTTTAATTTGAAATCCTACATCCTGATTCTCAATGTTTCTTCTCAGGTGCATCCAAATTCCAGCGTGGAAGCAAATGCGCCAAGCACTGCGTTGGTTGGACAATCCAAAATCCCTTCGTCCAATGGCAAAAATGCAGATTTGCAAGTTGGGGTGAGTGGCTGTTCGAGGGATGGAGAATGGCAAGCTGTCCTCGGGGCTGGACCCTGGGCTTGCAGGAGCAGTGAGGGCTGTCGTTATTGGCAGAAAGATCTCATGACCTCCTTGGACTGAGAAAAAAGCAGACACAGACTCAACCAAGGATGACCATCCTGACTCTGAGTTCTCCCTGCACTTGACCTTCTGCAGCTATTTCTTGAACACAGTCCAGAGGACAGCAGAGCCCAGTGGAGAGCCAAAAGCTCTGAGGGCAGCCATCTCGGAGGTGACACCAAGGGTAGACAGAGCAGCTTGGTTCCGAAACTGGCATCGAGTGACACCGCCTCCCTCATCACAGCCATTCCGGCTTCCTTCTTTGCCCACTCAGCCGAACCCAAAGTGGCACTGTGGCCTTGGGATGGAGGCCCTGTAGGCTCTGACTCCGTGTGCCCCTAGCCGACCCCTCCTGACTTACAAGATCTCCTGGCTCCCCTGGGTCCAGGAATCCCACCCGCCAGCTTCCCAGCTGTTCCCTGGCTGCTCTCCTCACCTGACCAAGTATACCCCGGCCTCCCTTCCTCTTACCTCCAAACTCTCTCTGTTCCTCTCTGTCCCTTCAGGCCCCCCGAGGGGGTGTCTGGGCTCTGAGGGAACAAAACTGGTAAGGCCTACCTCAACATGAAAACGCTAGCTCCTGGTTCAAAATCCACTATGAATATCGAGGTGACAACAGCTCACTGTGCACCCTCCCGTCACATTCTGGGAGGCCAGCTGTGTTCTAGAGGCTGCCCCAACACGCAGATCCAAACTAGAGGCACCCATCAGCAACCCCAGCGGAGACATCACCAGGAGACACCCAGGGCTGCTGTGGGGGAACCACCCTTGTGTGGGAGAAAGGAGAGAGGGAATCGGAAGGGGCCAGGAAGGGAAAGATGGGAAAGACACATCGAAAAACGGGTGAACCTGGGCAGACCCAGCGTCCCGGGACAGAAGCGCTGAGGCCTGGCCTTGAACCTGAGCTGTGTGGAGGGCACGCGATGCTTGGCAGGGGTGAGCTCAGCCTGGCAGGAGCTCACTCCCCTCCCTCCTTCCAGGCTCCTTCCTCCACCGTGTCTCTCTCCATCTCTCTCTCTCTCACACACATACACACAGTTCATACACATTTACTTTCCTTTCCTGCTCCCCTTCTCTGTCTTCTTTGTCCCTTTGTGGCCCTCCTCTCTCTCGCTCATCTTCACCCTCCTCTGGGCTCCTGGCCTATCTCCTCTCTGTCCTCATCCCACCCTGCTTCCTGCTCTCACTCTTCTCCTTCCCATGTCCCCGGCCCCCTGCGCTGGGTTCCCTGAGAGATTCCGCCTTCCTTTGCTTCCCCCTCACTGGACTCACAGACTCACACACTCAGGTTCTCAGAGCTGAAGGAGACCCAGGGGACACCTGCTCCCACTAGGAACCCTCGCCTCAATGCACCAGGATGGCGGGACTTGCCCCTCAGCCCTCTCCGTGGGGCAAGAGGACGAGGGAAGCTCTGCACCCGAGGACCCCACGAGAGATGTGCAGGACAGGGTGACACAAGCCACCAGACTCTAGCCCAGTGCTCCTGCCATGACCACACATTTCCCGCACTGGGCTTGCTAACTGTCTATGTGTCTTATCTGAACCCTATGTTCTCAACACACAATGAGACACTGGCTTTTGCCCTGGAAAGCTAAGTGCTGGGTACACGGAAGACGTAAGAAAAACACCCGCATCCAGAGGAAGCAGCAGGAACCGCGGGGGTCAGACCACCTCTGCTGGGCACGCCCCTCCCCCAGCAGCTTCAGTGCCGGTAGCCCATGGTCCCCCAGGGGTGGCGTCAGAGGGCATCTGATCCGGAGTCAACAGCCCGGCCCCCCAGCTAAGCAGCTGCAGGATCATGGGCAAGCTGTTTAACCACTTTGTGCTCCAGAGTCCTTGTCTGCCAAACGGGGATATTTATAGGACTCACTCCATGGGGATCTGGAGATCTGGATAACATAAATAACTCTGCCCTGTGCCTGGCATATTATATGCACTCCAAACAAGTTCATTATCAAGATGAGACTTGAAAAATACATTTGTGGGGCACCTGAGTGGCTCTGTCACTTCAGCATCTGACTCTTGATTTCAGCTCAGGTCATGATCTCAGGGTCGTGAGATGGAGCCCTGAGCCGGGCTCTGGGCTCAGTGGGGAGTCTGCTGGACTCCCCCCTTCTCCCTCTCCCTCCTGTGCACCCGCTCACTCTCTCTCTCTAATAAATAAATCTTTAAACACATATACATTTGTTGCACACTGGCTGTATGCAGGTGTTGGTTTAGGCACAGGGGATACAATGGTCAAGAAAACCGACAAAGCCTTTGCCCTCTTGGCATCTGCATTCTAGGCAGAAGAGAGACAAATCATAGATAAACTGCTTTTGCCGTGAAAAAAATAAAGCAAATCCGGAGGCTCAAAAGGAAGAGAAGAGCAACATCTGGGATAGAATGTCTTTCTATAGCCACCTGGGCCCCTCTGCCATCCCCCAGACTACCCACCTTCCTGTGTATTATAGGGGCCCTGAGTTCTCTGCACATAATAATAATCAGTCGGGGTTTACACACAGTGAGATCGAATGGAGACAGGTCTAACGGAGATGTTCAGGTCACCGTACGCTGAGCAGAGAACACAGCAGAAACAGATCTGCTGACCTTGGAGAAGTCCCTTGACCTCCTAAGTCTGAGCTTCTTTGCCTGAGAAATGAAGCTAACAAGGGACAGCTGCCGTGAGCACTCGGGACAGTAAAACGGGGGCTTGGCACACAATAGGGGTCCCACGGTCCCCACACATCTGCCACATGCAAATGTGTCTCACGCTTCTCTGAGCCTCTCCCATTCACCCATCCAGAAGATGCGCCATCCAAAAAGGCTGGTGGACTGCTCTGGAAACAATCAGAAACCATCTCCGGGGCCTGGAGACACAGGTCTGAGAAGGGCTTCGTGATGGACACAGAGTGTCACCGCAGGCTCTCACAGTGCTTCTGGGAAACGGAGATGCGTGGCAAGGAGAGGTTTTGCTGGACCCGGCCCAGCCCCAAGAGTGACAGCATGTTTACAAGAGCTATTAGGGGCCGCTGTTCCTCATATGCTTACGGGAGGATTTACTCTGCCGGGACTGGCAAGCTGCTCTTTTTCCTTTCACTGTTGAATTGATTATTGAATCACAAATACCCCATTTGAATAACATGATTTAACTTCCAGGCAGGCAAGAAGTTCAAAGCCTGTGGTAGGAAAACTCCTCCCAGAGGCTGGGCTCTGAGACTGTGGAAAATTCTATGCATTCATGAGTTAGGGAAAGCAACCTTCCTAAAGCACTGAATGAAAAACTCCGGCAGTTATGAGTTCTGTAAGACAAGAGACTGCACCCAGCAATCAGCCAGAGAATTCCCCATACCCAGGACAGTGCCCACAGGCCCCTTCTGTAAATACTTACTGCACGAAGGAACTGACCCGTCCATCTACCTGGCCAGAAGCTGCCTGAACTTGCGCATGCTCAGATCACCCACGGACCTGGAGACTGGTGTGTAACCATCAGCTGGAAGAACAGGAGAAAGGAGTGGAACAGGAACAGGCAGGGATGCAAGGCTGCCCACGTACCCACAGAGATCTGCCCTGCTCAAGGTTCCTGTCCGCTGGGCACCCAGTCCAGAGCCATGCCAAGTCACCTTTCTAACAAGCCTTCAGGATCTCATTTGTGGCCCCCAGTTTCTTTCTGAACAAGCTGAGCCTCCTGTTTCAGTCTGCCCAGGAGCCTGCAGCTCTGAGGTAGGAGGGAAGGAAGCAAACCGGCTTCACGCTTCAGAACCAGCTCTGTTCCTATGAACACCCTCTCTCCAGCTCTCCTCTCAGCCCCCATCTTCTAACGACCCCTCTCTGTGAAAGGCCTATAGAGGGGCAAAAGGGGGTCCTGCAGAGATGACCCCCAAAGGATGAGGTCACCAACACCGCTATGGGACATGCACTGTCGAAACACCAATGCAGATGTGGAAAGAGTGTGTGTGTATGTGTGTGTACACATTCACAGATCCATGTATGTATGTATATAAACACACACACGTATAAAGTGGCCTCAAGAAACTCAAAATCTCTTTGAGAAAATAGGAAACCATGAATAATGCAAAAAACAGTCTTACCGATTTAGACAGTAAGAGCTATACATACAGTAACTCTATGACTTGTCATCCAACTGGAACATTTCAGAATGAAAGGGGGGCACCCGGGTAGCTCACTCAGTTAAGCATCTACCTTCAGCTCAGGTCCTGCTCATGGAAGGGTCTGCTCCTCCCTCCCTCTCTGGCCTCTCCCCTGCTCGTGTCCCTGAACGCTCTCTCACTTGCTCTCTCTTTAAAATAAAGAAATAAAATCTTAAAAAAAAAAAAAAAAAGAATGAGGGGCAACTGGGTGGCTCAGTCATTAAGCGTCTGCCTTAGGCTCAGGTCATGATCCCAGGGTCCTTGGATGGAACCCACATCAGGCTCCCTTCTCAGAGGGAAGCCTGCTTCTCCCTCTCCCACTCCCCCTGCTTGCGTTCCCTCTCTCACTGTGTTGCTCTTTGTCAGATAAATACATTTTTAAAAATCTTAAAAAAATAAAAATTAAAAAATTTTAAAAAAAGAATGAAAGGAGCCATTGCTAACAAGTACACTGGGACAACACATAGAAATGGGACTGGCCAAGTGAGCCAAGACATTAGGTCACCGAGGGTAACTAGACCATCTGAGCTCCAGCAACTCATGTAAACCCAGCTTTCAGGGGTCCTACACAAATGTGAATTCTGCACAATGACACCGTATCCCTTATGACAAAAGCACTAACGATCACTCTGATTTGTACTATTATAGCAACGGCCCTTATAGTAACTGTAGCTTCTCGTGCTTCGATACACCAGGTACTGTGCTGAGCCACTACAAACATCATCTCATTTGATCATTGCAATGATGGGGGCTGGGCATGATGAAACCCATTTTACAGACAGTCAAAGCAGGTGCAGAGTTTAGGTTTAAGTGACATGACAACGGCCACAAACTTGAGTCCTCAAGAACTGTCTGCATTTTATTTAAAGACTGTATTTATTTGACACAAAGAGAGAGAGAGCACAAGCAGGGAGAGCGGAAGAGGAGGAAACAGGCTCCTGCTAAGCAAGGAGCCCGATGTAGGACCCCATCCCAGGACCCCGAGATTGTGACCTGAGCCGAAGGCAGTCACAACCAACTGAGCCACCCAGGTGCCCCAAGAACTGTCTGAATTTAAAGGGCCTTAATTGCAAGCTGTGGGTTCCCTGTTACTTAGTTTCTCCTGTATTCCTCAAGGAGGCTCTGAAATCCAATATCCACACCCATCTCTTACGATCCTTAGCTCAGCTCCTGGCATCTCCAGTGGTTTCTTTCTCTCCATTCTAACATCTGCTTCCCTCTGCAACATCTGTCCCTCTTCTCCCCTCAATGATCTCAGGATAGACTTCTTCCTTCTCTCTAAATATTTCTTTCCCCATTTCCATTCCTGTTACAAACCTCCAAAGACATCAGCTAATCTCATTTGATGTCTAAGAGTTCCTCTATGAAGGCAAATGAAAGCTTAAGTTGTAAAATAAACTTTAAAGTAATAAACAGTTCTGTCATCCAATAATGACATCAAAGGTGCCCAGAAGTCCCCTTCCACAATCCCCAGAAATCCTTATTTACCTTCCGATCTGCCTTTAATTAAACTGGCTTTTCCCTAAGTATTGGCAAAACACACACACACACACACCACACCACACCATACACACGTCTCACTCCATTTCCTCACCTCTGGGTTTCAGTGCATAACGGGCAGGGCAGCTGCACCACAGCCTCCCATCCACACGCAGTCCAAGGACAGGCCAGAGGGAGAGGCTGCAGTGCCCTGGCCAAGGAACTCGACCAGGTTTGGTCACTCCAGGCCCATGGGGGCCCTGGGTCTGGGACAGATTAGCGCACACCCAGAGGCTGGGGTAGGCCTCAAGGAGCTAGGAGTGCTGCTCTGTCCCGGCCAAAGTGACCAGAAGGGAAATGGGAAGAGGCAGGGTAATGAGGAGCCTGGCTACAGGGGAGACTGGGCTGGGTCCGGAATGCGGAGGCTTGACAAAGGCCAGGACCAAGTACATGCTGCAGTCAACAGTGGCAACAGGTGGAACATGCCAGGCGCGGGCTCTGGCAAGCCAAGCTGAGGCTCCGTTCGAGAAAACTCAATCAGTAATGATCCTCCTCGATGACGTCCCAAGGTTCGGCAAGGCTTTGAAAATAGTAATTGGGTTTGATAACATTAATCAATCAGAAGCTCACTGGGTCTGCTGCCTAACTCCAGTCTCAATCAGCCCTTCTCTCATTAAATGAACACAGGTTGGTAAAGAAACCTTATCATTTTAAAGGTTCCCCGAAAACTGTGTCCAGCCTCAACGCCAAATAGATGACTTTAGAATTAAAGGCCTATGTCTGAAGTTCTCATCAAAGCCATCCTGGAAGGATCTGGCAGACCCTCAGATCAGTCCCACATACCCTGCCCTGCCCAGCCCTGCAGAGCTCCCCGACCAGGGAGGTCACAGGCCCCAGCTCCTGGGGGCCACGGTCTACACTCACGGCAGGCTTTTCACCCATGGCCGAGGTCCAGAAGCTGGACAATGTGGAGAGACCATCAAGATAAAGCAGCAGGGAGTGGCTCCAGCACATAATATCAAGGCCAGGAACAGGATCCATACCTGGGAGCACTGGGCTTGGAGAGAGAACAGGGAGCTCACAGACCAGAGGAGCGTGGGTCTACAAATTCAGGCCTTGGAGGGAGAGCAGGGGAGCTACACCAGGGGGCTGGGGGTGGCTTCTGAGCAAGATGGCTGGGCCCAGGCCTCAGGTGCAGAGCATTTTCAACTCAAGGAAAGAGACAAGAAATGGAAATGCATTCCAAGACCTATGGCTGAGGTGACCACACCCCTGGGAAAACAGCTTTTCTGAACCCGGAGCTTCAGGAGGGAAGAAAGACAGACAAGAGGTGCCCCTCTAGTGAGAAAGCTACACATCTCACAATAATCAGCTTCCCGGTGAGGTTTCTATCCACCAGCTGATGGAGTGTGTCAGCACGAGCTTTCCACAGGCTTCTTGGGTCACGGGGGTCTCGATCTCCCATTCTGAGCCCAGTAAGGTTCAGGTCACTCAGCCCCCATCTCACTGAACCTCCCACTGCTCCCAGGGGGGCCCAGGCGGCATGCTCTAGGTACCGCTCCAGCCCCTGGCAGTCCCGCATCGCGCCAGCCCCCTGCAGTCTGAGGCCTCGCAGGCTGCATTGGGCAGGGATGGGCTCTGCAAGCATCAGGATCCCTTCTGGAAGGGCTCCAGTGGTGCATGTTCATGAAAATGTTACAGGGGGCAAAACCAGAGTGGACCAAAGTAAGTGGTTTTGTTTTGTTTTGTTTTTTTAATGAAACAACAAAGAAGAGTAGAGTATATTTTGAAAGTACAACTCAAGATGTCTGGCCACCTAGAAGGTGGATTCTGTACATTACCTGACACCTTACAGACATCACAGGAAACCAAACAAAAGACAATACCCCGAATAACAGGGAGAATGGGATCACAAGATAAAATATAGGGCGCCTCTGTTCAGTTTTTAGTATAAGTATGTCCCATGCCATATTTGGGACATACTTATACTAAAAATATATTCATTGTTTAGCTGAAATTCAACTATAACTGGTGTCTTCTAGTCCTATTTGCTGAATCTGGCATCCCTGCTAAGAAACCATTCCATGCTTAGACTCAATGCACAGCACCATCAAAGTCCAGAAAGGACAGCTATAAAAGAATAAAAGTTAGATGCTGGTATATGGAGAAGAGATTTAAAGAATCATTTCTTTCCAGAAGAGGAAGACTGTGAGGGGAAATCACCCAAGTCCAGGCACAATTTATTACAGAAAACACCCTCTTCCAGGAGAGTCAGAGGACATGGTTTCCCATCCCAGCCCTGTCACCTGTGTAAGTCACTGAACCTTTACATTAAAGAGTTAGTTTGAGGACAGGACTAGGAAATCACTGCGTTCTTTCCAACTCTAAAATAATATGATTCTATTCAATTAGGACTATATGGAAAGGGTAAACACAAATGTTTTTATATTCCAAGTCCTAAAACAAAAACAAAAACAAAGAACAAAAACACTAAACAGCTTGGAAAATACAGGTCCTTTTTTTCTTTTATTAACATAATATACCATCATGTCACATAGTTCCCTTTTTTTTTTTTTCTGGTGAGAACAGTTAAGGTCTACTCTCAGCAAATTCCAAGCCTATATGCTGGCTAACTGAACATAATAAATAATAATAATAATAAATTAATTAAAAATAAAGCATTATTAAGTACAGTCATCACACTGTACACTGGGTGCCCAGAATTCATTCATCCTTACACCTGTAACTTTGTACCCTTGGCCAGTATGTCCCCATTTCCCTTTCCCTGGCCGCCACCATTCTACTCTGCCTCCGTGACTTTGACTATTTTAGATTCCACACACAAGTAAGATCACATAGATTTCTCTTTCTGTGTCTAGCATATTTCACTGACTGTAACGTCCTCCAGGTTCATTCATACTGTCACAAATGACAGAATTTCCTTTTTTATGTCCAAATAACATTCCATTGTATATTTGTATCACATTTTCTTTATCCGTTCAGGTAACAACAGACACTTGACTTTCCAGCAGACAGAGAATGCATACGGCCAAGTTCTAAGAGATGATGCCAGAAGCAGGATCAGAAAATACAGAGACGAACTCACAAACCCAACTACGTCGTCTGGGCCTCTAAAGCCGTATGCATCCCAAACATTCTGATGCTGACAGAAGAGAAGTAGCCCTCCCAGAAGACAGCTTTCTCTAAGACTGTGTCTGACTCCAAATGTGTACCCTAAAAATGATTTGTTACTGTGAAAATACTTTCTTAAAATAAAATCCACTGATCCCCATAAAAAGAATTTGTTTCAGATAGGGTAAAGCTCAATCACAAAAGATACTTGTAAGGCTTCCAGAAGTCCATGCCAATGGCTCGCAGACGTCAAGCACATGGATTCTCAACAATGTTGAAGAAGACTATCAATCGAGTTCATGTGACCACAACTATCTCTTCTCTACACATCCAAGAATGTCTTCCAGAGAAGAAGAATTCATTATAAATTTAAAAATCATTTGGGGGATGCCTTGGGTGGCTCAGTCAGTGCAGCATCCTCCTTCAGCTCAGATCATGATCTCAGGATCCTGGGTTCAAGCCCCACACCAGGCTCTCTGTTCAGCGGGGAGTCCACTTCTCCCCCTGCCCCTTCCTCCCACTTGTGTGTACTCTCTCTCTCTCAAATAAGTAAACAAAAATCTTTGAAAAAATAAAAATAAATAAAAATAAAAATCATCTGGGAACCACGAAAGCTTGCCTTTCTCTTCTAATATGTAAATAAAGCAGAAAGGAAAGTTAAAGACTGATTAACTCCAAAACAGATAAGTGTTTTGGGTTGGATCTGCCCCCCCAAACAGTCTAATTTATCTCAGCAAAGACACATTTTTACATTTACAGCAAAAAAATAGTTAAAACATTCAAAAGTGCACATGCTTATTTTGTTGGGAAAATTATACACATTTGTTTGATTAGCTTTGGTAAATAAAATAACCAAGTCATCACTCAAGACTCAGAAGTGGCTGCAAAATTGATTCTATGAAATGTCAAAATAAATCACAGCTTAAAAATGCATGGTATGTAACTTCTAAAAATGAAAACCACATCTATCTCTGTCAGAGTTGTGAAGACTATGCATTAAAATTATATCAAAAACGAATGCATTTTTGAAGGGAAAATATTGATTTAATCGACTCTTCCTGACTAGTGATTCAAATCATGATCTGAATCAATTCGATTTTAATCGAGCCCACCCTACCCAAAAGTCATTTATACAGGCCTCTGGAGTGCCTGAGGTTATTTTCAGTGGTCTCCTGGCCTAGTGACGCAATGCTGAGGCTGATATGGAAAGAACTTGTTCCCCATGCCATGCCAACAGGACAAGGAGCAGATAATCCCGGAAAGGCCAACCAAGCACCAGCTACAAACAGTCCCTGATTTACAGCGGGTTCACTGGCACCCCTTTGACTTTGCCCTGGTGCGAAGCGATACGCATTCAACATAAAGCATACTTTACATTTTGAACTTTGATCTTTTCTCAGGCTAGCAATACGTAGTACGATACCGTCGTGACGCTGGGCAGCGGCAGTGAGCACAGCTCCCGGTCAGCCACGCGACCACGAGGGTGAACCACCACAGACTTAGAACCCCCCCGCTACCTCGCCCCTGAACAACCACTCTGTTTTTCACTGTCAGGTCAATATTCCATAAATTACATGAGATGTCAATGAGCAGGCGCAGGTGAAAACAGCCAGCAGGATCCAGAATGCAGGTGTCGAGGCCAAGCCTGGGGACTGAAGTTCATGTGTGACACTCAAGGCTCTTACAGAATTCTGGGATGGAGGTCAGGAACAAGGCTGACCTTGGTCACACTGGACTGTAGCACTCACTGGACCTCAGCCAGAGAAGAGGCTGACAGCCACAGACCAGGACAAGGCAGAAGCTAGGAGGAGACCAGTTTTTAGAACAAGAGGATTGGTGGGGGGCCACAGGAACCTGACCAGATAGATGCTCAACACACAAGTTAGGGGTTCACGGAAAAGGTAGTTTAGCCAGATAAATTAGCTGCAACTTCTGTCTCAGCTTCCTAAAAGGGAGTATGGATTGGCCTCCTAAAGCTTTAGAACGTGTGGCACAGGTCAACTTGGTGCATGAGGAGGTGCTCGGTATGTATTATTACTGGCGATGATGGTGATCAAGTGTTCCTGCTAGCGTAACTGACTGTCTAGCCTGCCTAGGACTGACGGGTTCCCAAGACGTGGCGCATTTAGGGCCAAAGCCAGAAAAAGCCAGGCAGACTGGGATGGTGGGACCTTCTCTTCCTGAGAAGGACCCAGATGGATTACGGAGCCTAGAGGTGGGCCAGAAGCTGCAGGGGGGCCCCAAGAGCCTGTAGCTGTGGGGATCAAAGGCCAGTAGAGTTAGGGAGCCAGGCACACATCTGCTCCAGGGCCAAGCAGGGTTTTCTTGTTTGAGGCCCGCATCTAGCTTGTCTCTTCACAGCACCTGGTGAAGGGAACGCAGTGAATCCATGACTGTTAACAAGCTGCCAGTCTGATCATCTCCTCCTGACAGTTCCGGTTAAAGAAAACAGAACAGGAGGCAGGAGGGGACAGTGAGGATGTGGGGACTGGCCGGGTCTGGGATCATGGACTTTCAGCGGGTCTCCCTACCCTTCCCTGAGTCTGTGGAAAGGCCTGGGCGCCTGGCCGGGAACAGGCTCAGGACACAGTGGTTCTGCGGGCAGCCCTGCACCCCCCATGTCAGGCCAAGGCCACAGGCCGAGACCTTCCCCACAACCCTGTCACCAAGCCCCCTGGGTGACCCAAGGGAAGGGCAGTCACCCGGCTGTAGGTGCCTGCTTCCTCTCTTGCTGGTGTGTGACCCTTCAGACGGGGGAGCATGGAAGACCTGGAAAATCCTGGTGACAGGCTGATTCCGGGGAAGCAGCCAGGGACCCCCTTAGCTCCCCGAGGGGCTTGGGGATGGACTGAGGCACACCGTTTCTCCAGGCTGATGGCATGCAGCGCAGAGCAGAGGGGAAAGCGTACTGGGTTCCAAACCTCCAACTCAGCCTCAGCTCACCCTCACCCTCAGTACTCAACACAAAATTCCAAAATTTGCATTACTGTCCTTCCTCCTTTTTTTTTTTTTTTTTTTTTTGTGAGAGAGTCTCAGAAAAGTGGAAGACAAGGCTAACAGAGGAGGGCTGTTTGGGACAAGGAAGCTGTCAGGTGGTTCGGTGCGTTGGCTGAAGCTCAAATAGTCAATTCTGGAGCCCTGAAGGTGTGGCTCTGGATGGGGACGGGGGACTGGAACGTGCACCGAACTAACATGGCTGATGCAAGAAAGCAGAAACCTCGAGGCCAGCCGTCCAGTGTGGCACTGGAAGCCCCGCAGGAGACATGACCAGCTCCTCCACGTTTATGAACGGCTTCGACGTTCTGAGCCAAAGCTCAGCGTGCCTGGGTCACGGACGTCGGGCTGGTGACCTCCTTGGGAACAGAGCTCAGGTGGCGGCAGAGGGGCAGCAGCGTGTGGACGGGGATAATGACTCTGCTGCTTGATAACTTAGTGCCTGAAGCAAGTCACTTAAGCTCGCTTCACCTCAGCCTCTTTTCGCCGAGCCGGCTCAGCCATCACCGGTGGGAGCGGTCAAGACAGCGCGTGTGTCATGCTCTGCCGTGCAGGGGGTACAGTGCAGTCCTCCACACGTGGGGGACGCCACTTCAAGCAGACACCTGCTAACGGGCGAGGGTGCCAGGCCCACAAGACAGACAGAAGAGAGCCCGCGCCCCCGCTGATGTCATTTAACCAGATCAGACTGACTTGTCTGGCGAGGAGCCCGACCCAGAGTCTCCACTCCGCGTTCCCCATCTTCCAGGCATCCGGAGAAGCGGTCCAGGAGCAAGACAGGGACTTCTAGAGAAAGGACGGAGCCAGTGCTTCAGAAAGATACCCCTGGACACATGGGTGGCCAGTGGGTTATGCCTCTGCCTTCGGCTCGGGTCATGATCTCAGGGTCCTGGGATCGAGCCCTGCATGGGGCTCTCTGCTCAGCGGGGAGCCTGCTTCCCCCTCTCTCTGTCTGCCTCTCTGCCTAGTTGTGATCTCTCTATGTCAAATAAATAAATAGAATCTTAAAAAAAAAAAAAAAAGATGCCCCTGGGAATAGCCACAGATGAGTTCAAATTTGAGCCAAAAGACAACAAGGGAGCCTTACCCACGGGACAGCAACAGGGATGGAGCCGGAGGCACAGAGAGCAAGGCCAGAAACTCAGTCTCTTCCACACCCTGGCCTGGGCACCCCTGTGCTCACCAGGGAATCCCAAAGTCCCACACGAGACACTGCCACCTCTGCCAGACCTTCCCGCTGGCCACGCCAACACTCCCCTCTGCCTTGCCTATGCTTGTGAGCAGCCATGCCCTCCCCACTCCATGCATGACCGTGACTCCTCAGCTCTCTCCTGCTTCCAGAGGCTCTTCTCACTGACGCGCTCAGTTCTCGCCCACAGGTGACATTGGCTCTGCCACCACCACAGGCTACCCTGGCTGTCAGGCCTTCAGTGCACTGGGACCACACTCTATTCCAGGCTAACCTTGCTTTTCAGGCACACGGAGTCACTAGCTCTTCGACCTGGACACCTGCTACCGCCCTCCCAGGCCCATCCTTTCAACCACACACACCAGCTCAGGCCCGTGGGCAGGGGACCACCCTGCTCGCCCAGGTACCTTCAGAGTGTCTGCCTCATGGCCTCGCTCTTAATCACCAGGCTCTACAGCTCCCCAGTCCCTTGACCTTTCCTTTTCAACCCCCTCCAGGCCTTTCTACTGCAGAAGAATGTGACCTTGAGCAAGTACCTTCCTCCTTCTGCAGCTGTGGTTATGAGCTATAAAGATAGAAGTTATACAAATTATGTTCACAGGTGAGATAAAATAGCCCTATGAATTTAGGAACACCTTCAAATGAATTTGTACGTTATTCATTACAATGCCATCATTTGAAAAACAATAATCCACCTCTGAGGAAGATTTATTACTTAGTGATCCAACAGCAAAGCAGTGACTGGTATTCTACGTGGGTCCTCGGACCCGGGGTCACATTTCCAGAGCCCTCCGGGGCCCACGGCCTGCGGGCTGGCAGACAGTGAGCTCGACACTCTCCAAGGGCCTTTCAAATTCACTAATTCAACCAATATTTACTGACTGCCTGCTAAGTAAGAAGTGTACATCCTTCAAAGAGAGTCAGAAAACATCAAAAAAAAAAAAAAAAGAATGACCCACGATGCTAACTGGGAGGACACCTACAAAAATGAGGCAGCATGGTGGGGGACTGAAGGGAAAAGGAAGGCTTCTCTGGGGTAATGACAGGTGTCTTCAGGACCCGGATGAGGACCAGACACCAGTCACGAGAGGGAGAGCAGGGATCAGGAGAAGAGGAAAAAGGCATTTCAGGCTTAAAAAACAGTCTTCACGAAGGCTCTGAGGCAGGTGCCATCGTGGTCTGTTTAGCTGAGGCTGAGGACACCGAGTGGCAAATTATAGAGGAAGGAACAATTCCATGTGGAAGTGTTAAGTTTGGGAGTGACTGTGACATCCACATGTCAACATCACAATGATTGAATGGGGAAGGAGGCTTGAAATCAGATTCCTGTATTACAAACATACATTCAGGAGTCACCAACAGAGAGAATGTGTTCAAACTCTGTGAACAGTGATGGGGTTTAGAGAAAGCAGAGAAGAGAAGAGGAGCTCCAGACCAACTTATTAGAAATGTGACCACGGAGCTGGGGGCCGACGAGGATTCAGGAAGAAAGGAGGAAAACCATGAGCTGCTCCAGAGAAAGAGAAAGAGAGAGGGACACACTAGGTGGAGGAAATAAGACAAGGATGGAAACACATACATTGGCCTTGACAGTAGGGACAATGTTGCTGACCTGAACAGGATGGGCCCAGGAGGGGTCACTGTGACAGAACCACTGGAGTGAGAGGAAGAGAAAAAGGGACAGGAGGAATTGAGGACATTGTGCATAGGCAACCCCTTCCTAAAGTTTGGCTATCCAGAGAACCAGAACAAAGGCACTGAAGAAGAAAGAACATGGTCTATTATGTTCAGCAAGCATTCGCTCCCTCTCTCGGTCTCCACGAGAGGAGTGTAATCCCCAGGCCACTGATGCTGGGCTTGGACATCTGACGTGACTTGGCCCATGAGAGATCAGATATGCCCTCAACAAAGGCTTAAGATGTGCTTGCCTGCTTGGGCTTTCTCTCTTGAACTCCTGTCCTCCTCCACAAGAAGCACATACTTTGGGGATCCTCTGGACGAGGGAGGATGAATGACCTGTGGCACAGACTAGAACACAACCCACAGCTTGGGAGCCCAGCCTAGATCTGTGGAGCCCTAGCCAGCCCACGGGCCAAGGAGCAAGGACACACATCCTTCTTGTCCGCCCCCACGATGCTGCGGGTATCTGTTGCCCAGGACTATGGAGGACAGAGCTGACTGACGCAAGGCGGAATGTATAGTTAGATGGGGTTATTTTTAACATAGGTGATGCCAGATATATTTATATACTAACAGGAAAATGATCTATCACAGTGAAAGAGGACTTGGGTGCCCGGGGGAGGTGAGCTGGCTTTGGAAGGACAACATGGATGAGTAGAGCAAGAGGGGATGAGATCCCCAAGACGGGGAGGAGCCAGCCTTAGACCAGCAGGGGCCTGCATCCTCCTTTGTTACAGGAGGGAGAGAGGTGGATGCAGATGCCAGAAGGTTCTAAAGCCCAGGAGAGGAAAGATGAACTCAGATCGAATGGACTCAGTCTTCTCAAGGAATGATGAGGCAAGGTCATGGGTAGGGAATGTGGTTGGCAGGGAGAAGAGGGTATCTTGTTGCACTGTTTTCTCTTCCTTAAATATCCTTTTGATTTTGTACACTGATGTAAATTCTATCAAGTCCCACGTTCTCCTCGAAGGCCTCCGCTAACAACTCTAGCCTACCACGACCCTTCCCTTTTCCTACAGCATCTGGAATCTCCACCTCGCCCCAATCCTTTGTTAGCCTTCCATTGTTTGATGCAGGACTTAACTCGCCCATTTCCTCTGCTGGAAGTAAGTTCAATGAGCCATGGAGGGGAGGGGGTCAGGCCGTCTGCTTCTTCTGAACCCCCAACGATACCAACGGCCACTGATGTTCATGCCAAGGAGGCTTAATTACTTGTTAACTGGCTCACAAAGGAAAAGTATCTGTTACTGTCTGCTTGGACAGCCAGCTTGGACCAAAACATATCAAGCAAGATCAGCTGGTAAGAGTTAGCCACCAGAACTACTGTTTTTGAAGACAGACATGTTTTCTAGGTCAGTTTTTTTTTTTTCCCCCTCCCCTCACTTCTTATGCCAACTTCCCTGAAGCCTGAGCCATTTTCTTTTCTTGACTGCTTCAAAAATTCTTTCATCAGTCCTGCCTTGGACGTACTGACATCTTCCCTGGGAAAGCAGAGGGTTATTTTCCATATGTTCTTTAATGCCACTGCTTAGAGGGCTTTCTGTTTTATTTTTAATGAAACAAAAACTGCCAGATCTGACAGGTGATGCTAGGGAGTCTGTATTTCATGCAAGGGGTCCCAGAAATAACAAGCAGCCAACATGCTCCCTCCATCCCAACTATGCGCATCTTATTTATAACTGAGGGAGAACAGAAGGAGCTCACTCTCGAGGGCCTTCCCAGCCTGAGCCTGGGGGGCTGAGTGCACCCTGAAGCCTCCGTTCCAGGAACCCGTCAGTTTCAGAAGGTCCCGCACCACCCTCTTTAACACCCACCAGTTATACGTGAAGAAAACAAGTTTGATCGAGAGAACTCTTGCTTGATAACGGGGCTGCCACAGGCAAGCTCATGAGGCGGGGAAAGGCGCTTACTTTCCATCCCCCTCAAGACCTCCATTCTAACCCCCGAAGTTGTCATCATTTCCAAACACCAGAATCGCAAGCCTGCCCACCCCATGTCCTCTGTCAGAGCAAAATGGCCCTCAAGAAGTGCTCCAGTCCACAGCCGGGCTAGGGGAGGGTCCCCTTTTCTGAGCTTCCAGGAGCTTCTAACTAAGGGCTGAACTGTCACCAGATATTTCGCCCATGAGGCTCTGAGCTCTCTGCGTCTAGGGCTGTACCTTACCCATCCGTATTTCCTTCTCTGGCGGTGTTCCAGGCACAAGTGGGTGCCCAAGGAATGGTCTGTTATAGGTAGGAAGAGGTAGGAAGAGAACTTGAATCGAGCCTCAGATCTGTCTGAACTGTGGAGCCCAAGATAGTCACTTAAGCTTCAAGGGACTTTCTCCTTATCCGTGAAGGTAAATATGAAAGTATCCACTTCACAGGTGCTCTGAGGACAGAATCAAATAATTCATGTTTGAGAAACTGGCAAGTGTTTTTTACAACAGGAAGTCATTAGAGCTAATTCATACTAAAGTTGTAAAGACTACATTAACTGGCCCTCTGACTCCCCCCTTCTCCTCTTCGGCAGAGGTCCATGTTTTCCTCCTTCAGCAGGGGTATTACTTCAGGCTTGGGTGAAAGCAACTGTCTTTGTTTCGACTGAGGGACCTTACTGACAGAACACAGACGAGAGGTCAGCAAAATGTGGCCCACCACCCAAATCTAACCTACCACCTGTTTCTGTATGACAGATGAGCTAAGAGCAGTCTTTACATTTTTTTTTAAGCAGATGGAAAAAAAAGTCAAAAGAAGAGTATTTTGTGACGCATGAAAGTTACATGAAATTCAAATTAGAGCATCCATGAATCAAGACTGATTGAAATACAGCCACACTCACTTGTTTACATACTGTCTGTGGCTGCCTTCGTGCTACACCAGAAAGCTACTGGAGAGGATGCAACAAAGACCTGGCAAAGCCTGTATATTTGACCTGTAAAGCCAAATTATTTACTAATTGGCCCTTTAATTAATTAGAAAGTTCACCAAACCCTGATACAGAACATTTTTCTACCTGCCCCAAGGCTACTCCTAGAAAAAGATCTAGAATGAGCTGGGATTTGATGCTGGGCTGGGAATTCCACCTTAAGAGAGATTACAGACGAAAAGGATCCTATTCAGGAGGGCAAAAAGGAATATGTTGGGATTCAGACATGGGTGTATCAGAGGAAGAACGGTTAGAGAGTTAATTAAGGGGTGCCTTCAACTGTCCAAGACATGTCACGAAGGAAGAAGATAAGGATCCTCCTCTCTGGCTCCAGGAAGTAAACACGGGGCCGGAGACCCATTCCAGCTCCATATCAAGAAGTGCCTGGGCTGTCTGAGTTGTCTCAAGCCCTGAGTTCCCTAACACTACACATATTCACAGTAGGGAATGCACAATGTCGTAAGTATGAAACTTAGTGACTGGTGACCACCGGAAGAGTACTCCTCTTGCCAAGACCTCCTTAACTACCCCACGAGCATCCACAGGGCAGGACATCCTGGGATGCTGTGTTTGGGCAACGTGCTTCAGCCACAACTCAGGGGACCAGGTCGAAGCCTGAGGGCCTGGTCGGGCTCTGCCAGGACTGGGGACTTCAGATCTTTTCAGCCAACTTAGAGGAGAGGCCAGGCCACCTCTCCAGGCAGTGTCTGAGGGGTTCTGGAACTTCACGTCCCAAGCAGGGAGCAAAGACACGAAATGTGATTTCCACACACCGTGCGCGTGTCTTTCCTCCTCAGGAAGAAGATAACATGAGTCTATCACATCCCACTGCTGCAAAGAATAATGAATAGCACTGTTAGCAAATGACAAGTGTTACATCTCTTATTATTATCTATCATGTATACATCATTTTATTTCCATAGACTCCAGCAGGTGTTGAATGCAAATGGCCTGAGAAACTTCTGCAGGCTTGCCTCTGCTCAGAAAGAAAACCATCCGTGAGCACAGAACAAAGATGCCAGGTTGGTGCATGGACCTGGGCTCAACTTTCCTGAGCAAGACTTGAGAAACCTCTCTCAAGCACATGGATTGGCCAGAAACCCACAGAACGTAGGTAATCCACATCTGTTTTGGTACAATAAGATTCACTCAGCTGCGGGGTATTTGTGTGATCAGGGAGCCACCGGAACTGGACATTTGGTACCAGGTGGCCAGGTGCCCTCAGTCACTGTCTGGCCTTGGGTCTCCCTTGATCCATTTTATTCCCCATGCCAGACGTCACCATCTCCCAGGTGTCTCAGCTTCTTCTCTGCTCTCAGCATTTAGCATATAGAGAACAGAAATTCATGATTAGTTTCCCCCAAAGAACTATGAGGCTGGCTTGGAGACTGGAAGGCATAGGCCGTGTCCGGTCCAGCGGTGATATCCCCACACAGACTGGCTGGAGGAGAATGTGGTTTAGCGGCAAAAAAGGGAGTCTGGGAGGCTGGGCTCTGGCCCCTTTGCTGTCCCGGAGATGCCGGGCCCCAGGCAGGATATTTCTCCTTCCTGGCTTTAGTGGCTTGTCTTTCCAGGGAGCAGACTGGACCGGGAGCAAGGTCAGAGCCACGGGGCAGGACTAGCAAGATCAAAATGAGGAAGAGGCCAAGAGCTGATGCAAAAGAACCACCAGGCAAATGTCAAGTCTGGAGTGGGATCAATGAGCATATCCTAGCTGAGTCGCTAAGGATACAGACCATGTGCTGAGTTAAAGAGGTATAAATAGAAGAGTCCAGACAACACAGAAGTGACTTAATTTTGGTAGAAATGTTGTCATCTTAATAGCTTAATGCCACCAACACAAATACTGCTAGGTAGAATGCCCACCAGGATCCCAGCCAGCATTCGGTGTTTATGAACGGCAACCTTGCTCAGATGTGCTCACAAACGTGCATCAGCCCCAACAAGAGAACAACAGCAAGAGAAGTTTCTGGCACAGCGTGGGCTCTGCATTAAGCTACTCCTTCCTACCTAGTGCTAACTGGGCACAGGGGAAATCATCCTGAAAATGGATGTACACCAAAGTCTCTACTTCCAATTACATGCAAATGGTTTCTGCTCCAACTTCTTATTTTTTACCCTCCCACTAAAATGTTCTCTGGTCTTGGGGGAAAAAAAAAAAAAGGCAAACTGCCTGCTCATCAGGACAAGTAATGATTACACCAGGTCACTGAAAACATAATAGATTTTAAAACTCTTGACCCTCCATGGATGGAATGCTGGCTAGCCAGAAAGAGAGGAAGATTTCTTTCCAAGACCATCTATTTAATATCCTAATCTCTTCCAGGCCATCTCTCAGAGCCATTATTAAATACACTCAACACATCAATTTCTTTCTCTAGAAAAAGTTCCCAAAGTAGCTGAGATTTATGACTTAGAAAAAATCTCTACCTTTCTCTGCTCAGTTCTCTCATTTGTAATCATACCTGTATCCATTTTCTAGGGCTGCTGTAACAAAATACCTCAAGCTTAGTAGCATAAAACAATGCCAATGATTTACCTACAGTTCCCTAGGTTAGAAGTCCCACGAGTCTCAGTGAAGCTGAAATCAAGGTGTCGGCAAGGTGCCTTCCTTCTGCAGGTTCTAGGGGAGAACTGGTTTCCTTCCCTCATCCAGCTTCTAGAAGCTTCTTGCATTCCTTGGTCTCTTTTCTGCCTCTCCACCTTCAAAGCCAGCAACAGAGGGTGGAGATCTCACAGTGAATCACTCTGATCCTTTCATCTGCTTCCTTCTTCCACTTTTTTGTAAGATTTTATTTTTAAGTAATCTCGACACCCAATGTGGGGCTCAAACTTACAACCCCAAGGGGCACCTGGGTGGCTCAGTGGGTTAAAGCCTCTGCCTTCGGCTCAGGTCATGATCTCAGGGTCCTGGGATCGAGCCCCGCATCGGGCTCTCTGCTCAGCAGGGAGTCTGCTTCTCCCTCTCTTTCTGCCTGCCTCTCTGCCTACTTGTGATCTCTGTCTGCCAAATAAATAAATAAAATCTTTAAAAAAAAAAAACTTACAACCCTGAGATTAAGAGTTGTGTGCTCTACCAACCTAGCCAGCCAAGTGCCCCATCCTTCTTCCACTTTACAGACTCTTCGGAGTACCCTGGACTCACTCAGGATTACTCAGGGTAATCCAGGACCCCGTCCTTATTTTAAGGTGAACTGATTAGCAACTCAAGTCCCCTTTGTCATGTAACAGACTTGTACAATTTCTGGAGACTGGGAGAGGACATCTTTTCAGGGGGAGCATGGGGGAGAGGGGGCATTATTTCACTTACCACAGTACTCTCAGGGAGGCTGAGAAACAGTTTCCTCTACTAGCTAAGCCTAGGACCCTGGCCAAACCTCCTGTCATTTTGGTTCCTTCTTCTAAAACTGAGGGCTTTAGTCTAAGAAGATCTTTAAGATCTATTGCTTTGGGGGATAAAATAAGGTCACTGAAAGACTAGCTTCTGTCTCTGCTTTGTCTCATTAAATTCTCACATCAATCCTGGGAAACACACAGGAAAGAGGGCTCTGATGTCCATTTTGTAGGTGTGTAATCTGAGACTAGGAAGTTAAATGATTTGCCCAAGGTCATGCAACTAGCAAATGACAACTGTGTTTTCAAGTTAGAATCTGCTGATTACACCTGCCCTAGGTGAAAACCTATGTGACCACCATGGAAATGCACACACGGGGAAGACGATCACCACCACCACAACCACCATTACAACCATTCAGCCAAAGCACAACCTAACCTAACTGGAGGGGTATGGCGATGGCAGGCACCAGTCTCTATAGGTAAGTCAGGACTCCCACTTTGGATTCCTGTCCTCTGTCTGTGTCCCATTGAAAGTGTCCTCCCCAAACCAGACTCCTCCTTTCATGCTATGAGACAGCACACCATCAAGCATAATCCTGGTTCTAACCCAAGGAGAAATCATCAGGAGCCTCTAGCTGGAGCAGGACTGGGGGAGAGTCTGCCATCCACTCTACGGAGCTGAGAGGTCTCAAGGCCCTACTGCTCCTGTAACATAGGTTCGCTAATCACAGTTACGAGAGCTTCTCCCTGAGCTTCTGTGGAAGGGAAAACATGAAGCGTGAAGACATTTTCTAGGGAACAAGGGAAGAGAAGAGAGCTAAAGGGTGCCCCAGTTTCTGAGGTACAGTGGACTTTTGGTTTTTTGTCCCCTAGCATGAACCGTCACATCGGCGTTTTCTGAGAGCAGTCTCTCTCTGACCCAGACCCTCCTTCACCTTGCACCCCAAGGGCAGGGAATTAACTCCTTCCACAAGCATTCACGTATGGAACACCTAAAATGTGCTCTTGGCATGGGAGACACGAGACTGGATGAGACATAAAAGGCCCCTGCTGTCACGGAGCTACCAAATAAGCAAACCCAAGAAGACCCTTTCAAGAGTGTTACAGGCTATGAGAAAATAAAATAGGGTTTTTGTTCCAGAGAGAAACCAAGGGTGCTAACCGGACTTTGCAGCTTGACTAGCTATTTTCTCCTTTGTAAAAGCCCATTTGGGTCAGGCTTCCTGTTGGTCACACCCCAAGCCTCCTAACATAGTGGCCCTCACCCGCCACCCCAGTACTGCGCTGTCCCCGTGCTAACCCCGCACTGACCCAGCCAAGACCTCTGTGATCATGGGGAATGGGCAGATGGGAAAGAACCCATAACTGGCAGGTTCCAGCTCAGAACCTCAGGTTCAAGCTCTAGCTCACTACTGACGAGCTGAGTACCTTCCACCAGGCCTGGAGCATTTCCTCACCAGTGAACTGGGGGAGTTTCATGAGTCAATCCCTATGATCCATTCACTTCCGTCATGTTATACCTTATGCTCCATTTGTAGGAGCTGCTCAGACATACATCTTAAGAAGGAGCTGAGTAATCTCAAGCCGGTATCAATCACCATCCTACATTTCTATTAAAAAGCTGCAAAACAAGCAACTAACACTCGATTCAGATCCATACCAAATCGTCAAGGGAGTTGCAAACTGCACGCTCAGCACACGCATTCTACAAACAAACACTCCAGTGCCTGTGGAAGTTAGCAATTCGAGATGATGCTGATTTTACCTGCAACGCTCATGGCGAACTCCGAGCTCGGAGCTCCATTTCTATCCTTCGTGGCTTACTAGGGAGGGGAAAGGATTGGAGCAAATCACATTTGGCTGGATTCGAAGCATTTACACCCATTTCTGTAAGTGCAGCCAAGGGGGCATGCGTCATCTTGTGACAAATGTATCAGTGAATATGTCAAAATCCTGTGAGTGTGATAATCTTCTTTTAAAAAAAATGCATTTACACGGTTTATTAAAAAAAAAAAAAGGCGTACAATGAAAAGTTTCCCTTCTACGCTGGCTCATCCCTAGTTCACATCACCACCCCTAAAGGCAAACCATTGTTAGATTGTTGTATATCCTTCCAGAATTTCTTATGCATATAGATGCAAATGTAAATACATTCTATTTCTGCCCCACTCCCACTCCATCATCTTTCATATAAAATTAGTATTGTATACACCTTGTTCTCCATCTAATTTTTCATCCGACAATCTGATAGATGAAGTAATATATTTAGATATAAATTTAAATAGATTTTGATGAAGTAAGGTTGAGCGTATCTCTTAACACATTTAGGACACTTTATATTTCCTTTTCCATGATCTATCTGGTTATATACTCTGCCTATTTTCTTTTTCTATTAGATTGAAAGGCTTTGTCTAATTGACTCTTTGGAGTTCTTTGTTAAGATGATTAGTCCTTTGTCATTTGTCTTTTCAGTTTACTTTATGTCCATTTTTTTGCCAGCCAGATGATTTTGTTGGGTATTTTTCTTTCCATTTTTATATTATCATACATATCAGATTTTTGCTTTTATGGATTCTGAATTGAAATCTTGGTTAAAAAGGCCTCCTCTGTGCTCTCCTCTGGTACTTTTTTTTCCTGGTACTTTCATAGTTTTAACATTTAGATTTTATTTTTGTTTTGAATTTCATCCCGGTGTCTGTATGGTGTGAGGTATGGATCCAGTGTTATTTCTCCCACACAGGGCAACCAGTTATCCTAACAGCACATATTTAAACTTTTCCTCCAGTGATTTGAGATGCCACCTTTATCGAATACTGAATGATCATATGCAATTGGATCTTTTTATAGATTATTCACTCTTTTCCTTTTGAACTGTTTGTGCATGTGCCTCTAACATTCTGTTTCAATACATAAGGCACTATAAGAAGTTCTAGCATCACAGCACCTGGATGGCTCAGTCAGCTAAGTGTCTACCTCCTAATTTCAGCTCAGGTCATGATCTCAAGGTCATGAGAAAAAGCCGTGCATTGGGCTCCACACTCCACAGGGAGTTTGCTTCAGATTCTCTCTCTCCCTCTACTCCTTCCCCTGTGTGTGCTCCCTCTCTCTCTCTCTAAAATAATAAATAAACCTTAGGAAAAAAGAACTGTGTATTTACAAAATAAGTTGTGGCATCTAGAAGGGTCAGTCCTCCCATACTGCTTTCCTTTTTCTGAATTTTTTTGGAGTATTCTCATTTCTGTGTGTGTGAATTTTAAAACTTAGCTGATTAAAGAAAAAAAGGGCATCTGGTACTTTTATTTAGATTGCATTATATTTACAAATGAAAGAGAATGACATCTATTGTTTTTCTATCCATGAACATGATACATCCCTCCATTTGCTCAAGTCTCCTTTCATATCTTTCGGTGGTGCTTTTAAATAAATTTACATGTCTGACATATCTGCCAAGTTCATCACCATTTTATGTTTTTTGAGGTTATTGTAACTGAGCTTTTCTCCTATGTATATTCTATCTGATGTCTGTATATATGGAAAGTATTAATTTCTTTTTACTAATTTTTGCACAGTTACTTTATGGGATTCTTTTATTGTTTGGGATAGTTTTCCAGTGATTTCTCTTCTCTTCTCCAGCCACACAATCATAATACCTGCACATACACTGACCCTCACCTCCTCTGCACATCTCTCTTCGAATTGATTTCTCTTGTCTAGTGCATTGGCAAGCATCACCAGTGCAAAAGGAATCCTCATACTAATAGCGTAGATCCCTGTTCTTTAGTGGAATTCCTTTGTTGTTTCCCCATGAAGCCTGATGCTGGCTTTTAGTCTGAGGTGTGTGTCTTTTTCGCCTGTTAAGAAAGTACCCAGCTGTTCTGTTGTCTTGGGTGTTTTTTTTTTTTAATTAAAACATGATCATTGAAATTTCTCAAAGACCTTTTCAGAATCTATGAAGATAACCATGAATATTTTTTCCGCTAATGTTCACTAGTGTACAACTGTATCTGCATTCTAGGAATAAAACCCAAGAGGGTTTTATTATGACATATGTATTCAAATGTATTGCTGAAGTTGTCTTGCTGAAGTTTTTTTCTTGGAATTCTCAATTAATATTCATAATGGGATTAGTCTTTGATTTTATCTTTGTGCCTTCTTGTCAAACTTATAACTGTTTCTCTTTGTCTATGCTCTGGAACATACGGGAACTGCCTGTTCTTTGGATAAATTTTCCCTGTAAAATCATTTGGACTGGTGATTTCTTCTTTGGGGTAGGCATACCTGTTTGAAAGTTTGGGTTTTGTTTTTTTGTTTTGTTTTGTTTTTTTGCATTTTATTTTTTTGAAGATTTTATTTGACAGAGAGAGAGAAAGCGAGAGAGGGAACACAAGCAGGGGGAGTGGGAAAGGGAGAAGCAGGCTTCCTGCCAAGCAGGGAGCCCAAGGTGGGGCTCTATCCCAGAACCCTGGGATCATGACCTGAGCCAAAGGCAGACGTTAACGACTAAGCCACCCGGCACCCTGACTTTTGCATTTTAATTTCCACTTTGGAAATTCCAGATTCCTTTCTGGGATCAATTGAGTATATTTTATTTTCCTGGAAGAAAATCTAGTTCACTTAGACTTCCAAATGTATTTGCATAGGGCACCTGGGTGGCTTAGTCAGTTAAGCTGCTGCCTTTAGCTCAAGTCATGATCCCAGGATCCTGGAATCAAGCCCCGTACTGGGCTCTCTGGTCAGCTGGAAGCTTGATTCTCCTTTTCCCTCTGCTGCTCCCCCTGCTTGTACACTCTGGCTCTCTAACCCTCTGTCAAATAAATAAATAAACAAATAAAAGGACTCTTTCAAAAAAATATATTTGCATACAGTTGAGTCAGTCTCTTGGAACTCCTTTAATTTCCTATTTACATGATTATTTCCCACATATAATTCCTTATTTTATGTATCTGTACTTGCTTCCACATTCTCTTGATTAGATTAACTAGTAGTTTATCATTTCACTGTTGTTTTTCCCCAAAATCAGCTTTGAAATTTATTTCAACTGTTTCCTTTCTAACTCATTAATTTTACTTTTATCTATGTCTTCCTTCTGCTTTCCCTCTGCCATAATCTGTTTTATTCTGTTGTAATTCCTTGACTCAGATGATTAATTTATATGTTATCATTCTTTTGTGTAAATACTTAAGACCATCATTGTTCCTCTGAATACAGCTTTAGCTATCACACATCTGTTCTGATGGTGTTTTCATTAATCATTGTTTTCTAGAAAATCTGTGATTTCAGTTTTTATATTCCTCTTTAAGCCATGCAGTGTTTTTTTTATTTGATTTGATTTTACATTCAGTGTGATGGTCTTTTGCTTTTCTGATTTCATATTAATTTCTAGCTTAATTGTATCAAAGAATACTGCTTCTATTTTTTTCCCATCTTTTGGGATTTGCTGAAGTTATCTTTGTTCCCTAATAGATGGTCGATATTTGTGAATGTGCCATGGGCCCCTGAAAGATGTGTTCTCTTCATTTAGTCTACGGGGCTTGCTATTTATCCACGGGATCTTCTTTTATTATGTTAACTAGGTCTTCAATATTGATTTTTATTCTTTGTCCAGTTATCTGGAGATTGAAACATGTGAATTAAAGTGATCTGTTACTAATGTGCTTTGGTCTATTTCTCCTCACATCTCCTGAAATCCGACCTTTCAATATTGCTGCTACATTTTTTTTTTCATTGTGAAATGTACACTTTAGCATTATGAAGTTCCTTTATTTCATCAAATGCACTCTAAACTGAATTCTACTTCATTTGAAGCAAGCTCATCATTACTACCATTTATTTCCATATTTCCCTAGCCTTCCTTTACTTATCCTTCCTGTGTTTCCAACCTTCCTGAATCACTTTACTTTAGGGGTGTCTCTATAGATAATATACAATTGGGCTGTGATTTGTGATCTGATCTGAAAACCTTTTAAAAATAAACTCATGTATATTTAGCAACATGACAAATAGGTTTGTTCCTGGTTCTCGTTTTATATCATGTTTTCTGGTTTCTTGGCATTATTTTTAGTCTTCCTATGATCGTTTCCCCTGTTGTGGTTCTTCTGAGAGGGTTCATGGTTTTTTTCTAGCAGTTGCATTCATAACTGCAATGCTAATAATCTTAACCTATGTCTTTAGACATGATTGATGAATCTTATACTACAAGCAAAGATAAAATTGGTCTATTTTCTCTTCTTTCCCCTCAACTCTTTCTGTAGAGGCAAAGCAAAAGCATCATTGGAGTAGGGACAGAGAGACACACGTGCCCCGGGTGGCAGTTATGAAAGACCATGGAGATGTTAACACAGTGTCCGCTGCACATGGGCAGGGAGACAATAAACACATGACGTATCCCCTGGGTACCACTGACTCTGGCTATGCTGCCTCTCTCTTCTACCACCTGATTTTGGGCAATAATATTCTTTCTTAATGTTTACCATTTATTGTTAAATATAATTATGCTTATGTTACTCCTTTTGTCAGCTCTAAATTACATCCTTTGAGTCCCTGTTATTATAGAATGAAGCATTCAGAGAATTTACTCTCCCTCCCCCCAGCCTTCCCAAATGTGATGGTTGTGTCATTTCATCATCATAGGGCACAGAACATTCTCCTCTCTTGCTCTAATGCTTATATTTGTTTTGTCTTAGTTTTAATGTAGATTGTATGGTTGGAAATATTCAGCATTCACCCTCAATCTTCTCTTTGCTGGCTGAAGTTCATTCTCTGCTAGTTTGCTCAAGAAGGGCTCATGGGAACAATATTCCCTGAGTTATCTCAGGCTCAAAACTCTTTATACTTAAAAGATGGCTAAGATGGATATAAATTTTGGCTCACACTTTCTTTCTTTGCTTATCTTTCAGATGCTTCACTATCTTTGGGGCATTGGATGTTGCTGCTAAAGAAACTGGGACCACCTGATATTCCCCCCTCCCCGCCAAGTAATTTGATTTCTTTGCCCAGATTCCCAATGAATTCCTTTTTTTTAATTTACTATTTCTTTTTTATGATCTTTTTGTTAATTTTTGAAGGAATTCCAAACCTTAAAGTTTTTTTGCATGAACAATACAAATGTTTACATTTCCTCCACGCCGAGTCTCTAGATGATAACGTTTAAGTCTATTTTCCTCATTTTTGGATGGAGAAGGATTCTTCTTTTGGCAGGATGTCTATCATCTCTAAATAGTGTTATATATGCCCCCCAAAGACAGGAACCTTTCTCCCATATGACCACCATACAGCCCTCTGAGCCATAACACCAACACTGGTCCAGCATAGAACCACCCACAAACCCACTCAGATTTCTCCAACAGCTGGAACAATGTCTCTTTTTCCTTCTTGGTTCAAGATTCTATCCACCAACACCCATTCCAGTTAGCTGCCATGTCTCATTAGTCTGCTCCCGTCTGGAACACTTCTCTGCTTCAGTCCTTCTCTGCTTCAAAGTCCTTAAAGATCTCAAATGAGTTATGGACCTTTCATTCTGTAGGGCCCAGGCCCATCTTATATTTCCTCATGACCAGATGGAAGCCATGCATTCTTGGTGGAAATACAACAGAAATTATGCTGTATTAGCATATCCCATCCAGGGTACTCCAGGTCAAACCATCCTATGGCCAGTGACGTTGACTTGTAGCAGCGGTGTTTGCCAGGTTTCACCACCGACAATTCACCATCTTTCCATTGTGTTTGACTACAATTTTGTCGGAGGCTATTCCAATACTGTGCCAACAGACTGGTCCTTCTCAGACACCTCCACCATATAACTTAGCATCCACTGACAACACCTGCCTGTTTCAACTACCATTATGATAGTTGTCAAGAGGTGAGTATCTATTTCCACTGTTCCTTCTACATTTACCAGCTACATTTATCAGAATGCATTCCCACTCCATTCTAAGGAAGAGTTTTTCTTCTCTCCTGTGTATTTGTTTGCTAACTTATCTATTTATCTATATATTCATTCATTCATTTATAACAGTATGAACTCATGGACTCCTGCTTTAGTCAATAGATCGTAATCTGACACTCATGCTCTTATTCCTCAATGTGTCCTGTGGAAACTCCAAGCTGGTTTCTGTGTCCTCTTCGTATGTTATAATCTCTTCCTGACTTTCTGCAAAACAGAACATTGCAGGTTCATTTCATCCTTTCTCTGCCCCACCCTGTAAGCCAGCCATCTCTCTGAGGAGCCCCAGTAATTTTTAATGGGGGATGTTATTTAGAAAGACATGAGTACTCAGTGTGCACTGAGGGCTACTGCAGTTCCTCTGCTTCTAGATCATTTCTCCACAATGAATAAGGAAATGTATGTATGTATATCCACACATATGGATGCTTCTAGTTCCAGTCCAGCATCCCCGGTTCTTTCCAATCTTCCCTCTTTACATGTTTATAAATCTCTTCTCAAACAGTGAAAAACATGGGTCCTACTAACCTCTCTATATTTATTTACTTGCTCAACAAATTAACCTATTTGCCCCCATAACAAATCTTCCAGTCATTCTGGCCATCTTCTACGCATGCTACCTCCATGCCCACACTCAACCCTGCTGGGAAAAGAAGGGGAAGGGAGGGAAGGGAAGGACGATGAGAATGAGGAAGGAAGGAAGAAAGGGAAGAAAGAAGGAAGGGAGGAAGGGAGGGAAGGGAGGAGGGAGAAAGAAGGAAAGGAGGGAGGGAGGGAGGAAGGAAAGAAAGAAAGAAGGGAGAAAAGAGGGAGGGAGGGGGAGAGAATTATTTCCTATCTTCAATGTCAAAACTTTGCAAGGGTATATCTTGGTGTTAACTATTTTGGGTCATTTTCCCCAACACCTAAATTTATGTTCCTTAACATTTAGATTTAAGTCTTCTTTTACATCCTGAAAGTTTTCCTAATTTATAGTTTAAATACTTGTTCTACTCAATCATTTTGTGTTTTCCTTCAGGGACTGAAATTACACATATGCTGAATTTCCATTGCTTGTCTTCTATATCTATTACATTCTTTCTAATCTTCATGAATGTTTTCCTTATTTCAATTCCATATGTTCACCTTTCTCATTTCTATTGTCTATGTTCCACACTGTATTTTCCAGTGTCTACTTTCCCTTGAGACCCTTCAGACTTGATCTTCATTTCTGAGATAGATTTGCCTTTTTCCTCCTCGAGTACTGACAGCTCACGTTTCCTTACCTTTTGCCATCCTGTCATCCCTTCCAGAATTCTTTTTACTGCTTTGTAGTTTTTCTTCATAGAAACTATTGCTTCATTGAGGTCTTTAAATTCTTTGTGAAATCCTTGACTGCAATTTTCATCTGCTCCCTAAGAACATTTTCCTAGGAGTGTTCATTATTTTGGAGTTCCTTAACTTTTGTGGCTACTGTTGACATTTTTTCACTGTAATATCTTTGCTTCTATTTTACCAATGTTCTCAATTTCCCTTTTCTTACTTTGCAAGGTAGACATTCTTGGTCTGGTTTTTTGCAGGAAGTTCCCATGGAATAGGAGGAAGGACCAGGGCAGCATTTCATTATTAAAAGAAAATTCTCTTTGTGGGAGGGGTAATGACTGGGAGGAAGCCCAGGGAGACCTCTGGGACGCCAAAAATGCTCTAGATCTTGATCTGGGTGGTGGTTCGACAAGGACACACATGTGTAAATTCTGGCAAGCTAAAGAATATTTGTATACTTTTTTTGTCTGCATGTTATACCTCAAGAAAAATAGTAAGGAGGGTCAGGGGCAGGCGTGGCTCAGTTGTTGAGTGTCTGACTTCAGCTCAGGTCATGATCCCAGGGTCCTGGGTCCAAGCACTGGGCTCCCTGCTCAGTGGGAAGCCTGCTTCTCCCACTCCCTCTCCCCCTGCTGTATTCCCTGTCTCTCTCTCTGTCAAATAAATAAATAAAATTTTTTAAAAACATAAAAAAGAAATTTTAAAAAAAGAAAAAGGAAAACAGTAAGGAAAGAAGGAAAGAAGGGAGGGAAGGATGACTTTTTTCCCTACTGTCACAAACTTTACTTCCTGCAACTAGGCCTTTCCAGAGGATGTTTTGTATCAACCCACCTCCTCTGCTTCTCTGAAGCAAAAGAGACTCAGGAGACACCTTCCTTCAATTCTGCTCATGCCAATCCCTGCCCAGTGTTTGCAAATAAGGGATATGGCTGGGGTTCATCAGGATGTCCTTGCACCTCCAGGTCACACACCCCCCTGGCACTCTCGGCCATCTGCTGCCCCAAGGCCTTCCTGCCACTCTTCTCTACCTCTCCACACACACATTCCCCACCCTTTCCCGACCCGGTGGTCCCTCCTAAACCTAGCAGCTTGGGTCGCCCTTACACCAACTTCAGATTTCGGAGGTTATATCTATTCTCTAATTTCACTGAAAATGACATTTAGGTTTTTTTTTTTTAATTGTTCTTCTTGTTGTTCTTGTAGGATATCCCAGAGAAGAAAGCAAAAGAGGTTGTCTCGTACAAACCGTATCATGTTGTAAGTCCTATTTGCTGGTTCTACTGGCTCACCACAACATGTCAAACCAGTCGTGCCTTAAGCCTCGGTCTGCCATTAGCTGAACTGCCAGAAGAACCAGCTGCCCCTCTCCTTGCTCCTTCTGAAGATGATCAAGGCGGAGAACGGAAGGTGCAAACAAGGCTAGTTTCCCTGCTGCTAGGAAGGCTTTCCTCCAAGGCAAGAAACACGGCGCTTTCCATGGTGCTGATCATTTTACCTCTCATTCTCTTACTCCTTTAGCATCTGCTCTTCCCCAACCCTGAGCCAGGAAACAGCTGGTTCTTTAGGACTAGACGCGTACCCCACGCCTCAGACTCTCACCACCTCCCCACCCACACCCCCACTCATACCCAAAGACACAGCAGCTTCTTCAAAATACCAATTTGCTGGCTGCCCTGTCTCATTTCTCTTGCTGGCTGCAAAAGTAACAGTAGGAATGTGCCACTACTTGGCACCGTCCGCCTGGCTGTGAGCAAACACAGGCTCTCTCAGCCAGGCAGTGTTTCAGGAAATACCAGACCCAGACTCCTGCCTCTGACCTCCTGTGAACCCCAAGGTTTCAGGCTGCAGATGGACAGCACTCAATCACCGAGACCTCAGGGCTCCACCATCCCCGCATCAGTCACAAATATCACCCTTACTAATAGAAGTGGCAGATGGGAACATAAATTCTTCAAAAGCAATTCACTTGCCAAGGACTAAGGAACATATGAATGAAGTGTGAACAGTAAATTTTTCCAAGTTTGGGAGGCTGGACACGTCACCCACTCAACTATACAAACAGACTCTGGAAGACCCAGCCTAGTTTTCCATCTGGCTGAAAACATTTCAGGCTGACTTAAAGGCAAACACAAAGGCTAGCTCTCTCTTCCCTCTGCTACCTCCTCAAAGAAGGCCCAGAACTACAGGAGCGAAACTCAAGAAAGGCAACACTGGTGGGGACACTGGGCATTCAGTTTTTCCAAAAGAGTAAAGATAAGAACTATCCTTTGATAAAATGGTCCTTTGAAATCCCATGTCCTCCTTCAGAAGGCTCTTTGGAAGGGGAAGGGCTTCCCGGGGGAACAAGCACCAGACAAGTGTTAATCATTTGCATGCTTTCTCACAGATATGATGGGTTTCACAGCTGGAGGGTCCAGCAGGCACCCAGCATCCCTGCGGGCAGCTCCCTACTGAGCTTCCCATTTCAAGACACAAAAGCAGGCAGCTTGGAACAGACAGAACGCAAAGAATTTGGAGTAGGGGCCAAGAGGCCAGGTTCCAGGTGAGTTCTGCCATGAGCCAGCTGAGTATTCCTGAGAAAGTCACTTCCTTTCCCCAGGGTCCGCATCCTCAAACCTAGGGAACAGCTTCCCATTTCAAGACACAAAAGCAGGCAGCTTGGAACAGACAGAACGCAAAGAATTTGGAGTAGGGCCAAGAGGCCAGGTTCCAGGTGAGTTCTGCCATGAGCCTGCTGAGTATTCCTAAGAAAGTCACTTTCTTTCCCCAGGGTTTGCGTCCTCAAACCTAGGGAGCAAGCAGGTCTGATAAACTCAAAGGCTCCCTGCCTCAACAAATAAGGACTCTGGTCTGTCCCCTGAGCCTGACTGTGATGTCACCCCCAGAACCCAGACCCCCAACACCATAAGGGAAGGCCTGGAGCTTTTGTAAATCAGCTGCCACTCCACCCAGGCCTGGAATGCAGCTGTCACCATGGTAAAACGCCATCATCACTCCAAGACCAACAGCAACGGCAAATGGCAGAGAAAAATAAAACCCAGCAAACTCGCACTGTACAACCAAGCCAGCAGCAGCACAAGGGAAGGAAGTGACTGCCTAAGTAACACTTCTCGCAATTGCCTACCTTTCGCCTCTCCACGAGAAACAGCAAAAAGAAAGAAGCCACCCAGTGAGTCTGAAAATGCATCGTTCCTCATTCTGAGATGAATTCAGGCAGCTAATAGCACTGATAGCTTTAGAAAACCAAAGACGAGGAATCAGAGTCTTCAAAGGAGCCTGTCAGAATGGGAAACGATGCCCTTTCTCCTTCCTTGAAAGTGTGAACTGCTTTGGCTCGAATTATGTCTAATTAGGACGCACTGAAAATGCAACACTCTGCGCACATAGACTTAGAGATGCACGCACACAGGACCCAGCCCCTCTGTCCTACAGCAGCGCGGACAGATTGTCACGGACATGACGCAGTACATTCATTAAACATCTCTCCAGCTTATTTGCGTGCAGTGTGTCTCAATAATGTGTTATGAGGTGTGTTTGTAATTGGCTACTGCTGATAGTGGTCCTTGAAGGGGAAATGGAGTGTGTCTAAATGCAGACAAAGCTACTTAGCGCGCCAGGACAAGATGAGATGCTCCTTGCGAGGTCCAAATGGGTTACTCAGGGCTTCTTCCACCCATAGCTTGGGAGAGAGAAAGAGGAATAATCTGTCTCAATTTTCTCAGCTCCAGAAACAATATTTATAAAATAGAAGGTGATTTCAGAGCTCATTTATTTTCCTGGTTCACAGTCCCCACTCTCTGCTGACATCATTTCTAACCAATTTTATTTCCAACAATTGCAGGAACAGCCTCAATTCTACTTGAAATCGTTAAAAACAAATCCATTCTTTCCTTGTCTTTGAGTCCCATCTTTCAAAAAAAAAAAAAAAGGTTTAATTTCTGTATTGCCTTTCTCTGCAACAATATTCCAGGTTTCTGAACACCTAGACGAGATCCTTGTTTCTCCCCTTCTTACTTCTTAAATGCTTGTATTCCCTATAAATGAGAGCAGCACACAGATTCTCCCATTTCTAGGCACTCCACTCACTGGCTCGTCAAGCCAAAGGTTGTCCCACTCGTCGTGATTCTGGGGGACAGATCTCTCAAACACGAGGCATCTTGGAGATGGAACAGGCCAGGGATTTTAAAAGTCACAAAAGAACCCTGTTTTTTTCATCCAGAAGGCAATCTTTAATAAGCAAAATCATGGTGTAACAGGAGATGCCAAGCATGTGCTGGCTTCCATGAAAACTGTGGACGAATGCTGGCACGGGACAGTTGGAGATGGCTCCTTGGACTGCCAGGGGAGGGAGCCACAGCCCCTGGGCTAGGTGTTGACCGTCTCTTGCTGTGTCCTTCTCTTGACCTCCCAGTGGACCTCCCACAGGGAAGAAAGCATGCTATGTTCTTGCGGTGGGGGGCAGGCTAGCTCTGGCAATCACCCCATTTTTTCCTAAGTGCTCAGAAAACCATCTGTTCTCAAATTCCGAGGAATTAATGTCAAGCTGATTGGTCTTTTTCTCTGAGTGGGAAAAACTGAATCGGTGAGCCTTGTAGCAACTTCCACCAGTGCTGGATTCAGGCAGAAAAATCTTCTTAGTATGATTTTCAAAAATATGACTCAACTGGACTCAGGGGGATTAAGGAAAAAGTGGGAGCCTGGACCAGAACGCCACATCCTTGACCAACTGAGAGGGGTGTACCCCAGTTGTAAGACAGGTAGCCAAACTACCCCTCACTCTTAGGGTGTATTCACCAGCAGAGCCTGAGCATTTTAAACAGCAAGGACTCCAGAGCCTCAAAGACCACAAACCAAGGCAAGGTAGAGAACACAACGCTGCCTCTCACTTCAGCTCTGAAACTCCAGGGAACCTTTTGGATTGCGGTCGAGGAAAGGCCACGGCTGAGCAGCCCAACATGCAGACCCAGGAAGCCCACATGAGCAAGTTCCGAGGACACCAGGACAACACCTCCCAGGAAGGCTACCCTGCTAGAGGCCACAAGACTCCAGGGCAAAGGGCCTGCTTGTACTTTTATTCCCACAACGCAGGTTCAGCGCTCGTTACACGGCAGATATTCTCTAAACAGGGGTCAAATTCAATTTGTTCACTGAATCCACAGCAGGAAAGCCAAAGGCAGGAGGAAGGGGGGTCAGGGAGGACTGTCTGCTTGTTCCCCAGACGGATGTGTCTGGGACGTCTTTTGTGTGAACCCCATGTGTGGCTTTCATCCAGGACTTCAAACTACAACCCATCAAATAGCAAGTAAACCATAACAAAATACCACAGGCTGCACAAAGCTCAGCCCTGAGCCCGGCCCCCGGAGAATCCCGGCTGTGTCCCTATGAGCATGAGTGCACCCCGAGCACCCTTCACCTTTCCACGTGAAGCAAGAGGATACGGGTCAACAGGGACTCGCTTACAGTCTTGCTCCAAATGGAGGTCCCCACCTGGTTACAGTCACTTTTTCTAGGCAAGCTGAGTTTCCATTTGATCCTTTCCCCCTCCCCCTCCCCTTTACCCCTATCCTCCCCCTCCTCCTTCTCCTCCTCCATCTATTTTGCTTCTTTCTTCTAGCTTATTTCTCTTTCAATGTGTTAAACAGTCCCCCAGAAGCACCATTAGCAACAGGCCAGTGCCACAGATGGTAGCTGCCTCCAGCTGGGGGGCTGGGTGCCTCCTCTCCCTAGAGCTCTGTGTATTTGCTTCTTTCTCCTTCTTTGTATCCCTTCCTGTTCCACAGGGGACCTGAGCTCCCATTTCAGTCTCAAATTCCCTGAGAGACCACCCTTTAGAGAAGGCCAGTGGTCACACTCTGCCCAACCAGCAGAAGTGTTCCCTGAAATGCTCCTGCTGGGAGAACGAGCAGGACAGCAAACACACCACCCTTGCTTTCTTACTCTGAGCACTGCTTGAACAAATCCTGAACCAAAACCTATGCTCTTTTTTTTTTCTCCTTTTAAAGATTGTATTTATTTATTTGTTTGAGTGTGAGAGCTAGCACAAGCCGGGGGAGGGGAGAGGGAGAGGGGGAAGCAGACTCCCCACTGAGCAGGGAGCCCAACACAGGGCTGGATCCCAGGACCCCAAGATCAGGACCTGAGCTGAAGTCAGATGCTTAACTGACTGAGCCACCCAGGCACCGCCAAACCTATGCTTTTCAACAACACTGTCCCATCTGAGTTAGGCCCCCTGATCACTCACAAAGGCATGCCATAGCGTTTACTGACACATGACCTTGAATAAGTCACTCCCTTCTTAGTCATGTAAAGTGTGAAAAGCCTGCCTCACAGAGTGTCAGGTGGAGATCAAATGAGATTGGACAGCCCAGGGAACACTATTCTACAAGAGTTATTTAATACATTTTGAAAAGGGTGAGGATCTCCTGAATTCTTCATGAGCTAATCTTTGGAATATGCCCCAGTCTTCAAAGAAAAATGGCCAACATTCATGACCTATTAATGACCATTCCAGTTCTCTTCACTTGAAGGGACATCTGATAAGAACTTGCCCTCCTGATTTCCCAGCAATCCAGGGTCCATGCGGCACTCTATCCTCTCTAGGGAACAAGATCTAATACTATGCTCATCGGCCCACAACACCATGGAGTTTGTCCCTGATTTTACTTCAAATCTTCTCATTCTTGCCATCCCCAGGTTCTTCACTTTGATGCCCATGTTACACCAAATCCTCCTTTCTCTGGTTACAGAATCTCATCCTCATATCCTTCTGGAACTCTTACTTTGTGATGAATGAAGCCTAGAAGTTCCCAACTGGCCCCATAAGGAAGCCACTTAAGTCCAGATGAGTGAGGCCTATCCAGTAGTGTTACTCTATGCAGCGGCGACAGAATCACAGCAACATTTCCCAGTGAAAACCAAAGCAAAACCCCTCTCCCAGAATGTGGCAGGATACGAAAGTTGATGCAAAGACTCTGCCTCCTACCAGAACTTAATTACGTTCAAAGAAACCTAAATCTTAGAACAGAACTTGCACAGACGTTTCTGAAAATTCACAACTGAAAATTCAGAAATTGAGGAAGCCATTTGGGAAAACAGAGTCTTGAATGTGTGCCTGCTAACATCCGGAGTTGTCATCTCTCTCAATTCCAGTCCAACTGCAGGGTGCTCTCGTGAGCCTGGCAGGCCCAGAGGCCAGCACGCAGGGGTAGTGGGGAGTCTGTGAGAGTCACCTGTGAGTGGGGAGCAAGGGTCCTGCAGAGCTGGATGGAGAAAGCTGAGGCAGGACATTATAGACAGCAAAGACAGCATAGAGAACAAGAGCACAGAGGTGCAGAGCAAGGGCAGAGCCCCCAAATCCTATGGACAGCTCAGCCAAGAGTGAGATGGAGCCCGGGGGAGGAAGGCAGCTCTCCCTGCCATGAGCACTCTGGAGAGGGCCTTCCATCTCCCTGGCCCAGACGTAGGGCTGGAAGCTGAACAGGCCCACCAACTCCTCTCTAGCCTAGAGCAAGAGCGAATCAGCAGGTTCCTTCTGTTGTCTCAGGGAAATGACAGCAACCAAATGGAAGCACCCTAAAGTACAGAAGTCAAGATGACAAGACCATCACCACTCCCTGCTGCTCCTATCTGAAGACAGCCAGACAGCTGGTCCTAAGCCTCATCCAATAGACAAAGGGAGAGAGCGACCCACAGAGGGGACCAGAAGCCAGAAGGGAGAAGGAGCGAAACATTTAGAAAGGGGAAGGTGCTGCTGAAACAGAGCTGCTGGAGGGGCCAAAGAACAAAAATAACAGCACTTCCTGACGTTCATTCACAACACACACATCCAGATAGACTCCCTGGAACCAAAAATATGATCTTCATTCTAAAAAGTTCATCAGATGAGTTGACAAAAGGGATCGTTGCTGTAGAGACCTGAATCAGTGTCCTGGAAGATCAAATGGGAAAAAATATCACAACAAGAGCAGAACCACAAAGACCTTAAAATCAGGAGCAAAAAGACTTCAGGAGAACAGATCCACCCCCAAAGACCTAATCTGTGGATAACAGTAAAAGAAAAATGAACAGAAAAAGAATAGACAAGAATTAAATTAATAAAAGTAGAGATTTTCCCTTGAAGGAAGACCCAAGTCTACAAATGGTACCGAGCTCGTAAGAGTCATGGAAAAGGACATGTCCCAAGGTGTGTTCCTAAGTTCCAAGGAGAAGCAGAAAATCTCCCCAGGCCCCAATCAGAAAGAAGAGGTAACTTACAAAGGAAAAATAATCAGGCTTCAAGTGTACCTGCCATTTGCAAAACCAGAATCAGAAAGACAGTGGAAAACCATCCACAGACTGGCAGGTAGCCAAGCCAGATGTTACTCACCTGTTCAAGCTGCAGAATGTTCATGGGTATGCAAGGCAATCACAGAAAAGATAAGCTACACACGCCATCTGAGGAAAATGCTCAGGTTAAAAAAAAAAATGAATTCAAACAGAAATCTCAAGACAGGCAAGATTAAGAGAACACAGTGGTGAACCTTATGAGTTGTTATGTTTAAAGAGTAATAAAGTGCTTGGAACGTGTAATGTAAGTCACAAATAAGAGTACTTGAAAAAGAGGCATTATGCAAAGAAAACCTGACATTTAGTTCTAGAGGTGTTAAATTATCTCAGCAAAGCCTGGAAATTAGGGTGGTAGACGATGAAGGGAGTAAAAGCCTTCTGAAGTTCCACCTGCTTTCAGCAGAAGCAAGCCTAAGGAAGTAAAAATTGTCACACGAGGCTCAACTCCTCAGGTTGATAATGAGTGGGTGAGGAAAACGTCTTAGCAGGGAAAACCCGCTGATACCTTGTTTTCATAGAAATAGGTATTTCAGTGCCCTGAAAAGGAAGGTAACAGTCAGTGTTGATGGCACAATAAGATGTCCCAATGGAAAAAGGACAGAGGAATTGAAATGGCCAATGACCACTGGCTAAACTAGTGAAAATGTTATAAAGGAGAAAGATAAAAATAAATAGTAAATTTTCAATATATCGATTAGTCCATGAATTATGATATGTAGAATATTCCTATTAAAATACAAACATTACCATATTGGACTGAAAATAAAAATAGGCATGCAAGGGGGGTGCTTGAGTGGCTCAGTTGGTTAAGCATCTGCCTTCCGCTCAGGTCATGATCTCATGGGATCGAGTAGGATCGAGTCCTGCATTGTGGGTTCCCTGTTCAGCAAGGAGTCCACTTCTCCCTCTGCTTTTCCCCCTGCTTGTGTTTCTCTCTCTCTCTTAAATAAATAAATAAAATCTTAAAAAAAAAATAGGTTCGTAAGGTAGTCAAGGGGTACCACTGGAGAAGTCATCAGGGCCAGATCATTAGAGCTGAGTTTCATGTGGCCATTAAAGAACAGATAACATCCAAATTATTTAACTATCCCCACATATTTAAAAAAAATCTTCCTAATTCATTGTATGGAAGCAGTATAGTCTTAAATACACATTCTGATAGAGTACCAAAAAATAAATCAATCTAATTCATGAATGCAAATGTTAAAATTCCAAATAAACACCAACAAATAAAATCCAGCAACATAAAAAATAAAATAAACCATGACTGTATAGAGTTTATTCCAGGAATGCAAAGATGGTTTAAATAAGGAAATCAAAATAATTCACTACATCAAAAAAAAGTTATATAATTCAATCAAAATATGGAAAAATTAAAAAATTATTTCTAATTTTTAAAAAATGAGGTAAAACAGGAAAAGGAAATTACTAAAATACAATAAAGAGTATCTCAGAAAAGTGGATAGTAAATAGTGAAATATTAGAGCCATTTGCATCAAAATCAAGAAAAAGTCCTGTATTAGCAAGATGTGGCATTTTGAATGTTCTCATTAATCCAAAACAAGGTAATGAAATAACCAAGAGATATTCCAAAAGAGAGATACACTTAATCCATTTTGATAATGATATGATTTTATACCTAAGAAACCCAATGGATTATTCAAGTAACCACTGGATTTAATTTAAAAATTCCAGTAAAAGTAGGAAATTGGCATAGTAAGAGATATATAGGTCAACAGAACAGAATGGATTTCCCAGAACTAAAACTCAATATTTATGGGAAATAAATATATGACAAAAGTAGTGTGTCAGTCACTGGAGGAAATAATATTTTCTTTAATTACTGCTATTGACACAAATGAATACCCATTTAGAAGAAAACAGAGTTGAATCCCTACCTCAAACTAGACATAAACATTAATTCCAGATAGACTTAAGATTTAAAAATATTTTAAGTCATGTAGAAGAGGAAATTTAGGATGTTCTATATACAACCTAGACATCAGGAAGATCTTTTTAATGAGACAGAATGGTCATTAGCTATTATTAAAAAGACATATTTAACTATATGAAAACAAGCAAAAAAAAGTATATGGCAATATATACCAGGAACAAAATCAACAATGTAACAAATGATTAGAAAAAAAAAATCTGTAATACATATGACCTACAAAAATCTGTCTACCACATACAAAGAGCTCTTGTAACTAACAAGAAAAGGCTAAACAGCTCAGGGGAAAATGGGCAGAGGATATGAACAGATCCATCACAGAAGTGCAGATCTTTAGGAGAATAAACATCCGAGAGCATATGCAACTTCCCTGGTGGTCAGAGGAATGTAACATTAAAATAGGATCCCATTTCCCACCCTTTCAAATGGCAAAGGGAAAAGAAGAACATTTATGTTAAAGAGGATGCTGGGAAAAGAGAACTCTCACTTTGCTGGTGGAAAAGTGCATGATTACACCACTTCTAAAAGCAATCTTAATATGTGCCCATTAACATAAAAATCAGATTCCCTTTGACTCAGAATTCATCAAAATCCATCACATAGAAACAAAAGCCCCAACATGGAAGAATGTGTGTGCACAGATATTTACTGCAACACTGTGTTTGGTGACAAAGCTAAGAGACAAAATAGATACCCACCAAAGGGAAAAAAGGGAATGAAATAAAGCACATCCATACCACAGAATATTAGGCAGTCATTAAAAACAAGCTGGCTGACCTGAGGATGTCTAGGCTATGTGATTAAATGCTGAGTAAAATGCAAAGAGGTACACAGTAGGATCAATTTCTTCTCTCCTTTGTAATAACGACCATAACAGATCTGTAAAGGCTTATCTGTTTCTGTACCGATGACAGGTGCACAGAGAAAGATACTGAAGTTTACATATCCAGGTTACTACATTGTTATGTAAAAGTGGGGAGATGTGGGAGTGGAGGGAACTATGGAGCACATAAGCCAAAATCAATCAATCCAATAATTAGTTAATTAGCAGCAATGAGAAATACAGCCTAGACAATATCCCATTTAGGTAAATCACCCCTTTTGATGTTCTAAGTTTTTTCTTTTTCCTCCATATACATCTTGTGTTAAACAAAATAAGGTCCTACTATGGACACAATTTTGAATCTTACCTTTTTTTTTTTTTTAACGTGGTACATCATGAACCTATTTGTGTGTCCACTGAATTAGGTTCTTTCCTAATCTACCTTCCCAAGAGGGTGATATGGAGAGAGGCACAGTGGATAAGCCACATATCACAGTTAATGCAAAAATGCCATCAACCTTGGGCTACCTGGTATATACAAGAAGGAGGGAAGCTTTAGATCCTGATTGTGATCCATCCTTCCAGGAACCAGCCAGGATGTCATCATTCCTCCATGCCTCCAACTAATGTGCACCGACTCAAGTATCCAGGACTCAGGACCCCAAGCATACCCTTCAGAGGACATGACTGTTGGCCACAGCCCTGCCAAGCCTTCACTCAAGGGAATGTAGACAGGTGAGATAGATTTTTCCAGGGAGCATTTGTTTAAGAGCAGCCACATGAATTAAAGATGAAAACAGGTGGTCAGGAAAAATCAGAATGGACGTTGGTGAATGGAAAACATACACAGTCACTCTCATTCAGGCCAAAAGTGTAAAAGACCAGAAACATCAAGTTCAAATTTCAAGGAATTGCTACTTTAAAAGCAATGAGGATACTCTGAGCAGTTAAAACTCTCAAACCCAAAATATTTACTGAACCAAGTCCCCAGTGGGTAGGGTATAATATTCCCAACTGGGGATAGCTGTTTACCTTCAGACATAATGTGCATCTTAGAGCAGAAATAAGCAAATGACTTTATTTTCAATCTCTTCCACACCTGGTTTCCACTGACCTCTGGTCACTCTTGTTGGGAGTCCCAGCACCTCAGAAGACCTCCCTTGCCCCTGCCACCCACACAGTCTCCCTCTCTCTAAATTCCTGTAGGAGTTACCTCTTTTTCTACAGGAAGACAGTCTGTCTACTACTGTCCTAGATGCCATGCGTTGTCCCATCAACTGTATCATAATATATCGCAGGTGTGGTGAGATAATGTATTGGGATATTCATTGTATTTCTTCTCCACTTTCTCCCACCCCAGCCCTACCCTAACCCCCCATCTCAGCGCATAACCAGGGCTTGATGCTCCCTTGCTTCTGGGGAGGTGGTGTGTAAAAGCCAATGTCTTGAATGAATAAGTAACCCAGGGTGTAATGGAAAAAGGGAATTCCTCCAACTTGGAAAGACAATTGAGGCAGCCAGTCCTCAGAGTTGAGAGGGGGCGGGTGCTCAGAGGGTCACAAGATCCAAGAAGAATGGCTCGCTGCTGCCCCTAAGGAGGCAGGACCCTGAGTGTGGGGGCCTCTGGCATCACACGGAACCCACCAGTCCGGGAACAGCAAAACAATGAAGGCTTGCTTGGTCAATGATGTTCCTGCTATGACCACAATGCCTGGAAGATTCAAGGCTCCTATCCTGTTTCAAGGCACGGAGGAAACCTCCTGGCTCTTTGTGCAGCTAAAAGTAGCAGAAGAATCCCCAGGAGGCGGGGGAGGATAGGAGTTTAGTCCTGAATGATCCAATCCGGTGGAATTCACAATAAATAGGGAAATAATGGCACCGACTCTAGACCTCAGTTTGTCCCACACAAGCTTTCTGGAAGAGTTAGTTGACCTCTAACCCAGCGTTTCTCAAACTTTAATTGTACAGAAACCACGTGGGGGCTGTGCCTCGATGCAGGTGTAAAATCAGTAGGGGTGGCCTGAGATTTGGATTTCTAACCAACTTTCAGGGGAATCAACGTCCCTTCCCAGAAGTCATACTTGGAGAAACAAAGGTCTGGGGCAGGGATTAGCAAACGTTTCCTCTCAAGGGCCCCTTACAATGTTGGCTTTGTAACCCATCCAGCCTCCCTCACTGCTCAGCTCTGCCACTACAGCACGAAGCCCACCACATAAAGGAGCCAGCATGACTGTGTTCCCATAAAACTTTATTTATGGACACTGGAATTTGAATCTCATATGGCTTTCATGTGTCACAAAATATTATTTTTCTTCCAAGTTTTTTTCCAACCATTAAAAAATATTTTTTAAAAAAGCCATTCTTAGTTCCCAGGCCATCCATAAACAACAGGAAGAAGGGACTGGCTGTGGTCCATGTCTTGGGTGCCCCAAAAGTATAGAAACCCAACAGTCATGCCTGACAAATTCAATCAAACTGGGTTGCTCTGTCACCCTATTTTCTATCCTGAAGTTGGTTTTCCTTTCCTGTCCTCCTGAAACTAGTGTTATGCTTTCCTTTTTTTTTAAGATTTTATTTATTTATTTGACAGAGAGAGAGAGCGAGACAGACAACACAAGCAAGGGGCGTGGGAGAGGGAGAAGCAGGGAGCCTGATGCGGGGCTCAATTCCAGTACCCTGGGATCATGACCCCAGCCAAAAGCAAAGGCTTAACCAAATGAGCCACCTAGATGCTCCTATGCTTTTCAAACAGCAAACACTTTGGGGATGAGTAGATCCAAGCAAATGTATTTCTTCAAAAATCACTGAAATGACTTTCAAAGACCATCCCCTAAATGCTGCTGCTTCTAATAAGAGGCCTTGTAGAATAACAGCTTTTCAGGATGAGACTGACCTTCAACTAGAGTTTTCTAGAAGAGGGACATGATCAAGGGAAGAAAGTCAACCTTGCAAAGACAACTAGTAAATTCAAAGACAATCTTCTCAAACCTTTATTCCGTGAAGTCGAATAAGGTTTCTCTCTCCCCTTGGCCTCACATTCCACTTTGACTCAAAAGAGAGAAAAGACTCCTGTTCATCTTGCAGTCCCTTTCACTGTGAAAAAGCCATCTTAGAGACACAGTTGTATCCTTCCCATAATACACAACACGATATAAAATCCAGGAGGGAGACAGTTCTAGAAAGGCGGCCAGGAGCCAGAAGATAGCCACAGCTCCATACTCCACGACTGCCCCAAATCTGCCCTGGGCAAGGAGGGCAGCACCCAGCTGGGACACCACCTGCAGTGGACTTCACACACACCCCATAGGGGCTTGCAGGATGAACTGACGAGTGTGACCCAGGGACAGGATCATTTGCTCACTCTGTCACTCCACACTGGTGAGGCACTCAAAAGGGGAAACTCCTTCAAGGAGCTCACTTCCCCCCCATGTGAACCATCCTGATGGTGCCCCAGCATGGGCTCCAGAATCACCCAGACCTGTCTCAGCTCTGCCACTTACCAGCTCTACTAATTTTGGCAAGTTATTGGAACTTGAACCTCAAGGTCTTCATCGGTAAAATAAGGCTAATCAGCATCATCCAGAGAACATTTGAACAACCTGTATGGTAAAGACACCGTGTAATCAGAAGGGCGCCAGCCTTCAACACCCAGCGTGACTGTGCCGATGAGCCTGCCCACCTCCTGGGATGGTTTTAAGAATGAATGACTTAACTCAGATAAGCACCTAGCATTTCTCCCAACAGGCAGTCATGCACCCCTCCCCCACAGAAAACTCTCCTTCCTGCAAAGACTCCTGGCACATAATGGTGGTCTTGAACCAAATCCATCTCTACAATTTCACGCAAGACAATCGAGAGTCACTTGCACCACTTACCGAGGTCACGGCCAGAGCTGCCCCTTGGCTCTTGCCAGAGTGGGCCTCTCTCTCCAGGTAACCCAGGAAGCTTCCGAGGGCCCTTTCCAATGGTTCTACCCTTGAAACTCATAGCCACCCAAGATGGGAAGACAGCTGGAGTCTCACACTGCTGGGCACACACCATCAACCTACTTGTAGAAAGATGGCCAACTCAGTGGGGGGCGGGGGTTGCTGGCAACTGAAACACCCAAGTGTCTGTCCCATCCACCTCGAGCCCAGGACAAAAAGGACCAAATCTTAAAATGCCACCAAAAAAGCAACTGGGTCATTTCTTTGGCAATGAACTCCAGCACTGATCTCACAGGGAAAACTCTACAATTCCTTACCCTTTACAATAATGCTGTGCCTGGTGGGAAAGACCTGGATGCTTTTTCTCTGGAAGGATCTAACACATTTCAGGGCCTGATGTGTGGCACTGACTACACATACCAGCTTTCTCGATCCCGCTCCTTGAGACTGGAAGAAAACAAGAAGATGACCAGATTATAGCTCAATGAACAAATATGCTTAGTATGGCTGGGGAAAACTGGAAGTCTTGGCCCCAAAAGAGAAGAAAGGCAATTGCACATTATAAAAAGGAATATGCACTTGCAGTAGAAAATATCGTAAATGTGGCTTATTTATGGTATTAATAGCAGATGTTTGTTTTTGGTGCTAATAATCTAATTAGCAGTCAATCCAGTGCATCTTTTATCATCAGCTGATCCGTAATTACTGCTCCGTGCTGAGTATTTTCCCCGGCACATGATAGCTTTCAACTCCTTAGCACAAACAACGGAATAATTGGTGCTATTATGCGGGATGAGGGACTCCTCCTCTCCGAGAGATGATGGGAGCGGCTAGCCATCTATGGCGGCCCGTGCGTTTTCCCATCTGTGGATCGATTCTCACTGCCCCCTCTCCGATCAGTCCTGAAGCACGCCTCTGTGCTCACAAGAACGTGATACTTGCAGACTTCCTTTTTTCAAGTTCAACCCTGGGACCAGAAACATTCCCAGTCATCCACAGGAGCGAGGTGCTCATAAACGCTGTCAAACAGTGCTGAAAGCGCAATATATTTCTCTTTGAAAATGTTGTAAAGTTTCCTCCTTGAATATTGTTATAAAATGACTTGTCCTAGAAGAGCTGGCTTCCGACATAAAACCACTGCATCCAATAGCTTCTGGTCGAAACAAGATGTGTCTCATTCCCAGAAGCACTATAGATTCAGTATGGGACAGTGACACCAGCCAACGTCCTACTCACAGTTCCCACTGTCCTGAAAGCCTTCCAGCCACACCAACCCTCCTGGACTCCTCCCCATCTTCCTATGATCCAGTGATGAAGGGATTAACACTCAGCACATACTTTGGTTTTTCTTCTTTAAGGAATATAAAACTATATTATTGACCCCTGTGGACCAGTATTTACAATAGAGTAAACAATACAGAGTTGGATGACATTCTGACTACAAAGTTATTGTTCTTCCTGGTTCCTGCTGAACCAGTAATTCAAATTACTGAGGAAATGGAACCTACATGTTGGGAATGAGTTGGTGTCAAGAAAAACTTTGGTTGGCTGGACCACACTAGCTGTTAAACATCTCCCTGATTATAAAAGGGAATGAGATTTGGGAAACCAGAAAGACATACCAAGACCTTTCTCCAGAGACGGTCCCATCTGGGAAATAGGAACCAAGAGCTACCAAAAGAATAAAAACCACTATGCTCTGACCCCAGAGAAGGTGCTAAAATCTGAGTCAGAAACCACACATGCAGTCCAGATTTTTTTTTTTTAACTTTTCCCTGAAGCGGAATCCACACAGAAAAGGGCACATGTTGGATGGATTTTCACAAAGTAAACACACCTGAGTAACCAGTACCCAGATCAAGAAACTGAATAGAACCAGTTCTCCCCAAATGTCCCCTGCCTTTTTTTTTAAAGATCTTATTTATTTATTTACTTATTTGAGAGAGAAAAAGAGAGAGAGAGAACATGAGTGGGGTGGAAGGAGGCAGAGTGAGGAAAGAGACTCCCCCCGCACCAGCAGGGAGCCCAACTCGGGGCTCAATCATGACCTTGAGATCATGACCTGAGCTGAAGGCAGATGCTTCATTGACTGCCCCACCCAGGTGTCCCTCCCCTGCCTCCTTCCTGTCACCGACTCCAACCAAAGGTCCCTGTGAAACTGACTTCTAACATCACAGATGAGTTTTGCCTGTTTCCATACTGAATATAAACAGAATCCCAGTGTCAAGTCTGGCCTGCCCCAACCTGTTTTAGCACATCCTGCAAACTAAGAAAGTAGTTTACATGTACAAATATTTGAAAATACATAATCCTAAAAGGAGAATACTTCATGAGATGCGAAAGAGTTATGGGATTCAAATTTCAGTGTCCATAAATAAAGTTTTGGGGGACACAGCCACACCCATTTGTTTACATACTGTTGCTCTACAAGAGCACTGTTGAGTAGATACAGCAGAAGCTGTATAACCTAAAAAACCAAAAATACTATCTGGCCCTTTCCAGAAAAAGCCCGCCAACTCCTACTCAGGTGCGTGACATTCACTGAAATACGAATGTGCTTCTCTTGGGCTCACAGCTAGGAGTGACACTCAAGGGTAGAGGTGTGTACATATGCTAGGCTTTCGCAGACGCTACCAAGAAGCTTTCCAAAAATATTCCTCGGTTTTAAGGGAAAAGCTAAAACCTGCAGCAGAAACCGTAATGTCAGTTTTAAAAGAGGCAGGGAGAATTACAGCAAGTCATCTTATCCAGAATTGAGCAAATATGCTTAGAAAATCATGGGGACCTACAAGTGGAGAGGGAAAATATCAGGCACGAGGTTTCCATTTATCTCCTTCTTACTCCATGCATGCGCTTTAAAAATACAGTTCCCTTTAACGTTGCCGCGCTCAGCGGAAATTGACAGGAGTGGAAAAGTTGTGTTTCTGCTTGGGATCTTGGAGCAGACACTGACTTTGTCATTCAGGCCACATAAGAAAAGCACCACCAGGAGCCCTCCGATAGTTCATCAGAATTACAGACAAAATATCCAGGAAGACATTAGCAGCTCCTGATTTTATGCCTTCGGCCCCTGAACCACGCACACAGGGCAGCAACTGTAACTCACACCGGTCCTCTCAAGCAGCCACAAAGCAGCTGAGCCCCGTGCTGGGTCGAGCCAGCAACCCAATTACAGGGCAGAAGTAAGCAGTCATCAAGGGTCCTCACAGCCCAAGAGCACAACACAGGCAGAGCGCCCTCTGTCGTCCACAAAGAGGCTCAGGTGACTCGTCCCGTCTCCTGAAGACCCTTCCCTAGAGTCATCCCCCACACGCCTGCCTTGCATCTCCAACAGGACCTATGAGTTTCTGTCAAATGACATTTTTCCTCTTAGAGGGGAATTGCTTCTGATTGCTTAAGGACTACATTCATCACGAAAGGGATTCAGAGCACCGGTGTCTGTCTTAATTGCACAGTCCTGTTGACTTGTGACTGACGGCAGAGCCTCATTTCCTGCTGTCAACCGCCCCCCACCCCCGCCAACCCAGAAGGGACCCTGCTGGCGAGCGTGGGCTCACCCGCACAAGGACAGAGCTACTCAGGCCCAGCATCTTCCCACATCCTGTGGAACAGTTCTGTAGAGCCTATGGGCAAGTTACACTTGGCCCATCCTGGAAGAAAACCCAAAGTCCTCTTGGCCCTCCAGTGGCCCTCCTGAGATGCGCTCCTTGGTGCGCCTAAAATCCACTTCTCTGTTCCCTCCTGCATGCAGAAAAGCAATGATGGTGTTTGAGAGGTCGGGAGTCATTTCTTAGCAAGAGCATTAACTTCTCGTCCACAAGAAAACATACATACAATATACACATATATAAAATAGGTTTCATTTCCCCCGGAGCAGGGAGCTAACCAGAAGTTGAGCATGGCCATAATAGAGAGAGCGAGCGCAAGCTTTCGTATCCAAAGAGTGAGTTCAAGGCCGCTTACTAGTTGGGGGGTGCTTGCCAGAGCCTCCTGCCCACTTCCGAAAGGGAGAGTAATAATAACTCCACCCCATGGGGCGGCAGGAAACATCAAATGAGGCATCTGTGAATGTGAACACTGTGTAAACCACAAAACATCACAGGACGTGGTATGGGAAAGAAGCTCCCACTCAGCTAACGTCCTGTTCCTGATTCACCGTTAATTAATCAAAGCTTTGAGCCCGTTCCTCTGCCAATGAAGACCCCAGCCCCACCGTAAGAATGCCAGTCACTCAGCCCCCAGCTGGCAGCCATCAATTGGCTATCTATTAGCAGCCAATTATCTAGGCAGCTTAATTGATCTGTGCACCATGTGCCCTGATCTCCCCGAGATCCCGGAAAACAATGAGCCTGATCTACAGGCACCAGCTAATTCTTCCGGGGCCATCAAGGAATACGGCGTCCTCGATGCCTGCATGTCGCAGCTGCGAGCGATGGGCGCATAAATATTGATTGGACCAGTCTCTCTGTGGCTCGGGGTGGCGGGGGGGAGGTTAGGGAAGTAATGAATGACTACCTTGTTCTCCGAGGAACAAGAGAAGCTACATAAATCTCCAGTCCTGACCACAGGGAAGAAAATCCTAATTTCTAAACCTTAGTGAGACAAGGGAAAGAGACGGCGAGCCTCCTTCGGAGAGATGCTCTCGAGACAGGGTGGTCCTACCCGGTCTGTAGATGCTTCCCTCTCTCTCCTGGGCCAGAATGAGATGCAAATTGGCTTTGAACAGCCGGGATCATTAGGAAGGAGGCAGCTGGGTGGCTGTTCTCTTCATCTGGGAATTCAAACTCAATGGCAGGAACATGTGAGTGTGCCACTCTCCCCTGCATTTTCTTGAAAGATCTCTGTAGTGCTTACAGTTAAGAAGACAAGTGACATGAGGAGAATTTAATTATTTTTTTAAGTGCCTAATCTTGTCTCTGGGAGTGGTATGGGGAAGAGACGTGCTACTCGGAAGCTGCAGTGTCCAGGAGGCAGCGGGGTCAGTGGGCTCCCCGGTTCCCTCGGGGAAGGGCTGGTGCCCCTCTCAGGGCATCCAAGCGGAATGGTCCAGGGTGGCCCAGGGCAAGGCAGCCACTTCCCTCCTTCATGAAGAACCGCTATTTCAACCAGAGCGGCAGGGACGCAGGCTGCTCCTGACCTTGGCTAGAGCCTTGCAAGGGAAGTCCCAGGCTCCTGTCCCTCTAGACTTCTTCCTGGGGCTCCCAGCCAAGTGTCCCGGGGCTCTGTGCTCTGGACCCCACCAGCTCTTCAGGAGATGTAAATAAAAGGAGGGAGAACATGGTGCAGGGAAGACAGCAGGAGGACGGAGGACCCCCTGCTCACACCACAGAGACCTCTTCCTCTCTCCCCCTCTCTCGGCTTCCTCGCGTTCATTAGGTCCTATGATGGCAGCTGCTGCTACCAAACGCAAAGGCTGCGCCCTAGAAGGTCATGTCAGGCCATTTATTCTGAAATACCAAAATACCAGAGCCAGCAGATTTCCAGAGCTTCTGCAGAATTCCCCAGGGCACCCGAGTACGCGCGTGTGTTCTCGCATATCCCAAAGGGGTTCTTTCTTAATCAGCTCAACATCTGAGGACTCGGAGACTGATTTATTTTTTTGGTTAATCTAGCGTTTCTGGTAAAATAATTAAAAGATAAGTAATAGACACGGAGTATCTGTGGCATAATTATTTATAGCCATGAGGTCTCACTTTGGAGTTATTCACAAGTCACCCAAATCGACAGAGACTGCTGGTGGAGCAAGTGGCAGACGGGCCCCGGGCCATAGCACGCCACCCCCATTTCACAGCTGGGGAGACTGGGCCCGGGAGAAAGGACCTGAGTTACCCCTGGCGCCTACTGACAGGCTGCCACACATAAAAGAAAAGCCAGAAGGTGAAACCGCACATGATTACAGGACGGGAGCTCCCAGGAGAGGATGGGGACTCTGTCTCCCGACTCCAGCGAGCCATGCGTGTCTCTGAGGCTGCTGGGGAGCAGGGAGACCAATCACCCTCTCAGGGTGCTACAGCCCATGGCAAGAGTCAGCAGCCAGCCGGCGCGGGCAGCGTGCACGGCCACGCTCACTTCCCCAGCAGATGGTGGGTCTAGAGTGTTGGTCTCTGGGGCGGAATGTGCAAAGCCATGGCAGGGTTCACAGACTGCCCCAAAGAGAGGAACGGGGAGGGGACAGATCCCCACTCTCTAATTCAGATGCTTTTCCAGAAATGCAGCGGGGACTTGGAGATGCTCTGGAAGAGTGACAGAACCGTACACATCAGACCCTCAACAAGGGCATGGCAACACATTCCTTCCCACATGCCTGGAAATGGCTAAGATTGTTTAGGAAATTTGGGATGGAAAGCTGTGGGAGAGGATGCAGGCAAGGGAGGTAGATGAGACAGCTGTGAAGCAGGCTGTGCAGAAACCCTGGGCCTCGGGCACCAGCACCAGTAGCCTCATTCTGTCCCTGTTTAGTTTACAAATGACCTCTGATGAGTGGAAATTAACACTTTAAAATGATACGAACACATGAGCAACCTGGAAAAAGGGTCGTCTCTAGACAGGCTGGGGAGGCTTGTGACAGGGACATTAATGTCTCTTTTTGGTTTTGCCCCCTTGTCTTCTCTGATTTGAGCTGGCATCATTCTACGCCAAAAGGAACATTTGAGACAGGGATTCCTGGTCTTTGTTTCCAAAGGCATGAGGCCACTCAGGGGAACAGGGTTTAGGGAGACAGCTCCCCAGACTGACTCAAAGAGGGTCCCTCAGAACAGATCCATCCGTCCCTAGGACAGGGTCTCTTGCAGGGTCCTGGGGAGGTTTGGGGGGTGGGGCTGATGGCTGGGAAAGCAAGCTGGGACACAGGTACAACCTGGGCAGGCCAAAAACAGCCCAGGGTGAAGAGATTCTCACCAGCCTAATGGCCTGGATTTGGGGGACTGGGGGAGAGGGCAGGGTTTTAAAAAAAAAAAAGCAGCTTGTTCATATCTACAAAGCAAAGATATGCCATTTTTGGACACCTGACAGTCCAACCTGCTACTTTATTTCCCATCCTCTTATAGCGACCCCTGCTGGACCCCGAAGCAACACTACCCTCCACCTGCTCTAGGAACCTCCACGATGGGGGAAAACAGTCCAGTGCAGGACACAGGCATCCACACACAGGAATGAATGAAAGGATGAACATTCATCTGACAGTGGGCTACTTCTGGTCGTGCCAGAGTCAAAATTCCCTGGACAGAGTCCAACATGCATGCACTGAGTATCCGCAGATTAATAGGGTCGCTCTTTCTAAAATTCATAATTTTTTTTTAAATGGGAGAAATGATCTACTAAATGGGGAATAAAATAACAGTGTCACATACTCCAGGCATTTGTGGTATGCAAATATTACGGAGAGACAAGCCTAATAGTGTTTGCTCTATTTCTAGTAGAGCACAAATACATCTATATGGGCCTGAGGCACTTTATTCAAAGCCTTCACATTTCCAGTACCTTCCTCAAAAAGTACCCTCAGGCCTCAAATTCTTTTGCTTTTACTAAGCCCTAAGCCCCTGGACTAAATTTAGTTTCTTGGAAGTCAGAGACAAATTTGCTGCCTTTTTTTTTTTTAATTCTGTGAGTTATTGTATAATTCTCCAAATGGCAAACAAATGATAGGGAAGAGAAGAAATAAAAACATGTTTCACATATTTTTAGTGGTACAGTATTTATCACTGAAATACAGTTTGAATTAAGACATCCAACTTGTTCTATGATTTTCAATTAGGAATTAGAGCTCTGCAGAATTTGGGGGTGCAGTAAAAGAATCAAATCAACATTAAAAAGTCAAACTTCAAGAAATCTTTACTTGAGCTATTAATAGAACCAGCCCTTCTTGGAACTAAAAAAAAAAAAAAAAAAGAAAGAAAGAAAGAAATCCAATTAATTTCCTTAAACTAGGAGTGCAGCATGCCTTCTCTACATCAGCTGGATTGTGACAAGGCATGGGTTTTATTTTATTATCAGGCCCACTTTAGAGATCCCATCACTAGGTGAATAAGGATGCTTCCCAAAGCTGGGAGGGAAGGCAAGGAAGGGTCTGGGAATAAGAGACTGTCCCAGACCCCAGGGAAGGCAGCTTGCTACCCGGAAGCTACACAGAGGGGACCCGGGCCCAGAAGCCCCGGCCACAGTCTCTGGTCCCTCCACCAATCCCCTGACCTCTCTAAATTGTTTAAAGGAAGGGGGCCCACTGCTCGTGCTTTGGAAAATAAGCTGACACCCTCTCCCACAGTGGGAAGGTGCCCAGGCAAGATGAAAATTTCCTGAAGGTTCCACACACCCAAGGCAAGAGCTCCCCCAGGACTATTTCTTAGGAAAAGCCAGGGTTACTGCACTAGCTCAAAACTGAGTTTTTTCCCTACAATAGACAAATGTCCCATCGGAATCTCTGCTGTTGAGGAAACAATGTCTATCTTGGCAATGATTCCTAAACCAGGGGTGCTCCAACCGTCGGATGCAGCCTCCCAGGGGACCCTCCCCACCACATTGTGTCCAGTCAGAGGATCCTCCTCTGCCCCAGCAGGTCTCCTCCAAGGGCAGAGCCAGACTTCCCTCCAAGGTGGTTCCCCTACAAAGTACACCAACACCCTCTGCCTTCCCCAGAGCTTTCCAAAGGCAAGCATCTAGGGCTGAGCCATGGAAATGCTGGACAGTAGGTTGGGAAGCACATGCTATAAAAACCCCAGCCTCCCCCCAACACCCACAAGTGTAGACCCAGGCAGTCCACACAGCATAGTGAGCACCATGGACTGAGACTTTGAGTGGGCAGTTCCCTAAGGGATCTGGGTTCCATTCTTAGCTCTGATGTGGCCACTTAATAATAACCTTGTTAGCTTGGGCCGATTGTAAAATTTCATCGTCCAGTCTTAACTGCATAAAAGTACTATCCACCCCATGCAGTTGTTGTGGAGAATAAATGAGCTAATATGCATGAACTAGAGTTTGTGAACGTGTGAAGCCCTACACAAATTCTAGCTACTGTTATTTTACATGGGCACGCACGCTCATGCCAGCGTGGTCCTTGAGGAGCTCCAGAAGAAGGAACTCACTCGGCCATATTTACATGGGGCCAGCTAAACTGCAAAAAAAAAAAAAAAAATCTATCAATATACTTCCTATTCTTCTTCTAGCTCCAAATGTTATCCATTAATAGGCGGCTTCCGACTTACATGGAACACTTGTAAAGACAGTGATTCTGGGACCTTCTCCTAGACCCACAGAATCCTAAGCACGGCAATAACCGCCAAAGCTCGTGTGTTCAACGAGCTCTCCAGGGGATTCTGACACGCACTCGGGTCTGGGAACCAACCACACTCCTCTGGGCAAGATGTGCAAATTTCAGAAATAGATCCGTCACGGCAATAAAATCGTTCTGGCGCCAAGGACTCTTTGTCTCTCCATCTCTTTCTCCAGATAAGTGCGCCAGACACAAATACACACAACAAATATATGTGAACATGTGAAGTCAGACAAACAGGTGAAAAACAGGAAGGAGAAATATACTAATAAGGGTGCCTAATAATAAAAAGAATCATCATTTTAGAAGTCTATAGAATTTGTGTTTCTAAAGAACACAGAAAATGGGGGAAAAACAGAAATAAGCAATAAAGACAAAAAGCAAGGGGTCAAAACCAGAAGACCCCCCTCTTCCATTCCTGCACAGCACTGTGCCCAGAATTCCAATATCAGACTACTCCCTCCACCCCACCCACTACTCATTTGTTTGTAATTCTGCCTCAACCAGGAATTTGTGAAGCTTCCCACCTCCCTGGAAGGGGGCAGGGACCCAGTGTCCTTATCCCAGCAACCTTCAAACCTAGCACAGAGCCGGGCACACAGCTGCATTCGATAATTGTGTGTTCAGCGCACACTAGAAGGACAGGCGGGTAAGGATGAAAGACAGAGTGCACAAAGAGGGATAGAGATTTCTTGTCCCAGCTCCCTGGTGTAAACTAAGAATAAGTAAGCTTAAGGTAATGAGGTTCAACGCAAAACAGGAGAGAGTTCATGTCCCTGCAGGCTTCATTAACCGCATCACAAGGAGCAGACCCACCCTGGGGGAAAAAGAAGAAAAGCTCTCCAGATCTACAGGCAGGTCTGAGGTGAGAAAATTGATCCAGTGCTCCAAAGGCTGTTTGAAATCACCAGTCTGATCTCGTCACTCCCCTGCTTGCTACCCCTCCAAGGGCCCCTAGCACCCACAAGGTCCTACTCAATCCGACCCTTATCCACCTGCCCTCAGTCTCATTCATGCCATCAGCCACGTGGTCTATGCTCAAATTATGTCAAACTCACACAACCTGCTGTGTCATTCCTCTGAGCCTGTTGGGTACAGTTAACCTCTACCTGGAATGCCCTCCCTACCTCCTGGCAAACCTACTGTTCAACCTTCTCAACTCAGTTCTGTTACATCCTCCTCCTCCAGGAAGGCCCCAGGCTCCCATGAGGCCCAGAGACATGACCCTGCTGGCCCTCTGCAAACTGGAGGGTCCTGGGCCCTTTCTGAGCAAATTTCCTATGCCCAGAGAGCAAGTTCTGCATCTCTGTACCCATAGCCCCTAACACACTATTTAGCACACAGCACACTACCAATAAACTAGGCATTAGCGAGATCCCAAAACCTACATGCCAGAACACTTATCTAAAAGGGGATCTGAAAGATACAGCTTAATATAGTGGAAAGATTCTGAATATCTGAGGTCTGAGTTCGAATCAGAGTGACTAAGGCAAGGTACAAAGACTGAACTTGCTTCTTAATCTATGAAATTAGGATACCACCCAACTTACACAGTGACTTACGAAGAAGCACCCACAGTGTACCAGACACAGAGTGGGTCCTCTGTACCGAACTTACTGGGGAGACTCCCCTCTCGCTCCCTCCCCCCTTTTATTAGCTTCCTGCTTCAGACCATAACCTCCTCCAAGGGCTTTTTCCCAGTCCCTGGAGGGCTGCTCTGGACCCCGTTTATAAATGATGCCTGCCTGGCCCGGAACCCCCAGGCCTCCTTCTGTGTCCCGTGGCGAGGTCTGTGAAAGAGGAGCAGGAGAAATGGGGGCTCCGAATGACAGGTAAGAGTGAGCCCGAAGGGAGAACCTTCTGCCTGCGCTGGGAGGAACCGGCTAGGCAGGAGTTGGAAAAGCCACTTCGATCCTCATTTCCTCAACTCCCCACCAACACCAAAGCGTCTGCTTTTACAGGCTCCTCAGTGGCGTTCAGGGCACATTCAACTTCCCACGCAGCTGGAGAGCTCGGGGACAATTAGAAAGCCGGGTGGCGACAGGCCGGTGGGCCCCGGCAGCAAGCTTGCGGGAGGCTGCACGCGCTCGCCCGCGATGCACACGCGCGCACCGCGCACCCCGGGCCTCCGGCCTCCCCTGGTCGGGCCTGGCAGCTTCGGGAAGGAAGGAGGTCAGCGCCGCGGCCAGACTTCTCGCGGGCGCCAGCACCCGCCTGCCCTGCCCCCGACCCGACCGCCCGCGACTCGCCGCGGCGTCCACGGACCGCCACCCCTGGGCGGCTGGTCTGCAGCGCCCCCTCCGCCCCGGGACCCCCGCGCGCTGCCCAAGTTCGGCGCCCCTCTCTGTCCGCGAGCGCGCGCCCGCGACCCACACCCACTCCCACGCTCCGCGGGTCCCGCGGTGCCTAGAGCTTCTCAAAATCCAGAAATACCGCCCTGTGGCCGCATTCGGCGCCCCGTTACCTGCTCGCGGCACCCAGACCCTCTCCCCGGCTGCCCGGGAGCCCGCGAGCCCCGCGCGCGGGCTGCGCGCACTCCTGCAAACCAGTGCCCCGCGCCCACCACGCCGCCCAAGCCCGTACCTTGGGGGTCGGCACTTCAGGTCCCGGCGGCACCTCCAACTTCTTCTTGGTTACCCAGAAGAACAGCAGCACGGTGATCCAGAGCACCCCGAAGATCGGCAGCGCCAGGCGGCGAGTCAGACGCCGCATGGTCCGGTTTGCCTCGCCTTCTCCGCGGCGCTACGCCCCTGGGGCACCCCCTGGCGGTCAGGGTCGGAGGGGCAGGAGTCCTCGAGAGCCGCGGCCCCGGGATCCCGGTGCAGGGCCGGCGGGAAGCGGCTAGGCAGGGGCCTCGCCCGCTTCGGAGAAAAGGGAGCAGGGGCAGGGGTCTCGCGGCGCAGAGCGGCAGGGAAGGACCGAAGGGCAGCCAAGCTGGACACCCGCTCCCGCCGGAGAAGCGCAGTGACAGCCGAGATGCTCCCCGAGCCGCCGCCGCAGCCTCGCCCGCTGCCGCCGCCGCGAGGGAAACGGACTGGAGAGGCGGGGAGGGAGGAATCCGAAGCTGTGCCCGGCACCCCGGGAGGAACACAAGGGAGGAGGGAGGAGAGGGAGCGAAGGGAGAGCGTGGGCCCGACAGAGCGACTCCGAGGAAGCCCGGGCGGGAGCGAGCGGGGCTCTGCAAGGGGGCGCTACCGCCGCCCGCCGACCGAGGCGCACCGTGCTGCTCTGGGGCCGCCAGAGCCGAGCCCCGCACGCAGCTCCCGGGCCGGCCTGGGCTGGGGCGGGGCCGGGCAGGAACTGCGCCCCCGCAGCCCCGCCACCCCAGAGGCCAGCTGGGACCTCGGGGCCGACCCGCGCCTGGCAGAGCGGAGCCTGGGAGGACTTTTCCGCTCGCCGCAGGGGCTGCACGTGGCGCTCACTCCCGGGGCCCGCCCCCAATGCACCTCCTTTCCGGGAGCCGGCGTGGGACCGTGGGACCGTGGGACCGTGGGGCGCGAGCGCTGGCGGTGCTGCTCCCCCAACCATGGTTCGGTGTCCTGGGCCGCTCAGGCCCGAGGCCGAGTTCGGCCAGCTCTCCAGGGTGTTTCTACGCCTGCCTGCAGGTGCCTGGCAACTTTTTCCGCTTAATGGAACGATGGAACGCTGAGCAGGTCTAAAATTAACTTTAAAGAAATCTGTTTTAAAATTAAGGCGCAATTATCTCCCTTAAGAGTTTTCTCTCCCTGTAAGCATCAGGGCTCTGTGCCTGTAAGGAAGCAGGGGTCCAAAGTTGTGCCAACTCATGGTGTACCTGGAAAATGACCCTGGGAAAGCCGCCTTCTCCCAAACGCCCTTGGAAAGTGCGTTCTCCTCCTTTTTGCAGATGCAAACTATTTGGGTCTAGCTGCAGAGCAAATTAGGGATTGGATTCCCGTGAAGGCCTCCACTAGGCTGGAATCACGGTGCTATCACTGGACGAGGCGTTCCTGGACTGGGTCAGATTTACCAGCCGTGTGAATATTGGGCAAGTCCTTTGCCTTTCCCCAGCCTTGGATTCTTCACCTATACAGTGGTGGGGATGGTAATACTTCTGACAATGAGGGAATAGTTGTGAAAGCTGAATTCGAGGTGCTGGTGTTATTCTGATCATCTGATCCCTCAAAGAGGGGTATGAAAAACTCGGTCCTGCCTGGGGGACAGCGGCTGCCAGAAAATGCCAGTGCCATTTTCATGTCCCCAGCCAGAGCTGGAGGGGAGCTGACTGATGGGGAGGCGCGGATGATGTAACTAGCACTGTCTAGCACGCCCCCCAGCCCCCACCACCTGCCTCTCCCTGCAGAGTTTGGCAGAGGGGGAGCCCCATACCCTGTCTGGAGGTGGGGCAGGTGTGGAGCAGGACTCTGGAAATCATTCTCCAGTAAAATAGAGCCCCCAAGAAGGGGAGTCAGATATGGGGGAATCTGCCAAAAGCACCCTGTGCTTGGTACCTACTCAGCCAGCCACAGGGCAGTCCTGCCCCACAGCCCCAACGAGTCCTTGGCCAGGCTGTGGATAAAAAGTTTGGGGTTGGGAACAGAGATGGAAATCAAAGAGCACACAAAAGCTGAACACTCTTGGCAGCCTGTCCTAAGGTTCAGCTGAACTCTCAGACCATCACCTAGAACCTGGGGGCGGGGTGGGGCATGGGTCAGGGGGAAGGATGGGGGCAGGGAGGGGGGTTCCAGGACTCAACTTTATTAGAACTCTGCACACTGAAGTGTTGGGGTAGGCTCCCCAGCCGCCGCTCTGGCTGGGCGAGAATCCAGGTAGATCACTGTAATGGGAGGGGTGAGGGGAGCAGAAGGAGAACCCATCCCTGCAGCATCTCGAGCCCTCTGCGTCTCTTCCAGGGGCCTCACCTCGGCCTGCAGGCTCAGGCTGGCACGGTGTGCTCCTCAGGCTCTGCAGGACACCCCCAGGCAAGCCACGGAGATGCTCTTGGCTCCAGGCCGGAGCTGCCGCACTGGCCTGTAGTCCATTGCTCAGCGCTTTGTGACGCTGCTCCTGGGTAACAGATGGTCGACAGTTATACAACTGCCAAGCTTTAGAGATGGTGCCTGCTTCGAGGGGCTGAGGTGCATCTGGGGAAACTGAGGCCCTGGGTTTCCCACAGCAGCTCCACACAGGGACTGCAATGTCTGGGAGAGCAGGGAGTGCCTTCCGAGGTACCTGCTTCTTGAATCCTTATTTTGTCCTCTACTCAAGTGGAGATGATTCCCTGGGCCTGTGGAAGCTGTCAAGGGAATCCAGTTTTGCCAAGTGTCATTACCCGATCCAGCCAAAAGCCATATTAGTCTGGGTTGTCAGACCAAGAACTGTCATCCGGATTGAAATCCACTTCAGATGGGACTTGAAACATCTGGAAGCCAGGTGAGTCCCCACACAGGACCCAGCCCCATAGGTCTCTTCCAGGACCTAGCACCGGGTCCCCCGCGCTCTGGCGGATATTTAAAACTTTAATAACCAGCCTAAGTAATGCAGAGCACAGTTGATCGCAGTGGGGGATTAGCTATCGTTGGTGATTAATCCAAGTTACTTTTTTTCTCATCACAGCTTATATGGGGAGGAAAAGCTCCTGGCAAAAGATTTAACATAGCAGGAAATAAGATGAATTAAACAAGTATACTCATTAGGAATAAGGAATTAGGAAGATTCCCATGCCCTAGAACAGATCTGCCTCCCTGGTCTTGATGTTCCTGAGCCAGTTCCTCATTTCTCTGGGTCTCAGTTTCCCCATCCATAACGTCATGCCCTCTCAAAGGCCCTTCCAGCTCATGCATGCACAGAGGGTCCTAACCTTCCTCACCCCCGGATCAGGACTTCTCTGCGGCTCCTGTCGTTGGCAAGTTCTGTGTAAGCTGTTCTCTCCTCACAGCCGAAGACATTAGAGAGGAAATTGGGTATTGGAGCAGATGTGAGTCATTCATGTTCGCATAAAAACTATGGAATAAAACCCATTATGGCCCCGGAAAGCTGTGTAAAGCAGCATATGGAGCAAATGTAAGCTGGAAACAGGAAGAAGCTGGGAAGTCCAAGGCACATGCTCTCCAGTGGCTTTGGCTTTGGGCTTTCGCACTTTTCCTTCTGGTTTCCTTGAGCCGTCCTCCCGTCATTCTCGCCCAGCTCGCTGCAGAGCCTGCAGCCTTTTGTTCCTTTCAGATCCGGTTTCCTGCATCCTTCCTCTCTGCCCACTGTGTCACTTAAGGGAGAGAGTGTGCGTGCACGCGGGTCTTCCATCTGCATGCTTCTTAGACCTGTCACCACCAGCGAGATGCCCTCTGTGCCAACCTAATGAGATTTTTACCCACAGAGGCCCCGGGCAGCTTTCTGTCGAGGTCTTTCCCCCTTTCGGGCCATGGAGAGAGGTAAATGGGAAGGGCAGACTGTGGCGCAGTGGAGAGAGGGGGCGTGTGCCTACTGGCCCAGCCCTGGCAGGGGGCCCTGGCAGCAGAAGGAGCACACCAAGAAGTCAGAGATGTCTTGTCTTTATTCCACAGTCGTACAGACATAGGTCTTCGGGCCCACCCCCGCAGCCTGTTCTGTTCGAGTTCTCCAACTGTAAATAATACATCAGCCCCTTTTCCTCTGTGTTCCTCTCCCTTTTCCCTGCCACTGCAAATTCTGTCACAACCACATGCCCCAAGTCTCCTGCAAGGCCTTTTGATAAAGTGAGTGAGGGAAGAGTTTCAGCTGCACGGGAAGTGAGCACAGCCATTGCCAACCTTCCTCCCTCCTCTCTCTGCCAGGTTGGCGCATCTTTGTCAGAAGAATAAAGCCACTGGCTTTTCCTCTCATCTTTGATGAGTAGATGGGTGGCTTTATCTAAGACATCTGAGAATCACCTTTCTGGATCTTTCTCTATCCATTAAACAACTCTTCACCATCCCACTACCTTCCGCCCCTCCTCCCTTTTGTTCCCTAGGTGTAATTTGCTTCCTAGAAAGGAATTTATATCTTTGCATTTCAAAAGCCTGCTTCTTCTTTCATTATTTGAAATGCCCCCAAACTTTCTTTGTTTCTTCCCCAAATACCAAGCGGAGAACTTACCATTGTCACAGTGATAGGTCTTCACCGGTTGTAGAAAGTGATTCGGTCTCCAGTGGTAGAGTCCTGCGTTGACCTGAGCCATGAACCACCCCCACACTGCTACCCTGAAGAAAGTACAAAGGTCTAGTTGCATGAAGGGGTGACCCAATTAGCTGAAAGAAAAGTAGAGGAAAATTCTTTAACCTGAATTACCTAGAAAAGTCTCTGAAAGAGGGGAGCACAAGCAGAAGAAATGGACAAAGACAGCTGTCATTTACTCCCCAGGTCCCCAGAATTTCAGATGGCCAGCTCTGACAGTCATCGGCATCATCTCTGACTGTCAAAGACAGTCCTTCGGAGGCTTATGCTTAGAGGCACCTGTGAAAGGTAGAAGGGCTGGAGGCCCAGAAGGAACAGAACTGTGTGGGTTCTTTCCAATCTGGCAGGATCATCAGCAGCGAGAGGAACCCAGCATGTGTTCCAATGGGACAAACCTCCTTCCCACGACAACTTCCAGGGGTCAATGGCAGATTCTGTAACCAGGTCATTAGTGGATGTTAGATATCAAGCAGGGTGACCGCATGTCCCAGGTTGCATGAGAAAATCCTGGTTTCTTCCTACTTTCCCGGCATGACTATTAACAGTGCCCCCTTTGACTGATAAGAAATTGCTATTTTAGACAATACATTAGATGACCATGCTAACGGACAGGAGGGCTTCTGATGATGTTGCCAAACACGAGATTGATTTTCTTAGGTGACTGAACATGGGGGTCTTTGCTGTTAAAAGTTCTTTTGTGTGGGTGCTGAGCTCAAGGTAATCTAAATGTTCATGTGGGGCACTTCTAGGAGTAAATGATATTCAAGACGTTTCTCCAATGTGGACAGACTGAGCGAGCTTTAAACAGGAAACAGTTCTATGGCCCACGTCAGGGTCCGATCCCGTTTATCTCCTGAAGGCATTTTACGCACCTAGCCGCTCACACATCCCAGAAAGCAGCCAGGTGTCCCTTCACAGGGCAGGGCTTCCTGACATCAGACCCTAATTATCCCTCCAACCACCTCTTCCTGTCACCCCTGTACCTCCACAGGCCACGAAAGAAACATGAACGAGTACAATAAGATAGGGTCAGGGACACAACAGCGTAAGTAAAGTGGGAACAATGGGGCACTTGGGTGGCTCAGTGGGTTAAGGCTCTGCCTTCGGCTCAGGTCATGATCTCAGGGTCCTGGGATCGAGCCCCGCATCGGGCTCTCTGCTGAGCAGAGAGCCTGCTTCCCCCTCTCTCTCTGCCTGCCTCTCTGTCTACTTGTGATCTCTCTGTCAAATAAATAAATAAAAATCTTAAAAAAATAAAAGAATTAAGTGGGAGCAATGGAACTGACATTCAACCTTCGTGCTGAGGACACAGTTTTGGGGGGAGAGTGCAAGCCACACATGGAGGCAGTTCCAACTGATCATTGGCAGTAGAGATGATTGCAAGAGTTTTCCAACTTCTCAACAGAAATAGAAGTCCAGATAACTATGAGACATCTCCTGGATTTTAACTATTGGTAACTAATTCAATTCCTACCCTTGGGGAGGGGGGAAGACAATCAGGTGGGCTAAGTTAAACAGATGTCCAGTCCGGAGCCAGCCCGCTGCTGGCCGGTTTACAACCCATCCTTCAGCCGTCAATGTTTTAATAAGCCCTGATATTTCCCAGGCACCGCCATTCTATTGACTTAGAACAGATACACGCCATTCAGGCCAAGGGGAAATAATGGATCGCACTATGTTAGGGTCAGAAGGGGCCTTCCAGAACATCTAGTTCAATGCTCCTTGCTTTGTAATTAAGAAAAGTGGATCTTGAGAAGCTACATGATCTAGCTACAGCAAGAAAACAAGTTTGTTACTAAAGCTTGGGTTATCATGTATCTAGCCAGATCCACCCCAACCCCCAACCCCCCAAATTCCCCAAGCCATGTCCTTCGAGTGAAACAGGGAGCTAAGGCACTTTGCAGGGGGGCACTGCTAAGCCCAGAGATTTCCAGGTAATCAGTAGAGCAATCAACAAATCCATCGGGAGTGCAGATTCTGGACAGTTTCCTACAAGGAATAGAAATACAAGGACTGTGTCCAGCTCTCGAGAAAGTGGAAGCTGTCATTAGGGAGCAGGCTTGAGGGTTCAAAGACCTCGTTTCTCCTCTCTGTTGAGTTTCCAGTGAGTGATAACTCACTGGAGGAGTCTCAGGGACAGGCTCTTAGGCCCACCAGAGAAATAGCTACATTGCAACAGGAAAAATTATTTTTGTAGCCATACTCTGCAACTGTCTTCAGTTTCTCTCTCTAAGTGCTGTACAAATATTAATTAAACATAGACTATTTGAAAAGTGCTTTTAGCATTTGAACTCGACTGGGTTGCATCGGAGGATGGTATTAATATCATCCCCCTGTTGACAAAATGCTATTTTTTAAAAAGAAAAACTCCTTCCCTTTTGCAGTTTTCCTCCACACAGACAATTTATTTTGCCCATCCTCTGGCTATTTCACCTTTTGTGTCATCATTTTCATGAGACAAGTGAAAATAATATTTCTCTTGTGCTCCGAAGAGCCAAATCCCTTTTTCTAGCTTGATCCGAAGAAGGCGGGATTGCACGGTAATGGAAAGAAGCCTGATGTACAGTCCAAGCACAAATCCCCAGGGAGAAATAATGCATTTCTTTGAAAAAAAAATAGCTTATACTTATGAGGTAGGAGATTTTCAATTTATAAAGGTTTCCTATTTCCTTCAATTGCCAGGATAACTGCATTCCAGAAAGGTTAGGCTTCGCGTCCATAAGGCAGACCCACCTCTTGGATCCTGAATGTAAATTCTAAAGCGATGAGGGCTGATAAGATTTCCTCTGAATCCCTGCACCACTGCCCCAGGGATTCTGAGGCCACGAGGATCCAAGGGTTAAAATCCATTACCCCAAGAGATGGCCAAGTTCCTCTCACTGATTTCTTCCCCCATCACAGCTCTCTAGGCCTGACTTCCAAATTGATTTCCTTAATAACTATTAAAGATCTTTTTAATTAAACCAGGCATCCTCTTCCTTGGCAAACTTTTCTTGATGACATCTCTGGTTAATTAAAGGTTTAAGCTGCAAAGACGTATTACGTAAGAACAAGGGAAGCTGCCTTGTGCCGCAGGAATCAGGGCTCCACTAAAGGGCTGCTCCCACCTTCCTTCATGGCAGAAGGAGCCCCAGAAAGTATTCACCGTAAAGGTGGTTGGGGGAGGAGGGAGAGTGGTTAATTTTTCTGTCTCCTGACATTCAATTTCTCCTCTCAGGCTTGCGGGGGAACTTTTTATCAGGTGTTTTTCATTAAAAGCCCCATTCATTTTGATTACAATTCACTGATGCTGACAAAACTTTTTCACCTTTCCATCCGAAATTCCTGAAGTAGTTGATACGTAGAGTAATCCAGGAATGACAAATAAAGGCCTCTTTTCACCCAACAATAAAATACAGCCCCCTCTACAACAGAATGTAGCAGGTCCTCAGAAGAAGAAGGGAAATTGTATATGTATTTGCAAAAGTAAATTGCTCTGATCATTTATCTTCTTTATCCTGGTTTATTTTTGTTTTAAATTTCTTTCCCCAAAACCTTCCTTTAAAAATGGTAGAACAGGAGAACCTGGGGGCCTCAGTCATTAAGCGTCTGCCTTTGGCTCAGGTCATGATCCCAGGGCCCTAGGATAAAGCCACACATCAGGCTCTCTTCTAAGTGGGAAGTCTGCTTCCCCCTCTCCCACTCGCCCTGCTTGTGCTCCTCTCTCATTGTCGCTCTCTCTCTGTCAAATAAATAAAATCTTTAAAAACTAAAAATAAATAATAAAATTGGTAGAATAAGGTAAGGTGTGCAAGATGTCGTTGGGGGAATGGAACTTTTCTTCACGCAAAGTTCAGTACCTCTTAAGTTGGAAATCAAACCTGTGACCTTGGCTTTGTCGTCGTTATTATCAAAAATATGGGTCTCAAACCTAGATGCACATTATTAGAATTACCTCTGATGGCTGTCAAATCAGATAGCTATGTCTCACCCTAAGCCTGCTGAAATTCCCCTGGTGATGTTTCTAGGCTCCCAAGTTTGGGAACTACTGGCCTTAGTCCCTAGGGTCCAATTGAGTTCGTTACACTTCTAGGCCTGCCTGGAAATGAGAAAGATGGCCTATTAGATCAATATTTTGGCTCTGCCGATGACTCAGACAGACAAAACAAAAAAAAGGAAATAGAACCTTGCCAGTATTGCTGGGGAAAAGTGGATCCAATTCTAATGAGACACCAAGGAGGGAATTAAAAAGACTTTTCCACTCATGTACTGTCATTGGTAAGTGCAGCTCCATAATGGTTCTCAAACCAGCAGAGCGAATCAGAATCACCTGGAGAAAGTTTTACTAGTCATTTTACTATAGAAGTTCTCAAACACACAGATAGATTATATCCACTCAACGGCCACACCTGTAACATACCCACCACCTAGATTCAGAAGTGGTTTACATTTGGCCATATACACGTGGGCCTGCACAGGCATGCACACACAGTTCCTGAACCCTTAAAAAATACATTACAGACATCATGATACACAACACTAAAACAATAACCCTGAATAACTCCCAAATACTTCAGCACACAGTTGAAAATTAGTGACATTCTGGGCATAACCACAACACCATTATCACGCCTAACTGAATTAAAAATAGTTTCCTAAGATAATTGGACACTTTGTCCGTAAGCAAATTTCTAGGGGACTTAAAAAGACAGACCAAAACAAAACAACGAAGTTTCCTGTCCAAATTCCCAAAAATGTTTATCCAGGGAGGTGACAGCTGTGCTCTGAGAGACACTATTGTAAGGTGACTAATTAAGAACTCTTGTCTTTCTAATAGCTGAGCTACGGTTCACTGTTTATACTGGGAAGTTGCTGGGCGATTTGTATGGCACTCAACAGTCCTTATTTCATGTGATCTCTTTGCAAAGCTACTCTAAGGTGGATAGAAGTGATGAAGCAGGCGGGGACAAGAATCATTGCGGGTAGATCCCAGTGGCCGCGTGGATTCCTACTCTGGTGTAATGAACAGAGAGCACCGAGCGGAGGGTCTGACACTGGGAATCCTAGTTCTCAACTCTGCCTGTGGGACGCAGGGCATCGGACACCCCCCTTCTCAGGAGTCTTCAGCTATAAACGGAAGAACTAAACCGATGGTCTCTAAGACTCTTTCTGCTTCTACCTTCCTTCAATTCAATGTATCTCTGAGTCCTCTTTCAAAACCCTTGATTCATATCCTCTCAGTTCCATAGCAAATGTATACATGGGTTTATTGAGTCATCAGGAAACACCCACTAATAGAATGTTGTGGAGAAAGAGGTGGAGTTGACAAAAATTCTCCCACTTGAGATGGCCAAGTATAGCCGGGTCCCTTAAGCTCAAGGAGGGTGTGAGCCAATACTGAGAAACATTTCAGTAAGTTAGGTGGGACAGGGTGAGCCTGTGGAAGATTCTCTCTCATCTGCCCAGGCTAGGAAGGCAGCCTCCCGGAGCAGAAGGCAGCAGGCCGGGACACTGGGCATTTCCTTGTGGGTCTGGCTGGCCTGAGGCCACAAGTGTAAGAGGAAAGGGCACATCTCTGTGGAGTCTGAGCCTCCTTTTCCTTGTTCTAAAGCAAACTCAAAAAAATCTAAGAACATGTTCCTGGCAGAGTCAATAGCTTCTAAGCAGAAAGGAGCTAGTCAGCTGGAGACCCCCCTTCTGTTTTACAAGGGACCCCAGTGTCCTCACCCTTGCCTGTCTAACAAGGGCTCCATGTTTCCTTAACCCCCTGCCAGGCTCCCCAGCGTTCCCCAGAGCTGGTCCACAGCAGACTGCTGTCTGACAGGTGAGGACAGGAACTACTTAAAATTCTTCACTTGAGAGAGACTTTGATTTTATATGTATTGTGTGAATTTTTTACAAGTAGAACATATTCATGCATTGCTTGTGTGATTAAAAATAAATAATTAAAATCTTTGGTGGCTGATGGGTTTTTCTTTTCAGACTTTTCAAAGACAAAGCAATCTCCAGGGTACAGCCTTGGCTCTGAGGTTTTTACTGGTAGGATGTGTGGTTGGGGGTGGGGATCAGGGGTGTGTGTGTGTGTGTGTGTGTGTGTATGGTGGGGGGTGGGGGTGTGATGGGGGTGTCTGTGGTGGGTGTGTGTGTGTAGTGTGTGTATGTGCCATGGTGGGTATGTTGTATGTGGTGTGGTGAGGGGTAGGTATGTGGTTTTGGGGGGTACAGTGGGTGTGGTATGATGTGTATGGTGTGGTTAGTAGTATGTGTGTGGTGTGTGTGCATGTGGTGGGGCGGTCCGAGGATGTGATGTGTGTGGCAAGGGGATATGATGTGTGTGGTATGGTGTGGTGGGTGACGTGTGTGTGGTGTGGGCGGGTGTACTTGGGGGTGTAGTGTGGGGGGGATGTGGGGGTGTGCAGGGATGTATGGAGGGATGTAGGGCAGTATGGTGTGGATGGTGTGGTGTGTGTGGTGTGGGAGTGTGTGTAGGAGGTGTGGGGTGGTGTGTGTGTGCACCTGTGTGTGTACGGAGCGGTGTGGGCTCTGGCTTACAGGAACGGATAGTGCTAACAGGACAACAGAAATGCTTGAGTGTGTATATGCAGACCACGCTGGTGCAGTGAGGAGCAGCAGGAGAACTGAGGCTGGGTAACTATGGCGGACCCTGGACAAGCCGTGCAAGATGGGAGAAAAGACATGGGCTAAAGGACCAAGTCCGCCTGATTCTCTGGGTCTCTGTCTCTGTCTCTCAACCTCTCATGACCTCTAGCAGACTATCTGCTCTTCTTACCCTCAGCACAGCCAGGCCTGTCCAGCTGGGAGCCAGGCCCTCACAACGTCACTCTTGACACCCCCACCAGAGGCGCTGAGCATGTATCTTCTTCACAGTCCTATTCCCTCATTACAAACTTTATCACCACTAGCAGCCTGTCCTCAGCCTTTAGGGATGGAACTCGCCAGTGATCAGGGTGACTGGCCTGAGATTGGAAAGCCCACAGTCTCACAGATGAGAGTTAAAATCTAGAGCTTTCTGTCCTAGAGAAGCCACACACTCCAGGAATGAACCCTCTTCACAGAGAGAGTCAGACAGGGAAGTAGGGAAGTGACCTTCAAGGTCAGCTGGCCGGTGCCCTGATTCTTTCTAGTTGCCTTCGGAGGAGCATTGGGTGGTCTGGTTTAGTGACACCCCCCCATCCTAGAATCAGCGGAGGTGGTCACCATCTCTCAAAAAGATGGAACTGGAAAGGACAAGTTCTATAACCTCAAGACTGAATAAAAGGCATCCAGACCAACGAAGGCAAAAGAGGCAGACCATTGACCTATGGTGTCAATCTCACTTAGTGGTTTAGCTTGCGGGTGCTGGAGTCAGAGACCTGTGTTCAAATCCCAGCTCAGCCAGCAGCTCTGGCTACTGATCTCTCTGTCCCCCAGGGTCCCCAGGTTGGAGTTGGTCAGACAGAACCTCTGGTTCTCATCTGGGACTTGCTGCTTCTTATCTGTGTGATGTGGGCATGTTATGTAGCCTCTCTGAATGTCAGTGTCACCATCTGAAAAACAAAACGGCATTCAGAATATCTCCTGGGGGGTTGTTGTCAGGGTTTAGAGACAGTGGATACAACGTCCCTGGTACAGAAGGTAACCACATCCATCACTGCTGCTCAGGACCACGTGAGGCCGGCTAGAGGGGCTGGCACCCTGAGGACAAGGACCACGTCTTCTGCACCTTTGCACCCCTCACCACGTAGTGACACAATGAAAACACTCAGCACCATGTTTGTTCAATACATTTTTTTGAATATTTTGTTTATTAATTTGACAGAAAAAGAGAGAGCGCAAGCAGGTGGAGGGATAGAGGGAGAGGGAGAAACAGATTCACTGCTGAGCAGGGAGCCCGATGCAGGGCTTGATCCCAGGACCCCGGGTTCATGAACTGAGCCGAAAGCAGACGTTTAACCGACTGAGCCACCCAGGCACTCCTGTTCAATACATTTTTTTTTTAAGTGAGCATCTCCTTCTACTCCATCGACAGCCCTACAGGAGGGAATGGGAAGTGGTAGGTTCTGGAAATGGAGCACGCACTCCACCCCTCTGGGGATAAGCCATATTGACAACTCCGGTGGGCATGTGACTTGTGTCTGGCTGCTTACATCTGAACCACTTTCTATTTTAGAGGAATTCCCCCACCTCCATGAGGGACTGAACCGGTCTGTCTTGGGAGTTGAAAAGACCAGCCAATGCCCTTTCTAGCCTCCCTTGCAATGAGAGCCCAGATTTACAATCTCAAAACCAGAAACCAGTTTGCCAAAGTTTTACATGGGAGCTGATAAGACAAGAGAGCAGTGGGAGACATGAGAGCAGGAAGGTTGAATTTCAGGGGGCAAAAGAAGCATGGTTGTGGCAGCGGTGGCGGGAGCAGTGGTGGCCGCATACCTGCCGGACGTGGCAGCCGGGCGCACACTGGCACGCAGTTCTGTAAGGGTAACGGTAGCTTTGCTCAGTGTACCAGTTCTGCAGTGCGATGCTCGGTGTAGCCCTGGAAGCTTCACCCCAATTCCTCTCGATATTCTGTTTCTGCTCTACCAGTCATGGTAATCTCCTGTAGCTTCCAACCCCAAACTTGACAGATCTAGCAAGGGACGGAATCTCTGAAGTTCAGTTTCCTCATCTTTAGAAGGAGGTTCAAGCCTTAGGGACAGGAGGAGGAAATCTATGCCAAGCGTCTGGCACCAGAGGACTCAATAAATATTATTTTCCTATAGTGTAACTCCGGTGGCAGCCACAAAATTGCCTTGTGTTCCTTTTTTGACTTTGGAGTGTTGGTGTACCCTGGGGGTCCACACAGTTCTAGAGAGATCCCATCTTGTCAGTTGGTTCTCTAGCTAGAGTGAGGTCATGAGGCCAAGAATAAATCGTACCATGTACACACTTGTACGTCAAATAAACCGTATGCATTTCTATGTCGCATCACTCAGAGCCATCAACAACGATCTGTATGAGATGCACCCGGGTTGAGGACCAACAGTGGCCCTCATAAAAAACAAAACAACAACAAAAAAAACACACGCAGTTTTTTTTAAATTTCCCCGAAATCCCCCAGATGAAATGGGATGATCCTAGTACAAATATTCTTTTAATGCTTTTAAGACTCTAATTCCTTGCATTTTCAAGATTTGCTGAACTGGCATTAAAAAAAAAATGGTTGCAGAGTTATTACCTCTTGACACCTCTTTTACTCACAGACTGGTTGGTTTTTGCCCCTTGGTTATGGCCCCTGCCCTTTACGGCCATCATCAGTGGTGATAAAGACCCCGTGCTCCGACCAGGGAGCCTTAACAGAAATTCTAGAGAGCTTATCACTGTTGTAGACTCACCTTGTGGATTTGTAGATGACTTTGAAATTTGTTAAGTGCAAGAAAGGAAAACCACTCATACTGGCTTAAGCATAAAGGAGGAATTCATTGGATATATAGCTGAGTAGCTAACAGAAGGACAGTAAGGACGATAAGGACAGCCAAATCTCAGAAGAATTTCTCTGTTTCTCTAGCACCACATGAACCCTTGCTACGAATCCTCTCAGCGGCTGTTTTCATTATATCCCCCTGGATAGCCACGTGGATGGGTCTCTTGTTCTACCTCTCCTTCTACCTTGTCAAAAATAGTAGCCTCACGACCATCAATATCAATCTCTATGGCCTTTGGGCTTTCTTTTCCTTCACAGCACTTACGATGGCCTGAGCATACAGGCTATGTTTATTTATTCTAGATCTCTTCCTTGCCGCACTAGAATGCAGACCCCTATGAGGAAAGGGACATTGGTTTAGGCAACATTGCATCATCTGTGCCCTAAAGAGAGTATGATGCATAGAAGGTGCTCGTCGAATAGTTTTAAATGAATAAAGAATGAATGAGGGAGGGAATCCTCCTTCTCTCCCCAGTCTTGTTCTCTGCTTCTGGGTGCTCATGGAACAAAATGGCTGCCTAGCACTAGCCTCTGTGACCTCCCCTGAGTCCCCTCCCCAATTCAAGATCCTGATTATTGACTAATTTAGTTTCTTAGTGAAATCCCTGAAGAGAGAAAGAATCCGATTGGCTTGGTTTAAACTACAAGTGAGTTCCTTTGGAGTCCACTCTATGTCCCAAGACCCCCTTAGCTGCAGAATGGCACTGAAGCAAAAAAAGGCAGCCAGCACTGTGGGAAGAAGGAATTTGCATCTTTAGTAAAAAACCATCATGTGCACAGTCTTTGTTTTATTTAATTTTGTGTTCCCATGTGGAAGTTGGACAATCACTAATCGGTTTTTGTTATACACACGCACACACACACACACACACACACACACACACAGACACATGGTATTTTTAAAAATGCACAAAACACACATGTACGTGTCTTTCTTTGTGAATTCCCAGTTATTTCCCTGAGAGCCCTTTTTAGTGGATATTCTTGGGAACACTGATCAGAAGGCTAGACTTGACATGGAACCAGAACCCTAACTCAGCAAGTTGAGTTTCTGTCCTGATAGATGCTTCAGTAACAGTTTCCTCTAACCTTCAGCTCTTTTTCCGTGGGTCATCCAGCTGGTTATGAGCTGAACTATTTTCATCCACACCTCTGCCCTGCCCCCGCTCCTGCCAGTTCTTTCAGTGTCTTTCCTCAGCTGACTTTAAAATGAGACAAACCCCCTACTATGCTATAAAACTCCATATTTCTCTTTCATCCATCCCTCACTAAGAAGAAAACCATCCCAACCAGCTTCCTCTCCTCTTTAGCTAGAGTTGGGTGCAATCACTGTGATATTAATTAATTAAGAGACTCCTGGTCTGGTTGCCCTGGCAATGCTCACCAAAGCATCAGAACCTTCCAACAAAATATCACATCCAGTAGTCAATTAACTGTTTTCTTCACACATAGACACCAAGGGCACGGAACACCTGGTGCAGAGATGGGAACCCAGGGGATGCCCAGTAAACACTTGCTGACTAGCTGACAACACCAAGGCCAAAGAAGAGGGTGCTTAATCTGCTGCCTTGAACATCTGAAGCATTTAGAGCTAATGGCTGAGACACCGTCCAAAGGGAATAGCAACCAGTGTGATTTTACAAGAGCATCAGCATGGTGGTAAGACCTTAGAAATAATCCAGAAGATCAGGGAAGGGACTACAAGCTCTTTGGTAGGCCAAGTGGTGATTAGAGGGGAAGAGGGAAAAGCTAAAGCAATTCTTTCTGCCTGTCATTCCCACTACTATCTCCCAAGGCAACAAAGACTCTTCACGTTGGACCTCAGGTTCAGGGGTTCCTCCATAACGACACTTTAGACCAACTCGTGCTGGATCCAATGTCCAGGCAGGAAAATCTCCTCACTCAAGTTCATCAGAGAATGCCAGCTATATGCATACACACAAGAACTAGCTTTCAGCTTAGCTGCAAGCATGGATTTTCCAGCTTATGTCTTCTGAGGCTATGTTTGTGGCTCTACTCTTCAGGATAGTTGAGTCCTCCCAGGTACATCTCAAATTCAAGTGGAAACTCTTTACTCCAGCACGTGCTCAATCACTGATTGCGTCTCACATTTCTTTTGAAAATAAAGAATAGAGAGACCTCTTTAAGCTAGCCCACATAAAGGAGAGTTTATTGAAAAGATACAGAACTTGTGGTCACCTGACCCAGCTGGGCCTCTTAGAAAGAGAATCTAAGTAATTGAAAGGCACAGAACCCTCTCTGGTTCTCTCTGACACAAGCAGTCTTTCATCTCAGCCTCTCTCCAGTTTGTTCTATCCTCTCCTCTCTGCTTTGTCACTCTCGGCTACTGCACTTGTAATCTCAGCTTCAGCCCTGCATTGGGCTGACTCTGACCCCAGCTCTATCTACACATTGGGCCCAAGTTATGACAAAGAACTCTCTTAGTCCCTTCACTATTCCACTTCCAGATTTTGAGAGCAGAATCTAATTGATTCAGCTCTGCTCAGGGAACTGCTCTAGACCAAACAATTATATGAGAATTAAGGGGCAAGTGCAGGTCGCACGCTACAGTCATGACTGCCTTGGACAACCTCCTCCATCTGGGCTGGAAGCCACTGGCCAAGGAGGAAGCCTTGGCAGGGGCGGAAAGCCAAGCTATGTCGACTGCAGCTTCTGGGATGGGGAATCTCCTGAGCCCCTTTATTTCCTGAAGTTTCTATGTATTGCTGCCTGTCATTCAATACTTCCCTTTGTTTTTCCATGTTTTCTTTACACCTTTTGAATGTCTTTTTCTGGCCATGACTTTTATACTCCCTACCCTCAACTATAGTTACTCTTTGAAAGAAAAAACTTATTATTTGAGAGAGAGAGAGAGAGATACAGCATGAGCAGGAGGAGTGGCCGAGGGAGAGGGAGATAAGCAGACTCCCCTTTGAGTGTGAAGCCCAACACAGGGTTCAATCCCAGGACGCTGGGATCATGACCTGAGCTCAAATCAAGAGTCAGATGCTTAACCCAACTGAGCCACACAGGTGGCCTTCAACCACAGTTACTCTCGCATGATAGTCCGAGATTCCTTTGTGGAGGAGGATACCATATACAATATGGTATATGATGGCACAGGATCTCCATCCAGACATTCCACATGGCCGCCTCCATGATCACCTGCCCGCACCCCACTTATCTGAGCATACAGCTGCTTCCCTGCTTGTTGGAAAACATTTGTCTCCCTAACTCATGTTGACGCAGTACCCTATAGCCATCTGTCTATGCAAGTCTGTTCTGTAAGTCATTTAGTCAGCAAAATCTACTTCCTTTAAGAATTAGAGGACTCATCCTTAATGAAGATAGTCATAACACATCAATCAGCATGGTTGCCTGAGTCCAAGTTAACCCGTAAACCAGTTTTCACAAATGTTTTAATTCTGACTTCTTTTCTAGAGACCAATGGCTTAATCCCGATTCCTAGAACTTAAGAAAACCAGGTGCTTTTGGAGTGAGTTCAAAAGAGTAACCCCCACTCAAAGGAAAAGCTGCACATTATTCCCTTATTCACCAACTCTTCACCTGGTGTGTGTTACATCTGACCTTCTAGGCAGAGGAGACCCAGGAGAACAAAAGCAGACAGGTCCCTGGTTTCCTGGAGACATACATTAACCAAGTATCTGTACTATTGACATGATTACAAAGGAAGACGAGGACAATGAGGGAACAGTTAGAGGAACCAAGGGATTTTATCTAGACTGGGGAGGGGGCTGAACTGGAGGCTTTCCCGAGGATGTGAGGTTTGCATTCAGTGCTGAAAACAAAATTCCCTAGGCCAGGGGGCAAGGGTGAGAAGAGCACGCCAGGAGGGGAAGGCTGGCATGTGCGAAGGCATGTAGCCAAAGGCAGTGTGTTGCATTTAAGGAAGAAGAGGCTGTCCCGAGTGAAGGGATGATAATGCCCAGTGAGACTAGAGAGGCAAAGGGCAACTCAACTCCACAAAACTTTAAAGGTCATGTTCAGATCTGTGGGCTTTATCCCAATAGCACAGGGAAGAAGGGCCTCCAGAGGATTTTAAGTGGCAGGTGGGTGAGGAAGGGTTAACAGACAGCTGAGAGTATCAGACTCCTGTATTCCAAGACTCCCTTTGACTGCAAAGAGAAAAAAAATTTGGAAGGAGAAAGAATGATGTGGACAGATCAGAGAAGCAATGTCGTGGATATGAGCAAGACTGGGGCTGGGACGGGGCCCGTGATGCCCAGGTGGGGAAGGGCATGGAATTGAGAGATATTCGAGGGAGAAACCAGCAAGGGCTGTGCAGTGTGCCGAGAGAGCTACTGGACATGCACACCCTGTAGGAATTAACCTGTTTTATTTTGTTTACGTATTTTTATTTTTTTTGAGTTAACCTATTTTAAAATGGGACAGAGAGAAACTGGCTGAAGTGGAGAGGGTTGTGTTAGCTCTAACCGGGAAAGGCACCATGGAGAAAGGACATAGCTCTGAGCTGAGGCTTACTGAACATAATGGTTAGATGTGGACACGCAGGAATGGGGGAGACTGGGGACCCCAGATGTTCCCTGCGAACCTGTTCCACAGTTCAGGCGATGGGTTGTTGTCCTAGTGTACTTTATACATAGCTTTCTAATTGCCCAGTGAGGAGTAAAAGTTGAAAAAATAAATCAGGTTATCTTGAAAGAGCACAGAGGCACTCATCTAACACTGGCCGGTGTGTGTCGGATGTCTCCTCCGTGACAAGCATTGTCATGATAGGCAAGTTGACATCACATTGGCACTACCCTTCGGATGCTATGGCCCAAGCTTACCATCTTCACAGCCCAGGGAGCAGTCCCTGAGGCAATCTGAAGCCCACCAGCATCCGTGTCACTGGGGAAGCTAGACTCCCAGGCTTCTCCCCAGACCAACCAAATCTGACTCTCTGGGCTGGGAACCTTCCTTCAAAGCCACCTCACTGGAGGGTCTGGACACCCCTCAAACCCTTCGAGTGTGAAAGTGGGGTGAGGGAGCAGAGGAGGAAACAAGCATTCTCCAGGTGACTGTACTTTGTATATGACAAGCATTTCACATATTAATTAATTAAACCCTCCCCATGAATTCAACCCTCCACCATGTTTCTATTATCATGACCTCCATCACACAGACAAGGAAACACAGGATAAGGAATTGACCCATTGACACGACTCACATTATAAAATGAAGGTTTCCAAAGGGGAGATCTCTTGTTTCACAAGCGACATTTTTTAAAGCTCAATGTGACAGTCAAAACTTGAGACAGACCACCGCCTTTTAGCTCGGCACCAGAATGGCATGGGTCCATTGGAAGAAAATGCCCCATGAAGATCTATGATCTTCCCAACGGGAGCAAACAGGCAGAGTTCCTAGGGGCATCTCTCACACAGAAAGAGCAGTCAAGGAGAGAGGGAACACAGGGAAAGGAAAGGCTCAGGGAAGAGCAAAACTGACTCACGGGTTGGTAAACCGAGTCAGGCAGGCCTGAAAATCACCGGGACGGCCACTTGGGGAGTGACATGCTGCTATCGCTTGACAAAGTCATTTGCTTGCAGATAAAATGGCCTCTGGAGCACCGAAACTCCCTGCAGAGCCATTTCTACAGGGAGAAACAGCAAGCAAAAACATCAACACCCTCTCCTCCCCCTCTACTGGCATTTAAGTATAACCACCTGGGTCAGGTACTCCCTGGCCCCTACTGGATTGCAGATCATACCCAGCAAAGCAGACACAAACCCAGAGGACCAAACCTGCAATTAAGCCACCGGGAGTCAGGAGGGGAGAATTGGCAGGTAGAACAAACAGGCACGGAGGCTGACGACAAGGGTGAAGGTTTAATTCTGTCGAGCAGGGAAGACTGGCAAGCATTTCCCAACTGAAGCAGATTATTGCAGTGGAGGTGAAATATTTCATAGGATATTTTCAGAGGGAGATGCATGCAGAGGAAACTGTTCCAATTTTTTTTTTTTTAAGTATCTTTGCAGTAACAAGCTAGGTAGGAGCATGTGGGTAATTGATGCATATGCATGAGAGCATAATTAAGAACTATAAGACCTGGAAGATTTTCAAGCTCTATGGCAATTATAAACTATGAAAAAATACCCTTCCTTGGGGTGGAGGGCTATTATTCAAGCATCTCTCCTCATTATGGTAGCTGGAACTTACATAGGCACCACACAGAAATGTAATAAACAAGGGTGAGCCGTCATAAACTAATAATGATTCCTGGCTTTGTGTTTTTCCAAGAGTCTTCCCACACATTATCTTATTTGATCCCTACGTGTATTAGTTTCCTATTGCTGCTATAACAAATTACTACAAATTGAGAGGCTTAAAATAACACAATTTTTTTTTTCTCTTATAGTCCTGGAAGTCTGAAGTCCAAAATGAGCCTTCCAGAGCTAAATCAGTGAATCAGCAGGGTGGCTCTTTCTGAAGGCTCCAAAGGAGGATCTGTTTCTGGTCCTTTCTAACTTGCAGTCCTTGGCCTGTGGCCCCTTCCTGCATCTTCAGGGCCAACCACATAACACCTTCAATCTCCCTCTGCTTCTATTACCACATCCCCGTCCATCCCGCTGATGTCCTGCCTGCCTCTTGCAAAGACTCCTGTGATCACATCACACCCATATGGATAATCCAGGATAATCTCCCCACCCCAAAATCCTTAATTTGATCATATTTGCAAAACCCCTTTTGCCATTTAAGGTAACAAATTCACAGCTTCCAGAAATGCGGATGTGAAAATCTCTGGGAGTCGTTACTCAGCCAACCACACTGTACAAACCCTAGAAAGTGGGTCCATAAATCCCATTTTGCAGATGAAGAAACTGGCTTGCCTTTGCTGGGTAAGGTCACGCATATGTCCCACCAATATTTACAGAGAGTCCTCTCTGTGGCAGACACCCTTGCATACGCAGCAGAGGTAAGTGTACTTTGAGGAGCTTACGTGCTAGCAAGGAAAAGAGATGATTATTTAAAGATTCACATAGAGGGCACCTGGGCAGCTCAGTCGGTTAAGCATCTGCCTTCCACTCAGGTCATGATCCCAGGGTCTTGGGACTGAGCCCCACATCAGGCTCCTTGCTCAGTGGGGAGGCTGCTTCTCCCTCTGCCCTTCCCCTCTGCTCATATTCTCTATAAATAAATAAGAAAGTAAATAAGTAAGTAAATAAATAAATAAAATCTTGAGAAAAAATAAAGATTCACAGAGATACAGATACATTCATGATACAGAAGAAAGGAATAGAGCAGTCGGAAAGAAAAACAACACAGGAATCACCATGTCGGTTTGGGAGGTTTACCCAGGGGAAGACTCTGTGAGAGAGTGGAGTTTGTGCAGAGACTGAAGACGTACGCGGGAGGAGACAGTCACATGGGAGGGAACAGCATGTGAGGCTGAGGGAACAGCAAATGAAGGTGCCCTGGAGCGGCGAGGAGCTTGTAACTGCAAGAAGACCAGCATGGCCGAGCATGCTGGGCAGAGGTTGCTTCTGCCTGGAAGTGTTTCCCGATCCTGGATTGTGAGCCCCCTTTGGTCTTGCATAACGCCTGACACTGAGCTCTCCTCGGAGCTCCACGGTGATCTTAATAAACCTGAATATTTGGCTCCCCTTAACTAGGATGTGAATCACAGAGAACCAGACTGGGTCTGTCCATCTCTTATTCGCACAGTTCTGGACATGGAGTGGTTGAACAAACACTCATGGAATAAAGGTATGGATGAGTAACGTACCAATCGCTTCCTCTATAAAAGTCCCTGTGCCCATGGGATCGACGGAGCCACACAGTTACTGACATTGTACCTACTGCACAGAAAACTGCTTTATTTTTCCATAACTGATCTGACTTTTTCACCCCTTCTCTTCTCACTTGCCCTCCACCTGCCAGATAGTGAGGGGGAAATCCTGTATTTGGTTTATCTGGCTGGAGTTTTAGTTGTATGTGTCAGCAGCCCCTTTACAGAACTCACACTCTTTAGCATACTGAATCTTTGATATTTCTGATCTGTTCCCACCAAGAGCGCCTCCAGGGAGACTAAGAGGGCTTTTCTGCACATGGTCCTGTCCCTCTTCTATGCCTTTGCTCAGTAGACACTGAATGCTTCCCTGTTGGAATGGAAGCTGTTTGAAGACAAGGACTATACCAGACACTCTGGGCGGTATTGAAAGTGTAGAGTGAAATTTCCTATGACATGAGTACCATTATTAATTATAATTAAGGGAGGGGGACACATCATAGCACAAGAGAGTCAGCACTCTGTGGCTAGCTAGGAAAACAAGCCCATATAGCTAGTGATGCACTTTTTCTTGGTCTCATTTTCATGATCGGTGAAATACTGAAAATTAAAAAAAAATATATGGATAACATTCCTTGGGTTCAATTTACAAGACCAAGGTGAAAAAGATATCTGGGGAGGGAAGTCAAGAGATCCAGAAAAGAAAGCAAGATCATTGTCCCCACTCCTCTGCCCACCCCTGTCCCCTGATTGGTCCTCCCAACATTGTTTTTCATTTCATCGAATGTCACGATCCCAGAGAGCTATGTTTTAGGATCTCTCCCTGGGATTCTAGAACGTCCACTGTCCTCTGATCCTGCCTTCTTTTCCAACCTTGCCTTTTCCTGGTTTTATAACCTCAGGCAAACTGTTCTAATATCCCCCTGCTTGATTCCCGATCTGGAGCTATCCCTCCCTGCCTCACCACTGTTGGAGGCTAACCAGGGGAATATGATGTGGCTCCAGCCAGAGAGCAGAGGCTCAGTTCACGTCCGTTCCTTCCAGGTTGGGAGCACCCCCCAGCCCCCAGACAACCCATGTTACGTTAGCTCCTTCCTCCAGTCTCTACTCGGGGCATGGAATGCCTTCCCACCTGAGGCCTCTCCAGGAACCCTTCCCAGCTTCTAAAGCCCAGGGCGAGTTCCCCTCCAGGAAGCCAGGTCAGGATGTCTTCCTTGTTGAATACTTACTACATCGATCCTAGGTAGAATCCTTTATCTCAAGCCTTCATTCTCATGTATTTGTTCCACATAGCTTCTTTTTTTTTTTTCAACTAGCTATAAAACCCCTGAGGACCGTGTCCTAGACATCTAAGCACAGAGAAGCCAAAAGGGGGGGGGCCTCATCTCCACTCATTGGCTGAACGTATCCGGCTTCTCCTTGGCCCCAGGACCTGCAAACTCAGACCACAGGCTCACAGAGACGGAGCCCGGCAGCCCGGCCAGACCCACAGGCTCTGGCAGCAGTCAGAGGCTCCTCTCAAAGGGAGAAGGTGGTAAGAAAGCCAATTTACCCATAAGTAAATAACTGTTGTAATTACGGAACATTATTCTCAGCAGACCAGCGGTTGGAAACCAATTTGCATAACAGACGTGGTTATTCATGGAAATGTTTGTGATTTATCTACCAAAGTAGATGAAGACCCTAAAATTAATGTGTGTGCCAGCCCCAGTAAGCCAAACACTCATTTCCTCACCTTCTCCTTGAGCTGCCAATGGGTCAGGTTCAGCGTCTGCAGGTCCCCTTGGCACTGGGCAGCTCTGGACCAAGCACAGGTCTAAGCAAGCGGCACAGGAACGAGGGTGAGGAAATGCACAAACCAGCATTTTCCATTATGCCGGGAGGTGCTCATGGCCAGTGCCCATCTGGCAGGGGTCTGGCAGGAGTCTGCTGTGTTCTGAACACCCCTGACCAGAGCCCCTCTTGAAGGAGGACAGAACATGTGAAGCTAACAGAGAGAAGTGGGTAGGTTCTGAAACACAGCTCTCTGCAGACATCAGAAGCATTTTAGTGATTTTTCATGAATATAGGAGCATTCATGAAAAAGCTGAATTTTCACATCTTGGCCCAGAATTTCAGATGTAATTGGTGAATGAAAGCGCCCCCCTGCACGCCCAGGGAAGCAGTAACCCCAGATGCAACCAACACAGAGTCATCTATAAACTTGACGAACGTGACATACCATGAAAGTGCCATGTCTGGGGGGTGCCTGGGGGCCTCAGATGGTTAAATGTCTGTTTTGGGCTCAGGTCATGATCCCGGTTCAGGTCCTGGGATTGAGCCCCGTATCAGGCTCCTTGCTCAGCAGAGAATCTGCTTCTCCCTTCACCTGCTGCTCTCTCTGCTTGTGCTCTCTCACTCGCTCGCTCTCTCTTTGACAAATAAATAAATAAAAATCTGGGACGCCTGGGTGGCTCAGTGGGTTAAGCCTCTGCCTTCAGCTCAGGTCATGATCTCAGAGTCCTGGGATCGAACCTTTCGTCGAGCTCTCTGCTCAGCAGGGAGCCTGCTTCCCTTCTTCTCTCTCTCTGCCTGCCGCTGTGCCTACTTGGAGCTCTGTCTGTCAAATAAATAAATAAAATCTTAAATAAATAAATCAGTAAATAAATAAATAAATAAATAAAAATCTTCAAAGAAAAGAAAGTGCCATGTGCTATGATGAAGAACCCTGGAAGCTGTGTTTCAAACCTCCCCACGAGGTTCTGATTTAAGTAAGGCCCCACCAGTCGGCACTCTGGGGGGTGTCCAGGCAACCCACACCATGTAAAGCCCCCACACTCCTGGAGTTCATGGTTTAAAACCAAGGTAGCCAGGGAGAGCCTCAGTTTTGAAGCAAACAGAGTGCTTTCCAGACCCCTTTCCTTATGGGGCCGTACTAGCAACAGCTTGTACAATCAGGGAGGAGACCGAGCCGTAGGGAACACATGGGCAGTCCCCAAAAGGAACCTCAGAAGTCTGGTGCCCCAAGGAGGGATTCACACTTGAAGATACAGACCTGGGGTTTAAGTGACTTGTTTCTCCTAGAGATTAGCTTTGAAATGCCTATTAACAAAATTTGTTTGTTTACCTTTTTTTTTTTTTAAATTCTTTGTAAGGGAGAAAAAGCTTTGAGTTTCAAAATCCCAAACTTAAAGTCAAAGGTTGGCTCTGCTTAAGTCCCGTGCACACTTGCTATTAATTTTGGCATAAATGGTATTTATCTAAGCTCCCGTGGGATCCTAGGGCCAGTAGGCTTCAAGGGCACAGTTATTAGTGAAATAAACTCACCCATGCCAGGCTTTCCATGCAGCTCAAGGGCAGGTCACAGTCTCTTTGCTCAGATCCAAGGGGAACCCGCACTCCTGAGAGGGGTGTGTGGCCTACAGGGAGCTGGGCTGCAGGCATGACAGGGGGGGCACCCACGGGTGCCAGAGGGCCCACCCTGCACATTCGGCAACACAAATCAAAATAGAATCACCTGGAAAGTTGGGCAGCGTGGATGGCCACGAGCTCTGTGCGCTCACAGGAGGACGGCGGTGTCACACATGCGCAAGCAGACGGGTGACAGTAACTGACAGCGGATGGCGCGTGGCGGGGAAGCAGAGCTCACCGCCGTGGCAGAGGGCTGTCCGGGGGGACAGGAGTGCACAGCTGGCAGCACAAATATTTAATCACTGGAAAGGCCTCCGCTGCAGCGGCTCTGGCTCATCTCACTGTTTAGCCATGTAATGATTTGTTTGCCTTTCCAGGTGCCCAGAGGTGGCCCTTCTTGGAGGGCAGGCATCCCCAGCTGGTCACTCCAAAGGAACAGCCTCTGTTGACAGTGGACGGATTGAATTCCCAGGACACTTGACTTCACATACGTGAGCGTGATGGGTGGAGACCCGGGTTCCCAGAGACGGATCACTTCTGTGTGCCCTGACCTGGGGGTTTCCAACTAGCTGAACGTTGAACTGGGAAGGTCCCACAGGTCATCGGAGACCCAGCTAGAAAGTAGCCTGCTTCTCCTCCTCAGCCTCCCACTGCCTCTCATCAAGGGGACTTCTAGCATGCTTTCTCTATCTAAAAAAGCATCGGATTGTTTTTAGTGTAGAATGTAGACCATTGAAAGGCATACCCAAGAAATGACGAGAAATCCTGGGAACTGGCCAAATGGAGACTCTCTTCAGCTGGGTAGAATAAGGAACCAGCCGTGGGGCAAAGGGAAGACATCCCAGCTATGGAATGGGAGGGCTGCAAGTGTCTGAGAACCCTGTCCAAAGGCAGGGCTTCTCCCGTCTCTTAGGACAGTCAAGACTTGGGAATAACTGACCACCTTCAGCACAGCTCTGCGCTCTCCCTCCTGGGGTTGAGCAGACTGCACGAGTCCTACCCCTGATGCAGTGCTCTCCGCACCCTCCCCACCCTGTATGCACACATGGCCGGCACTGCACGGCTGAGAGCACTTGCTATTAGCAAACCCACCTGGTTACCAGACCTGATGCTATGTCCCCCAGCCTGGCCTCTACCAGTAATGAAAATGACAGTTAGACTCGAGTTTTCTTTTATCTCTCAACTTATTGAGAATTTGAACAAAGAAGAGGGATGCTATATATTGGGGTCTCTCAATAGCTTTGGGGGAAAGGGCATAGGGATTGAGGCCAGGAGCCCAAAGTCTGAATCCTGACCCTACTTTCTGTTTGTATATGCGCAAGTCATGGAACCCCACAGAACTCCAAGGGTGGTTTGAGGATCCTTCCAGGGCCCAGAGGGGTCAAACTGTTTGAGTAATAGTGCTAAGCTGTTCTTGTCCTTGTGCATTGTGGCAGCATGTTCACCAATGGTGCAGAAGCAGTGTGGGTAAACAGCAGGCATCCTGCACCCAGTCCGTCCAGTTGTCACCAAACCCCACACTCTCACCCCAGTCCACACTCCCAGTGAGAAGGGGGGAAAATATGCCAATTTCACTTAAGAATATCTTTGATGAAGCAGTAAAAATGACTAATTTGATTAAATCTCAACCCTTGAACTCATGCCTTTTCATATTTTGTGTGAGGAAAGTACACTTAAAGAGAGATGAACAGCGGAGTACCCCTGGGGAGACACTTCCTGGTGAATAACTTTCCCTGGCACACGAGAATGCAGATTTCCAGCAAGTTCCAGGGTTCACATTTCCATAGGTTCTGCCATATGGCACCATAGGGACTTCTCTGCCATATGAGCCACAGATGAGCCCTCTTCATCAAAGTCTGGGCTGGCTCTGTGAGGGGGAAGGAGGTTGGCTCTTGGCTACCCTGTCTCAGCCCTGGGCGGGGGGGCACATGACTTTATTCCTGCCGATGTTGTATTGTTTAACTCTCTCATTAAGCTTTCTCACCCAATCTCTCCTTACTCCAATCCCCTTACAGTTACAAAGTCTTCATAGAAAAGCTTTCCTGTTCACCATCCTGTGCATTTCTCTCTCCTGATTGGGCCCAGATGGCTTCTCTGACAATAAGATGGTTTCCTCCAAAAGACCATCCCCAGGAAAGAAAGTCTTGTGTTCAACAGCCCCCCAGTGTTCAGTAAGATTCCGTGGTAGCAAAAGGCAAGTTTTATAGCTCCTGTCCAGAAAGTCTGGTCTTATTGGCATGAGTCTAGGTAGAAAAATGCCTTGTCTTGTTCACTGCACACGTCGTTTGCTTCTTGGAGTGTCTATTACATATCTCATAGGATGGTTGGAACAGAGGGGTGCCTGGGTGGCTCAGTGAGTTGAACATCAGACTCTTGGTTTCAGCTCAGGTCATGATCTCAAGATTGTGAGATCGAGTCCTGAGTCGGGCTCCACACTCAGCAGGGCATCTGCTTAAGATTCTTTCTCTCCATTTCCCTATGCCCTTACCCCTTATGCTTATACTCTCTCTCTCTGTCTCTCAAATAAATAAAATAAATCTAAAAAAAAAAAGTGAATTGGACAGAAATACCTTTCTGGCTAATTGGAGAAAACCAAAGCTGAGACACATCTATGAAGTCATGTGTTAGCCTCTTCTTCCTCCCCTTTCTTCCCTAGCTACCTCAAGACTCCTCTGATGGAGTATGGCCTGGGCAGGACAGCAGGGTTTGGGGACACCTCCTGTATACCCTTTCCCAGAGCTGCCCTGTCCTCTCGCACTTTCAACCTAGCCATTGTCTAGGTCTCTGAGACATGAGGTGGGATGGGGCAGCCACCTTGCCCCATCTCTCTTAAGAATAACTCATTCCTCAGCCATGAGAGTGAGGACAGCAGTAGATCTGACTGGAAGGGCACCTATGAGGACTTCCGGGGTTCTAAGAACCGGGGGAGAGGGCACAGAAAGAGATAAGTCATGAGAACCTCCTACTTCCTGTAGACCTTGGGTCACCACTTATGTTCTCTAAACTGCTTCCCATTTCTACCTCTGCCAACCTGTCCCCTGCTAAGCACTAGAACAGTCTCTCCAGAACATGTACCCCGCTACAGCCGCTTGTCTTGACAGCCAGTGTCCCTCTCCTGAGGAGTCTGCTTTCTCAAACTTGGTCCTGTCCCATGCTATTCCTCTTATCCAGGTCATCCTTCTGTCCCCGGGATCGTCTCTGAGGCTTCATGCTGAGTACATGTCCTCCAGGAATGCTTCCAAGACTCCCAGGTAAGTCCGAGTTCCCCCATGCATTCTCTATACCCTGCGCTGGGCTGACTTTCTTGCATTTTCCTCCAACCACACTGCAACATCCTTAAGAACAGGAGCTGAATTTTCATCTCTGTGTCTTAGGATCTAGCCTAGCCTATTTTTTTTAAACAAAAACTATGTAAATAATAGAATCAAGTACATATGGGGAAAAAATAAAATAAAGGACTAGCTGCCTTATCTGTGCTTTAGTTGTTGAATAAACATTAGCTGTCACTAGAGCCTGGGCTTATTAACAAATAAACCAAGACGTAGAGTTTGACTCACTTAACTTCCACAGCTTGTACGTAGCAGAGGCTAGACTCTGACCCCATTTTCTTTGTGCTCTTTGCTTAGGGCAGGGGGAGGGGGCGGTGGGGGTTACTGGGAAATCGTCCAGGCCGTATGGTCTTTGGCATTGCTCGGTGTTCATGGCAGCTGGTCTGGGTGTGGCAGACTTGTGGGGAGCGGGCACAGAAGGGTCCCTTCTACCCACAACCTTGAATCGTGTCTTCACCACATCAGCCCTTCCTGCTGACAGTGGGGTCGCAAGCACCAGACTTGAGGTTTGAGCAAGAGCCTACAAGCCAGAAGGGGCTGGTGCCCAACGACACAGCTACTCCATCAGCGAGACCCAGGGACAGTGTTGGCCGGCCACAGTGACCGCTAGCCAGGTCATCAGCTGGGAGCGCGGACTCCCAAACTGCATTTCCCGGGCTTACAGTGGAGCCATATGGGGGACACTGATGGGCAAACGATGCAGGACGGAGGGCCTCGGGGGCCTCTCATGTGTTTGCTGTATCCTGAGTGTCTGGTGCTCCCCGTGGCTCACATACATTCAGGTATATTTTGTGTCTACTCCGCTCCTCCCCCCATCTGTTTACATACCAGCAGCCCTCTATCTCCGTCTAACGTGCCTCTCCAGCCGTCTGCTTCCCCACTTAGTAAGATCTAGTCTCACCCGTTGGCCTCCCTTATTTTCTAGAGCCGAGTCAAATATTCTCAAAACATCCAGCCAACGCACATGATGCCAGGTCTGTTCCTAGAGCATTAAGCCTCGGCTGTGTGCAAAAATGCCACTGTACAGTGTGCAAAGCTCTCTCACACACCAAATCGTATTTAATCTTTGCCACCACCATCCTATGAGGCGGGAGTTCCCACCAACTCCGGGAAAGTTTAACAATATTCCTGAGGCCACACAGTCGCACAGCCTGTCGTAGCAGAGGAGAGGTCAGAACAAGCCAACTGGCTTCTAGTCAAGTGCGTCTCCCATGTCGCCAGCACCTCCTCCCAGGATCCTTTCCACCCCCTGGGAGACCCCACCTTTCGCAGCATAACACTGAATTCAGACCTCTCCTCCCAGCTCCCATGCCTCCCAGCCCGGCCCTGCCTGACCTGCAGCCGCCATCACTCCTGCACGCCTGGGTGTGGGACACACCCATCCACGCTCACGGGCAAGGATCTGGAGCAATGAGCGGGCCTGAGCAACCATCTCACAGCACCGCTTCCCCGCAACGTCTGCCAACCCAGAAGCTTATCACAGACTCCTAGAGTCCGCAGGAAGCCTGCCTGCACCCCGCTCCTTTGAGAAGTTCCTCCACTCATGTGGAGACGGTGGCAGTTTGAGGAGCCCAGTGTCTGCACCCCAAGAACACCACGGTCCTCTTCGCATTAAACCCCAGGCCAAGGGCACTCTAACAATCTCTGGTTTCTCCCTTCCCAAGGTTGCCAAAGACCAGGAAAAGAAGGTTCTTGGTGAGTTACCCAACTGAGCTGCCCCCAGGCCACCCCCAACCGCACTCTGGGGAGTGAGGCTTAGCACACGGGCCAGCTTTGCCAAGGAGCCTGAAGCAGGCCCACTTCCCCTAGTGTGTGCGGGACCAAGGGTAAAAGGTCGGAGGAGGCAACCTAGGGGCCTGGCCCTCCAACTGGGTCTGAGCTGCTGCCCGCTGGGTGGCCACAGGGCTGCATCTCACCGTCCCTGTTGATGAACAAATTGGTCTGAGTGCTGTGTGAGGGCAATTTCAAGCATGTTGAGGCTTTCTCTTGGGGGAGACTTGATGTGAAGCCAGTGGGAGGGAAGTCAGAGCAAAGACAACACTCATGTCAAATCCCTCGTTCAGCCAGAATGAAAAGGAATTTGGGAACCAGATCTTTTGTATGAAAGCTTTCCAAAAGATGTTTTCTAAGCAGAATGGAAGCTTGGGTATCAAGCATCAGAGACTTGTGGCCTCTGCTTTGCTCCGGTTCAGAAACCATCTAGCTTTTTCCCTAATAGAGAGGGCATGGCAGAGGCCCGGCTCTGAGCTGTTGAAGTGTGTGACCCGATGCAATCCACAGGGCACCCTCCGGACAGCAGACGGGAACACTTGGGACCCGTGAAGGGAACTTACACCAGGAAATGGGAGAGCTGGCCTCAAGCAGGCATCTTTTTTTAAAGCCAGGCTGTGCTCTTGCAAATTTGTTCTGTCCAGAGGCAGATTTAGAAGTTATACAATCCAATTTCCCCCAACTGCACACATAACTTCCTAAAATAGTTGAGCTAGGAAGTTAGGGAACTCATCTTCGGCCCCATGGACAGCTGGTCAGGGAAACAAAAAACAACGAGACTCCCTGAAAGGTGAGGCCTGCACCTTCCACTACCCCCACCAGGCCTGCATTGGGCTACACCACGTCTGGCCTTTTCTGCTTCTGCAAGCAGGAGAGGCTGAGTGAGCTCAGGGTGGAGAGGAGGACTTACCAACCTGGCCTCACCTCAGCCTGGATCTGGCCCAGGACCAGCTACCTCCCACGGCTCACATAGCTTCCGCGGAAAGTAAAAGGCTCCGGAACCTGTCCCAGATGGTTAATGCTTTTGGGGGGAGGAATTCTGAATATGTAAGAGAAAATGATGTCCAAGTCCCCAGAATGTCAAAATAAGAATGTCTTCAGGGAGAGTCTAATGAGCTTTTGGATGGTGGCTTGAACTGGCCCTGGGACCTGGGTATGGCCCAGGGCTGCATAGTGAACTATCTTGGGCCACATCAGAGGGACCCTTTTAGAGGACATTGTATTTCTGTAAGCAACCCTTATATGCTAACATCTTCGGTTAGCATCTCGAATACACACTGACTCTTTTGTGACAGGATTCACCTGAATTACTTCAAAAATTGTTCATTCATTCGGTGAACCCCAAACATGAGCTCGGCATGTTTAGCCACGGGCTAAGCTAGGTGCTGGGGCTCATGGGTGAGTGGACTGGGCATGGTTGTATCTCTCAAGGAGATGCCTTTACAATAAAGGCTTGAAAACATAGTTTTGCCTTTTTCAGAAACAAAAAAGCTATGCATTACTTGTAGGACAGGATTTGTAAAAGCACAGGGCATCCATTCAAAACTAAGCAGAAGCAAAGAAGCAAGAAAAGGAAAGTGGCCTGCATGGGGCTGACGCTGGCCTTTTGAGCTGAGTCAGGCTGTGAGGGCACTAAAGGGACCAGATGCCCAGACTAGTGGCTGAAGCTGTCCCCTGCCTGCCCCGGCCGGGAAGGAGCCGATGTGTGGGGACAGAGCGCCATCTAGTGGTGGAACAGCCTCAGCGCATGCCACAGAGGCGGGAATAAAGGCGCCCACCACTGGTTTGTTATCTTAAGGTCCTCACCTTCAGAGGTGAGTGCCGTTCTCGCTATTTTGTCAATGATGCTGTGGAGATTCAGAAAGGTGAACCAGGAAAGGGGCTTGAGCTCAGTTCCTCTGTCTTGCCCCCAGGTCACTGTCTGTACCCTACTGACTTCCTGGCTTTGCTGGTGGGAAAGAAGGGCCCAGAGGTCTCAGGCCCGGGCTTGAAGTTCCTGGGTGATGCCTCAGCCCTGCAGGAGAGGACCCGGATGCTGTGACGTAACCGAGCTTAGAGGGCCCTGGTCACCACCTGCCTGGGCCACCTGGGACATGCCGCTCCCTCAAGCAGAGCTAAGCTCTGGGTCCACTGACCCGCTGGCTGCTATCCAAATGTATGATTCCATCCCTCACCCAGGTCTTTCACACACACGCACACGCACACACACACCCGTGCAGTACCCTCCATGGGGAACTTTGTTGTTCTCCCCTCAGTTTCTAGTTTCTAACCTCTTTACTAAGCATCATCTCCCAAGAAGACTTGCCCCACCCATCACAGAGCCAGGCCACCTGCCAGTCATCTGCCACCCTGCAAGATTGTCACTCTGGTACCCAGGGCCCAGTACAGGGCCTGGCCCACTGTAGAAGGTGGTCAAGTGCCTTCCCACAGAGGGCTGAGTGCCTGGCTGCAGGACCAGAGCCAGGGGCGGCCCTCTGAACCATGGCCATGCCACACCTCCTCACTCTAAGGTCAGCTCTAGATCGTGACTGAGCTGCCCAGCAGAGTTCCTGGAGTAAGCTCTGGCCAGCCTGCCATCTCGTAGAAGACTCTCCCAGAAGTTGCCTGGTCTGTGGCCTGGGAAACCACCAGCTAGCAACCTGGACTCTGTCTGCCTGACGGGAGGGGAGTGTTCATAGCCAGACGACCACTTTCTCAGAGGTCCCCGGAGCTGAGTCCCTGACACCGGTGACCAGGGCAGTCCTCCTGAGGCCGCACTCCAAAGACATGGGGTGAAGTGTTCAGAGAGGTGATGTGGAGGAAGAAGAGGAAAGTGGAAATGAGACTATGAAATGCTGGGTGTGTATGAAGAACTGTCAGTAGGAGGGACAATGTTCTTAGACACAAAAATAAAAATAAATTATAATAGTTGTAAAAAAGTACTTGTACTGCTTCAGGAAAAAAAAGAGACAGTTTATTAATTGAGTGCCCCCAGTATGCTGGCATTATTTATCATCATAATGACCCGGTGAGGTAGACATTTGGGGGTCCATTTTACAAAAGAGTAAACTGAGGCCCAACGTCATCCAGCTAGAATGTTCCTTCCTAATGTCTCCTCACTTTCATTGCTGTTGGATTTTGTATACCTGGGTACAAAAAAAAAGGGCACTGGAAAAGAGCTGGTACTCAGGATCTGGGGCTAGTGACCCCAGACGGCCGTCTTTCCAAAGCTCCCAGATTGCTGGACGCAGAGCCTGCTCCAAAACTCAGCCCAGCGCAGCTGGCCCACTTTGACCTACCCATGACCCATGAAACTCATTTCCTCCTTTTCCCCATTATAAATATAAATGCAGATATTTCACTGGGGAAACATCAGATTGAGAATCCCAGAGGCTAAAACCATTTCTCTAACCCAGCATGACAGTGGCAGGGAAACAGTGCTATTTACAGTCAACTGCTGACTGCTCTGCCTCAGGCTCCAACTGGAATCTAGAAGGTTCTCTTTGGTGGCTGAGTTTTTGTACAAAACATGAGAGAAGGAAGAGAGAAAAAACAGGGGTAAAGAAAGGGCAGGTATTTTAGTCCTGGTCTTGGAACTGTCCTCTTCTTTTCACAAGTTAGGGTCTTTTTCCCTTTTTTTTCCCTGAGATTTTAAGAGCTTGCACCAGTGCTCAGCCTGGTATGCTCTGCCTGCTTATGGTGGACGGGTGGACACCCCAACTTTCCAGACCCCCTGACCTCACCTGTCTTGGCACCTGAGGACCGATTCCTTGCTAATCCTTCGCTGGGTTTGCACACTTCCTGCTTGTCTCAGTCAGGATCAGACTTCTGGCTTTTGACTTCTGGGAAATGCAGATGCCCACCTCTCAGACCTTTGGTCTGACCTCACTCTGACTCTTGTGCGGCCCATCCTGTCCCAGACATTTACTTGCCTCACATGCCCCAGAGTGACAGAGGATGACAAGGGATATTTGGGTGGGAAAAGGGTTCTGCCCCTGGTCTCCGGCACTCAGCTTTGGGGGGCACTGGAAGGAATGGGGGAGGAGGTCAGCATGGCGTGGGTCATCTGAGTTACCATAGTGATAGACCCAGGCGAGAGAGGGGAACACATGAGTGACGTAGGAAGGCAGTTCAGACCATTGAGAAGCTAGAAGGGAGGTTCTGTCAGACTTAATTAACTTCATTATAAACACCTTCAGCACCAAGCACAACTATTACACTGTAACCCAGGGGTCATGAGCGGGATGGAGATAACACCTTCTTTCCTCCAAAAATCTCCCAGATTGCCTTCATGGGACCAAAGCAAGAGCTATTTAATTAAAACAAATATTTACAATGGCAGAATCTAAGGACAGAGATACTGACAAATAAATAAACATAAAAATCCTGGCTATGATACATGATCATCATTTATACAATCAGTAATATCTCATGTACCTGGAACTTCATGGAAAACCATTTTACATTTCATCATTTGGAATCAACAAAGTTTACGCTAAGTGAAATACTCTTCGATTTCCGTAAGCCATGCTTAGAAAGTGTTTGCTCCTTCTTCAGTGCCCACTTATCGGACTGTCAAGTTTCCTTTTGTTCTGCCAACAGACACCCTTTTATCCCATCATTCAGCTTCCTCCTTGAGTCTTTTACGGGCTTGGAAACCAGACAGTCATGTCTATTAGAACAGTTTGGAAATCAAGAATAAATAGAATTTTAACAAATGGCTCTGAGTCTCTAAGCTGTGAGTAAAATATATGGACTTTGGAAGATGGACTTTATTCTGGTTTTCCTCCAGGCTCTGGGGTTGGGAGGGATGCTGTGAAGATGCGGCAGCATGGTAGTCCAAAAAATCAGAGACACCAACCATCCACTGCTCAGCTTTATACTATAGCACGGACAGGTTGCTCTTCTTAAAGTAGGCACACGGAGGTTTTGGGGACTGATCTGAAGTGGATCTGATAGTCCACAGGTCAAGTAAACAGACAGGCATCTCTTATATGCAGGAAGCCCTTGGAGAACTCAGGTGTTTCAAATCCAATGGTTCCCGCCCCAATATCAACCACCTGGAGATCCTGTAGCAGAAGACCGTCCAGTGCCCTCAAATGTCAGAGCCAGCCCAACCCACCTGGACTCTGCCAGTCCTCTCATTTTCTGTGTTCTTGAAAGCTCACTAGAGCCTCACCCCACTTCCACACAGCTGAAATTTAGCCTAGGCCTCCATTGATTTCTAGCAGCTGGTGCAGTTTTTAACGGGGTATTAGTCTCTCTTCAGATCTTGAAACCTAGACTACTGCCCCAAATGGGATAACATTCGACTAAGGTCACTGAAGCTGGACGGTCATGAAGGCAGGATTGTTAAAGGTCGAGACACCAACTCTGGAATCAGTTTGCTTAGGTCACATCAGGTAATCTCTGCTTGTGAAAAGGTTGTGGCCTGAGAATGGCCGTTGGTCTTTACAAGTCCAAGGCAATCTCTGCTAACTCCTTTCCCTTTTTGCACACTGCCTATCCAAAGGAGAGGTCTGTAGAGAAGAAATCTTCCCTTCTGAGAAGATGATGACTGGAGACATGGTTCTGAAGAACAGTAAATGGGTTGTGTGTGGACTGGTGTCCGCCGAAGGCCCCCTCTGAGCCGTATGCAGAGTCCTCGGTGAAGACAGACAGGGCCCCAGCCTTCTCAGGAGTACAGAGTCATCATCAGCCACTGGACATAATGGGGAAGCAAATTATGGTCAGTTCAGGCAGATCTCTGACATTCGGCTAAGGGTGCTTCATTTTTCGGTTACCAGACCCTGGAGCCTGACACGGGATTGGGACTTCCTCCCCCCTTGTTCCTGAGAAGCCATGGAGACAGGACAGTAATGGATGGTTTAGCCAGAGGGACCACACCATCTGGTAGTAAGTATAAATCAACCTGAAATATAATCAACCTTGACTTCTCAGGGTGTGAGTGAATGATGATACCCAAGATGCAGGCTGATTCTGTATTCAATTCTCAATGCAGTTTTCTGCCATGAATTCAATTTGGCATGCTTGGGACAGCAGTGTGCAGGTGTGTGGACCAACTGGGTAGCAGAAATCCATTAGAGCTAGTCTACATGTTTCCATTTATGGGCCCATTTGTCTGACAGCTTTATGTGGGTGTGATGCACAGTCCCTCTGTCTCACATAGAGAGGACCTCTGGAGAAACCACTTCCCAGGCCAGTTACATCAGAACGATGCTGCTAATGATGTTGGTGAAGATGACAAGGTTGGAGTTACCAATGGCATCAGAGAAAACCAGTGTGAAATTCCAACCAGTTGGCTGCCACTCCCTGTAGACATCCCTGGATAGCCCTAAGGATCTCCTTCTCGAGCAACCAAAGGTGCTCAGAGCTGAAGAGGATCTTAGAGACAACCTAACCCAGGTCACTCATTTCACATGTGGGGAAACTGAGGCCCAGGCATACTGAAGTTGATTCGACAAGGATCCCACAGCTAGTTACACGCAATGCTGTGGGTTCACCTCGGGTCTCTGTCCAGTTCTCTTCCCATGATGGCACATTGCACTGCTGGATCCAGCTAGGGCTGTGGGCTGCCCATTTCAATGGCACATTCATGTTTTCCTGCTCTCCCAGCTCTCAGCCTGCGCTGAGGGACTCAGCGGGACTGCCTGAGATCAGGACATGAGCTTGGGGATTTGAGATGGAGATGGGCTCAGAAAATTCTAACCACTGACCCTCCAGCTGAATCCTAGCTTCACAGTCAGATAGGACTGTGACTGAGGCAAGACACATGCTGAGTATCCCGATATCTTGGAAAGATACTACATAGAATGGACATTTGAGGTCAAGGAAGAAACCTCTGCTTTTACTAGACCCTTTTTAAGCAGCCTAAATGGAGGATGTGTTTTTACAAAGGAAAAACATAATTTAATTCCAGATTCCAATGTCTTTGCAGGGAACACTACCTAGACCCACGTCGGACATAGAGTAGGTGCTCAGTAAATCCGTGCAGTTTGATTCATCAGGGAAGACCATCAGTGTCAGGCACAGATTTGTTTTGTTGGCATATCATCTCATTCACTCAACAAACATTTGTCAAGCCTCCTATTACACGCAAACCACTGTATGAGGTTTGAGAAGAGGCTACCCAGACAAGATCAGAATCCCTGCCCCTAGGGGGAAGGCTAGGCCAGCTCTTGAGAAAGATCTGACCTTGATCTTTTTTCAGATTCATCTTGATCCAGTTTTGTCATTCTCTCCACTCTCGCCAGGACCACACACACTGTTCCCTCTAGCCTGAGTCTTTCCTACTCTCCACTCAGCCTCCCTGGCTCCTTCTGATCTCCAAGGTTTTAACTTTGATGTTACCTCCTTCAGAAAGCCCTCTGTGAAATGCCCTGTTCAGACCAGTTGCCCTATTTCTGTCTGTGCTGGAGTTCATAGCTGGCCTGGGTCCTCGCTCACTCTGTGTCCATGCCCTCTGCAAGAGGCTCAGAGGTGCTTCTCATGACAGAGAAGGCTATTCCCCATGTGTTGGAAGTGGACTTGGCCACGTGACTTGCTTTGGACAACAGAAGGTATTGCACAACACGATGTGCCTGCCCTTCGAGACCTTGCGTGTGTAAGCTCGCTCCCCTGTACTTCTGCTATTGTCCGGAGACAATGAGACCAGCCCGGCCAAAGCTTCCTCAATGAGGGTACCGGCAAAGTCCCCAGTTCACCCACCCATAATGAGCCAGCCAACCGAGACCCATTGACTCCCAGACGTGTAACTGGGGAACTCAGTGAGTGTTGCTGTCACAGCTGAAGTTGGGTGGATTTGTCCCATGGCATTACTGCGGTCACAGTCATTGGGTCCACTGAGCCAGGGTGTAGGTCCCTGCCTATGCACCCAGCACAGACTGAGTGCTCAGTAAGGAGTGGACCAACGAATGGAGAAGTACCGTGAGTGAGGGGCTACCTCCCCAACTCAGCAGAACGAAGGCCCCAGAACCCCACTCCTTCATGAGAGCCTGGACCCGCTGTGGCCCCCTCTGCCTAAGACGGTGTGAGTCCACCCCATGGACAAAGGCTTACCTCTGGCTTCTGGAGGTATATCCCTTTGCCATCTTGGGTTAAGTTCTGGAAGGCACCTGTGAAAATGCAGCAGCAAGGAACACAGCTAACGTGTGATGGAAACATTAGCCACTAGCTCTTCCTACCTGTCCCCTCTGCTGGGAGCCTGGTTTCAGCCCCATGTGGCCACACTTTACTAGGGCAAGTGAGCTGCCTCAGACCTTTGGCCCAGGGACAGGTGGGATGTACATGAGTCTGAGGCCATGCAGGTGGGGTTCTTGGGCACAGAGCCAGTGTGTCCCTATAGCTTCTGGCCCGTTGTTTCTGCCCCAGCAGCTGTCCTCCCTCCTGCTTGAACCGGGGACAGGGGGCAATCCACCAAGGAGTGCCCGCCCTGCCTCCTTCCCACCAGCTCACCCTCCATGCTCTCCGCACGCAGCATCAGGTGGACGAAGCTGACAAAGTCCATCTGGAGGCGGGGGCCACCGTAGCGGACAAGCATCAGCTGGCAGACGTCGTCACTGAGCACGATCCCTGCGTCAGACACAGATTCCCCCCATGGGTGCTGGGGACCTCATGCCCCCGCCCCTCCACCTGAAGCCCCTGCAGCTGTCCCTCCCCTTCTGGGACCCGAATCCTGATAACGTGGGGGGTCTTCTTTCATGGGGTTCAGTATGGACTGCTCAATTAGTTAGTCCCTTAACATTATCTCCATCTCGACTCCCCATTCCCACACCCTTAGGCCACCAGCACGAGGATCTTTTTATAGAGTGGGATGCTGGCCTTCAAGGCAGGAGGCAGTCTGTCCAAGACTGGTCCAGAACATCCCCTTTGGGGCCCGATAGTCCTGGATTCAAGCTCCAGACAAATTTACGAACTTTTCTGACCGGTAACTGCTTCTTTGTTAAGTGGGGATTAGCCCTCGGCGTGGGTGATTAAACCAGAGTGTGGATGCCCCAACCTTCAGCACTGTCAGCTGTGACCAGTGATAACACACGTTTCCGTGATTTGCAGATCTACAGCCTCAGGCCTCTGGACCCGGGGAGCAGCTCTGTGCCTTGGGATTACTTGAGAAGTGATGCCCCCACCCCGACCCAGAGCAGTGCACCCCACAGGACCTGCTCAGCCTGGGCTTACCTGCGTCCCTCATGGCCGCCCTCAGCTGAGTCCTGTTCAGGTGTCCCAACCGGTGACTGTCGTGCTTGTGGAAAACCTCCTGCGCAGAACCCACACCAAAGGCTCGGGAATCACACGTTTGCAAGCATCACCTGCAAGCCCCCCACCCCTCCATGCTGCAGTGGCCAGCATGGGACCCCGCAGCAGGCCTACAGGAGTAGGCAGAGGGTCTGGGCTTCTGAGAAAAGGAGTGGGGTTTTTTGTCACGCGGATCGACAGTCTGAGCATAGCTAAATGTGCTTGACTTAGGCACATTCTCCAAACCTTGAAGGCCTGCTGGCTTTCGGACCCAGGAGACAAGAGGGATGGTGGTGAGTAAAAACTGGGCAAGGAGGAAGAAGCCAGCTGATGCAGGACTTTAATTTTCCTGCTAAGGAGCTCAGACCTTATCCAAAGACCACAGGGAGTCTTCAAAAAGCTTTCATCAAGGAAGCAACATGATCAGACGTGCCCTTTAGAAATCCAGGAGACTATTGCAATAGGCTGAGTTTAGGAGAGAGGGGAGGCGGGCGCACTGAAGGGAGGGGAGAGCCGCGGGGTGAACAGTGGGGTACACAGGGCTGAAAGGGGAGTGGTGCTTACACAGCTTCGCAGAACTGCCATCTCTGCCCGCACCCCCGCCCCTGTAAGGAGGTCTGGGGAAGACTTGTTCTTACCTGACAGAGCATCAGCTGCTTCCACAGGTCTCTGAACTCCTGGATGCTCACAGTGCCGGATGCATTAAGCTGATAGAGGGTTAAGGTCAAAGCTGCCTGGGGAGTTGCTGTCACACCTCTGGGAGCAGCAGCGGGCCCTCCACACAACAGGGTGCCATTTGTGGACAGCCCTGCTCCTTGTCTCATAGCCCTGCCTGGCTTCTGCTGGCTGGTCCGTCCAGCCCAGAGTGGCCCCACCCTTGCTAGGAAGGGACAGAAGGAGCCAGAAACACACCCGCACAGGGAGAAGTCTGAGGACAGGAGGCATGACGGTGATGACCACAGCTAGCACTTAGGGAGACAGGATATTCCAACACAGACTATTTGATGGGATTTAAATTAAAAAAAAAAAACAAAAACGGTCACTGTTTTCCCCATTATTGTTAAAACCAGCTTCTGGAGGGAGTCCATCACAGGGCAGCTCTTACATTTAGTCATTTTATAAAACGTTAAAAACTTAATGACTGGGCCTTGTAGATCATGTCCAAATAGCTCTGCATCAGAGAGACCGGGTCAAAATACCACCACACGCAGGTCTTCTTGGATCCCGAGTTACAGGCTTGACCTACGTTACTTCATTCTCACTTCATTGGGGGGTAGGTATTCACTACCCCCCAAACGGATGATAAAATGGGGGCTCAGAGAGTACGATCCTGTTGAGGTTCATGCAGCCGGCGATAAGGCTGGGCCCTCCCCCGACGCTAGCACACCTGCCTGCTGCCACACGCCCTCCTCTGCAACATTTCTGCAAAGACTCCCTTTGTTACTTGCAACCTTCACTTCCGCCCACCCCCCCCATACATACTATCCATTCCACGTGCCTCTCTGTACCATGGATAATGAAACTGCGATTCAATTGTCCACTTAGAAAAGCAGAGGGTTTGCTAGAAACATCACAGTGCTGAGAGCCAGGGAAAGAGAGTGGGTGGCGTACCACAGGGCTTACTCTGGTTTCCTGCTCTGCAAAGAGGAACAGCCACGGCCTGGTCACCAGCTGGAAAACTCGGGAGCCTGAGGCTCCTGTGGCAGCTTCTTGTTACCCAGAGGATTGCTCCTAACCAGCACCTGCGGCCGCCTCATCCCCACTATCGGCAAATAAGATTCTTGCTATTCACAGGTAATTCTCAGGACTCCTTGGATGACAGCACCAAGCACCAGGCCTGGGTTACCCCACTTTCTCCCGCTGATTCTACAGAGCAGCTTTTAACAGCATCCCTTGCTGCACTCGAGGACCTGAACCCACAACGAGGCTACGTGAACTGTCGGAGATCACATGGCTAGGAAGCGCTTGGGTTGGGATTCAAACCCAGGCAGCTTGGCCCAGTGCGAAATTCTCCGCCAGCAGCGGCCGGCCTCCTGCCACGAACCTGAAAAGATACGTCCAGCAGGGCCAGGATCCCCTGGCAGGCGTCCAGGCTGAAGAGAGGCCGGGCGCTCCCCAGACCTGCAGAGGGACAGAAAGAGTGTGCATGGAGGTGGCCCTAGGGTGGCACAGCCCTTTTCTGAACAGGAAGAGGCTGAGCTATCTAGGCCACCTGTAGGTTCTAATGACTGTCATTTATAGGCGGTAGCAGGGAGTAAGAACAAGAGGGCAGCGGAGAGAAAGGGCTCTGCTCTGGTTCACCCAAGGAGCACCATAAAGCCCCGCAGAGACGACCCGGTCCCAGCGCAGTTTTGCCTCCATGTAGGCTGGTGACCGTGGCCCCAGGTACCTAGGACTTAGGTACCTCACAGAGTCACGGATCCCCAAATCTGCAAGAGAGCTGAGAGATCAATTTGTTCAAGCCCCACCTAAACTGGGGGATCCTTTCTCCAGATATTTGGTGGACGGTCTCTCAGTCACGGGCGTTCACTTTTTCATACGGATGGAGAGCTCCAGTCAGGAGGAATTTAGGTTACTTCCAAAGGAAGCTCCTCCAAAATTTAGTCCCTAGTCCAAGTTCTGCCTCCAGAAAGGCATAAACAGGCCTATGTCTCTTCAACATCTCCCCTCCACTCTAAACGTGGCTTCTAAGCTCTCTTTGCCTTCCTCTAGACCCTATGCTTTACCATCTTCTCTCTACATGTGGTACCAAGACCAGAATGCACGCCTTCGGTTGTGGTTTCATGAAGCAGACAGAGTACAACGGGGCTATGACTTCCCAAATCTTCAAGCTGTATTCCCCAAATTACATTCCAATGATGATGTTCTGCAGAGAAAGGGTTTTGAGTTCAACTGTATTTGAAATATTTTGCATTTATGGACCCTTTTTTCCATTCACCGTGCATCGTAGCCTATAATAGGTACTGAGAAGCCAACATTAAAATTTTGTTTTTGTTTAATGCAGAATTTCCTGAGCACAATTGACCACAGAGTCTAACCCCTTCTATTTCATGGAACACTTCCTAAAACTTCATAGTGTCTAATACTCCTTGGAACGCAACTTCAAAAATACAAATCTAAAGGTTTCCATTAAATATAGCCTGAATTTAGATTAGCTTACTTAGCAGCAACTTGAAACTCTGAGCTCGTGTTAAGTTCCAGGTCAACTAAATTAACCAGATATCTTTCACATAAGCTGCCATGAAAATGAGATCTCGTCTGCCAGGAACTCATGCGATCAATTTTTTAAAAAAATAATGAAATGTCAGTTTTTAATTATCATCCTGACTCTGTTTCATCTTTTGGGCTTGGGCACAGCTTGTTAAGAGCATTCTGAATTTCAATTCTGCTATCTATTATAGCAGAATTCCTTCCAGCTTTGCGCCATCTGCAATCTGATAAGCCCACCTCCTGCATCCTCTTCTGAGTCATGGATAAAAGCTGAGGAAGTGAAGGGGACCAAGGGTAGAAACCTGGGACTCTCATCTATACTTGCCGACTCTCATCTATGACACAGAATTACCCCCTCTGGTTTTGTATTTATGTAACTCTTGGGAATGGTCATCAGACTTGTGACTACATCTCTATTGCTACTTTCCAACCCACATGTCATCATTCTCCATCAGATACTTTACCAAGGATTTCGCCCAAAACCACAGTAGTTCTCTGAGCTGTCAATCCAAAAATTCTCTCATAGGACTAAATGAAAGTGATCCATCCACACATTCTTTGGGAAACCATTTTGCATACTTGTGTTCAAAACATTTAAAAAATTGTAAGTGTGCTCAAGCCATCTCTTCTAGATAATTTCCCTAGAATTTACTTTCTGGGGTGTGTGTGGGGGGGTATTCTTATATAATTTCTAGAATCTCTCCTTCTGGCTCTTTTATGATACTTGAATTTGGCAATGAGGAACCATCTGGAAATTATTTCAAGCTCTGAGTTATACAACACCCTGGACTATAATTTGTTTGGGTCTGAAGTCTTGGCTTCATATAAAGTAGAAGCGATCACATATGTTAGGTGGCAAATACTCTTTAATTGTTTGGTTTACTTTTTTCATTTTGAACTTCATTCTCCTCTCTGGAGAAATCATGTGCTTCCCACTTGAAATATATATACAAAAAGGTTTCCACGGGCTTTAAGCTTGCTTAATAATTCACCTCAAGTTTCATATGAAGGCATCCACACTGGCCATTTGGAGCCCTCTGAGGGGATGTGCACCCCTCCTTCAAATTTAGTAGGTTGCTCAACTTAAATATGAGTTTATTAGAAGGCTCCCGGTGGGGGGGCTGGTCAGTACTTATATTGTATATAAATACAATATTTATAGGCCAGGCTGGGTACAGTCCTTCCACATGGAATCTATATGCCAAGAAAGAAGTACTCAGATATTCTCAAACTAGCAAAACATCAGAAATCTTTATTTTCACAGCCATACATCTCTACACACTCAAACTAAGCAAAGCAAAAACAAAACCAAACCCCCCAAACAAGAAAGGAAATAACTATTTTCCAAGCTGTATAAATTTCTCTACCGCTACATGACCCACTCTGGGGTAAGACACAGCTGCCTAGGGGACCCTCGTGCAGCAACTCACATGTCCCACAGGGGAAAGAGAGCAGACCCTGAGTTCAGAACAGCCATGCCCCCTGAGTCCTACAGGATGACTCTGAAATACTCACTTGGCCAGGTCATGTGGTTCAGGATCTTCTGCAGCTGCACTGCATTTATTTCTGGATACTGAAGTGGGAGCAGAGTGGCAGGAGAAAATTATCATTACCGGAGGCTCATTAGATGCAGAGGGGCTGCGGGAGAAGGGGGCTGGGAAGTCACTACCGCACCTGCTCAGCACGGTATATACGTCCCTTCCAGGCAGAGTAAGTAAGCCCGGGGGGTCAAGTCCAGGAAACCCCAGCAGGACAGGACTTGTAGGAAGCATTGTAATAATGGTGTTTCTCCAACTGGTTTTTATCAAGATGCTTCAGGAGTTCAGCAAACAATTTGGTTTGAATTTTATTCTTAATAAGATATCTTCAGCCAAGGCTCCAAGTTCTGAAGTTCATCAGAAGCAACTTTTATACTGACATGTTACTTTAAAAAGGGCTCCTGGGTGGCTCAGTCAATTAAGGATCTGCCTTCCGCTCAGGTCATGATCTAGAGTCCTGGGATTGAGCCCCGCATCAGGCTCCCTGCTCAATAGGGAGCCTGCTTCTCCCCCTCAGCTGTTCCCCCTGCTTGTGCTCTCTTGCATTCTCTTTCACTCTCAAATAAATAAATAAATAAAATCTTAAAAAAATTTTTAACTTTAAAATATACATATGAAATGTATAATCAATGTGAGCTTATAAAATAGATACACATTCATAATATATTTTTATCTGTTTTATATATATATATATATTGGGGTTCTCAATGAGATTCCATTTGATAAAAGGACTGCAACAGAAATAAATTCTTAAAAAAAATAAAAAGGACTGCAACAGAAAATGTTTGGAAATCCCTGGTATAGAGGAAAACATTTATGAACGACACATGTAAGATTCTGTCTATCCTCTCTGGCTGCATTAGGCAAAATGCCAGGGGAGAATATGAGAGAAGATGAGGGGCAGGCATATTGTGAATTAAATCCAGAGTAACACAAGGAGCTCATGCTCTTCTAGTTTTAATGACATCATTACACACTCCGACGCCAGATTTCTAGTGCACTTCGTATCTTGTTCTTCAGCGGATCTAGCGTCTTGCAGGTTAGGGACAGAGTGGCCTCTAGAGCCCTACCTTACACCGCTGGCCTTTGTGATCCGGGTCAGTGCAAGGAAAGGCCTCAAGGGGACCAGGTATGCAGCCCCAGGCCCTCCTTTTCCCTAATGCCCTCTTCCCAGCCCTATCACTTCTCTAGGTGACACCCAAAGGGCTCTTCCTCCTTGGGCTGCCCTCCCCGCCAGGCCCCTAGAGTTTGTCATCATGCTCTGCACCACTGCCAACAATGATTCTTAACTCTCAATTCCATTTTCTCAGGAATTAAAGATTAAAGCTATTTCTCCTACAACTAACTAATCAATGTCACTTTCAAGAACAGATTGGTATTTTACAGGAGTCTTCTGGAGACAATCCTCTTCTGCTTACTTGTCTAAAGACGTGAGGACTTGAATAGAAAGTGGCAGTTTGGGGAAGAGTAGCCTTATGTCACACTTCGTACCCAAGGTCAGGTGGCTGCAAACACACCCTCCATGGAATTCTAGGCTCCATTCTGTCCCCTGGTTTGCCCTCGGCTTGCCACCACCTCTGGCCAAGTTACCTTCTCAAAGAGTTTAGTGAAGAATTCATCCTGCCCTTCATTTTGGTCCACTATTTCCTAGAGGAATAGACACACGGAAAGACCTCGTCATTCATCTGGATGAATGGACGCTCATGCACACACTCGTGTCTCATGACCTCCCAGGCTCCAGAAATCCTAAGTTGGACCTTGAGCACCGTCTTAAGTTTCCTACTACAGCATTTATACCTCCTTTGGTTCTCCAATTCTCGCTGCCTTTGGGGAAGTAGCAAACAGCAAAATGGATAAAAGAAATACCAGGTAGAAAGAAGCAGAAGCAAGTCAATGTATAACTCGTGTACCTGGGGCTCTGGACCCTCCATGACAAGGACCCGACCAGAAGGACAGTTCTCCTGGTGCAAAAATAGCACAACCTAGGGACTCTTAGGGCACAGTAAGTAACACAGTACGAGTGCCATAGAGTAGGGACCTTAGGAACTGCAGACTTCTTCCCGACACATGAACTGTGAGGGGAGAAGCCCACCATTCTTTGGAAATGGTCCCAGCATGGGGAATCCCACCTGCCTACGCACCTTAGAGAAAACAGCACTGGCGTCGCAGCCAATTTCACTGTGGGGAAAACAAAGGGCAGAATTAATTCTTGGAGGGCATCTTGGGAGCCTTTTGGCCAATATTCTCCCTCCCCAGGGAATACCTCCTCCAAGTCTGTTAGCTAATCTGCCAAAGTGGGCTCACCTTGCTCTCACACCCCCCCCACTTCTTCTTGGAGTCAACAGTCCAGCCACGTGGCCCCACACACTGCTGGTCCCCCTCCACGTGCCTGGGGCTGCTGCTCATCTCCACGCCCGGCACGCCTTCCACTGTCCCCACCCATACCGAGCGACTCCTACTCATATATACAACTCGGCACTGCTAGGCAGTGAGGTTCAAGGTCAAGTCAGACTACGTATGAAATAAAAAAGATAGAGAACTGGATTCTAAGCCCTGAAGGGCTGTCATGTCGAAACAGTCATGAGCAGAAGACGCTGGGCTGGAAAGTGTGTCTACTGATTCACTCGCATACACTTACGGATCCAAGCTGATTCACTGACGACAGCCTTGCCTTGTGTGCACAACCCCCATGCATCTCCTAGAAATTAACACCTCCCTGATGCTGTCCCCGCTGCCCCCAGGACCATGGGAGATTGCCTCAGATCCCCCTCCTTGATGTTCTGCTAACACCCTGTGCAGATAAATGCTTGCATGGGACACAATGTACCATAAATCACTGCTCAAACATCCCTGTCCTTTCCAGGCCTTGAGCTTCTGGAGGTCAAGGGCCAAGTCTGTTCTAGCTTTTTCTCTCACATGTCTAGCAGACTGTTCATTTCTTAGGAGAGCGGGGAGGAAGAGGAGAAGGGAGCTCTCCATACAGGGAGCTCTCTGCTCTCCCTACCCTCTCCTGTGTTGGTCACACAGACTCCATCCTCTGCCATTTCTGCCTCCTCCTCCTCCATACCCCCCTGTCCAGAGGGGGCCCCAACCGCCAGGGGAGTCCTGGGTCCTTACTGAAAGATGTGCTTCCTGGAGAAGACTCTCAGGAGAAACTCCGACTCCTGGCTGGCCTCAGACGTGCAGGGCACAATGACGTACGTCCCTGGCACCAGCTGTAGTTCCTGACTCACTTCTCTCTCTGTGAGAAATGCTTTGGGCCAGCTGAGGGGGCCATTTTCCCAGAAGAACTCAGGAGGAAGTCTCCTCGGGTCACCATAGTACTGCGGGTAGAGGATGGAAGAGCCCCAGTTAAGATGATACTCAGGGCTTGTGGCCGGCCCTGGGGCTCTTGGCCAGGAGATAGGATGCAGGTGTTCTCTGATTAGCCAAACCCAACCTGCTCCAGTGGAGGGATAAGGGGGTGAGGAGAGAAAAGGAAAAACCACAACGTGTCAGGAATGGGCACCATTGCTCCTTTGTGGGGCTGAGGAAACACATGTCAGTTCATTTAACATTACATTTAATAAATTCTAAAATATATTGGTTCTGCACCAGGCTCAGAGACGACTCTATAGAGGCAAAAGGATTTCTCACGGTCCCTGAGTGAAAAGAATGTCAAGTGCTCGTCCCTTCGGCACTGTTGCCGGACGTCCTCACAGCACGTGCCGTGAGGTTCCCACAGTCAGGCTGAACCTGTCACGTGACATCACTCCAAACCGGGGCCAGCTGGTCAAGTGTGGCACTCACCTTGCTCAACTGAAAAACAGAGAAAAGAGAGGCCTCATTAGGCCGGGAAAGCAGCTCTTCCTCAAGCACAAACTAACGGAGGCTGATATGTAAGAAGGCTCCCCCAGGGGCCCCCCGTTTCTCCCATAAGACTTGCTCTTCTCATCAGTGACATTTTAATCCATCCTCAGGAATTCTGGGAAAGGGTGAGGGAAGGCAACCTTGACTTTTGGGGAGAGGAAAAGAACAGTGGTATTGACTTTATGGACTGTGTGCCGGGCACCACGAGGCACCCTGGCGCACAGTGTCCCTCTGGTCTACTCTTTACACAAATATCAGCATCCCCACTCTACAGATGAAGAAGTGGGTGCTCAAGGGCCCGCAGGTGATGTGTTCTAGATCACATATTCCCAAAGGACAGAGTCAAGGTCGGCACCCTGGTCTGTGTGTAGACATACAGATGGTGAAGAGGACAGGAAACAAGGAGGAAGGATGCCCAGCGGTGGGAGACGCCCCGTGAGGCTGCATGCCCAGGTGACCCACTCACCCTAAAGAGGTAGAAGCCGATGGCGAGGTGAGGCTTCCGGTTCCGGTGCCGGTGCCTTGGCTTCTGGAGCAGGGACACCAGCACACTGCAGGGCATCAGGAATCTCCTATCCTCCTGAGGGCTCCAGACGGACAGCAGAAACTGCGGGTTCTTCCAGAATGTGTCTGGACCAGGACACAGTGAGGTGAGGCAGGCCCTGGCTCCCTGATTATCACATTCCCACAGACCCAGAGCACCTGTCCTAAGATTCCCACCCTGAGGTCCATCTGGATAGAGTGGAGCTCTCAGCCTCCCCTCTACCCCCCACCTACCTCTCCCACCCTGTGTTCTACAGACACACAGACCAAGAGCTCTTCTCATCACCATAGCCCCTTTGCACAGCACGGTTCCTGGCACAGACTTTGTGCCCCATAGGCACTGACTGCCTGAGTAAGGGACTGTATTAACTAACTGAGAACAGGTCCATGATTTCGGGGAGATTTGCATTTTAACAGGGACAAAGCCTTAGCTGAAGGGCAACTTCAGCCTTTGGGAGGACCACTGTGGTGAGAGGGGGAAGCCAGAGCCAAGGGCACCTGGCCCCCTGAGATCACACCCTACAGGTCTTTCCTTCCACAGGGATGGCTCAGCACCTCCAGCATGGAGAAAGGGACACGGTGACCAAATCTCTCCAGTTTGAGATTTCAGACACCTTTGTCTCCTGTAACCGGTGAGCTGAGAATCCTTAATTTTGTTTCACCACCAATCCCCAGGCAAGGAGGGCCTGATGCATAGGATAAAATTACTATTTCAAGTCTGCCTTTAGGGGAGGTTATTTCAGCATAGAAATGGCTTTGTCCTAAAACCAAAGATTGAACCCCCCTCCTTCTACCGTGCATGTGTGCCTGTCCCTTCCTGGGACCGAGGACACAGCCCAGAGGCAGAGCACGTGGCTCGACCATCAGAATTCCTCACAATCAGCCGGATGCCCCCGAGATGCCCGCCTTCCCACTAGAGTGACCAAGCTGCCACTCCAGCCCCCAGAACCCCAGGTCCTGTGCACCTGCTTACCTCGGGGCGACTTCATCCGGCCACCGGCCGTGCTCCCCTTCTCCCACTTCCCCTCCCGCAGGGTGCAGGCCCACTTCTGGCCCACCTCCTGACTCAGCAGGCCTGGGGTCAGTTTACAGATGACCAGAAGCATGAAATGTGCTTTAAAGTCCTTCAGAGTCATCCTGTGGAGAGGACGGGGGCACAGCACAATGTCCGTTCTTCAGGACTAAAGCAGGGGCGGAACCAAGCAGTCCCACCGGCCCCACCCGGTGACCTCCCCCTTCTGTCCAGCTGAGCCCGCCTGGGACACAGGAGAGCAGCGCTGGCTCGATCAGTGTGAGGGTGCATCAGAGGACCTGGGCCATTGGGAAAACTCCCCCACCCCCAGCCCGTTGTTGGAAGCAGCCTTCTGCAAAGCGTGCCGGGGGAAACATTCTTTCTGTGCCGATTGCGATGATAAAGCTGAACTGGGGCGTTCCTGGCTGGTCGATTGAGATATAAATGCCCAATAATAATTGTACAAGTCAGTTCTCAACTGTTCATTGATAAAAGCCTTAGCCCCTACTCACTAACTTTGAGACCCAAGGCAAGCTATCTGCACTGGCTGATGCTCCGTTTACCTATCCGTAAAGTGGAAATTAATAGTACTTTCAGGGCTGTTGAGTTCAGCGACCACTTTCAAAGAGAGAGGAGTCACAGCAGTCTAGAAAGAGTGCAGAATGGGGGAAGAGGGGTCCATGGGAACAAGGGTGGAAGTTAATAGTAAGGGCCAGAAGAGAAGGGAAAGGGGAGCAGGTGGGGCTCCCATCAGACACCCAGAAACAGCATCCGCTCAAGGCGTCTTGGTGGCTTCTCATAAACGGGGTTGAGTGGCTTTGGGGTGGGTGGGAATCTGGCCATGGTGCTCCGAGGTGGCTTAGAGTTTATAATGCCTTCTTTCCTCATCTCTCTTTCAGGCCAGGAAAGACAAAACCTTGGGTTTGAGTGTTTTGAGAGATACAAGAGACAGGGTAGAAAGCAGGGAGAAGGAGGTGGCCGCCCCCTTGCTCAGTACTGAGTGCCCTCCGGGTGCCATGCCAGAAGTCACAGCTCTCATCATAGGGACTGTGACTGCTTGTGGGAGCTGCGGGTCCCTAACAGGTCTTTGTGATCTCTGCACATGAGGCTGCTGGACACATGTGTGGCACCCAGTAAATACTGGCAGGCTGGGTGTCCAAATGGAAGCCAGAGCATTTGCCCCAAGTCTCCAGGTCAGATACCAGAATTCGCCATCATCACTCTTCCTCAGCAGTAGAATCTTCTCCTTGGGGCTCAGTAGCTCCCACGTACTTGACCTGAAAAGAGAAAAGGGTGTTTCTGTGGGGATGAAGGATTGGGGGGATGTGGGGGAGATGCTCAGAAGTGTCATTATTTCTCTCCTCCTCATGCTGCTTTGCAAACAACTGAATCTCACATCCCGTCTTCTAAAAACAACATGTAACAGTAATTCATCCCTCACAGGGCACCAAGCTCTGGGCCAGGCCCCTCACAGACTTTATCTCACCTAAGGCTAACAACAAGTTTGCAAGGTAGGGATTTTTATTGCCATTTTCCATATTGGGAAACAGGGGCTAAAACAGATTAAATCACTTTCCCGAAATCACAAAATTACGAAATGTCCGAGCACATTTGAAACGACCTTGGTACTACGTATTTTCAAAGCCCATCGTTTTGAACTTTTGTGCCTGATCACAAGGGAGTAAGGCTTTCCTGTATTATTTCCCCACATAAACAACTAAATATGCGACAAAATATAGAAAACAACTGTCTTCAAACATTAGACATCAGGCAGCACCAGGTTATGACCCAGAGGAAGGGCACACAATGAGGTGAATCCCAACGTCACCCAGACTCCTGTCTGAAACGAAATCCCTGGAGGGTGACACAGAGACTCCCATTCTGGTCTGAGCAGAGCTCCTGGAGGTCACGACACAGAACCAGAAGGTCCAGGCCAATCCGGATCTGTCTGTCTCTGACCCAGTGGGCCCAAGAGCACACTGAATCGTGCCGGGGAAAGAACATGGATTCAACTCCAAAGACCTTAAGGGATTCATTCACTAATCATCAGTTTCTTCATCTGTAAAATGGGGATAAAACTCCCTACCTATATGAGCACTGTTCAGAGGATCAGAGATAATAAATACTCAAAGTGCTTGAAGGAAATAGGCCAGCTTGCACATAAGAGAGGTCTCTACATGCTCAAAGTCAAGGTAATTTTTACTTTTAAATAAATAAGGGCAGGAAAAAAACTCAAAGGGCTTAGCACAGTGCTGGCAAGCTCTCAGTAAACATTAGCTCGGTTATTATAATGAATGAGAAAACCGTCTATATGTCATTAAGCATCTTATAAATGTGAGTGATTGACCTTCACCGTCGGAATGCTCTCCCGATCCAGCTAGAGACCGAAGAACAATGTTGAATTGGCATGCAGAGGGCAGCCTCCTTCACAGGCTTGCCCTGCCCCTCCTCCACCCTGCCAGCCCGTCCCGGGTGTTCACCTGTCACTCCAGTCTCCTTTCCATTCCACTTTGCCCCAGGGGTTCCGCAGCCTGACTAGATATTCTGGTCCATGTTTGCAGGTCACCTGCGCAAAATGAGAAGCAATTTCGGTGGCTGGGCTGAGTGCCAAGCGCAAATGCTGCAGAGATCTGGGCGAGATCCGTGCCTGCCAGATGAGACCTTGAAGTGGAAGATGGAAGTCCCTGAGCGTGGGGAGAAGAGAAAGTGGTTCTGCCTCTTAGAGCTGCCAAGACCTAGCACAAGTTACTTACCCTCTCTGGGTCTATTTCCTCATGTGTAAAGTAAAGCTAATAGCCACGTCTGCTGTAATGGGTTGAATGGTGCTCCTCCTCCCCCACCAAAGATAGATCTACCCAATATCTGTCAGTGTGATCTTATTTAGTTATTTATTTTTAAATATTTATTTATTTATTTCAGTGAGAGAGAGAGAGAGAGATAGTGCACACAGGCAGGGGGGCAGAGGGAGAGAGACTCAAGCAGACTCCACACGGAGCACAGAGCCCGACACAGGGCTCGATCCCACAACCCTGAGATCACGACCTGAGCCGAAACCGAGTTGGACGTTTAACCGCCTGTGCCACCCAGTTGCCCTAGTGTGATCCTATTTATTAAAAGAGTCTTTGCAGACATAATAGAATTAAGGAACTGGAGATGAAATCACCCTGGAGGGGTGCCTGGGTGGTTCAGTCAGGTTAGCGTCTGCCTTCGGCTCAAGTCCTGGGATCAAGCCCCATGGTCCAGCTCCCTGCTCAGTGGGGAACCCCCCACTTCTCCCTCTCCCTCTGCTGCATCCCGTCCCCTGCTTGTGCTCTCTGGCTCACTCTCTCCTCTCAAATAAATAAATAAAATCTTAAAAAAAAAAAACAAGAAAAAGAAAAGAAAAGAAAAATCACCATGGATTAGGGAAGTCCTAAACCCAGTGACAAGAGAAGGGAAAGGAAGGGTGGGGGAGACACAGAGGAGAAGGCCATGTGGAGACTGAGGGAGAGACGGGAGCTCTCCAGCGGAAGCTAAGGAGTGCTAGGAGCCACCATAAGCCAGAAGAGGTGAGGAAGGACCCCCTACCACAACCCCCATACCACCCACCCCTCCTGCACAGGCTGCCATGACAGCTTGGTTTCAGACTTCTGGCCTCCGGAACCGTGAAAGAACAAATTTCCGTTGCTTGAAGCCCCCCAGTTTGCGGTGATTTGTTACTGCAGGCCCAGGACGCTAACACACCCCCTCACAGGGTTGTTGTGAGAATTGTTAACATTTGTGAAGCAGCCGGAACATGACTTAGTGCACAGGAAGTGCTACATTTTGGTAAAAACGTTAAATCAAAAAAATTAAAAAATGAATATATTAAATAAATATAAAACAAAATATGGACATAAACATATAACTAAATATTAACAAAGTCTAAGTTTTGTTAAAGAAGTATGAGAATACATGAAAAACTCTTGGCGTGCGTGCACACACACACACACACACACACACACACATGACTGATGCAGGTCTGGGAGGCGGAGGAAGACAGGTGGGAGCTGAGTTGAAGAGATCTGGATGCATAAAAGGGAACTGGAGGACCTGGGGACGTCAGGCTGTTCTAGACATCAGGGGCCCTCGATGATGGAACTGCATGTTTCTCACCTGCATGCCCCATCCACCCAGAGTACCCCTCTCCCTCAGACAAATCTACTGACCTTTCTGGGGCCAGCTCAATGCCACCTCCTCTATGAAGCCTTTCTTGACGTTTCCCAACTCAACCAGGCAAATGTCTCCTCAACGACCTCTGAGCCCCTAAAGCCTTTTATCTATTCTTCCCTCCACTTTCTACTTTGCTTCCTTCCCATTTTTACATACAGTTTGTCTCCATCCCTGTGTGTGAGCTCTGTGTAGAAAGGGTCCCTGTCTGATGCCTCTTTCCCTCCATGCTTAGCACAGCTCAAAAGATGAATAACCATGGGAAGGACCCAGGAGGCTGATGGAAAGGAGTGTGTGAGAAAGAAGCGGGAATTTGGGTGGGAAGCCCCAGACGGGAAGGTCATCAGTGGTAGCCCAGAGCAAAGAGGGCCTCGAGGAAGGGTGGTGAGGCCCAGCAGGGCTGGGTGGCTGACTGGCAGGGCTTCCTCAGGGCAGAGGGGCTGGGATGGTGCCCTGCAGGTGGCCCAGGCTGGACCCACCACGTCACTCCAGAACATGGGTGCACAGGTGCAGGGAGCCCAGCCCCTGCTTTAGCAGGTAAAGAATTAGCCCCTGAGACTGGACACAGCTAATAATGCTCACCAAAGCCTTGGTGAGAAGCCCCAAGAGAGAAGGGGGAGCCCGAAGGGAAACAGAGGGGCTGGTTCCACCCACCTTCCTGATTCCTGTGAGGGTATAGGCATGGCCTCCCACCAGCCCATTCTCCAGCACCCTCTCCATCTGTGAAGACAAGAGAGCTCCTGTCAGCCTGTGGCTGTGTACAGGTTATCTGGGGGGCATGGGGACCTGTGTGGCTGGAGCAAGGGCTTACAGGGAGGGCTGAGGGAGACCCACACAGTGGCCTCACAGTTGTCAAAGCTCTTCAGTACCCACTTGTTGGAGCCTCTAAGTCAGGATGCCATTCTGCATGATTCCCATCCCTTTGGACAGAGGACAAGCTCAGATTTGGAGCTGCTAAACCATCATGGGGTGGGCGGGTGGTCACTCATGGGGGCGGGGCCAAACCCAGGGCTCCCTATGCTGGTTCCACGTTCTTGGTTTTTGCTAAATTAGTCAGTAAAGACCAGCTGTGCTAATACAGCCCCTTGCACCTGGTTGACACTTAGTCACCGTTAGCTTGCTTGTCTACATCATCTGCATTTCACTTTGGCCCCTGAGGGCTCTGCTTGGCTGCTCAGGTTTGAACACCAGGACTCTAGGAGCGAGAGCTGGTTGGGGGTCTTGGGGACAACGCTAGGTGAGAACAGAAGCTGGTGGATGAAGGGGATGGCAGCAGGAGAGGACACTGTGCTGGTACACAGCCCAGTCTCACCCCCGAGTGGGTCTGGCAGCCAATGAGGGTTCTGTTGTAGGTGGCTCGGGTTAGGATGTCCCAGAGGTTGCCAGGGGCTTCTGCTGGATTGAAGGTCATTGTCACCCCTCCAGTGAAGTCCACGAGTGCTTCAGACACCTGCCCACGCTGCAAGTCTTCATAGGAGCCAGAGAGCCTGCCCAGGGAAGGAGTACAAATGGGAGTAGAAGGGAAAGGGCATTCATACTGTAGCCTGGGATGGTCCAAATGAGTCTAGTGAAGCCCCTGCTTGGTTCTTTTCTGGGCATATGCCTGCTACTCCTTCCTTCCATCCGAGGCAAAGGAGAAAATATATACTGAATTCCTATCCTTGTTAAACAACTCCATCCATTAGGGAAAGCTGAAGGGAAAGGAAGGGAAGGGAAGGGAAGGGAAGGGAAGGGGGAATTGGGAAGGAAAAGGAAAAGGGAAAGGGAAAGGGAAGGGAAAAGATTTCTGGTGGTTGTCTTACTTGGCATAAGCCTTTTCCAGAAGAGCTCCCCAGAACAAGTTTTTGTAGGTAGAAGAGACAAACACCAGCTGGCCAGCTGCATTCACAGGGAGTCGGTCATCTATCACCACAGGCACCCACTTCCCAAAGTGCCAGAACTGGAAGGAGAAAGTGCCCACCAGTGTGTGAAGACTGCTGTGGAAAATGGTCAGCCCAGGGGGCAAAGACACGACTCTCCCGAGACCCCTCTTTCCTAAGGCTTCCTCCAGGCTGGGGCACCAGCAAGTTACTCACCCAGAACTGGAAGATGCCAGCATACTTCTCAGTGAAATTCTGATTCAGGGGAACAACACGGCTCAAGATGTCCTGGTGCAAAGTCAGAGCTTGCAAAGCAGCCAAGAACCAGCAGTCTCCTAAGCCAGAGCGCACACGGCATCTGCACGGTGTACTTCCTACATTCTACAGGTGTTTGCATCTATCTACTCAAGACATTACATGCAAGAAATGCCTAGTCCCAGCTGCTTTTCTCCCTGGGCTTGTAGCCCAGTTTAGCAGAAGGGAAAGACATACCGAGGAGGAAAACAGTTGAGTGAGCAGAAGGTGGGGAAGAGCACTGGCAGGAATCTCAACTTGACACCAAGAACTGAACCACATTCCTGGACCAGCTTCCTGAAGGCCACATCCTCAGGAACTTGGACCCAAACACAACCAAACTTTTCTAAAGTCCTGCTTCTGTAACTGATTTATGCTCTTCTGGAAAGATCTCAACCCTTCCACACTCCATTATCCCCATCTGTGAAACAGGTATCGCTACATTTGTGCCTTCCTTTGTGGACACGGGTTTTTCCTAGTCCCCCCAAAAAGAAAGTCAGGATGAGGATAGGCTTGCTTGGACTCTAGATGGGGCATCTAGTGACTGGTGTGCCAAAAAGGACTCATTATGGGGACTAGAACAGAGGGAAGCACATTCTCCCAAGACAAAACCCAGACCTGTAAACTAGTAATGAGGATTGTCCTAGGGGAAAGTTTTGGCATTCCCATGTACCCTCACAGGACCAGTTATTATCATTTTCCTGGTGAAGGACACGGACTTCAAGGTGGAGGTCAGGGTGGCCATTTCCCCCATTGGGACCTCTCAGATCCACTCTTTCCCACTCCACTCTGCCTTGGCTGGGTCAGGCTCATGGCTGCCAGGTCTGCGTGTCCAGGGGTTGTACACACTTACCTACCACTCCCTGGCACAGGTCCAGCCTTTTGGTATTGGCAGAATAGAACTGGGGATTGCTGTGTAACTCCTGCAGGGGACAGACAGAATTATCCTTTTGACCAAGAAGCTCCTTGAGCTACAGTGACCATAGTTTCCCATACCCCAAGATTGGACTTATGGGGACACAGATATGGAATATATATGAAATCGGGGCTGTCCCAGGCAAGCTGGCATATGGATTCAGCCCATCACATTTCTCATTCCTTCTTGCAGCCCATGGAAGCCAGAGTCCAGGAGAACTCTGTGTGGATCCTGAGAAATAACACTGGTACCCAAAATGCCTTTGCCTGGAGTTTCTGTTAAAATGGAAGTATGTCTTTTAGAGGGTGTTCATATTTTTTCTTAGAGATCTGCCCATTGTCCTTATTCTCCTCCTCCTCCTCCTCCTTCCTACCCTACCGCCCAACAGAATGGCCTTTTTGCCTTTCTGTGCTGAGATGCAGGTGGGGTGGCAGTGGGAGTGGGGCAGGTGGTCTCTGCTCCACAGTGAGGACTAAAGCCCTCATGTTCAGCATTGGCACAGCTCACCCAAGGTCAGGTGTGACAGACGCTAAATCAGCAGTTCCTGAATTTTCAGGGAAAAGTAGAATCTTGGCTGCTATCTAGTTTGGGAGGCCCACTTGGGAATTTTGCACACAGAAGGGATTTAATCTGGGGCCATACGCTTTGATGGGAAGGCTGAACAGTGCCCAGAAGGGTGGTGAATCTGTGGCAAGCCTGACTCCACTTTGTTCCCCAGCCATGTTGAGGAAAATTATTGTATAATTCAAGTTTGGTGGGGGCTGGATTGCCTTTGAACACAATAAGTTGCCTTTTAAAAGAATTGTCAAAGCACTTTAGAAAGTGAAGAACATTGTTGTAAAGTGATTAATAGCTTCTTAATTTATGTCTTCCATGGGCCTGATTTAAGGGTTAAGAGTGAAAGTATGTGAGAATGTGTCTCCTTGGTCGATGACATTGGTGGTGGCTCAGGATGCCCCACCATCTTGGAGGAGACCCAACAGTACTTTGGCTGTGGCTGCCCAGCGTATTTCTGGGTAAGGGCTGAGGGAGATCACATCTCAGATCCCTTTCAGCACCACCCCTGGTTTTCTCCATCTGGAGAATGGGAATGTGGGCGCTCACCCACTGCCTTCACCTGGGGATCAATGGCAGTGAGTAAGACATGGCATCCGGAACACTCCCCACGGAAGGTCTGGGCTGACGTGTGTGTGTGTGTGTGTGTGTGTGTGTGTGTGTGTTTGTGTGTGTTTGTGTGTACATGTGTGTGTACTGTGGGGAAGCACCCTCCTCCCTTACCGGAGGCCTCTTCCATTGTAGGCCAGGCGGCAGCTTCCGCAGCAGGGGCCCGCTGCCCACCGAGCGCAGACTGGCTGGAAAGCTGTCATCTTCAAAGAGGTGGCCTTCCATCAGGCACCTTTCCCTCAGGGCCTCATAGTCTTGCTTGGAGAGCTGTGAGGAGCCCCGCAATGAGTTCTTCCGCCCCAACTTCCATCTGCCTCGGAAAGGTAGCCACAGAGACATGGTCGAGCCGGTCTTCTGGATGGTCTCTGTTGCTCCTGGAATGGAGAGCCCATGTTCAGTTTACTCCCTGCCTGTTGATGCTGTGCCATTCCCCCAGCGAGGAGGAGGATGGAGAGGTGAGACAGACTGCAGCATCTTGTCTGATTCTCATCCCAGACAGTGGGGTTCTTAAGCACTTGTTCCAGTGCTGGGGTTCTGATGGGGGTTCTGGGCTCCCACAGCCAAGGCCTGAGGGAAAGGAGGGGTCTCTTCAGCCTCAGGGCTGGGTCCTGGGCCCCTGACCATGCCAATGACACAAGGACACTTCTGCTTAGCGGGGCAAGGGAAGGAGGAGAGTAGCAGGAAGCTAAAGTTCGTTCATTGGACTTGAGGGTCCCTGTGCCAGACAAGGAAGGAGCAGTGGCTACCCCTTCTGTCCTCCCTGACAGAGCCTTCCTGCTGTCACCCCCAAGCTCACACACGTCCTTCCACTTGCTCTAATGTCCTCCTCTGTCTTCCCTGCAAAACCATGTCTCTAGCTTTCCTCCTTCTACATATTCTTCAAATCAACTCCTTCTTTAAAGATATTTTTGGCAATGTAAAAAAAATGACATATGTATTATGGTGAATACTGAAAGGTCTGTACCTACCTGTTCTCTTCTTCACCTTATTAATAGGATCCCAGTTTTGATCACTCAATAAAACCTGATTTCCCAGAGCTTCCTGCTGGACGGGTTGGCCATTGAGATGAAGGTGGCAGTCTACCAGGTGAGGCTTTTGGAAAAGTTACGACTTTCCCAATTTTTCCAGTTGGCCCTACTTTCAAATTCCCCCCCTTCCCAATCCTGGGAAAGCAGATGTAGCAGCTAGAGAGGGACCACTAGGTAAAAAACCACATGCTAGAAGGAGTCTGGATCTTGATGACTGCCTTGAACAAATGGTCCAGACTTGGTGGCTTGCCTCCAGGCTTATTACATGAAAAGGACAAACTATTTGCTTACTTAAGCCATGAGAATGGCCAGACTTGGCAGTGCTCTCTATGTTAGCCAGTGTTACGCATCTGTTACATACAACCATAGCACTCTCAAGTGATACTCAATGGCCTAGAAAATTTTACATACACTTTTGGGAGATCAATGGATCCTTCTTCTGAAGCTCATCAACAACCTTCACACTGAGAGCTCTGCCAGCTGATTGGACCCCACCAACCTCAATATTCTAGCATATCTTTATATCGCCTATGTCTATTTTTGTGCAGTAGTTGATTCATTAAGCCAGTGATTTCATGGCCTCTATGATTTGTATTCCTATCTACTTAGAATCTGAAAATGTCAGAGCTAGAATATGGCTTAGTAATCATCAAATCCAGTATTTCCCCAAAATTATTTTAGCAGTGGAGTTCCTTCTTCAAATGAAATCCTACAGAAACTCAAGGGTAAAGGCTTGAGTTTACAGATTGGACCTCAGTGCAGCTTTGCAAGATTTCTCATTTTATGGTTTGAAAACCACCAATCTTATCTTGCTCCTCTCATTTTTCAAGTGTTAAAACCAAAACCCATTCATCCATTGGCTCACCAAAAATTTTATTGGGAATTTGTCATCTGTCAGGCTTGAGCTAAGCATCATTCATGAGAGACAGTCCCTGCCCTCCTGGGTTTTCCAGCCTAGTGGGGATCAAGTAAACTTCTCAGGGCTACCCAGGGAAAAGTCATCAGAACCCTATCCAGAACTCAGGGCCCTGACTCCCACAACAATGCTCAGCCCTCCATGTCAACAGCTCCCATTTGTGCCAGTACAGTGCTTGGGACAGAATGTATATGCACTAAAAGCAGCCTTCAAACAAGCCTACTCCAAGTATGAGTACTCCCTCCCAGCTGTATGAGTGATCTTCATTCATCAAGATACTGCCTATCCTCAAAACTCCAACTGTATTCCCTCCACCAGGAAACCTTCCTTGTGTGTCTAGTCTTCACTGAGTTCCCCTCATCTTGACTGTCTACTGTTCTACCATCTACCCCCGAGGACACCCTATCACCTTCTAGTTGGTTCTTCTCAAATTATCACTAGTGAAGTACCTGTATTCTTTTCAGCTTGCCACAGAAATTAATGAAAATAAATATTAAATTTATTTTATAAATTAATTTTATAAATTTATATATACATATTTTTTTAAAAATTTATATTTATATAGTATATATTTTATATTTATATATATTTATAAGTTTATTTTATAAATTACTAGATTTATTTTAAAATAAATTAATAAATTATTTTAAAATGAAATTCAAAAAGGATACGTAAAATACAAGCCCTCCTTTAAAATTTTTTTTCAGATTCAACAGAAATAAAATTATTTGATCAATTACTATAAAATAAGGTTCTAAACACTTACCTTTAGTTTTGTATTCAGCTTAACATGCACCGCTAGCAATCAGTTCCTGAAATGGTCTTGTTCTTGGATCCCATTGTGGGCTCTGCTCCGAGTGATTCACACACGGAAACCTCCTCTGCCTAACACCCTTTTCTTCCCCCACAGGATTAACACCAGTGGAATGCTGTTTGTCTCACACCCTTACCTCTCTCTGAGGTTAGGGCAGTCTGATTCCCGGCTGTTCTTATTTGTCACAAGTGTATTCACACTTCCTGGGGGACGACCCTGTACTCTCCTACCTTGGGTTACAGGGATCCAAACGTTATTACTGGGCCCTTGGATTTTCCCCTGAGATTCTTCCTGATATAGACCATCAGATTATGCTTCCTCTGCCCTAACTCCTTCTTCCAACCACATTTACATCTGTCAACAAACACAAGGCCACACAGAGGCTATCTTACTTTTTTTTTCAAGCCTGAACAGCAATCCTTCAAAGTTTGAGGTGTGACCAATAATAGTGGGTCCCTTGGCTTCAGAACCAGACCCAGGCTCAGGCCCTCCCTCCCGAGGGCTGGATCACACTCAGATTCCTCTCCATGCCTGAAAACATTGCTTCTTATGACAAGTCATGGTGCCTTGTCGGGCTCAGAGGCCTAAATGCCCATCACAAGACGCTTTCACCCTCCAAATTGCAGAATGAGGCCAAACACATACACATCTTATCTTTAAATAAATACTCCTAAGGCACCTTAAGGAGAGTCTAGACCCAGATGTGGGTAGCTGGCAGGTCTTAAATGTCTACTATATGTTACAACCTGTGGCCAAAATGGGCTCTTTCTCAGATTGCCATAGTGCTCTGCAAAGGGCCAGGTATATCTTGGTTGTATTTGGAAACTCATTTTAACTACTGTAAGTAAACAGTGTTGGAGCAGGCCCATAACAGAAGACTATGCAAATGAATAGGGAAAAGCTGATTGAGGCACATGATATTCGAGTGTGCAGCCTAAAGGCACAGAGCCTGTGCCTGAGCATCCTTTCCTTGCCACCCGAGAAGGTGTTGGACTTCTCTATCATGTTCTTCATGTCAGGATTCATTTGTACTCCGCAAAGAAGTAGTCAGAGCCTCCATTTCACTTTTCTACATTGGCTCCACTCGCCTTCTCTATAGACTTTAGGGCAAGATGGGGAGCTCTATAATGGTGAGGGGTGTCGCTGGTGCTCTTAATCCAGATGAAGCCTTTTGGTGCTAACTGGCTGGTGAACACTGAGGGACATTACCAGGTGAGACACCTGAATACTCCATGCCTTGAGTCCCTGCCCTGATATGCGTTTAATTCACATGTGCATTGAACACCTACTATGCTCCAGACACTGTACTCATGCTAAACACACACACATAAGTATAGAGTTGGGTCTCTGGAAAGGCAACAAAAGAAATAAGAACTACATTCTCATTCACAGGTGCTATGGACCTGTAGCATCCTCCTAAGGGATGATTGATTTCCAGAGAACTCTGGCATCCTGCCACAACCCACCAAGCTGTCAGAAGTAAAATTGGAAAAGAAACCTAGGCTGCTTGCACAGTGGTCTGTCTGAATGATAAAAAGCATTGGATTGGAAACATAATCAATTCCAGGCTCTGGACAGCTGGAACAAAAGAACAAGACTAACTGTTGGCCCTGCCTGATTTATCTTGGGCAGGGATTATACTTCTTTTGTGACATAGGAGCACTAGATTTGGAATTAGAAAACCCAGGAAGTGGCTGGGTTTGTCGCCTCCTACCTCTGTGACTATGGGCAAGATCCTTACCCTCTCTGAGCTGGTCCCCTTACCTGTAAAATGGAGATGACACATACCATGTAAACTCTCAGGACTTAAAGAGCTAATGATAAAGTTTGAAAAAACTTTAGTCTAAAGAAGGAGTTGGCAAACCATGGCCCATGGGCCAAATCTGGCCCATTGCTGGTTTTTGTAAATAAATTCATTGAAACACAGGTATGCTACCTGTTTATGTACTGTCTATGGCTATTTCTGCAACATACGTTACAACAGCAGAATTGGGTAGTTGCAAAATACATCATACAGCCAACAGGCCTGAAATATTTATTGGCTGGCCCTTTACAGACAAATTGGCTTAAATCACAGTCTAACCCCCATAAATGTTATGGCACGATGCTAGACCCAGTGGTAGGCTCCAAACAGGAATTCAGAGAATAAAATGTGATTAAGTGGGTCCATCGTTAAGAATTTATGTTAATGCAACAGAATTTTATCTCTAATTGATTCATTAATTTTTTATAGACTCAACATTTACGGTTACATTTATATCTCAAAAAGACTTGAAGATGTGGCCTGCCATTCCTCTCTGCTAAAGTCTTGTCTCTAATTCATTTTTCAGATGTGATGACATCAGACATTCCTGGGAAGTTTCAGGTGGTTTTGCGGTTACTGATTATGAATAGGAAAACCCACATCTCTATGTACAGTTCATGACCTGTTTATAAAAGAGGAAGTTATTTGGCAAAGTAGGGGAGCAAAATTTTCCTCCCTGAAGTGTGTCTTTGTGGCATGTGGATTATTTTAGGCTGTTTATTTTTTTTTAACATTTTATTTATTTATTTGACAGAGAGATCACAAGTAGGCAGAGAGGCAGGAGGGGTGGGGGGAGAGTGGGGGAGGTGGGAGGGAAGCGGGATCCCCACCGAGCAGAGAGCCTGATTCGGGGCTCAATCCCAGGACCCTGGGATCATGACCTGAGCTGAAGGCAGAGGCTTTAACCCACTGAGCCTCCCAGGTGCCCCTATGCTGTTTATTTTTAAGAAGCAGAAGACTCAAGAAGTTTTTCTTTTTTGCTAGCCTCCTAATTGCCTAAGAAAGTTTAGATAGAGGACTTATTTCAGGAAAAGAACTATTACCATAGATAACTATAGTACAATATGAGCTAGGTGTGGTAGAGAGGATGGGACCTAGAAAAGTCTGTTGGTTAAAATTCTTCTCTATCTTCCATGGTTGCTATGGGCCCAGCAAACATTTGTTTACTCTTTTACTCCTTTTCATCTTTGGGTGGATCGTGTTCCTTTCCTCTCAAGACCTAGACCCCTGCCTCCTTTCTTAGTTCTGAATGGTATATAAACTTCAATTGCCTGACAGCCTGGGGGCCTCCTATTCTTACGGAAGCTCTCTTGCTTACATAATTAAATTTGATTTTCCCCTGTCAATCTGTTTCGTGTCAATTTAATTCTTAGATCAGCCAGAAGAAGCTGGGAGCCAGAAGAAGCTGGGAGAAAAGAAATTTTCCTCCCAAAAGCAAAATGAATGGTTTGAAAGGACCATGAAAGTTTTTACTATTTAGATAGGTCTAATTTAGATATAGTTTGTAACAGAAGACGCCAAGCCCTCCTATCTTAGGGCAGACATCTGTCTTTGAGAAAACAAGAATGCGGCCCAACCATGAGCTACAGAAGATAAGAATGGTATATATTTTTTTCTAGATCCACAGAGCCAGGCGATACATCATGAATAAACAGATACCTGACAAATGCTTGCTGACAGGCTGACTAAATGAACAAATAGTTGGTTATTCATTTGTAAAACATAAAGAATGATAAAGCCTGCCCTCTCCACCCCTCCTGATTTAAGCTGAAATGAGATACAGGCTATGAAATATTTTTGGGGAGCTGACAATCATTTGGCTGCTCTTCTGTGGTTCTGATCACATTCCCCAGAATTGTTTTCGGTTGAGATTCGCTTTCAGGAGCCTCATTAACAGCCTTCCCTTCTAATCCATGCTGGCTTGGAGGTAACTTTCCTGGGGGAATTACGCAGTTTCCAGGGCAAAGCACCCTGGGGAACAAAGTAAAATCAAGACCATCCTTCAAGGAGAAAAGAGTCTCCAAGGGGAATATACACCTTGGGAGTAGCCTGGGTGGGGAGGAGGGGCAGGAAATGCCCTGCCTTAGCTGGTAATGCTAAGGGTTCCTATGGGCTGATTGCGTACATATTTGGAGAGATTAAAATTTTGTGGAGCTCTCTACTCACTCCCAACAGCCCCATCTGTCATCTGACTCCATGGGACACTGAAGAGCCACAAATCTGTGGCTTTGTAGAACTACAGGCACCCTCATAGAGATAACTTTCCTTGGGCTTAGGAATATTCCCTGAGCCTGTGTGGAAGATGTCACTCACTGTGTATGAACCAAATATCAGGACAAAAGGAATTTGGTGGTCACCCCACTCAGCACTCCTGTGTACAGATAAGACTTCTGAGGAGGTCCAATGGGCTCTCAGCCTGCTCAGCTTCATGAGGGTGAGCCCCCCATCCAGAATCCCAGTGGGGTCACTCTGTTCCCTCAAGCCTGCTTCCGGTCTTGTAGCTCCCACCCAGGAGATCACCAAACCCTAGCCTCAGGTCAGTCCCTTCTCTTATTTCTCCACCGCCTCCCACACTTCAATGGACTAAGCCTTTCACTATTTCCCTCTTCTGGACATTTCAAAACACATTTGAATAGGAACCAGTTTTTAAAACAGATCTAGAGGAGGTACTTTTATTTTTTTTTTTTTAGGGGTATTTGCATCTCAAAGGAGTCACAGACCTAGTGCTGCATTGCCTGGTCAGACAGAGGTAGCTTTTCTTCCAACTGGTCCTGCATTTACTTCTGAGTGGCCAATTTCACAGCACTCCCCTCAGATCCACACAGCCCATGGTCTCAAACCCAACAATCGGGCTCTTTGTGTTTGGGTCCCTTTCTGTGTAAACAACCTACATCACACATCTCTTCTCTATCCCAACTTATCTTTTTATGGGTACACAAATACAAGGTGTTTCTTGCTCTCTCTGCTTCAAATAAAACCATCCTTCAAAGTTCAGCTCCGGTTTCCCTTCCTCCCCAGAGTCCTCTCTGCCCCTCTAGCACATTTGATCTTCTCCTCACAGCTGAGTCACCTCATGATGTTTTCACCTTAGAAAAGGTATTCTAAGGGTCTCCGATCTTTGGTGACAGGCAGAGATCACTTTAAAAGGAGCTGCCCAGAAAGAACAATCCTGAATCTGACCTAGCACTCCGTTGCCCATTGTTCAAGTGTGTAAACCGGGTAGGAGGATGCTGGGTAAGATCACCCCCTGCCCCCTGGAACACTCAGTCCTGGACTTGAGGAGTGATAGCTTTGCATATTAGGTTATGATTTACACTATTCTAGAATACCAAGCTGTGTAGTTCGAAACTAAGGCAAAACTTTGGGGACAGTACGTTAATCAAAAACATCTTTTAGGAAGACAACGTGGCCATGAATATTAAAGCTAAACATATATACAGACTATGACACAATAATCCTTGGGCATCACCCAACAGAAATGCTTAAATTTATGCCCCAAAAGACCTATTACAACGGTATTCATAACAGCGTTATTCAAACGAGGCCTGGACTGAGAAACGACCCGCATGCCCATGAACACGGATAAATGGTATTGGGCTACATTCACACGACAGAATACCATACAGCACTGAGACCGAACAAACAGGAACTACGTGCTACAATGGGGATGAAATTTGCAAACACCAGTACAGAGTGAAAAAAATCCAGGCACAGAGACCCTATGACAACATTTATGTAACTTCCAAAAAAAAAAAAAAAAAGGCAAAACCAATCTATGTGTTAGAAATCAGTTTACTGGTTACCCTTGGAGTGGACACATTTATCACAAAGCCAATTATACCACTAATATATGAGTCTATTCTACTCCTTCCTATTGATTGTTCTGATGGTCAGGAGAGAGATTTACAGGGAGACTGAAAAGTGGTAGATTCAACTCATGGAAACAAGGTTTATTGAGTGCCTCCCCATGGGCCTGGCATCACCCTTAATGATAGGAGTATAGGATGAATTAGTTTCTGGCCACAAGGAAATCACAGACCAGTGGCCAGGCTCCCACTCTAGAGAGGGCCTTCTTCGCTTCACGGCAAGGTGCTCACTCCACATAATGATGGGTACCCACCAGTCTAAGAATCCTCATTCTAAAAGTCAAAGGCACCCCCAATCGAAAAACTTAGGTCTACTTCACCAGCTCAAGGTTCGGATCACTGTTCCAGCCCTAAACTCTTGTAGACTATACCTGGCATTTCTGGAACAACAATGTTTAACCCATATCCACGCTACCCTCCCACCCAAACCACAAAAAGGATTATGAGCTGAGCGGAGAGCAGCCTGCCTTCTTCCAGAATCATCCAGAGCCCCAGTAAGGGACTTCTCATGTCCAGAGACCAGCAAATGGCTCCAAACATGGTGAATTCCAGAGTTTTAGTCTAAATGAGCCCTAGTACCATAATGATGCCATAATGATAACCACTATGTGAGAGATGAAGGGAGGAAAAAGACCCTTTTAGGGTCCTGGTTGGGTCCGAAAATTAAACTGACGAAGACAGATTAAAAGGAGAAAAGTACACAAATTTTATTGAATTTTTACATGGGAGCCTTTATAAGGGGAGGAAGACACAAAGTGGCCAGAGCTGGAGGCTTTCATACCTTTTAGACAAAGAAACAATAATCTGTGAGTAATTGACATGACAAAGTAATTTGGGCCAGGCTCAACTAGAACTAAGCATTCCTCATTTTCAGTAACTAAGAAAAGAGTTTCCTTAACTAGGACAAGAACAAGGAAGGTAAGGGTTATTTTCACTAGGTTTGTTTGCAGATTCCTTTAGTGCCTTCTCTGAGCCTATTAAGAGTATGTCTCCAATAAAAGGAGAATTTATTTCCTGCCTTAGGCAGAAAAGAGGGAACTTTTTCTGTGTGTACCACTTCTCAAGTCCCTTCAGCTCAAAATAATTTTTATGTCAAGGAGGCATATTTTGGGGTGATGTATTCTGGTTTCCTTCAGGAACGATTTGCCTCTAACAGAATGTGAGCATCATCACTGGTGTTTTCTCATCTGATTTCACAGAAGCCAAAACAGCCTCACCGTCTATCAGCACCCAGAGAACAGCCTACCTCCCAGAACATCAGGATCCCACAAAAGGCTCCAGACAAGAACCAGCTACCTCCAGACCCCTTCTAAAATCAAGAAGGCTCAGAAAAACCCTGGAATGGCCTGAGCACTGGGAAATGACAGCACCTAGGGACATCAGTCACTCCACAAAATAACCACTGATAACAATCAAAGCTGGAGGAAACTCAGAGCTCCCCTAGGCCCAAAGAACCCCTGATTTTAATGATGAGACTGAGGCCAAAGGGCCAGAAATCTGTTCCTTAAAATCACTCCAATTAGGGACTGCAGAGTTGAGAACAAAATTCCGGTCTCCAGACTCCAGGGCTCTTTCCATATACACTCTGACCTGCAATGTTCAAACCAGGAGAGGCAACTATCTCTTTCTCATCATCTGAACCCAAACACTCCAGCGGCCCACAGGGGCTCTGGGGTAAACCGATCCCACCCTTGAAGCTAAAGAAATTTACCTGCACTGAAGATCTTGTTTCTTTAAGCAAATGGACAGGCTCTAGTCCCCGTGCAACCAGAAGCCAGCTGCCAGAGACCACCTTTTATATGAGCTTTTCTCAGCACAGGTGCTTGGCTGGGAGTCTGGGTTCCTGGCTCCTACAGCCTCGGCTCCTCCCCACTGTGTGTTGCCTGGAAGGGAGGGGAGCACCCAGGGCTTTGTGATGCTATTGCATAAATCCAATTATTCTCTTAGAAAACCAGCATTGTTTCAGTAATGCCTTGACAGAGAGAGTTAGTCATCTTCCCACTTCCAGATAAGGGAGGTATCTGGAGATATGACTTAGAACATTATTTCATTACAGGAAATAATGCAGTGTTTATATTCTTCTGTGGTCTTTGCCACCCTGAAGGATGTTCTCCGCTAAGAAGGAACCCAGCGATTCCTCTGTGTTGTCGGGAGATCTCCCTTTCCTTTCCCAACCCTACTTCCTGAATCCCCCATTTTGGTCCATTTTGTCTTCTTGTCTTTGGCCACGCAGGGCTAGAAACGACCTCTGTTGGTGGTTTCCTTGCATTCCACCCTGGCACTCACGTGCTGGCTCTTTGGTAGGTGTTCTTGGCTCTCCCAGGACCTTTCAGGCTCCCCGCACGGCTTGTGCAGAGCTCTCATTCTCCTGACTCCACGCTCATAATCCTTGGGTCTCCAGGACATGGAACGAGGCCTGGCTTCCAGTAGGTTCTTAACACCACCAGTGCAATGAACAAGTCCCTTACTTCCGGAACTTTGTCTTCCTCTTCCTTCCTACTGGCTTCTCTGTAGTGGCCTTTGCTCTGACTCTAACCTCTCACACCTTGATCTTTTTGTGCAATTATCTATCACCCCACTCATTTTATAAGTATGGATAAGGAAAATAATGATGATAGTAAAAGCTGTGATGACTGAATGTATGCGTCTCCCCAGAAACTGACATGTTGAAGCCCCAACCCCTTGGCGTAGCTGTATTTGTATTAAATGAGGAAACAAGTGAGGTCTTACTGACCTGTATCCTATGGGATCAGTGTGCTCCTAAGAAGAGGCAGCAGAGATACTGGTCTCTGTGTGTGTGTGTGCATGTGTGTGTGCATGTGTGTGTGCGCACATGCACAGAGAAAAGGCCATGTGCAGTTACAGTGAGAGGGCAACTGTCCACATGCCAGGAGGAGAGCTCTCACCAGAAACTGAGCATGCCAGACCTTGAACTGGGACCAGGAGAAAATAAACTTCTGTTGCTGGAGTCCCCTAGTCTATGTTTTGTTCTTATGGCATTCTGAGCAGAGTAAGACAGTAGCCAACATTCCAACGTACACTGCGCCCTGTGCCATGCCCGGTACAACGCTGGTACACTTCACGCAGCATCTCAGTGAATCTCCACAACTCTGTGAGGAGGTACTATTATCCCCATTTCACAAAAATGAAAGTGAGGCAGAGAGTGGTAACCCCACCAAGATACCCATAGCTGGTAAGCGGCAGAGTGGAACTCCGTCCCGGATGCATCATATTCCACAAACTTTTCATCATATCCATCAAGAAACCATGTCTCTCTGCCGAATCCAAAGTCAAGTCCAAAGCTTTCCTCCTGAGTTCAAAGCTCTTTGAATCCTTGGCCCACCTGGTGTTTAAATGGCCAACATCCTCACACTCTTTGGTCTGAGGGTGTTGTGAGGAGAGCGGGAGTAGTGGATTTAGAAATCAAAAGACGAGAGAGGACCCTGTTTGGTTAAGAAAACATCAATGTTCTCTTCTGAAAAATCAGCACAATAATTCATCCTTCTTAATAATACATCAAGGGTGCCTGGGTGGCTCAGTCATTAAGCATCTGCCTTTGGCTTGGATCATGATTCCAGGGTCCTGGGATCGAGCCCCTCATTGGGCTCCCTGCTCAGTGGGAAGCCTGCTTCTCCCTGTCCCGCTCCCCCTACTCGTGTTCCCTTTCTCTGTGTGTCTCTGTCAAATAAGTAAATAAAAAATCTTTTAAAAAAATACTAATACATCAGGTCGGAAATACGAAAATGTTTTGTAAAAACTGCAGGTATCTAAGTGTATACAAAGGACTGCTGTTATGACTGATCTATAAGTTACGTGTCACGTGTAACTTTTTCACTATTATTCCCCCACCCCGGCACTGATCTTTTCTCTCTCATATTGGCCATTGTTTCAGGAACTTCTGGCCAGGGCTGCTTCTCAACCTTGGGTCTCCCGCTCCACGCCTGGTACAGAGCTGGGACTGACTCTACGTCAGAGCTATTTTTGTCAGGTCATCACTGGGCTTGTCACAAACTGTGTGGAAGAGGGCGAGGTCCAATGGCCATTTCCTCCTTGGACCCTCCTGTGAGTTATTGTTCGGGGTGAAGGAAACAAGGCCAGGGAGGCTCACAGGCCTCTCACACGAGCGCTATGACTTACAGTCATTCAGAAGTCAGATGACCCTTCCTCACCTGGGGGTGAGTGCTTCTATCTTTGCACAGCGTGGGCAGTCCTTGACCCAGGAGTAGGTTGTAAACCAAAAGCGGGTTAACACTTTGTGATTTAGGACTGAGAGTTCATTTTCCAGTGGAAACAAGGCTTGAGGAGTGCCAAACTCTCCCAGGAGAGCTCTGGTGGCTTCTGCAAGGTCTGGAGCAGCAGGACCTGAGCCCTTGCCAAGTTCTGGGTCCTACCGGAAAATCCAAGGGGGAAAGGAGTGCCTCCTTAACTTTGGAAGGCAGCAGAATATTGGAGAAGGAGCGCTGACACGAGAGTTAAGAAATGTGGGTTCAGATCCAAGTTCTGCTGCTGACTCTGAAGCTGGGCAAGTCACCTCCTCTCTCTGCAACTGAGTTACATAAAATGAGGAAGTGGTACTCCGCCACCTCTCAGCCTTTTGTTAGAGCATTCTATGACTCTACTTGGGACCTGCCTAGAGCAAACATTCAAAGGAAAACAAGTTTTTCTCTGGCACCTTCTTACCCCACTCCACGGACTCTCCAAGTGCCCTGCACAAACTTAAGTTCTCTCTCCAAAGTGGCTCCTTCCCTTTCCTCCAAGAAAAACTCTCATTCCTCCACCAGGAAACAATCAGATGGAACCAGTTTTCATAAATGTGTGAAGAGCTCACACCTCCTTAACCTTGCTGTAAGGATTTTCATTTAAAAAAAAAAAAAATAGGGAGCTCCTTATCCAGACAAATTCCTGACTGTCAGAATTTCAGGCAGTGAAATAAGCAGTGAAAAAGTCTGGTTGAGAATGAAGTTAAGGCACCAAGTACAGTAAATGTAACAGCTCACAAATGTTTGTTCATGCTCACACAGGTCACTTCTGTTGTTTAATTCAACTCACATTTAAAAAACAAGTAAAACTATTATGTTTTTACACAACTATAAATGAGGAAAACTACTAAAATACATACGGACAAGCTCTAACCATTTCTTGCATCGATTCCCCTCCGTGCAGATATAAGAGTAAGACAAGAAAATCATGAGACATCATGGTTCAGGCGAAGTTATTGCTGGCAGCCCTCTAGATGAGAATTCAAAGTCTGGGTAGTTACGACAGCTCCAAAGCTTCACGAAATCAATTGACAGGCTGTACTATTCTCTGACGTTTTTCTTGCTCGATTTTTGTTCAGTTGGTTACATGTTTTCAAAACTAGGATCAAATAAGGTAAAGAGAAGGGATTTGATTTGTGAGTAGGAGAAAGGACCCCATCAAGTTCAGAAGAATGGAAGGAAAAATTAATGCTTCCATATATAACTTTTAAGCATTAGAAATTTCTCCAAAAACCAAGTTATAAAAAGAGAATTTGTGGGCTAATTCCTCTCCAAGACTCCAGTAAATTCTCAGGCTTAAGTTACTAATTTCTCTATATTCAAAATATTTTCAGAATGTCATAGGAAAATATCCTTTAAGAAATTCACTATAGGGGCACCTGGGTGATTCAGTCATTAGGCATCTGCCTTCAGCTCAGGTCATAATCCCAGCGTCCTGGGATCAAGCCCCGCATCAAGTTCCCTGCTTTGTGGGAAGCCTGCTTCTCCCTCTCCCGCTTCCCCTGCTTGTATTCACTCTCTCACTGTCTCTCTCTCTCTCTGTTAAATAAATAAATAAAGTCTTAAAAAAAAAAAAAGAAATTAATTCACTACAAAGTTTGGAAATAAAAACAAACTTGTTTTCAATAAGAGAGTGTTTTCCTAAATTATCAGAGAACTCAGCAGAATTTCAAGGACACTTATTTCTAGCTCATAACCCGAGTGAACTTGAATGACAAGATTTGTTGTACTTGGGAAGGGCTTGGGGGTGCCCCAGAAACCAAGCAGATCAGGGATCCAGGGAAGAAAGGTCTGGGAGGGTAAAGAATTGTAGAAACACACTAGGTTAAGCACCAGGAAGTCAGGCAGCATCAGAGATGGTCTAAAACAGCCATGATTACCTGGCTACAGAGCACAGATGGATTCCTAGAAAGGTGGCAGAAGCACCTGGTAACTGTCTAATTGGAAAGCAGGTCCAGCGCAGGGAGCACCTTCATGGTATTAGGATGCAAGGAGACTGATCCTAGAAAGGTGAATAAGCAAAGTTGTTGAAACAGACTTCAAGAACCCACAAACAACAACAACAACAACAACAAAACACTTAATTGGGACCTAGCTATTTCGCGAGTCTTGGGGCAGAATTGGTCACTAAATCTTGGGTGGAAAGCAGTTCCATGGAAGCAGAAGCAAGAACCCTCTTCTATCAGCCTCCCTTCTGGTTATGGCTTCACAGCCTCCCTTCTGGTTATGGCTTCACAGCCCCTCTTCTCTAATCTAGTAGGGGTCCAGGCGAGCAGGTTTCTATAGCTCTTGGAGTCATACTGGGGCAATACTTGGGACACATCCATGGCAGGCACTCAGTAGGTAGTATATGTTGGCATTTCTTTTTTTTTTTTTAAGTTTTTTTTGTTGTTGTTGTTTTTTAAAGATATTTGTCCATCTACTTGACAGATCACAAGTAGGCAGAGAGGCAGGCAGAGAGAGAGGAGGAAGCAGGCCCCCCACCGAGCGGAGAGCCGGACGCGGGGCTCGATCCCAGGACCCCGGGACCACGACCCGAGCGGAAGGCAGAGGCCCTAACTCACTGAGCCACCCAGGTGCCCCTATGTTGGCATTTCTATAGTAAGTTTGTGAAACATGCATTCATCCAGCACTCCTGTCTCTTTCTTTTTCACGTTTTCTTCTAAGACCATTGGAAAGAATCTGATAAACGAATTCATGAAAAGATGGCTAATAATAGTTGATTTGTCAAGTGCCCATGATTCGATTACAAAATACAGACTTTGATTGGGGCGTTTAGCTGGCACAGTCAGTTAAGCACCTGACTCTCGGTTTTGGCTCAGGAGGTGATCTCAGGGTTGTAAGATCAAGCCTCATGTCAGGCTCTGAGCTCAGAGTAGAGTCTGCTTAAGACTCTCTCTTTCCTCATTCCTCTGCCCCTCCCTTCCTCATACTCGATTGCTCTCTCAATCTCTCTCCAATAAATAAATCTTTAAAAAAATAAACACACAGTATAGACCTTGAAGCATAGACCTTCATCTATTAACAAGAAGCTACTGAGGGAGATCCCTTTCACATGATGGGCCTTCCTAGCCCACCTGGAAATCACACAATTATGAAACTACTGACTACTCCTCCAAAGAAAGACTGTCCAAAGGCAGGAAATTTTATTTATTTATTTATTTATTTATTTATTTGTTTATGAGAGAGAGCACAAGCAGGGGTGGGGGGAGGCAGGCCAAGGGAGAGGGAGAAGCAGGTCCCCTACAGAGCAGTGGACCCTACATGAGGCTCAATCCCAGGATCATGACCGGAGCTGAAGGCAGACACTTAAATGACTGAGCCACCCAGGCGCCCCAAAGACAGAAAATTTTAAAAAGGTCTACAGCATGATTTGTTTTCATTTCTTTTTTTTAGCTTTCAGTCTGGTTCCCTAACAAATAAAAATGTTGTCTATACTTTTTCTTTCAATGTCTCATTATGTATACCTTGTTTTCTGCCTCAATACTTAATGGTGTTCTTGGCATTATTAAACTCGACCACATCAATACACAACTATGGAATGTATTTCAAACCCTTCTTCTTCCTGACCCTGACTTTGTTCTCGATATCCTTTTCCCCTGAGCATCTTATGATTTTACCTCTACTTATATATTTGTTTTGGTTTTTTTTTTTTTTTCCTTTTGACTTATGACCTAGTCTATCCTTCTTGGCAGAAAGTTTGTTTGCCATTTTGATGCTCATGACAGAGAAAAGTAACTGCTAGGGCAAACAGCACAGTTTCTGTGTTTCCTCCCAAGAGGTGGTGGCAAAGTTTCTGTTAGGGAGAAAGTCCCCATGGTCAATGAACCATGACTAATCCCAGGGGCCCAAAAAATGAGTAAGACCAGTGCCTAATGCCCAAGAAAGAAGATCCAAGAAAGGAGGGGAAGAGCATCCCGAAGTCAGCAGCATCCCAGCCGGGCTGCCAATATGGCCGCTCCCATTCCCGAGAGTCTGGTCCTCGGGAACCATCCAAAGCGGGGTCTTTAGCATGCAGACTGCAGACTCTGCAATTCCTAACCTTAGCAAGTATGTCTGTTTGCCATCCTCAACCTTGTATCCTCAAAATAAGGGTTTTCTCTACACCCAGAAAACAATGGCTTTTAGGGAGTTGTGTGGGCCAAAGTCTTCAACGGGAACATGGCAGGGATTTGTGTTGAAACAGGTTGTCCTCCTACGGTTCCATGGAAGCGTTGGTGTGTGCCTTTCAAAACATGAACAAAATGAACATCTCTTTCACTGAAAAGCATCATTCTGATAGGCTTCTGGAATGAGGCAGCATCTGTGAAAACATCAGTCATCTAGAGGGTCCTCATGTCTGGGCCTCCTCAGGGTGTGTTGCCTTCCACCTTGATCTGCCCACACTGGAACGGTGACATTTGTGTCCTAGAAAGAGCTTACTTACCTTCGGAGCCAGATGAACCTGGAAGCTTGAACCTGACTCCATTTACAGTTTGTGTAACCAAACCCAAGTTCATCTGTTGGACACACGGCGGAAACAATCACTGGGACCTAGAGCAGCAGAAAGGAAAGAGATTGTTAGAGAGGCAGCCAAATGCAGAGACAGAAGGGCAATGCCTCAAATCTGCCCCAGTCAGCCAGTCTTAAAGGCAAATGAGAAAGTCCTGGGTAAAAAGTTACAGCTGGACTTATTAGTCCCATAACCCCTTCGGATACCGGTTTCAGGTGGATAGCTTGAGAACTAACTCACCTCTGAGGGTCTCACTCTAATCCTCTACAACATAGTAATCACACATACTGGGAAGATTAGTGGGAGAATTTGACCAATATTGTGTTCAATGAATACACCATATTTCGTTCAGGGGCCAGGACATAATCAGCACGCAAAACATTTTGTTAAAGTAATGATTATGATTAGTCCGTATGATTGGATTCGGTGCTCACAGAAAGGTCTTTGAGGTCCCCCTTAACCTCCGGGACTGAGCGTCTGCCCTCTACAGGACATCCAGGGAATGCCTGGGCTGGAGTGATGAATGGTCACAATTATCCGCATGCAGACAGATAGTAATTGAAATCTGCAAGCGGGTCATACATATCACAGTAGTAGACTGATTGTTTTTGGATCACCCTAGATCCATAGTGTTTTCCCTCCCATGTGATAGCCCTTCAAGGATAGCTTTAAAATGTTTAGTTCCTTAAATGTTTCACGATACAATGTAAGGACTCCCTCCCTCACTGTTAGATGTGGCACATAAGGCCACATCTGGGGTATACTATTTCAGCTTGAGACCCTACACTTTGTAAAAACTCTAGCACATCCCCTGCTCTGCTGCGTGTTAGGGACTAAGTTTCAGTTTCTCTCTTGATTCTTTGAACTGTCGTCGTGAAAACGACATGAGTAATCTGTGCGAAAACACCTAGCCTCGAGCCTGCAATGTGTCAGGTTCTTGGCGAACACCGACCGTCATCATTTCCTATGTTTGTCTTCAGGCAGTTAGAACCTTATAGTTATTTTTGGCAGCTCCATCTAAGCGTTGACTCACATTGGGTTTTCCATAAATTAGATCTCGTGTCTCTTTAACATCTGAATTCTCTCCCATCCTGGGAGAGGATATCCCATCCTTTGGGAAGATACTGAGAAGTGCTTCAGTATTCTGGTAGCTGTCACTAGATAATTCCCCAAGGTCCTCCTGCGGTCTCATTCCTACTAATGCACCACAAGCTACCCAGGCTTCTAAACGAGAACACTTGGATTACATAAAATGGACATGTAAATAGGTATGTAGGATTCTCTATACACACAAATATATGTATATTCTATTTGAGAGGATGCTATACTCTAGATGGTCTGTTTTAGTAGAATATGTTTTATCTGACAAAAAAGAAAAAAGTGTTGATAAAGGTCACAACTCTCAAGCCAAGGGAGCATAGAAAGGGAGCACAGAAAGAAGAATCTAGATAGGTATCTAGGAATTGGTAGCAAAACAAAAATACTCTTTCTTTAAATTTTCAACATTGTCCTGAAAATCCAAAATATGAAATATAATTGTAAACTAAAATAGCATTAATGAAGAGGGAAAACACTAGTTGTATGATCCTCATATAACTAGAAAACCTAAGAATAAACTAAAATTATTTTATTAATATTAAGTAAAACAACTATACTTAAGACTAATTTTTTAAAGTAATGGCATTCCTATATGTAACAATAAGCAGTCAGAAGTTATCATGATAGAAATAGCTCATCCAGAGTAACAATAAAAATATAAATTAACAGAATAATCTTTAAGGAAACATTTTGACCTGTTTTATGGGAACTACAAACAGTTTATAGAGAAGATATTTGAATAAATGGGAAGTCACCCTATCTTGGATGGAAAGAGTAAATACCAAGAAAGTGTTCATGCTCTTAAAATCAATTCCTGGCTTTCATGAGATTCTGATTAAAACAAAATAAAACTAATGATTCCATTTTGCAGAGGAGTGAAGAGAACAGAGAAGATTTAATTGACAAAATTTCTTTAAAATTACTCTGGATAAAGAAACACATGAGAGATTAATGTCCTTATTGTAAATAAGGAGTTCTTTTCCAAACAATGAGAAAAACATTAAATGTTTTTAGAAAAATGAAGGATAAACAAAAATAGACAATTATGGAAGAAATATGCATGGTTAATAAACAAGAAAAATTTCAAGCTTTTTTGTAATAATGCATCTACTAATTTTAAAAAATGAAATATCATTGCCCACTTCCCACATTGGTGAATACTTTTAATTAATTACATGCAGTATTACAGGGTGAAAAAAACCCTAGGAACTCTGGTATCGTTATGATAGGGATATAAATTGATATAACTCTTTCAAAAAGCAATTTGGTGATAAGTACCAAAAGCATTAATAATGTTCCCAATAATTCCATTTATATAAAATATATTCAGTAAATAAAACCATGGATGAAGACATATATACAAAAATACTCATCTTTCATCGATGATCACTAAAACAAAACAGATAACTTTGAAATAGAGCTTTTATTACTGTTGACAGCAATTCTACAAATGACTTCTATGTCTACCATTGACTAATTCAATTAATGAAATTTCCATGTAGTTGAATATTAGCATTCATTCCAGCTTAATCATTCGGCTAGCTTTCTAGGATATGTAAAATACTCATGGTATGAGGTTGCCTGGGGACAACAGCCTAGTTGCTTTACGCAAAAGAGAGAGAGTAAGAGAGAGGGGGAAGAAAATGAGGACAAGAGGAAAGAAAATATCTAAGAAATTTAAAAATCACGTAAGTAAGGGAGGGGGAGAATATTCATACCAGATATTAAAATGTATCATAAAATCATAGTGATTTTAATGGCATGTTGCTAAAAATAGACAAATCAGTTATTGCAACAGAACATATAATTCTGAAATAGGTTTTAGGTTCTTCAATCATTTGTACTAATTTTAAAAAAATTTAATTTTAATTAAATCTTTAAGAAAACTATCTTTAAGAAAACTTGCCATGGAAAAGAGAATGGAAAATTATTTACCGGAGAACTGCTCAAGCATTTGGAGTCATTCCATAACTTTGTGCAACAATAACAACAACAAAGATAAAGATGAATTAAAAAGTTACATAAAAAACGCCCAACTACAGGACAATTTTGAGGAAAAAAAATTCTCAAGTTTCTGAGCAGACGAATTCCAAGTTTAGTGTAGTAAGAGAAAGAATCATAAAGAATAAAATCAATAGCTTTTCCTATTAAACTTCAGTAAGTAAAAAAAAAAATCTATAATCAGAAAGCAAAATCCAAACTAAATAAAATTAAAAGACATACAACTTTAAAATGGAGACAAAGCACGAGGTAGCAGCTGAGTAACTGAATTTTAAAGACGTGAGCAGGCTGTAACTGCCACTGTTGTCTGCTTTTGTGTTTAAAAAAAAAAATCCTCTTCCTTATCAGGTTCCCTCTGCCCATGCACCTTTTGGGATGGTCATGGCCTTCTTGTCTTATAATCATTGGCTGGCTGTAGAAAATTCACATTTCCAGTTCCTGCTCATCAAGAACGACTTCAGCTGTGAGTGAAGTTCAGGGTCGGCCATAGCCATGAGATAGGGTTTTTACTCCCCTCTCAATTAGACTCTACCCAACATGGGGCTTGAATTCACAACCCTGAGATCAAGCATTGGAGGCCCTAAGGACTGAGCCAGCTAGGTACCCCTGAGCAACTGTTTTTTGTTTTTGTTTTTAATTTTATTTTACTTTTTCAGTATTCTAAGATTCATTGTTTATGCACCACACCCAGGGCTCCATGCAAACGTGCTCTCCTTAGTACCCACCACCAGGCTCAAACATTCCCCCACCCCCAAAACTGTTTGTTTCTCAGAGTCCACAGTCTCTCATGGTTTGTCTCCCCCTCCAATTTCCCCCAACTCACTTCTCCTCTCCATCTCCTCATGTCTTCCATGTTATTCCTTATACTCCACAAATAAGCGAAACCATATGATAATTGACTCTCTCTGCTTGACTTATTTCTCTCAGCATAATCTCTTCCAGTCCCGTTCATGTTGCTACAAAAGTTGGGTATTCATCCTTTCTGATGGAGGCATAATACTCCACAGTGTATATGGACCACATCTTCCTTATCCATTCATCCGTTGAAGGGCATCTTGGCTCTTTCCACAGTTTGGTGACCGTGACCATTGCTGCTATGAACATTGGGGTACAGATGGCCCTTCTTTTCACTACATCAGTATCTTTGGGGTAAATACCCAGTAGTGCAATTGCAGGGCAATAGAGAAGCTTTATTTTTAATTTCTTAAGGAATCTCCACACTGTTTTCCAAAGTGGCTACACCAACTTGTGTTCCCACCAACAGTGAAAGAGGGTTCCCCTTGCTCCACATCTTCTCCAACATTTGTTGTTTCCTGTCCTGTTAATTTTGGCCATTCTAACTGGTGTAAGGTGGTATCTCAATGTGGTTTTGATTTGGATTTCCCTGATGGCTAGTTTTTGAGAGATGAAAACCCAGCCTTCCTCCTCCAGAAGCTTCCAGTAGCTCCCCCTGGGGGGCAGACCGACAAAACTTACTACCTGGGAAAGATGCTTGGACTCACTGCTAGCATACCAGTCTCCTTCCAGCTCTGGAATCTTGTGCTTTTGGAGTTTCACTGTTTTGTCATTTTTCTCACCCAACGGAGGTTGTCTAGCAGAATGGTGCAATCCAATACTGCTGGCAGGAAAGGCTTGATCTATCTGGATGGGGACCAAAAACTTGCTTCTGTTTTGCTTTGATCAAGAAGCCCGAAGCCACTGGTGCTGCTGACGTCCAAGGAGCCCTGGGTGAGCTCATTGGCTCCCAACGACATTCCCACTGCACCAGCCACCTACCTGCCCATTCCCCTCCTACCTGCTGCCTCAAGGGTTAAATCATTTTTTTAGAACTCTGGAGATTTCGGTAAGCTGCCTCAAAGCTTTTGTGGATTGAGGGGAAAGTAGGAACGTAGGATGATAGCTAGCTCCGTAGAAGATGTCTGGGTGGGCAAAGCTTTCAATGTCTCTGTGCTTGAGTGTCCCTCCCCAGGAAACATCCTATCTTGGCACCAGGATTGTTGTGAGGACCCTGTGTTGCAATAGTAATTCCCCCTCCTGCTCCACTTCCTCCCTCCCTCAGAATCAGAGTCTGAGGCTGAAGGTGATGGTGGGGAGTTTTTCCAATCACAGCTCACATCCTGCAAGTTTCATTTGTCTTGCCTTTGGGAGATGAGGGTCTTAGAGAGAAAACTGAGCCATGGGGGCTTCTCAAGCAGGCATTTTAATAAAACCAGACATAAACCATTGCCTCCATGGTGGGGGCTTTCTTCTTTGTGATGGTGGACTTTCTAGGTTAGCTCTGCTCCTGGTACAGCATGGGATGAACCTAGGTTCCTGCCCATGAGAGCTGGCATGCAAAACAGACACATGTCCCAGCAACTACATAGATGTGGCAGTAATGGCATGACAGGGGAAAGCAGTTCCTACACAACAGGACAACGGAACCTAGCCTGACCCTGTTTCTTCATCCTCTTTTCCTGTTTATCCACTTCTGGAGCACAATTTGTTAATCTCCTTATTTTTATGCCAGACTTCCCTGTCCTTATGTGTATTGAGCTGTCATTCATTCAGGGGGAAGTGAGCTATTGTTTACTGAGCGCTACAGATCTAGCCTATAATTACACCGCTAGCTAGCTAGATGTAAATGCATAAACACTGTATTCAGTCCCCAACTTACGCTATTTTATTCTATCTCCGCAAAGCCTCATTCTGAGTTCTGGTGTCACAGATGAGGATGTTATCATAAGATGGTTACATAGTTTAGCCTGTTTCTCAATGATAGGTATTGGCTGACTCAATGCACTTATCTCTCCAATGGAGGCCAACAAAATGAGTCAACTATGGTTTCCCCAGGGGCCAGGCTGAGAGGGTCCTGGGTTCTGGAGTTGCAGACACGAGACCCCCAGTGAACTCTCCTGACTCTGCCAGCCTCCCTGAACCAGGGCTCAAGCCTTTATTCCAAATTGCCTTTGCCTTTTCCATCTCTTTCCCTCTACTTCTGGCCAGACCTTGGTGATCTTGGTGAGGAAGGACAGAGAAAGAGGAAGAGAACAGAAAGTCCCCTGTTTCATAGTGTCACTCCCAAGAGCCTATAGCAAATGCCACAAATTCTATTCTTTTGAGTCAGTGAGCCATCTTTGGTTTAGATACAAAAGAACTGAAAGAACTACCCCCTGACCTATGTGCTAGCTTACTAAATAGCTCCAGAACACAGGGCGGTGACTGAAAGTCACAGAGATCTTCGGATGTAGAACGGTTACACCCAGTGCTCTCAGTGGACCAGACACAGCCCTAAGCACACCCATTGTCTCCTTTCATGCCGAACAATCCTGTTATACTCTCTCCATCCAGAGACCAGGAAGCTGGGGCTTGGAGGGTAAAGCCACTTTCCCAAGTTCACACAGCCAGGATGTTGGGGGACCGGGATTCTGTGTTGCAGGGCATCTGACTGGGACCCTCTGTGAGCCAGCACGGAGCCAGAACATGGGAGCCAGGTTCTGGGTTCGGGCAAGGCACCCGGCGGGAGAGAGGCGCCTGGGGGCCGGACAGGGCTGGAAAGCAATGCTGCTGACACAGCGCTGACTAGGAAAAACGGATTTCCTGGGGACTGCGTGCGGCTGGTATGCTGTTTGTTAAGTCCCGAAGCCCTGGGCCTCCATGATATGTTGCTCAGGCTTCCATAGACATGTACTAACATTAATTTAAAAAGCAAGGGATTAGAGCGCCATCAATTCCAGGTGGGATGGGAGAGGATCGGGGAGGAACGCATAGGTAGATGTAAATGATTGCTTGTTTTTCTACTCCTTGGGTTGGATGATGGGCTCACCATTACGTCATTTTAGACCGTGATAAGAAAAAAGAAAGAAAGAATACGATGAAAAAGCCAGACACAGGGGTGCCTGGGTGCCTCAGTTCGTGAAGCGTCAGACTCTTGGTCTCAGCTCAGGTCTTGATCTCAGGGTCCACACTGGGCACAGAGCCTACTTAAAAAGAAAGAAAGAAAGAAAGAGAGAAAGAGAGAAAGAAAGAAAGAAAGAAAGAGCCAAATACAAAGAGTTCATCTTGAACCACAGATTATGAAAAAAAAAATCTAATTTCGTGCATCAAAGGACCAGATTTTTTTTTTCAAAGGATAGGGGGAATTATAAATGAACAGCCAAGTATCCATTTTCATACTTAAGAAATAAAACATCATAAGTATAGATGGAGCCCCGGTGTAACCTCTCTCCAGTTCCATGTCCCCTCCTCGTCCCAGAGGACACGGATTTCCTGATTGTCTTACATTCCCTCACTTCTCTTTTAAAAACTTCAGCGCATCCACGAACAGCGCACGTGGTTTTTGCAAGATCTCATTCTTGAGAGAAGCGGCCTCAGGCTGCACGTTAGAGCCCCCGGCTGGCTTCATTTCTTCAGCGCTGTCTTGTCCTCCCTTACTCTCTTTCCTTCATTTTCTCTTTTGCATCATATTTATTTCATTATATGAAGTTTATTGTATACGAAATTTATTTAATGATAGGAAGGCGGCAAAATGTTTCTATCCACCTTCTTGGTTGGGGGAAATTTGGTGGTTTATAACATTGGGCTGCCACACACAGAGAGCCACCACGAACCTTCTGGTTCTGATCTCTCCGGTGCGTGTGTGGAGTTTCTCTAGATCATGCCTGGGAGGGGAGCCGCCGAGCGGAGGACGTGCACATTTCCCGCTTTGCCAGATAATGCCAAATGGTTTCCCAGAGTGTTTGTGCCAATCTACACATCACACAGGGTGTGAAAGTACCCACGGTGCCACGTCCTTGCTACCATTTGGTATCATCCAACATTTTTTTTTATTTTTTGGTCACATCAGTGAGTGTCAAGTGTTATCAAATGGTGGCGTGCGTGGTGTTTCTCTAACTACTACTAAGGTCTTGCGTATTGTAAATATCTTTTCCCTCTCTTTTTCTATTCAGTTGGGCACTGATGCTTACGCTTACCAATGCCGAATTTATTAATCTTTTCATTTGCAGTTTACTCTTTCAGTGTTTTGCTGAAAACATTCTTCCTGACCTTGTAGCCGTATCTATGGGATATCTATCGCAATTTTTCTGTATATCAGGTTTTCACATTGGCTGGCTCTTTTACAGTGTCTTTGTTCTATTGGTCTATCTCTGCACCAAAATCACACTATCTTAACCACTGCAACTTGATAATGACGCCCCTTAGGGCAAGCTCCCTTCACCTAGTTGTTTCTACTGGTGTTACTGTTTTCTCCTTCTCCCTCCCCTTCTTTCTTCTCTTCCTCCCCCCAGTTCCTCCTCCACCTCTTCCTTCTTCTTCAATATCTTAGCTATTCTTGGAGTATTGTTAGAATCACCTTGTTAACTTCCAGGGGAAATCCTATTCATATTTTAATTTAAATCTTATCAATTATTGAATCTAGCAATTATGTTGTAAAAAATTCTCATCTTTGAGACCCAGAATATCTCCATAATTAAACGTTGTATGACTCTCCCATTGACTCAGAACTTCTTTAACATCTTTCCATTAAATTTTATCATTTTCTTGAGCATCTTTTGTTAGATTTATCCCTAGGGTTTTTTGTTTTTTGTAAACCATATCTTTAAAAAATTCTTTTTTATAACTATTGCTAGTATGTAGGAATGCTGAACTATTACTCGGTTCCTTTCCAAAGAACGCTTCAGGACTGAGAGCCAGAGTTAGATGTGTCAAGAGGCACTCCATAAATTCAACACTCGGGGCTGACATTCAGTGATACACAATACCACAGCTGTACTGGTTCCTAAAATATTAACATATTTCCATAATGGAATCCCCTGATTTCTTCCTTGACACTCTGGCCATCCTGGCCTCTCCCCTCAGACAGACCCAGACTTCCACAAGTTCCTCCCCAAGTTCCAGATACTACTACTGAGGTTTAAGATTTTTTCTGATGTCTATAGGATATTCATGTCAACACTTTTGTAGGAGTAATTTTTGTGTCTTCTGGCATTTGTTTTCTATTGGCTTTTCTATTGGAATGTTTTCCTTTTTCTTACAGATGTACAGTCATTAATTATGTATTTTGGAAGCTGTTTTGTTGGCTTTATTTACTGTAATATCTTTTCCCTCTCTTTTGTATCTCTACACCCAGCACAACATGGGGTCTTAGGCCCAATGTCCTGGGAAGGCAGGTGTCTGTTCTGATGGCTCCATTTCCGGGCCATGTGAGCTATTATTTCAAATGTTACCTCTTGTGCTCAGACACCGGTGCTAACATAAACACCAAGGGTGAAATATGTATATATATTTTTTGAAAGAGAGAGAGAATGTTCTTACGCTCATGCGTGGTAGGGAAGGGGGAGAGGAACAGGGAGAGCGAGGATCTTAAGTAGGTTCCGCACCCAGTGCAGAGCCTGACACGGGGCTCGATCTCATGATCCTGAGATCATGACCTGAGCTGAAACCAAGAATTGGATGCTTAACTGACTGAGCCACCCAGGCGCCCAACACCAAAGGTGAATATTAATCCGAGTGGTTACTCTAGCAGGAGTTCGAAGAGCTCAGAAAGAAGCAGTCAGTTCCGGAGCTGAAAGAGGAAGTCAAGAGTTCTGAGCTGTAAGTGTGGAGATTCTAGCCAGCACCCATGTCTGATAATCCCTACCCAAATCCCTCTACTTTTCCACATGGAGCTCCCACAGTTCTCTCCACCACCATGTTTCAGACTGAACACATCATCTGTATTTATTTTCATCGTTATTCTTTTGTTGTGGAAGTATAATTAATATCCAGGGTTATAGTATTTTCAGGTGCACAATATAATGATTCCACAATTTGACACATTACTCAGAGCTCACCGCGGGAAGTACAGTCACATGAAAAGTTGCTCCACATCACTAATCATGGAGAAACGTAAATCGAGACCACAATGAGCTACTACCTTACACCTGTTAGGATGGCTAGAATCAAAAGGCAAAAAATAACAAGTGTTGGTGAGGATGTGGAAAAAAGGGAACCCTCATGCACCCTTGGTAGGAATGCAGACTGGTTCAGCCACTGTGGAAAACGGTATGGTGGGTCCTCGAAAAATTAAATATAGAAATACATATAATCCAGGAATTGAACACATCATCTTTAAATGCAATCTGCCCTCTTCCTGACTCCACTGACTGGCGGACCAGTTTCTCCAACTATCTTGTCTCCTGCAGTAGAAAATTCAGAATTATCCCAGACTCTGCCTAATCTTCATTTCCTCTTTCTTATTGCTTACCAGAATCTGTCAGTTCAATGCTATAAAAAGTCTTGAATACTGCCTTTTCCCCATCCTAATTGCCACTGTCTTGTAAATGTTTCAATAGTTTCCTAACCGTTCTCTTGGCTGCCAGCCCCTTTTGCCTCTCCAGCCCCTCCCCGTCTGCTCCCAGCATCAGGGTCCAGCCTGGACCATGTGCATACTGTGTCCTCATCTCTGGAAGGTGGTGCACAGGAGCCATCCACCTTTGTGGGGAGGAGTTTATCACTGGCACAGTTTAGAATGCTAACATAAAGCAGATTGACTTTGAATTGGTTTTATTATTGTGTTTAAATTCCCTACAGACAACGCCACCCCTTCTGCCTACACGTGGCCAACTGTTCCCACCTTGTTCTCCTTGATGCTGCGCTGGAAAGAATATGGTCTGCCTCAGAGCTGTCATGAAGGGTGACAGGAACACGCTTCCCAAAAGCTTAGCCCAGCCACCTGCATCTACTGAGCGCTTGGTTAATGTCAGCAGTTACCAGTAATTAGTGCTATTGGTTCCTTATTTCCTATATGACTCCTGCTCTGGCAAGCAAAGCATTTTGCACTGGCCTTGCTCACTCCCTTCCATCCTCCCAAACACTATACTCTAGCTATAGAAATTGTTTACTCTTCTTCCATCTCCCAAGCCTTTGCAAATGCCCTGTACGCGACCTGGAACATCTTCCCTGCTTCTCTAAGAAGTGGTCATTTCAGATCCAGCACATAGTCATGCTTTCTGGGAAGCCTCACACAGACCAAAAGAATGCCTCCTCCTCCCCACTCTCCGCCCTCCCCGGTGCACGCATGGCCCTCTTCTCCTGGTTCCTCCCTAGGGCTCACCCAGAACAGAGCTTCTGGAAGGGAACGTGTCTTCATCTTTGTGATTTACTTTGTATCCACAGTCACCATAATTGTGTCTGCCCCATAATACCCACTCACCGTTGTGGGAGTTTGCTTGTTTTGTTTTGTTTTACTGGAAGGAAAGGACCTATGAATGAATGAATGAATGAATGAGAATGGTTTTGACTTCACCCTAGATCAAGCAAAAAGTTTGGGTAGTGACAGTTCTGGTCATTTTGTGAGAGTCCTGATATTGGACTCTTCTCTCCATGGCCCGAGGAAAATGTTCCCAGATGCTAGAGCACCTGTCTTCCTAAGGAACTGGCCTCAGTAACTTAAAGGAAAAGCCATATAAAAGCAAGAGGGCGGAGTGGTTCAGCTCTGTCTTCACAGCTGTCCCTGAGAGGGCGCTGTTCCCAAACCAAACCTCCAGAGGCCGGGAGTGAAATACCGGAGCGCTCCCAGGGACTCCGCATCCCTCCCTCCCAGGCTGCGGTCGCCGGTCCCCAGCGCAGCGCCTGCCCACACACATGGCGGCGCCCTGCTCAGCTTCCCGGCGCCGGGACCGACGGGCCGGGCCGGCCTTGCCAGTACTCGGGGACTTCCTCCGCGAGCCCGCTTCCTGCACGGCTGTCATTTAAACCGGAGCCTGGGGCTGCGGGCTGCGGCTGCGGATGCTGAGCTGTCCGCGGGCTGGGCGACGCCGCCGCCTCTCCCGAGCCGGCCGGCCGCGCAGGAGCCGAGCCGCAGCATCCCCTCGCGGCACCCGGGCCGGGGCTGGAGAGGTCGGCGGGGGAAGGTCGGGGACCCGGCATCGCACGCCGGCATCTGGCACTTCAACTGCAGGTTTGACTTGAATTTCCCAGCTCGCAGCCCTTCTGCCCGGCGCGGATTGTTTCTCCTCCCCACCCCGCCTCGGTGGCTGCTCGCGGCGGGGCGCTGGGCCGGGCCCCGGGAGCTCGGGCGGGGCGCGTTCCCGCCGCCGCCCCAGGGACCCCCCGCGCCGCGCGCCTGGCCATGGTGCGGCCGAGCCCGGCGCTCGGGTGAGGCGGCGGCGCGGCTCGGAGCGGCGGGCCGGCCCGGCGGGGCCCCTTCCCCTCCCCGGGAGCCGAGGGCGCCGGCCGCGGGGCTGTGCACGGGGGGCGAGCGGCGGCCGCGATGTTCAGCTGGCTGGGCTCCGACGACCGCCGGCGGAAGGACCCCGAGGTCTTCCAGACGGTGAGCGAGGGGCTCAAGAAACTCTACAAAACCAAGCTGCTGCCCCTGGAAGAGCATTACCGCTTCCACGAGTTTCACTCGCCTGCCCTGGAGGATGCCGATTTCGACAACAAGCCCATGGTCCTGCTGGTGGGCCAGTACTCCACTGGGAAGACCACCTTCATCAGGTGAGCCGACCCGGGGCCCTGGCAGCCCACCCCGCCGCCCAGCGCTCAGGGCCTCGGTTCAGTCCCCGTGGCCCCTCCTGCCTGGGGACACACGGGAAGCCTTCCGTGGGGGGCGTTGAAGACATTCTGGTGTTTGTGTGTCCAAAGCTTACCCCCGCCATCTCACTGCTGGTCCCTCACCCCACTTCCTACCTAGTGCCTCTCTGCTGGGCTTAGCCCTTGGCTCCAGAGGTCCGTTCGAAGCGTGAAAGTTCAGAGCTGTCCATATTCTCCCCATTTTACGGATGATGAAACTGAGGCCCAGGAGGCCCGGTGAGAAAGCTGCTGGTCACAAGAGCACCTGAAACTAGTTGGGGATGCCTCACACCCTCGCTTTTTAGGGGTAAGCCGTTCATGGCCAGGGCCACCTCCCTTGCCTTTTCAAAGGCCCAGCCACTCACGTGGAGGCTTTTGCAGCAGAGGAGGGGGGCTAGGGCAGTGCCATGTGTCTTTCTTTTTATCCGTTTCCTTCTCTGACCAGAGCTCCTACTTACAGACTGGACAGAAGCAGTGTCAGAAGCAGAATGCTTTTTTTCTTCTCCGTTGTTTGATCTTAATATCTCAGTAATAACATTAACTAGTCTTTTAGCGGTGTGAGGGACATGGGCGGATTGTGTCAGCCAGCCCCTTGACTTGGCAGGTGAGATGACTGAGGTGTAGTGGGGTTAAGTGACTGTCCAAAGCCGTGTAACTGAGGGGGAGGCCCACCTGGGATGCTGAAATGCATGGGAGGAGATGCTTGGCTAAATGCCCATGGTGCTGAGCGTGAGTCATCTATTCCCGTGAATAACGAATCCTAGGGCTAGAGGGATCTTCAAGGGGTCAGCTTGCCCACCCTGCACTCAGAGAGGTCCGTACATCGTCCACCAGAGTGATGACCATCTTTCCCATCTTTTCAGGACAGGCCTCTCTCTAGTCCTCAGTCCCACACGACCCTCAAGGCCAGGCAGTTTCCTCTGGCCTCATTCAAAGCCATTGCCAAGCCGCTGCAGGTGCTCTGTGGCTCTCTGTTGAGTCAGACTCCTGTAGTGAGGCAGTGGGGGCGGTGGCCCCCCAAAATCAGTGGTGCGCGTCTCCGGCAGAAGGTTTTGTGCAGCGTGCTCTTGTTTCCATTCAAATCAAATCTTGTTTCCATTCTGGTCAAATATTGACGAGCTGAGCACCTGTGACATGCAAAGCTCTGTGCTTTGTTTGGCAAGGGGAGCAGAAAAGTTAACAGTCTGGTTACTGATTTTCTAGATACTAATTTTCTCTAACACCAAGCTTGTACCCAAGCCGCCTGGGAGCAGGGCTTGCGTCATGCTAACATGTCATGTCTGAACAGAACACCAGATCGGTTTTGCCTTTGTGGGGTGGACAGCCTTGGACTCAGCGGCTATGAGGGGCTGAGTGATTTCTAAAGAAGTTAGGGACCGGCAGTGAGGGGTAGGGAGCTACTGGCTTTGGATACCTTATGTTGTAAGAACAACAAGGGCTCTAATGGATCTAAAAGGTTAATATATCCTTCGAAAAATCTTGAAAATCTGTCAAAAGCTGTGGCCCTATCTTTAGAAAAATACACATCCATATACACAAAAATGCACAAATATACATAGAATCTTAGAGCAAGAAGCCCTGACTGAACCCGTTTCCCTTAATTCATTAGGCACCCGTCGCTGCCAAAGGCACTTCTGAATTCCCTAGGTTTGTACAAGGTTTCCTTTGTAATCCCTGTCCTCCAGCTGGCCTGGTTTGTGCCCCAAGCGGAAGCACAGGCCATTCACTGATGGCTCCTGCCCTTGCACAGGCCCTCCCTACTCTCTGGACACACCTGGGTTCTCAGTCCTAGAACATTATGTAGATCTTCTCCTTCAGCAGCACCAGAGCTTACAACTGTGCCTTAGCTCCCTGGGGGCCTTCCCTGGGGTCAGAGCTACTGGAGGCTCCCAGGAGGTGTTTACAGAATGGGAGGGAAGCTGGAGAAAGGCGAGTGTCTCCAGGGGCAGGATCCTGGAGCCGCAGACAGATTTAAGTACCTCTTGCCTGAGACGCTCTCCTGGCTTTGCCTGAGTCATGCTGGCTGTTACTGGGTCTAAGAGAGTGGCAGAGTCGAGTACCCATAGATTACTCCTTCTCTGAGGGAGACAGGAAGGCCCAGAGAGGCAGATCCCTCGCTTTTTATCCTCCAAGTACAAGAGCTCTCCCTCCCCACTCCTGTAGTAACTGAATTTAGCTCCCGCATCAAAAGCCCTCCCCTTCCAGGGAGAGTGCATCAGCAGGGTGGGAGGGGTTGGAGCATGGGAAAGCCCTCCAAAACCAAATTACATATTTTCCTCCTTTTCTTTAAATCCACTAAACAGCTATTTTTCCCCCCACTGAAAAATGTAGGCGAGAATAAATTTGAGGAAGAAGAAAAAAGAAATCACCCATAAGCCCATGACTCGGGGGAAATAATTTTAAATATCATATAGATAGATAGATAGATAGAGATATTTATATATTTTATATGATATATGTTTATCTTTCCAGTATTTTTAGCTATTTTATAACACAGTTGAGGTCATGCCGTAAACTAATTCTGCGTGCTAATTTATCTCACTTAGAGAAGGAGCATTTTTTCTGTGACTTTAAAAGTCTTCGTAAGCATTATTTTTAAGAACCACATGATACTTCACTATAGGTACATGTAATTATTTGTAATTATTTGTTAACCAGTCCACTTCTTTTGAATGTTTCGGGTCCTCTCTAATTTTTTTTGCTATTGGAGAATCACTCTGAAGACCTCTATGCATATTTTTTCCACATGCTGGACTGTTTTCTCAGAGATTCCCAGAAGTGAAATCACTGGGCCCAAGGTTGTACCATTTCGCTGTGTTTTTAAAATGTTTCTACTTTTTAATTTGGGTGTTAAGAATCCTATTTCTGAGTTGCTTTCCAAGAGAGTGGGTTGATACAAGGCCCCTTCCCCAGAGTGAAGAAGGCCCCCCTTGGGGTAGCCCAGAGCGCCTCCTGCCCTCTCCCGCCCCTGCTGCTTGCCTGGAGCGCAGTGATTCTCACAACTCCTGTCCTGTCCTGGGCCTGGACCTGTGAAGGACTTTTCCCTGGGAAACAAAGACTTGCCTCTTCATTTCCTGGCCCTTGGCCCTTTGCCTCCTGAGTACCCATACACTTTCAGTTATATGTACTTGCCACAGCGTCTCTTTCTTGTCTTAGGAAGAACATGCAGTAAAGAACATTCTTCTGATAACTAATTAATGGGCTACGATCTCTGCCTGAAATAACTTCCCTGGCCTGGCAACCGACAGTAATAAAATAAATAATAAATTGGCCTGTGGTGGCTGCTCCCTCCACACAGGCTGCCTCTTCAGACACAGTAGCTCTGTGTCCCTCTGGCCCTGGCAGCCTTCCTCCAGCCTCTGCTCTGTGCCTCCCTTCACTGGCCCGCAACCTCCAACCTCCCCACCTGCCCACCCCCCCACTCCCTTGCACGCTTGCCCCCCCGCCCCCGGGTCACCGAGGTGCATGGCAGCCGGTCCCAGGGGCTGAGGCAGGCCCGAGCCCTCTGGTGGGCTGGGAGGGACACCCGGCTGGGCCGAGGCAGAGCTGAAGTAGAGAACCAGGGGATGGAGTGTGGGGCCTGGGGCTGCCAGAGCGAAGCTGCTTGGGCCTCCACAGGAAGGTCTGGGCTGGTCGTGAGGACCCGAGGCCCTTCTACAATGGAACTCAGACTCTAAAGTATGAGCATGGGCTGAGGAGGGGGGGTGGGGAGCCCTCAGCAGGCCCTTTGGACCTCCCCCACTTCTTCAGGAAGCTTTTTGCGTCCTCCCACAAAGGTGAGTCAGCATTTGGCTGGGTTGTGCCTTCTTTCCTCACAACCCCACGCGTCCCCCCTGCCCAGGCCTTATCCCTGGCATCACAGCATCTCCACTGTGGAAAAGTGACCCTCTAGAAAGCCAAAGGACGAGGGAAAGGGGCCACTGTTCCAGGTAGACCCACTGACCTCTGCAGGGTCTGCCGTGCCAGCCAGAGTCCCTTTCATGCCTCACTCCAGTCCTCCTGCCGAGGTCAGTAGATGCCCTTCTCTGGTCAGGGCTGTGGTCTGCTGGTCCCTGCGTGGGGGACCCTGCCCACCTCTTACAAGGCCTGAATGTTACTCAAAGGAGCAGATGGCCCTGGGCTGGAGAAATGGGTCCACCTGCCTCAGGTCTGGCTTCAGATCTGCCTGAACATCAGGTCTGTGGAGGCCATCAGGAGAAGCATTTACTGGCAAGAGGGGACCTCTGGAGAAAGGCCTCCATCCCATTCCCACTGACAGTGGAGTAAGGCCATGGAAAGAACCCAGGCTGGCTTAGCAGAGTCCAGGCTCTACAGTACCAGCCAAGAGGCCTCGTCAGGAAGTTGCTGAGCACACACCTCTCTGATGTGTGATTAGCGGCAGCCGCCTTGTAGGGTCTCTCTCCTGATTAGGAAGGGACAGAACCAGTGTAGCACGGGCATGGCGCTTGGGGCTTCATCATTCACTCTTCTCCTTCTAGCTGATTCTCCAAGCAGAGTGCAGGGCCGGGAAAGTTCTCATCCAGCTCTACCTCGGTAGGGGGGAGGGAAAGGGGAGGGATGTGAGGGAGGCCAGAATCTTGCCTTTACCACCAAGGGCTGGAAGAGGAGTGGGAAGTGGGGACAGTGGGCAGTGCTGGGTCAGTGGTGGACTGGGTGGGTGGCCTGTCGCAGGGTGGGTACAGGAAAGGGAGGCTAGTGGGCGGCTTGGCAGCCTGGCTGCGGGTCTCCTCTGTGCTGGGGTCTCTTTGTCCCGTGGCAGAGGCTGCTGGGTGCCAGGGACAGTGGTGGCTGCTCCGTGGAGCACAGAGCCCATTCAACCCTCAGCATGGCCTTTGAGGGTTTCCCATCTCCTATCTCACTTTGTGATTATGGGGTGCTTCCCGGTGTCCCTAAAATCCCCTGAGACAAGTATTACCCAACAGGGCAAGTATTGTTTTGGTTTTTAAGATTTTATGTACTTGAGAGAGAGAGCACATGCATACAGGGGAAGGGACAGAGGGAGAGGGAGAGGGAATCTCAGGCAGACGCCCCTCCCCCCAGTGAGTGGGGAGCTCAAGGCGGGCTCAATCCTAAGACCCTGAGATCATGACCTGAGCTGAAATCAACAGTTGGACTGAGCCCCCCAGATACCCCAGTATCATTGTTTTGACCCTGTTTCAAAGCTAAGAACCCCAGGCTTGGAGAGACCAAAGATACAGGCATACAACACAAATACCTGTAACAGAGCGGAAAGTGACCTGTAACAGAGCGGAAAAAGACCTGTGCCTTTAGGGTCTAAAGAAACGCAGACTGAGAGCCGCAGCCTGAGGTCTGGCCCCGCTGCTGGGGACACGGAGACTTTGGAGGCCAACCGGCTTCCGATTCTTGGCCCCACGGCTTTTCCCTGGGTGCTTAGGTCGCCAGTAATGCAGGCCGCATGCTGAGATTGCCAGCCAAGCAGGACACCGAAAAATGAGGAAAATGTTAGAAAATAATTTGCTTTAAAAGATGTGAAGAAAAATTGTCGTCATGGAAAAACCAGAAAAGCGTGGGGCTTCCTGACACCTCTATTATGGTGGAGTATTTATTAATTTTGCTTTGGACGGCCTGGGGTGGGGGCCAGGGGGGCAGACCAACATCTTTTCCACTCTTAGGCCCTCTGAATATTGTTCTTTGGCCGCAGAGCTGGGCAGCCTCTGTGTCCGTTTGCTCAGCTGCAGCAGGGAGAGTAATGCCGCCATCCCCTGGCGCTTCTGGGACTGATGAAGTGAGGGAATTCGGGGGAAGGGCCCAGAGGGACACCTGCCACACAGCGGGTGCTCAGCCCGCCCGTCCCTCTGCATTCTCGTGTGTCCCCGTCTCAGCTGTTCCCACCCAGGCTTGAATTAACTTTTCTTTTTTTACCCTGCTGTGGGAATGTTTTTGCCTGGCAACAGAGGCGGTCTGTGTCACTCCCCGTCGAGATGCAGCCATGAGATCCCTCAATGGCTTTTTCCTTTCTGGACACAGTGGTGGCTTTGATAAGGGGGCCCTCGGTGTTGCAAGCCCTACCCAAATGTCCTTGAGAATTCACCAAGCCCGAGGTTCTCTGCCCGGCCTGGCTGTGTCCCCGGACCTGCTGGGAGCTTTGTTGGAGCCTGTGTTTCTCCAGACCCATGTGTGGTCAGCAAATTGAGGGTCACGTGGGTTTAGCCAAGAGGCCAGGAGGCGGCTCGCTTGGCCGCCTGAGGCTGTGGCTGCGGAACGTCCTGGAAAGTGGCCCCTGTTGTGCTGGGAAGCGTCCCCCTTTGTTCATCTGCTGGTACACCGTGTCTCTCCCAGCGCCAGCATCGGAGGTGCCCATGTCAGGAAGATATTTCATCACTGTGTTTGGCCCTCTGCAGGGTGGGCATTCCTGAGGCTGTCTCAGGCCTGTTTCTTTCCACCCTTCTGTATATCAGCTGTCCCCAAGGCCTTTGATGACATCCAGCACCCTGCTCCAGGCTCAGAATTCACACTTGCCACACACTCTGCCAGGAGGGCCCTGCAAAGGCTCCTCATCCAAGCACTCGCAGGACAGGTGCGCCCCCCACCGCCACCCCAGGCAGGAATGGATGGGGTTTCCCGGGCACAGCTGTGATCTCACGAGACAGCTGCAGTTTCTAGGAAGGGCCTTGGAGAGCCAGCGGCCCCGGGCCTGCTCTGGTCCCCCATAGCAACCGCTTCTGTGTGCCACAGCCCCCTTGTGGAGACTGAGCTGTGAACCCCAGCGGTGGGTGTTTATGGAGATGAGTACATCCCTGGGTCTGTGGGCACTGAAGCCCAACTTTCCCCCAAGGCCTGGCCCCTGGCCAGCCTCCTGCCAAACCATACTCCTCTGTGACTTTCCTGTCCCACTCCTCCTTCCGGTCCCCTGTGGGGCTCAGCCCTTTCCCATGTCCTGGTCCAGGGACCTTAGGCAGGAAAGGAGACAGTGGATATAATGGTTCAGAGTGTGAACTTTCAGGTCCAAGTGCCATGGTTCAAATCCCAGCTCCGCTTTTCACTGACTGCACGTCCTGGGGCACATTTATTGTCCTCTGTCTCCTCCTTTTTACAATGACTGATCGTCTTGGGACCGGTACTGGTTCCAGTGCTTAAGGTCTGTAACTGGACCCTCGGAACACCCTATGAAGTGGGTCTTCTTATTAGACCCATTGAACGAGAAGGATGGTATTTCATCTGACATACGAGGATGAAATGAGATAATCCCTGGAAAGTCTAGAACAGCACCTGGCCCATGGCAGGTGCTTAAGAAATCAGAACTGTAATCTCCGACATCATGGAGGAAGGCGGTGAGGTTCCCTCCTGAAGGGCATATTCCTTATGGTTAGAGAAACAGGTCGCTAGCCCTGGGCCACTGAGATTTCCTGCCCCTCCACGGAGGCCCTGAAGGAGGTGTGTTTGAGAAAGCCAGACGTGCTGTCCTTTACTCTCCTCACAATCCAAGTGCCAGCTTTCAGAGTGGTTCTCTGAGGGGAGAAAAATCCTGCCCTCACTCCTGGATTAGTGGGCCATCCTGGAGGAAGATGAGCTTCCCAGGGCCACTGCAAACCCTCCAGTGCAGGAAGGGGGACGTCCTGGGCAGCAGCCCCTCTGCCGGCTCCTTGGGGAGGGAGCCCATAGCAACCCCACTGTGGCTTCCCTGTGCCTCCGAGTAGACGAAGGGCTCAGAACACTTCCTGAAGCATAAGCAGGACGTCGATGAGCTGTAAGAAACCCCCTCGGGTCTCAGCTCCCTGCCTTTCAGGCAGAGCAGGGCTGGAGCTCCAAGGCCCATTCTGGGGAAGCTGAAGGCAGGTAGAGAGCTCAGGCCCTGGAGTCGTGGCCTCCAGTCCCAGCTCTGTCCTGACCAGTGGGACCTTGATCCACTCACTGTCAGGACAGGAGACTGCTGAAGGGCCAAGGACTTGGGGTTAGACGGATGGGGATTTGGTTACCCACTGCCCTACTAGCTGTTGAACTTGGAGAAAGCCACATAACCCTACTATGCCTCGGTTTCCTCAGTACCCATGCATAGGGCCACTGTGAAGCCTAAAGAAGATAATGTTCTCCTAGTGAGTAGTGTAATGTCTGACCAGTGGAAATGCTACTGTCAGTGATTTTATCAGTGAAATGGGAAGGCTGGTCTAGAGCAGGTTGTCAACCCAGGCTGTACCTTAGAATCAGTGAAGGATTTCCTAGAAAGGACCAGTGGCCAGTCCTCCCCCCTCTCCCCTAGCCAGTAGAGCAGGGCCTCGGTGGGCGGGGGGAGGGGGGTGTACCGTTAGCCGGAGCTGCCTGGTAGCTCTCGTGCACTGCTGGGGCTGAGGACCACTGGGCCCGGAGGCTTTCACATTCCTTCTCTCCATTCTCCGGCTCACCATGTTTGCTCTAAAAGCAAAATTCTAAAAGGGGCTGTGGAGAGGAGCTGTGGCCTCAGACTCTCCTTGCCAAGTCCTGGAGAAGAGCAGACAGAGGCACCTGCCACCCCGGTTCACAGCCCAGTTCTGATGCTGGAGGTGGGACCCGCAGTCTTAGATGGGATGGAGACTGACTTTTCACGGTGTGCCCTTCACCCCATATGATGTGGGAGCTGTTTCTATATTTTATATTAAGTGGCTGACTAACCAGATGAAGAAATACAGACCTAAAGTAAGCCAGCAGCATCTCTGGATGGTCTCACTCTAACCTTGTGTTCGTTCAGGTACTTGAGCAGGCGACCTGCCGTTGTCAAGTCTGCTGTACTCTGTGCAGAATTCAGTCTCAATCCGTGCTTTATTGCTGAGCCCAAATCCTGCTTCTCCCCGCCCCCCAGTGACTGATTCAGGGAGGGAGAAGGATAAAGACCAAGAAGCACGGATTAGGTATTTCAAGTTCAGCTAATATCCCACTTCTTTCACAAAGGTCTTTGGATTCCCCATCCCTGGAAATCTGACACTGCCGTGAAATGTCACGGCTGTCCCTCTGCCCCTCTGCCATGACTCGCATGGCCGCCTGCCCGCGCGGCTTTGCTCTGCAAACAGAACCCTGCGTGATGACTGCGCTCCCTTCCGCCAGGTACCTCCTGGAACAGGACTTCCCCGGCATGAGGATTGGGCCCGAGCCAACCACTGACTCCTTCATTGCTGTGATGCACGGACAGGTGGAGGGCATCGTCCCTGGGAATGCCCTGGTGGTGGATCCTAAGAAACCTTTCAGGAAGCTGAACGCCTTTGGCAACGCCTTCTTGAACAGGTGCGTGCTCCGAAAACACTCAGCCTAAGTATTCTCTTCTATTCTTCTTGGAGTTTGAGAAGGAAGAGAGGAGTTCTTGGGAGGCTCACTGCCTTCTTCATATCCAGAGTCTCTCGATTGCCCCTTTCCTTGCTGGGAATGTAACTGAGTCAGTCACCAGAACGCGGGCTGCCCCTGATCCCCTTGTGCTAGATGGAGCCACACCACAAGCTTGCATGGGCATTTCACCTAAACAGTGTGAACGACTTTCTCTAATAGGAGGTATTTAGAGTAAAGGCAAAGATGATGGGCTCTGGCATCAGGTGGTCCTGGGTCAAAGTCCTACCACAGAGCACCATGGATCTTAGATTATCTAATGTCTCCGTGCCTCACTTCTCCCATCTGTGAAATAGGGTAAGAGAAATATCCTTCTCCAAGGCAAGAGGACTGATGAGGCCTCTGTGGAAAAGTTGGCATTGGACATGGGTATTCAATGATGAGTGAAGTGAGGCTGAGAAGGTGGGGGAAAGGGGAGGTTTCAGGCAGAGAAAACTGGGAGGAAAAAAAAAAAAAAAAAAAAAAAAAAAACAAGCGGAGAGGAAGGAAAGAAAACGGCTTGCTGCAGGAGCCGAGGGAGCAGAACCCCCGGCGCTGTGAGGCTGGAACTATTCTCTGGGAGCACATGCGCTGAGCAAACAGGTGTTCAGACTGGCGTGGACGTGTCCGCTGGTAGGAGGGGGCGGGGCGGAGCGGGGCGGAGCTCCATGGTAGCCAAACCCGGACATCTGGCTCCCATCTCGGGCTGCCCAGAGGTCCCGCTGCAGGCACGCTCCAACCACCTTAGCTTCCTCCTTCAGCAAACGCCCTTGCCGCCTATTCTAGAGAAAACGGAAGCCAGGATCCCTGGAGCCCCTGAGTTGGGTTTTCATCTGTGCATGCGCTGAGGTCACCCGCCCCCGTCTGCGGAGAGCTGCGTTCTCTCCTTCCCCTCCTGTCCCCACAGGTGCTGCAGGGCCGGCCACTAAGGGACGTTCCCTTGGGGATTCCTTCTCTTTGTGACAGTGGCACCTGCCCCTGCCCCTCCTCTCCACGTGGGAATGTTTCCTCTTGACAGCCTCTCCCCCCAACCCCCAGGCCCCACGTGGCAGATCCTACTAGCTCTTCCCCGTTCTCACTTCCCTTCACAGCCAAGTTTCCGGACATCACCTCCTCACTTCTCCCTGTTCCCCATCACAGACGCCCTGTGAAGGTCACCGGACCTCTTGGTGATGAGCAGCGGGTACTTTCCACCTTTTCCTTACGCCTCCTCTCTTTGCTATCAGAACCTTTAGAGCCCTGTTCCCTCTCAGCTCCCTGGCCCTCCTCCTGCCTCCCTGGCCAGGCCCTCTCCAGCTTGCTCTGTCCCCTTTTCTCTCTGGCTCCTGTACCTGGTGTCCCCCTCAATGGGACCCACCCTCAGCCCCCTCCCCCTGTCACTCCAGGAGCTCAGCCTGGGGGAAACTTCAACCACAGCCCCTGACCCGGATCCCAGCCCCATGCACCCACCATCTGGTCACCAAGTGTCCAAAACCCAGGTCATGCCAGCTTCAGAAAAATGAGGAATTTTCCGTAGAATACTTGAATGGGCCATAGAGCCTAAGGGCTAGAAAGAGGCTGGGCCTCAGGAATAATGGGAGCCACGGGCCTCAATAGGACAGGGGCTTTGTCATGGACTTTCCCATCCCATTACCTAGTCCAGCACCAGACACGGGGCATGGCCCCCACACACACGTGACGAACCAAACTGGGCTCGCTGACAACCATCCTATCCAACTGAGTCACTCTTTTGTTTAAAATGTTCCTCAGCCTAAATGGGTTTCTATTGCCCTCAGTATAAAATCCGAATCTCTCAAGGCCCTCACGAGGAGGCTTGAGGGGCCCCGCGTCCCCACCCAGCCCCACCCTGGCCACTCTTCTGGGCAGCCTTCCCTGATGCCTTCCTCTGTGCATCACTGGCCTCCTCCCCTCCCTTGTGTCTCTGCTGCCACCTTGCTGGGCAGTGGAGGCCCAGTGTACCTCCTGAGAGAATAAGATACCTTATTCACCAAAAATGGCATCTAAGAGAGAAGGCTTGAATTTAGAAGGACCTAAGTTAGGTTTACCAGTTTGTATTTTGAGACTTTAGGATGTAACCCTAGAAATGTCTCCTTTAATGAGACTCAACCGCTATCTTGACCACAGGGCATCTGGAAACCCAAATAAATGTTCCTGGGTGGCATGAGCCATTCATCAAGGCCAGCTCCCTGCCTCCTTCTCCAGGAAGCTGTCACTGAAAGCCATCTCTCCACCTTGGATTTCCCAAGCCCTTCACTGACCTCCCTCAGGGTTCTGGTCCCATTTAACCTCATATCCTGGTTGCCCATGCACACACCTCCTCTCCCCACCAGGCTGGGCTCCTTGGGGGTGGAGACCGAGGTTTGGACGTGGTAGCGTCCCTGACAGCAGGGGTTTACAAGTGGAGGACCTTGGAGGACCTCGGCTGCCCCAGGGTCACCCAGGGAGCTTCCGCAAACGTCCTGGGCCTGGTGCTGGGGCTGAGTCTGGCCCAGAGCCTGGGCGTCTACACTGGAAGGCAGCAGGCTTCTGAGCCTCCATCCTGGGGCTGGGATGAGGGAGGGTGCGTGAGAGCCAACGAGCAGACAGCGTGGGCTTGCTCTCGCCCCGTGTAGGTTCGTGTGTGCCCAGCTGCCCAACCCGGTGCTGGAGAGCATCAGCGTCATCGACACTCCGGGCATCCTCTCGGGGGAGAAGCAGAGGATCAGCCGAGGTAAGAGAGGCTCCCGCTAGGATCAGCTCTGGCCCTGTGCTGTGTTCTTTCTGGTATGTTCTCTTGCCTCCAGCCTATGAGATAGACCACCCCACCCCCACCCCAGGTCCTTGCTGTACCTTGATGAGCAGGCACTGCCTCTTGTGCTGGGTAGGACAGTCCTAGGCAGGGGGCCGGAGGAGAGTTTGGGTCCATTGTCGCTCAGGAGACAGCTGGCTTCAGTCTTCTCACCTGGAAAAGGAGACATCAGCATCTGCCTTACCTCAGCGGGTTTATTTATTCTCCAAGAGGCACAACTGTGAGGCAGACCCTGGTTGGCTTCTTGCAGTTCCGCCGGTCCCCAGGCTGGGGAGCTTGCCGTCTGCAGGGAGGGCGAATGCCTGCCCAGGAACGTGGGGATGGGAGCATGCTCCGGGGCGTGAGAGTGGGGAGCGGGGTATGCAGCAGCACTTTGAAAGCTGGTCTCTCCAGACGGATAAGGGGCGACTGCTCACCAGAGAGGTCCCTGGGCAGGGCAGCAAGGAGACAGACTGCTGGCACCAGACGGCCAGCGAGCTAAGCCTGCCTCTGTCATGTCCTCACTGAGTGAGCTTGAGCAGGGTTCTTGACTTCAATGATGTATCCATAAAACAAGGGGAAATGATTCTATCTACCTTGTAGGGTTGTTTGAGGATTAAAAGAAATAATAGAGGCACATAGCAAGCTCTGCCTGGCACATAGCAAGCTCTGCCTGGCACATAGCAAGTGCTCAGTAAACATGAGTAAACAGACCGTCATCACTGGTCTTCTCTAGCTCCAGCATCTATGATGCTGTCCAAAACTCAAGTCAGCTCCTGGCCCGGGAACCGAGCCTCTCGGGCCACAGCCTGCTGTGTGCCCTGGGTAGCCCCCTGCCCTTTCTGTGTCTCTGGTAAGCAGAGCAGATGAAGCTATGTCCGCCCCAGTCCTGGAGCCAGGAGCTGGGCTGGAGCCAAGTCTGCACTCAGAAGGCAGCCTCCGGGAAGGAAGGGCTTGGGACTGGCAGGGTTCTCTGGGCAGTGGCCTTAAGTGACGGCTGCCTCCCGCATGTCCTTGGCCCCCTGTGCTCTGCAGCCCGCCCAGATCTGTCCTGTGGCATGTCTGGGCCATCATGGTGGGGCCCGGAAGCCCCCTCCTCCAAGGGTGTGGCCCGCATGGACAGGTACCCGCTGAACCCCAGGCTCCTGGGCCCCAGGGAGGAGAGCCCCCTGCCTCACGGGCCACAGGCCAGTGGCTGTACCAAGGAGGCCCAAGTGCCCCCCATGCTGGCCTGGGGACAGGCCTGTGGTGTCAGAACTGGGCCACTGTGAGCACCCCTGCTGGCTGCCCCAGCTCCCCGAGGTGAGCAGCTCTCTGGAGTGGCAGCACCCAGCTTGGCCCTGTGGGGACTCAACATGGCTGTGTGAGTGGGCGCAGCCAGGCCTGGCAGCAGGTAGATAGGGAGACGGTGGGAGAGACCCTCAGGTCTACAGCCCGCTCTGGGGCCTGAGGACCCTGTTCTGTCCTGCAGAAAAGACAGAGCCTATGCCCGGGATGTGATTCACAGCAGGAGGGAGGCAGGGTGGGCCAGGCCCCAGTAGGAAAGCTCTGCCTCTCCCACCTCCCATTTCATTCAGGAGGGGACACCTGGGACAAGGGGGTAAAGAAGGCAGCCAGTCAGGAGGGGCCCGTGTTAACACACCCTGTAATTGGCAACAAATCGATGGAGGGAGTCTGGGGAGCCTGGGCTTGGGCTTCCCACCTCTGGGCTGTCTGGTGGTGCGGGGGCTGAGGAAGAGCTGGTCTGGAGACAGAGAACCCCAAGGCCCTGGAAAGAGAGGCCCGCCTGCCCTCTCCTTCCAGCCTTCATGAGCACTGTGGTGCTTGGTCCTAACCCTGTGGAGGGGAGGCTTGGGTCGCTCTCTGTCCGGCTTCTATGTGTTTCCCTAAACACTCCCTCCCTCCTTACTGGCCCCTCGCCACCACTGCCCCAGGTTCATCTGGGCTCCCCCTGAGTTTAGACCTAAAGGAGCTTTACTGTTTCACACTTGGCAGCCTGGGTCTCCTTGAGGAAGCCTCAGGAGAGCCACAGCTTCTGAATATGAACCACCTGGAGGTGAAGGGGAGGCATTCTGCAAGGCCCTGCAGCCTGACAGCTGGGTCCAGAGAGGACTCTAGTCTCTAGGGCCCCTAAGAGCACTGGACTGTGAGTTCGGAGCCCTGGGTTTTAGATGGGTCCTAATAGGTCACATTTTCTCCCTGAGCCTATGTCCCCTTGTGTAACAAGGGATGATGGTATCCATCCCATGACTGTGAGATTTACAGATGGTAATGGAAACACAGACATCAGATCTGAGCCTGGATCACAGTGAGCTCCCTTCTTTCCCCTTTATCTGCCAGCCAGGTTGCCTGTTGCATAATAGCAGGGTGATCTATGTGAATGGTCTCCCATGTGCTTGTACAGTGCACAGCCTGTGCAGCTGTGTGTGGCAGCCCTGCTTCCAGGGACTTTGCCCTCCTCAGCTCCTGTCCCATTCCATTCTTTTCCTATTCTTGTATCTTCTCTCCTACTTTCATCTTTGGACCTCAGGGGCTGCCCTTGGCAAATGGGGTGCTTGGTTTTCTTGCCTGTCCTTCCTATCCCTTCCTACCCCACACAGACCTCTAGAAGTGATGGCCCCATGAATGGTTACATAAGCCAGTTTGTTCTCTGCCTTCCAAAGTTCATACTGTAAATGCAGCTGCAGGCAAGAGCAGTCTGTGATGAAAACCAGGGCTGGGAGCTGGGCATCTGCACCGTATCTCCAGCCTGGGGCAGTGCTCCCCCCTCCCGCCCCCCGCACTCCAAGGAGACTGAGAATGGGAAGGCATCAGACACCGTCAGGTGTCAGGAAAGTTTCCAGTGTGCAAAGCCTCTCCCATCCTCACTCACCATTGGCCAGAGAACCTGGCAGTTCCAGTTTCTGCCTATACACACATATACCTTCTTATCTACACACGCCCGCACCTTCCTCCACACGCCGCCCCCCACCACACACACACAAGGGAACGCACAGAACCAAACGCTCTCTGTATGGCCTCTTGCCTGGGGCCCTCTGTGCTCTGCGTTTGGCCTTACCACGGATTTGGTGCTTCTTCCCCACCTCCAGCCAGCTCAGACAGGGCAGGGCCCCAGGGGGAGTCTGGCCACTGGGCTCTGTGTGAGATCACCAGGCGGAGAGGCGTGCAGAGCCCGAAATCCAGCCCACTCTCCATCGACTCAGTTTCTCGCCAGGCACAGTGCTGTGGCTCACCAGCAAAAAGGGGCAGCGTTATCAAATCTGGGTGCGTGGGCACCCCAGGGTGCCACATGCTGGAAAGTGAGCTGTTCCCGAGGCCTCCCCCGGGCTCAGGCTTCACGAGAAGGAGCCCCCAAGCCTTGGGCTAAAGCTGGAAAATGTGTGGTCCTAGAGAGGGTGTGACCTCTCTACCCAGGCCTGGGGGAGGGGGCTCTAGGGGGAGAGAGGAAGCAGGGGACATCCGGGAACCTGAGTCCAGAACGTCCCAGGCCAGCACGTGTCTCTGGATGAAGATGCACTGGGAGGGGCAGCAGAGGGGCAGGGAGCCAGTTCCTGGAAGGGACAGGGTGTGCCCAGCCCCCGGCTCATTACTGGGAAGAAGCAAGGATGCAGCAAAAATGGGAGGGCTCCGGAAGCCTGAGGGTCCTCACAGTTGGGAACCATATTTCCTGGCTCCTTCTTGGCTGGAAATCCCCACAGGCCCCACCCTTGGAAAGCCACTCCTTGGGCATGTGCTCACATCCCTCCAAGGGGGCCCTTCCCTTACAGGCGAGCTCAGTGGGGCCACAGCGGTAAAAACCATGCCCAGGCCATAAAGCTGGGATGGAAACTCAGGTCTCCTGATTCCCAGTGTAGCGGTTTTGCAGCAGCATATTATCATCTCCTGCCCAAGAAGAGTGCCGGGAGTGGAATGGGGGCAGACACTCACCTCCAGTTCCCCTGGGGGGTGGTCTTGGAGGGTCTGGGCTGGTCCTTGCAGCCTCATGTCCCTGGCCCATCCTGGGACTCTCATCGGAGTGGAACCCACACTTAGGGACGCCTGGGCCCTAACTCTATGCTGCCCACCTATGGCGGTGTGGGCACCACACACCAAAGCAGCAGGAACAGCGGGGTCCTAACACCCGTCACGAGGGCTGGCTGGCAGCCTTGTGGTCCTCGGAGGCCCGTGATGCATCTGTCAGGCCACTTTCAACGTTACCTCTAGGAGGCACACAGTATGATTTGCTCCCCCGGTCATCTGAACTCTTCCCACATTTTGAAAATTGATGCACTCTTATCTCTCTTTTGCTAAAATGTCTTTAAATCTCGAGAGAGAGCTTTTGGGGTGAGATGGGACCTTTCATGTGCTCCAGCATCTGGGCTCTAGCCTCACACATGGCTCTGCCTGAGAAGGGAGTGTGGACAGGAGGCAAGGGTCGAGGTTCTAGTCCCACCCACGGGAGCTTGGCTGGCCCCTAAGTGCTCTGTCCCCTCCCTGCCCTGGAAGACATGTGCACCCTGTGTACCTCCTGGCGTGCAGGCTCTGAGGAGGCTCAGATGGACGGTATGGCTGGAACTATAAAGAAACGTGCTGTCAGCTCCCTTGAATTACCCTGCACGCTGCAGGAAGCTAGGGGGTGATCAAGGAGTGGCCTGGCTTATTGTGTTCCGCTCATTGATTTCCTCCTGCCTGGCATTGCTTAGAAATGCTTCTTTCCAGTCCTCTGGAGCCTGGGGGTGAGTGGGGAGAGTCTCAGATCCCATAGGCTGCCTGGTCTCTGGGCCTGATGCCTGCAGACCTGATCTCTGGGAGCCCGCAGACTGGCTACCCGTAAGCCCCGGGCTTCCAGGAACCCGCTTCGCCACTCAGTCTCTTGGGGCTGGAGTCTCCCTCCACCTGCTAGTTCCTACATCATGAGCCCTTGTGTGCCACTGCGGGTGCTGAGGGGTTCCTGCTAGGGGGTCTCCGAGCCATTCGAGAGACCACCTGGGGGAAGGGAGCCTGTTGCCCTGGAAGTGAGGGCAGAGCCCCCAGACTGATCCAGGCTCTCCCTCCGCTCTTAGATCCTATCGCCATGGCTCTACCACAGACCGTTCATTGGTTGGGTGTTAGTATCCCCATTGTACAGCTGAGAAAGCGGAGGTTCACATTTGCTAAGGCCACACAGAAAGTAAATGAGCCACCTAGTCCTTTGCCCTTTTCCAGTCCGTGCCTTTCAGACGCTCCCATTCCTGGTTGTGTATAAGCCCAGTCCCGGACACAGTGACCCGTGCTGGAGGCTGCTAGGTTCTAACCAGCTGGGCGCAGGAGGCCGAGCTTCAGAGGAAGGCCACGACCTCCCTGCTCCATCCTCAGGGCCCTCACAGCCAAACAGGGGGAGAAGGCGCCTGGCATTACTGACTTTGCACTGCGACAGCACCTGTCAGAGCACACAGAATTCACGAAAGCAGGAAGATGAATAGGAAGTCTCTGTGTTTATAAAATCCCAGAAAAGCTTCCCGGAGTTGTCCTCTGGACCTCAGGCAGAAGCGGACTTCACACAGGCACCCCAAGGTGTTGAAGTCAGAGGCCCCCAGCCTCCTTTCTCCCTGTCCTGCGAGGGCTTCCTTGTGTGTCCCCAACATACATCCTGCGATGCTCTCCGCCCTCCACCTCTAGTCTTCAAAGCAAGAAGGGAAGCTCAGAGATCTTCCAGTCCAACCCCCTGCTTTGACAGGCGAAGAGACCAGGGACCAGAGACGAAGTCTGTGTGCCCGAGAACACAGAGCAAGTTCATGGCCGAGCAGAAACTAGAAGTGGGCTTCCCAGGCCAGTGCTCTCAGGTGACCCCTTCAGAGCACATCCTGAGAACACCGAGGGGCACCTCACCCAGCCAAGGGGACAGGAATGGGCCAGAGGCTGTCCTCTTCGGTGACACTGACCTGGTGCTGCTCTTGCACCGCCCCCAACCCGTCAGCCTTGCCTCTGCTCCCCCTCAAGCCCTCGCCGCTGAGCCCCTTCTTGCATGGCTGGTGCCATCGGGGATTGGAGAGAGTTGGGGTTGGGGAGCAGCTTCTTTTCTCCACAGCCTCTCTGGCCTCTTTGCTTTCCTGAGCCCATGGAGGGGTGGTAAGAGGGCCTGACCTGGGGTAGGGAGACAGGAGCTCTGATCGTGGTTCTGCCCCCTCCCCCCACATGGCCCCATTCAACAACTCTTTACCCTGCCTCTCTTATAGGGTGCTGTGGGGAGGAGGGGAATGAGGCTGTGATGTCAATGTCTTGCCAACCAGAGCAAGCTCTGAACTTGGGGTTGGAGAGCAGTACCATGCCCCCAGGGCTGCCTCCGACAAACGGGGGTGTTGGCTGAGTCACAGTGCCACAGTCCCTCCCTGGCACTGACCGAGCCCCTACTTTGTTGCTGGGCAGAGACTGGCCCTGAGGCACTTTCCTGAGCCCCGTCCCTGAATGGTGAGGTCCCCTCCGCCTGAATAAGACGACTGCATGGGGTAATCGTGTTAATAGCAACTACGTGCTGGGCTCTGAGTGTATCTGGCTCTTGGAAGTCCATGCATTAGGTGCTATTACTCTGCCCGCTTATAGGCGAGGGCAACGCTGGCTCAGAGACACGGAGTAACATGGTCAAGGTCAGAGAGCCTGTGGAGGCGCGGGGGTCGGAACCCAGCTCTGACTCCCAAGACCGTGTTGTGTCTGCGGCGCTGGCTGCCTCTGCCCGAACCCCTCCCTGTGCCCCAAGGCCCCCCTCCTGACCATCCCTCTGCCACAGGGTACGACTTCGCGGCTGTCCTTGAGTGGTTCGCCGAGCGGGTGGACCGCATCATCCTGCTCTTTGATGCCCACAAGCTGGACATCTCGGACGAGTTCTCCGAGGTCATCAAGGCCCTCAAGAACCACGAGGACAAGATGCGGGTGGTGCTGAACAAGGCGGACCAGATTGAGACCCAGCAGCTGATGCGGGTCTACGGGGCCCTCATGTGGTCCCTGGGCAAGATCGTGAACACCCCGGAGGTGATCCGAGTCTACATCGGCTCCTTCTGGTCCCACCCACTCCTCATCCCTGACAACCGGAAGCTCTTCGAGGCCGAGGAGCAGGACCTGTTCAGAGATATTCAGAGTCTGCCCCGAAATGCCGCCCTGCGCAAGCTCAACGACCTCATCAAGAGAGCCAGGCTGGCCAAGGTGAGGCTGTGGCCAGGGAGATGGGCGGGTTGGCGGGGGAGGGTCAGCACCAAGAACAGGGGGCCGCTGCCCACAACCCTGAGCTATCGCCTGCCCGCCTGACAACCTTCTAGAGCCCCTGCGTTGAGGGCACCGGCTGTCCCCACTCGGGCAGCCGGGGGCGGGATGGCCTAGTGGTTATGGTCACAGGCCCGGGTGCCAGGTGGCCAGACTGGAGCCCACTTCCGTGGTTCTCCAGCTGTGATCCCAGCCCTGGTGAGGTCTCTCTGTGCCTGCCTCCACAGCTCTACTGTGAAAAGGTGGGAGGATAAAGTTAAAAAGGGAACGTAGCAGCCCCCATCGCAGTGTCTGGCATCTCAGAGAGCTCTGGAAATGTTAGCTGTCGTCATCTCCCTCGTCACCAACCCCATCAGCAGTATTCCCATGCCTAGTACTGCCTTGACTTTAACCTCCCCGTTATCTCGCACTTACCTTGTGATCTAGGAAAACAGCTCCAGGCTGGAGGCCACAGGGGAGGGCGAGGCGGTGAGATAGAAGTAGAAGTAGCAGCAGCAGGAGGAGGGATCCATGGGAAGAGATGGGTGGGAGGCACCCCCTGGAGGGAAGTCCTGGATCCGAAGGTTCTCTCCGTCCCTGTGTCTCAGGTTCACGCGTACATCATCAGTTCCCTGAAGAAGGAGATGCCGTCAGTGTTCGGGAAGGAGAATAAGAAGAAGGAGCTGGTGAACAACCTGGCTGAGATTTATGGCCGCATCGAGCGGGAGCACCAGATCTCACCTGGGGACTTTCCCAACCTCAAGAGGATGCAGGTAACCAGGGTTTGGGGGCTCTAGGACAAGGGACAATGTCATGTGAGCTGGCCGAGCAGCCTGACAATGGAGAAGGCCAGCCTTGGAGGCTCCAGAAGGGAGCTGACCCAGAATCCGAAGGCAAGGAGATGGCCCCAGGTCTGTCCTCCCTGCTGGACTGCCACTGGCCAACAGGTGTCCTGTCTGGGCCTGGGGAGAACACAGAGCCCCAGTGCTCCCAGTGAGACAGGGGCATCCATGATGTTTGGGGCCTGATACCTCCAGTGTACAAACCACCCCCATCACAGCCACCACAGTCTTGAAGTCCCCATCATTCCATGCAAAATGACATGTCACCTGACATGGGTTCTCCAGACCCTCAAGTGTTTACATTTACCCCTGAGCCCCAACTTGGGAGCAATGTGGGACACAAGCCATGGGGAAACAGAAGTCTGCACATGTCTTGCCATCCTCGGGGTACACCCTGGGCCTCTGTCTTAGGCCAGAGGCCCAGTACAGTCCTTTGGGAAGACCTTTTCGTCCTCTTTTACAGATGAGCAAACTAAGGTTTACAAAGGTAATTAACCTTTGTAATTAATAGCTGGCAGTTTTCTGAGAGTGGTGCTCACTCAAGTGCTAATAGAAGAGCCGGAAGCTGTCCCCACAGTCAAGCAGGAAACCACCAGACTATACTAACTGGATCCTCTCTGAACCTCTGTCTCTTCTTCTGTAGCTTGAGACTCCAGAAGTACCCACCTTCTTAGATGTTATGAGCTTCCCTGAGATAACATTTGCAAGGTGCTTAGCACAGAGCTTGGCACAGACTATGCGCTCAAAAGGCAATGTCCAATTTGGTGAGAGGTCACCACTGGGGGATGCTGGCTAGTGAACACCAGGGACCTCTCTGTATGCACAATTTTTGCAACATCTCATGGTTCTATCATTATTTAAAAATAAAAGATTTCTAAGAAGTAGGGCATTTTTTAAAAAGAGCAACAGGTGTCGTAGGAAGATTGACTGTGGATCCTGGACTTAGGATCCTGGATTTAGGAACTTCTTTCTCAGTTTAAGACTGGAGGTTCAGAACGTCATTGGAGTCGCAAATAGGCATTTTTAGTTTCTTATGGGCTAAAAGAGAGAGAGAGAAAAATAGACGTTCAAAGTACGCCTTCGTTCATGTATCCATTCTTTCCTGTAACCACCTACTAGGGAGCCAGTTACTGATTTCAGAATCACTTTAACATAATTCAGGTTCACCACTCAGCTGTGGCTTGGAATACTTCCCACTTCTGGCCCATCCTTCTGTTGAGAGCGTCATGATCCGCAAGCCAGCACTGGGGAAAGAAAACATTCGAAAGGACCCGTGTGACCCCACTTCTAATGGGAGAAATCCTTTCGCATTATAAATGATTTCACCTTCTCATCTGTTTGCCAGTCCCATGTTAGGATCTGTTGTTAGGGACGTTGAACCAGTCACATAAACAGCCATCCTGGTGGGGCCTATGTATGGGGTGACAGGGGTACCCACCACACCCCTTGAAAGACATTAGGATACCTGTTTGGCAGCCCACCAAACACCCCTAGCTGTGGACAGGCTGGGAGAGGTGCCAGGAACCTTGGTTATGGCCCGAGGGCAGGAGGAAAGCGCACCGCCCCCCCCCAGCCCCCACTCCCCTCCCAGGTTAGTTAGCCCTGCCTTCGAAGGGAGGTGAGAAACGCACAAGCTAACACTCACTCACAAGCTAACACTCACTCGTGAAATGTAGCAGTGGGAGTTTTCTGAATTTTTCTGCAGTGAACTCGATGTGCTTGTCCCTGAGGCTTCCCCTGTACTCAGTGTCCTGAGATGCCTTGGCCAGACCCAAGGCTGGAGCAGAGAGCTCTCACCTTGTGACTGAAAAGGCCAGGGAGCTGGGTGTTCCAAACCTGGGATCTCTCAAAATCGCAGAGACGTGCAAAGGGGAACCCATTTCTTTTGGCATGTGGAGTGGCTGCTGGGGGAGGCAGGGAGGGGAGCTCTTACAGAATCTGCATGCACTTACCTGCCTGCACTTACCGTGTCCGAACCCCCAGGGGAGAAGCGGATAGTCGACAACTCTCTCCACGTAATTCTGATGAGCGTCCTGAGTAAGAATCACTGGTCTGGGGATGAGCTGTGGCTTTTATTATGATTGGTGTTCACTTGCCTCTGCCTCAGTGTTTCCTTCCCTGAATGGGGACAGAAAGTGATGTTCCTCCCTGGGAGACCCCGCGGAGCGAAATCCCCCAACGAGACACATGCAGGGCACTTAGGAACAGCCCCAGATGAAGCAGAAAGATGTACACACCCCGGGCTCAGAGGCCAAAGCATTCAGGAACCGCCCTTCAGTAGCCAGAACTAGCGAAAGAGACATTTAATTATTTTCCAGAGCATTAAAGGGAATCCAGCTAAATGGAGCAAACTGGTATTGGTTCAATTTCCTTTTCTTCCCAGCCCTTGCACCTGTTCTCTCCTGCAAAAATTCCACCCGGAGCCAATGTGCTGTTTTTCTCTCCTCCTCTCTCACATCTTTCAGTTATTTTATTATTTTGTGATTGGCTTTTTTAGCCTCCAGGGCTGGGAACATTCCAGCATTCGCAGAAGGCAGCATCCCCAGCAAGGAGAAAGCTCTCCTTCCCTGGTGTTCTATCTCCACTTTATTTATTTGTTTATTTATTTATTTATTTATTTTTAAAGATTTTATTTATTTATTTGACAGAGAGAGATCACAAGTAGGCAGAGAGGCAGGCAGAGAGAGAGGAGGAAGCAGGCTCCCTGCTGAGCAGAGGACCCTGGGATCATGACCTGAGCCGAAGGCAGAGGCTTTAACCCACTGAGCCACCCAGGCACCCCTCTATCTCCACTTTCTTTTCTCTCTCTCCCTCTAGGACCAGCTGCAGGCCCAGGACTTTAGCAAATTCCAGCCCCTGAAAAGCAAGCTGCTGGAGGTGGTGGATGACATGCTGGCCCACGACATCGCCCAGCTTATGGTGCTGGTGCGGCAGGAGGAGACGCAGCGGCCCATCCAGATGGTGAAGGGTGGAGCATTCGAGGGCACCCTGCACGGCCCCTTCGGGCACGGCTACGGGGAGGGCGCCGGGGAGGGCATCGATGACGCCGAGTGGGTGGTGGCCAGGGACAAGCCCATGTACGACGAGATCTTCTACACCCTGTCGCCAGTGGATGGCAAGATCACAGGGGCCAACGCCAAGAAAGAGATGGTGCGTTCCAAGCTGCCCAACAGCGTGCTGGGCAAGATCTGGAAGCTGGCTGACATTGACAAGGACGGCATGCTGGACGACGAGGAGTTTGCACTGGCCAACCACCTCATCAAGGTCAAGCTGGAGGGCCATGAGCTACCCAACGAGCTGCCCGCCCACCTGCTGCCCCCGTCCAAGAGGAAAGTGGCCGAGTGACAGGCGGAGGAGGTTCGGAGCAGGCAGGGGCTGGAGGAGATGGGAGGGCAGGAGACACACACGTACACACACACACACACACACACACGGACACACTTGCACACAGATCTTGAGAACTGCACTGTAGCTGAGAGAGGGGCAGGGACCCCCAGGCTTCCAGGCTGGGCTTTGGATACATCTCTAAGTTCTTGGCATTGGTAGAAGCACAGGAGCGCTCCCAGGGCCCCAGGCTCAAGCCCAGGTCTCCATCTGTCTTCCCCTCCCATCTCTCACCACCCAGAGACCTGCTTTCTCCCACAGAGGCAGTTAGCTCACCCACAGGGGGCCCACCTGCCTCCAGGCTTGGAGCAGATGGAAAATGCTTCTCGCTTAATAGGCACTGCATTGTTTCGGGTACTGTCTCCCCCTCTTTGGCTTCCCAGTGGGAAGCAATGCTCCAAGGCTGAAAGATGCGAGGGAAGGGGCTGTTGTGGTGGGGGGGGGGGGGATTGTGGAAGGAAGCATCCTTGGCCAGGTCTGGACTTGAAGAGACAGGGCCCTGAGCTCTGCGCTTCCCCAGGCTCAACTCTGTCTGCCGGCGCAGACCAGTCCTTGAACCCTACCCCTATGTCATGTCAAAGAGTCCCAGACCCAGAGAGAAAAGAGAACAAATTGGCGGGAAAGAAGGCAAAAAAATTGCCTGAAATCCTCAACGCAAAGCCAGTCAAAGTGGCTTTGTTCCACAGATTTTTGTGAGGTTCGTGTGTTTTCCGTCCAGCCCTGATGTTTGGATGCTCAGACTCTCCTGCCATTGGTCCGCCCCCTCCCGTGTGCCAGGAGCTGTGGGAGGCACCTCACATCCATTATCCCCCTCGGCCCTCATCACCCCCTAGGAGGGAAATATCACCCCCCACACACACACACTTTGCAGATAAGGAGCTTGAGACTCAGGATTTGAGGTGACCTTCCCAAAGTCACAGAGGTCACACATACAGAGAGAGGACTCAAACCCTTTCTTCTGCTGCGGGGACGCTCGCAAGATCCCAGTATTGCTAGCCGCTGCCCAGCCACAAGGACAAGCCGAGCAAGCTGGGCACACCACAGCCTCCCGGGGCAGGCTGCTGAAGGAGGAGGGCCAGCCGGCACTCAGTGGGCTGTCGGTCTGGCCATCTGTCACATCCCAGAAGCAAACTGTGCCGTCTGGCTATGCAGCCCATGTTCCTAAACACAGAAGTCCGACAGCGCCGGCAGGAGGGTGGGCTGGCCTGCGGGAGGCTGCTTGCGCCGGGATGGTCCCAGCTCGAAGGCGGCCACCAGCCCTCATCACGTGGGCCTTGTGCTAATTAATGCTCAGAAGGCTAACGTGAGGGGTCTGAGGTCTGGTTCCCGGTCGGAGCCCTGGCGACTCAGCCGCGTCCTTGGCATACCCCCACCATTCTCAGTGCCCCACGCCCTCCTTCGCGGTCTCTCCCTTGGCTTGCTTTGTGGCCACTGAACCAATCACTTTGTATGCTCTACTCCTACTGTGATGGAAAATAGAAACAAGTATAACTTATTTTGTATCTATGTTCAGACTATATAGAGAAAATTCTAGTATCTATCATGTGCTTACTACTGCAGTGCGTTTGTCATTAGGACTCATGGTAATACAGCACATTTATCCTTTGGTACCTGCTTGGCCACTGAGCATCATTCTGAAGGAGGCTGAGGGAGGTGGGTTCTTACTCGGGGTTCTTGATGGCATTTTTGGTGGAGGATCGGGCTCCTCGCAGCCAGCATCCATACCCAGCATCCCCTTGGCCTGAGGCCTCGAGGCCCAGGAGCTCTCCAGGCTGACCTCATGGAACCACCACTTCCTACCACTCCCAAGTGGAAAGGGTCCCCAAACCTCTGGGCTCCCTTCTGCACCCACAGGGTTGACTTTCTCATGAAATGAAGACCAAGGCAAAGAGGTCTCATGTCCCCTGAGTTGAGTGCTAAGCCCATCAGAGGGACAATTTCTCAGCTCTGTGCCATTCCCTGAGATGAACAAGAGAGCAGGGAGATGAAGTTACTGTCTCTTTAGAAGAAAGGGGTGTCCTTTGGTCCCCTCTCCCACCACCACTCAGACATGTGCACACCTTCCTGCCCCACTTGTCCCTGCCTCTCTTCCCTCCCTCCGAGACTCCAGCCTGGAGTGATCTGTAAGGCACAGGAATGTGTGGTGGCACTTTTCCCGTCTCTCTAGAAAGAGGAAGTGGTGCCTGAGGCTCCTCCACCGGGGAGGGAACAACGGAGGGACACTTTCTCTGGGGCTGTCCCTCCGGCTCTTGCCTCCTGACCTCTTACAGGCTTCGGGAAACTGGGGGCAGATCGTGCCTCTGCCTGGGAAACATTTAGTGTAGAAAGCAAGGACCCACATGGTGGTTTCACAGGCAAGAATCCCTAGCGACTCCACTGTCCTATGGCTTCCCCCACATGACTCAGTTGGGGCCACAGAAACCATCAGATCAGAAGAGCAACACCCTTCACCCCTGCCCCAGCAAATTGTGCCCTTGGTGCCTTAGAGTTAATTCTATGACCAAAGTCTAGCTGTGTACAGGATGCAGAGGACATGGCGAGTCATGGGAGGGCCCAGGCCTCAGCTGGCAGAGTGGTAAGAGATCGCCCTTTGTCACCCCACTTCCATCGGTCCCCTCTGTTCCAAGAGCCTACATTAGGTAGTCGAATCAGCAGAGCTATGTGAGGAGAATAGGCTTGCTTTGATTTCCCTAGGAGAGGTTAACTGATTCTGTCCATTGTCAATCCTTTATTCTTTCATTTGTGCATCCATCCATCCATCCATCCATCCAACCACCCATCCATCCATTCATCCATCCATCCATCCATCCATCCATCCATCCATCCATCCTTCCATACAACCACCCATCCACCCATCCACCCATCCATCCATCCATCCATCCTTCCATCCATCCACCCATCCACCCATCCACCCACTCATCCATCCATCCTTCCATCCACCCATCCACCCATCCATCCATCCATCCATCCATCCATCCTTTTTTTTTTATTCAGAAGACACTGAGATACTCCTGTAGGAAAGGCCCTAAGGTAAAGACAGAGATTCATTTTCTGACCTATTCAAAAATACTTAGTAAATGCCATCTGTGTAGCAGGGATAATTCTAGATGGATCAAATCAATTCTGGCTCTGAAAGAGCGAGTGGGGGAAGTGAGGCATTTATACAAACGTTGAGAATGCAATGAGGGACCCTGCCAGGATAGGGAGCGGGGGAGCGGAGGGAGCACAGGCAAAGCAGGGACTCAGGAGAGCAGATGGCTTCCAGCTGGGGAGAAGGTGGTCAGCACAAGCCTGCATGAGGCACTCCGGCTGAACCCGAGAAACCATCTGGGCTGCGCCTCTTGTGTCAATCACCTTCTCTCCCTAATTCAAGAAAGATAAGCAGGGCTTTTATACAAAAGTAAACATGCAACATTCCCAGCCTACAGAGTCATGACAGACTGAGAACCACAGATGTATTTGAGGAAAAGCACGAGGAGAATTTTGCCTCTGGGGACCTTGCCTGGTTTTTCACAGGCCATTTTCAAGTAAAAATGTCATCAGTATCTTTAAAGCTGAACTTGTCAGTGCCTGAAGGAAAATGGTAATGGGGGAATGTTGAGTGGCCCTACTGGAGTGATGGGGATTGTGTAGGGGCCACGGTGTAGGGGATCCAGGCTCTCCCATCCACCCCACAGCAGAAGTAATCAGTGATGTTTGCAGCATTTTGGTTCTCTGGTCCCTTTAGCACAGGGATGATTGCAATTCTGCCCCCTTGACGCGAGGCAAGCTGGGGGACTTGCTTTGGCTACTGAAACATGAGTGTCAACGACAAGTCCCTTCTTTGCAGAAACAAGTGTGGGCTTGCCACACTCTGTTTTTCGTGCCGCACCAAGAATGCACTTGGGAGCAGGTGTGAAGGTGGAGCCATGGCCAGCCCAAGACCCTGGGGCACTCTGAAATTCCTTACCAGTCCACATTGAACAGGTGGCAGGAACCAGGGGTCAGTCCCCCTCCTGTTAATGCTAAACCACTGATGGCTATGGGCTACTGACTCCACAGCATAACCTAGACTATCGTGACCAAAATACCTAGGAAGTTCTTCCAATGGTTGAGTCCCCCGAGTGGGTGTAAAGGAAAGAAAGTCTGGGAGACTGATTTCCTGCCTTCTTAACGACCAAGGTCACTGATGCTGAAGGCATGTGAGATTGGCACAAAGACCGTCATGGTCTGAGTCTCATTCTGTAGTGTCTCAGAACACCACGGAGGGCCCTTCCACGTGGCTTCTTAGGCCGGGGAACTTGGCATTAATGGAGTCAAACACGGATGGGACTTCCCTTTCTCCCGTGATGCTGTAGATGCCAGGGACTGATGAGCATGTGTCTGCCTAGAGCTGAACAGAAGGGGTACAGGTTGGACAGAGACACACTGCAATTCTCAGACTCCCCCCTTGCAACCACGTTCAGGATAGGATTTTAGGGCCTGCCAACCAGACAAATTCATGGGAGAGTTTGCTAAAGTGGACCGAGGTAGACCCCAGACAACACAACAGTGTCCCGGCTTTGCAGCTTCCTTTCTGTGCTCGAGAAGCTGGAAGTCTTGTTCATGAGGTTGGATGGAGCAGCGACCCATAGCACTAAGTAGCAAAGTAAATAGGCCACATGCCACCTTGGGTCTGCCCTCCTAAGCACAGTGCCTGAGTGCCACGGTGACAAGCAGGGGGGCCCAGGAAGCACTGAAGTGGGTCTTACCAGATAAGTCAGGAAGAGCGGGTAGGGCAGGGCTCTCCACAGGGGATGATGCCTGGGAAACTTTCAAAGTAATAATCCCTTTCGAAGAACCCAGAGGCTATGAGTACATGCCCTTGGAACACTTAGAACATTCTAGAAAAAGGAAATGTTAGAAATGGAAGTTCTGCCTCCTCACTCAGAGGTTCCCAAGGGGCAGGTCCACACCCCCGCCTCAGGACAGCACTGAAGCCCGAAGTGGGACCACAGCCTGAGGCTATGTGAGACCACATGGAGCTGAGTGGAGATGTCCGCTGCCTGATTTCTAGCTCAGGACGAGCCGTGTGGCCTCTGGGCCTCCGCTGACTTTCCCCCAAGTGGGGGTCATCTCCATCTTTTGCAGATATTGTGAGGATGCTGATAGAGGGGACAGTTCACCAAGAACATAAATACTGCACATGTGGGTTCTGTCAGGGGAGCGAGAAGAGGCTCAGTTCTGGGAAGAGGCAAGAATCCCATCTGCAGGAGGGAAAGCCCTGGAAAGGCACAGAGGGAAGAGTGTGGAAGATCCAGGAACAGTGAGTGGCCTGAATCTGCTGGCCCAGCGGGTATTCTCTGTGGGCACCTATGGCCCCTGCACAGCCCCAAGTCCCTGCCTGGCCCCCCAGCCACCATGAGTTGGTGCCGACAGCAGGCTCAGAACCCTCACGAAGCGCCCGTTGGGGAGGGTCTGGGGAGGAGGGTGGCAACATGGCAGCCCGGCTTCCACGTAGACCACCTAAGACTTTCTTAGGTAGTAGCTGGTCCTCGATGTCCTGAAGGCACCATCCAAATGGCAAACGTTTACCTTCATCCACAAAGTTTCAGGATCGCACCGTGGTGAAGGCGAAGGCTCCTTTTCTGCCAGCCAGTGTCTTGTCATAGCATCTCTCAATCTCTGTTTGAGTAGCAAAAGCCAGCTCAGTGTAGACAGACGACCCTCACTGCACCCCGACCCCACCTTGGGGTAGGACTAAGATTTTGTTCACCTTTGAGAGAATCTCAGACAGATGGGCACAATGATGACCCCAATGAAATCAGGTCTCCTTACTCCAAGGCCGCTGTCTCTTTCAACCCCATTCCTCCTCCTCTCCTTCCCACCCCATCCCAGGAAGCCACAGGACCTCCCTTCCCCTGACTCTGTCTGCCAGCCACGCACGCACACACGCAAGAATACAAGCACATGCACACACCATTCCCGTTACACATGTCTCCCCATCCCATGGAGCTGGGTGTTGCTAAGCTGACCCAAGGAACCAAGAGTCTGCTTGTGTGACCATGGGATTAGAGCTGCTGCCGTGACTCTGGTCACAGGTAAGTCACAGAGAGAAGTGGAGCAGTGGGGGGGAGCAGTGGGAGGTATCCTGGCAGCCCGGCAGAGAAGAAGGTGAGAGGTTCAGAGTCAGACAGGTGGCGGGGACAGGCCACCCCACACGCACGGGCTCCTGTGTGGGTGGCCTGGCCCTCTGGATCTTATCTGCTCCCCAAACATCTGCACAGCTTTCTCAGCAGCACAAAGTAATTCCCCTCATTCCAGAAAATCCTACTCCTCAGGAACGTGGAAGGGAATGAAATGCTAGAATTCACTACAGGGAAGTCAGCGCCCCGCCCCCCCGACTTCCCCCCGCCCCAGCCTCCGCCCGGAGCGGAGTGACTGTCCAGGCCCCAAACCAAATGTAACTCGTCCTCTCACTATCCCGGCGTGGCCGGCAGCCTCAGGAAGTGAAGCTGGAGATAACGGGAGCCCTGAACTCTTCAGCCACATTTCCTGGAACTTCTTGAGATAAAGTGAAAATAAGCAGACTGCCTCTGAGCTGTGGTGCTTGACCAGATGGCCCTTGTCAGCCCGGGGACTGACCCAAGAACCTCAAGCGTGGGATCCGGGCCCAGGGGTCTGTGTGCAGGAAGCCCCACTGGGTGCGCCACGTACTTCAGCCAGGCTGGCTGTACAGCCTAACGAGGAGACTGCTCACGGCCGTATTTGCCCAGACTCAATTCAAACGCCATCCCCAAGCAAACGCGATCCCCAAGCAAATGCGACACCTCTACCGCCATCAATGACCTCTCCATCCACAGATCTCTGGGGCTCTGGGATCTCCACCTGCCTCCTGCCACCTTACAGTTATCATCACTCGCACTCTTATCTAATTCACCATCTAGACATTACGCTCCTTAAGGGCATCGCGCTGGTGCAGCACGGGCCCCGGGCGCCTTGCTGTGCCACCGAAATTGGCCTTGTTGGTTACTGCCCCAGTCCGAGCAGTGCAGCCAGCAGCCAACCTCACCCTCAAGCGGACTCTAGAAACTGCCTTGGGCTGCAGAAATCTGCTTCCGCCAGAGCCACACCCTCTTCCTGAGGCAGCTGCAGTCTCCAGCGGTGGGTGAGGAAACAGAAGTCCTGCTGCCCTCGTCCCAACCTGGAGCAGTTCTGATGAGCGGTCCCATCGAGGGTGAGCTGAGCCCTCGTGACCAACCACATGGCAGCCTGACTGCTCCCCCACCAGCTCTGTCTCCCTCCCCTCCCCTTCCCCAGTGCTAAGCCCGAGAGCATGAACAGGCTTCCCGCATGCTAACATCCTCACCTCAGAGCTGGCTTCCGGGGCAGCCCACCTCCAACAGAGGGCCTGGCAAGGAGGAGCCGGTCAATAAATCCCATCAGCATCGTGGAATGGCCAACAGCTCCGTGATAAATCCCATCAGAGGGCGGCTCCTGGGGGCGAGTTAACCACTGCAAGCAAAAGCCGTGGCCTTACGAGGAAACGCGTACCATGTGGCACCGGACCCTACATGGGAGAAGCTGGAGGCGTCGGGCCGTGGGAAAAGGCAAGGATGGGCCCCGAGGTACACCTCAGACAGCTCTGGCCAGAAGGCTGTTCCACAGTGATGGATAAGAAGGACCACAAGACCCTTATTCTGGGCAGAATGAGACCATTTTGCTAATCACTCTCAATCTGTCATTTCTGCTATTCTTGCCGAAAGAAAATATCTTGCATTCTGGGACATGCCACAGCTTAGAGAGAGACAGAGAACAACAGTTGAGGGAGAGAGAGCATTCCTTCCTTCCTGGGCTGCAGCGCCTGCCTGGGCTTCTCAGAAGTAAAGCATTAGAGGGGCGCCTGGGTGGTGCAGTCGGTTTAGCATCCCACCTGATGATTCCTGCTCAGGTCATGATCTCAGGGTCCTGAGATCGAGCCCCGCGCCGGGCCCCGTGCTGGGCCTGTAGTCTGCTGGGGAAAAAAGAAGAAAGAGGACAAGGAAGAGGAAGAGGAGGAGGAGGAGAAGAAGAAAGCATTAGAGGGAAGGATGCTTCCTGAGGAAGACGCTGTCCGTAAGCAGCAACCCAAACGACTGCATACTGAGACCGAAATGTTTCTACATCTGGTATAAAAGCCCTGGTGATGAGTTGGGTTTTGTTTGTTTGTTTGTTTGTTTGTTTTTTAATTGCAGACCAGACTCCTAGGTCAAGAAAGATTAGAATGGCCAAGAACTGGAACAACAAAGGATCTGATGGGGATCAGAACCCCCTCAGCTGCTCTCCACGTCCAGTGGCCATAGATCGGTGGCAGCTGTGGGGACACCAGCGGAAGGACCAGTGGGACTGCCAGGACCACTGGCAATACTGTATGCTATTGTATACACAATTCTATGCTATCCACAATTAAGTTTAATAAACCAGACAGCTCTTATTCCTTGTCTCCATCATTTCATCATCTTTGAAAGGAGTAGAGACAAACAAACCTCTTGAGACATAATCAAACAAAGAGAAGCTTGGATATCATGAAACTCAGATGATCCTTACAATAAGGCCCCGGGGGCTGGAGTGGGCAGAATGGGGAGCAGCCCCATGGGATATGGCTTCATGGGTGCACTCCTCAGAGCAGACAGCTGGGTTACAGAAGCGCAGGTCTTGGAGCTTGGAAACCATCATGTCCCCCCAGCCTCAGACACCCACCGGGGAGTTCGGTCTCCTTATGACTGTTCCTGGCTGCCCATGTGTCAGGACCTCTTTCTCTGGGATCCAATACCTTCCCGTGGTCACTCTCTCGTTACTGTAATACTTTGCCTTACAAATACGCACACAGAACCGCATCAGAAAAGAAAGTAGGGCCAACATATTTGTCAAACCCACAGAGTCTATCACACTGAGAGGGGGCGCTGATGTAAACTGTGGGCTTCGCATGGTGATAATGGGTCCCCTTGTTTCCCTCAGTGTAAAACCAGACCTCTCTGCTGTGTGGTATGCCTGCGTGGGGATGGGGTATATGGGACTGTCTCCATTTTCCTTTTTTTTTTTTAAGATTTTATTTATTTATTTATTTGACAGACAAAGAGGGAGAGCCCACATGCAGGGGGAGTGGCAGGGAGAAGGAGAAGTGGATTCCCGCTGAGCAGAGAGCTGGATGCAGGACTCAATCCCAGGACCCTGAGATCATGACCTGAGCTGAAGGCAGAGGCTTAACCCACTGAGCCACCCAGGCGCCCCTTGCCCTTCTCACTTAAGCAGAATAAAATCCATGGCTAGTGGGTATCGTGAGAGACTAAGTTCTGAGCTGGAGGAATTTGGGTCTAGAAAAGAAAGAAGATGTCAATAAATATGCATTTAATTAATTATGTGCAAAGTCCTCATCTTTATAAGGGCAGCTAATCTGGGGCACACAGGGTTCCCCTTGTGCCCAGATGCCCTTCTTGTCACCCTACTTCAGTTCCTAGAGGGCCTGCCTTCCACGGTGGCTGAACTTTGAGATCAACTAGTTCCATCACTTCCCTTTGTCATTGGTCTCATTTGATCTAGGCATGGAAAAAAAATAACCCAAGATGACTTATTGTTGAAAGAAAATGAGATAAGTTTCAAGAAGGGAAAGAATTTTTTTTTTCCTTACAGCTCAGGAAATGCAACTCTCTAGATAAGTTTTTTTTTTAAAAAAAGAGACTCTAAATTTCTTCCAATGCAAAAATACAATTTCCTTTGAAAACCAAATGTATCATTCATGTGTCTCCAACCAGTCTTTTTTTTTTTTTTTTTTAATAAAAAGAGCAGATCTGGGATGGGAGGGGGGTGATTAATTTCAGGCTGCTCCCTTTCTCTGTGAGCATTAAACAAGCATGAAGGGTAAGATAATCCTTCTCATGCCCTTCCCCTGGCTCTTCCCACTGCCCCCACTGGTTTCTTCCAAAGTTATTTCAGTTATTGTAGTTTCTGGCCCTAAGCCAACATTTTTGGCCAAGTATGTATTGGGAGCACTGTACTGTCCACAGGGTTTTGGCACCCATGTGTGGTTGTGTGTGTGTGTGTGTGTGTGTGTGTGTGTGGTTGTGTGTGTGTGGTTGTGTGGTTGTGTGTGTATGTGGGTGTGTGTGTGTGTGCTGTTAACTCCTCTCATCCTGCTCCTCTAGTTGTACAAAACCTTTGGAGAGTCCTCGGGAACAACTTTGCAAAACGCTGTACCAGAGCCTTCTTATCCTGTTTCTACGAAGCGATTCCAGCTTTGGAAAGACAGCATTGACAAGGGCCTCCCACTGAGCAATCCGAAGACTGAGGACAACGTTTACATGGGGTCAAACAGTCCCCTCTCAAGGCCACCAGGCCCAGCAGCCCTGCCTCTGCAGCATATCATCTGGATGGGTAATTGACCTCCTCTTTGAACCACATCTGTAAACCACAGATAATTAAACCCACCGTCCCAGGGTTGGCATGAGCATAAAACCAGACCTTGTCTGCAGTGAGCCCTATCGCCCTCCCCCTGTTCCCCTCCCCATGGCTCTGGATCACGTCCTCCACACGCTGGCTGCCAACATGCTGCCCCAGGAAGCAGCCAGGGGATGAGCCCAGGCCAGTTGTCCCCACTTGCCCCTCTTTTTTAGCCCCAGTCACAAGTCCACGGTGACTCTCCCTTCCCCACACTTGAAAGCACGCATGAACTCAGCATCTCATCACAAAAGACTGAGCAGCTTATTAAGGGTCTCAAGTGTCTTTGTTTTGTCTGCCAAGCAGACTATAAGGTATCAGAAGACGGGCTTGGGGTTCCTATTCCTACTGTTCCGTCCCAGACGACCTGGACTAACCGGGGCGATCCACTGGTGTTTGGTGCTGGACAGATTTGCCCAGGCCCTGTGAATGCAGTCCCCGGAGGGCTGCTGTTGGAGAAGAATCCACCCTGATGTAGCTGTGTGGTTCACAAACAGCACTGGGAGCCTAAGGTTTGGTCCCCTAGAGGAGTGATCGCCGGCCCTCCCACACCCAAGGCTCATGCCTCTTCTGTCCCCTGGACAAATCTTGGAAGGCAGGCATGTGCCTGATGTCAGCAGTTGCCCCTCCTCACTGGAGTCTCCCCTACACCCACCAGATACCCCAAGACCTACATAACCTCAACTTCTGTAATGATCACTTTTAAACCAGTTGTGAAATTCACCTCCTTGAGCACTAAAGCCTTCTATTTTACTTTCCAGAAGTTCTTGGTGTTACAGGGGAGGAGGGGGGAGTACTACTATCCTGCACAGTAATAGTCTGTAAATGCTGATTCCAGGAAGTCAGAAGCCCAAGCTGGAAGCCCAAATCCACCATGAGCAACTAGTTCTGAGCCACTAAATAAATATCAGTATTCCTCACCTATAAAATAAAGGTAATAATGCTTCTACCACCAGAACCTCTGTAAGACTTAAAGTTATTAATGATCGCCAACATTTGTTAATCCATAATGTGTACAGGCTGGGCTGCTTACAAGCATTTCATCTGGACCCCAGAACAGCCCCATAAGGTAATCACTGTTATGACCGATGAGACCATTAAAGGGTAAGTTTCCGAGTTACTTGCCCAAGTTTGACATCCATTACGTGGCAGGGCCAGGAGAAGCAGCAAGAAGTCTTTTCAAGAGTTGTTATTCTTGAGTATACCTTGTCCTCCCATCTATAATTGGAGATGTCTCAAAGATTAAAAAATATATATATACCTTCTATCTGTTTTATATCCAACTGTACAGTTTTTTAAAACACAAAAAAAATTCCTAATAGAGGAATGAAGGAATGGTGGGGGGGGTGGCCTGTTTGTTTTTTAAAGGAGCAAAGGACACAAACTCTTCATGGAAATAAGAATTAGGATATAAAAAATTAGAGATTACTTATATACAGCTGCACTAGAGACAAGAAGAATAGACAAATTCTTCTTCAAAGTCCTTTCTAGACTTAACAACGCTGGTACTAAAAATAGCTTAACCGTTCAAGCTGTTGACCTTGTTCACGTCTGCAATTTCTTGTGATCAACCTGCTCATTAGCTTCTGACCATCATTGCTCACTAGAGGGTCACGCTCTGCCCCTGAATTCCAGTGGAAAAATGAATGAGCCCATGATGAGTGAAGAGGCCTTTATCAGCTAGGAGAATTGCTGTCCACGTGAACAGAGCTCCCAGGATTTGAGTAGCTGGTTCTCCCCTGTCCCCATCAGGGTCCTGACGGCCCTGTGAGAGCCTTGTGATTAAGGACTTGATTACCGGGCAGGGGGGTTGGAGGGAGGTACAAAGCAGGTGAAGAGAGAGCCTTTTCATGCCGCTGTAAGGAGGAGAGCTCTTCTCCCAAGTCCAGGACAGGATATTTCCAAACACTCTCAGAATTCTTGCCAAAGATATATCCAGATCTCCTTCTATGCCGTTGGGTGGAAATATTCCAGCCCTAGGTTGGATGATAAGGCTTCTTCCTCCTTATTTCACATAGCAGCTGAAATTCAAAAGCTGTGTACTTGAACCAAGGTTAGCCACCTCTCATGAAAACCTGAAAAATGAAAACCTCTCTAAATGGAGCCCATAGTCTCTGGTTCTTCTCCACCTTACTCAGTCTGTCTAATGGATTGCCTTTCCTGCCTGACTCTTGTAGGCGTCTGTGCAGATCAGGGAGGGCCCAGCCCAAGACGTCAGCCTTGAGGGCTATTGCACATGGGCAGAGAGAGAGAGCAGAGGCAGCACTCATGCCCTCGATGGGAGACAGAGAAGCAGCTGCTCCAGAGCTAGAAGGAGAATATGGGAGCCCAGAACCCAGTGGTTATCAAAAATGAGGGCTGGCGAAGTTTGATAGGGAAGGTTCAGGAGTTGTCTAGAAGGTGAGGGAACATAGTGACATGGATTCCAAGTAGAAGTCCAGCAATCCACAGATGAGAGTGGACTAGGAGCTCAAGGGGAAGCAGAATTGCTTAACAAAGAGGAGTCATGGGCCTGTCCATAGGTTAGGAAGGAGTCCGTGGAGGGAAAGATGACCTACCATCTTCAGGGTGACCTACCATCCTGGTTTGCCCAGAACTGAGGAGTCAACTGGAATGTGGGACTTTCAGCACTAAAACCAGTAAGATCCCAGGCAAACCCGAACAAGTCTGCCATCATACAATGTGCAAGTAGACAGTGTGGGGATAGAGATGACGGCAGAATCCTGGAAGAGGAAGAAAGGCTAACTGGAAAAGGAGAAGGAATTCTCTCTATATACCAACTTTTATGCCACCAAGAAGTATCTTGGTGCCAAAAGAACACCTAGTTTTGCAGATGATAGAAACACATCCTCAGTTGCTCAGTGAGTGTGTTGCAGAGCTGAAGTCTTGGTCTCGTTAGAGACTCTTGCTTAACTCCCTCTGCTATCTGGTCACTGACCTTCCAGCTCTCTGCTCTCCAACTCAAAGTCAAGCTTTCACAGGTAAGCTGACAAATACAGCTCTGGGGAGCCGAGGCCCCAGGCCAGGCCTCTCCCAAATGCTGCATGGGTGGGAAGCACTGAAGCCTGAAACAGGTATGAGAGTTTGCTAGAAAGTCCCCTTTCTTTCCCTCCCACCTGGCTATATCCCTACGGAGCCCACGTCCTCAAATCCCCCTTGGACACTGCGTCACACCCAGCCTCCCCCTCAGTAGTGGCTTCACGGGAGCAGGGTTTAGGCACCCAATTCCTTTCTAGGCCATCTTCTCTTAGAATTTAAGAACTTCTCCAAAACGGACAAAGCTCTCCCCCTTATATCTGGCAGAAGGTAGAAGCAAAGAGGAGTCTTGAAAAGATGGAGACAGAAGATGAGGGAGTAGCTGCAGCTCTGGGTATTAGCATATCAGGCTCTGGGCAGGTAATTCAAGAGCTCTGAGTCTCTGTTCCCACATCTTTAAAATGGGTATATACTGCCTACCTCCCAGGATCAGTCTAATTGAATTAGAGGGGTAAACAAAATTCTTAGACACACTCCAAAGAATTGTAAATTCTTAGACGTTCCATAAATAAGCTAAGAGCACAGAAGGTAAGACTCAAGTTAAACAGACATACTGGGAAGCCAGCAGTAATCATCTCCTGCACGGAGGAAGAAATGAATGGATCAGCACGGGACTGCGAAGGCCAGTCAGACCTGCGGGGAGCCTCCAACCCAGTCAGCGTCCACCTGGGCACTGTAGTGGTCTCTTAGGGCGAGCAGTCCCAAGTTCACGAAGGTGGAAATTTAAAGTAAGTTGGGGGTGCGAAAACGGAGAAGGTGGCAGGACCCCAGGTGCTAAGCCCTGGCTGCAGAGGCGGCCTCATGGGGGGTGGGGGCGGAGGGGAGGGGGCTGGGCCCCGTCCTGGCCGTGAGAAGCCTCCCGGGCATGAGGCCAAGCACAGGGTAAGCCCACGGCCTGAAGCATTCTAGAATCCCATAACAGAGGCCATCGGAGCCAGAAGTCATTCAGACTTGAGTGGGGACAGGTAAAGCAGACAGGAATAAAGCCACAGTCCACTGGCTAGTGGAGAGCTGGAGAACGTGTGTCCTTTAAAAGGGAGACATTTAAAAATTAGCTAAAAATGAAACCTTCGTGAGCCAAACAAATATGGATGAAGAAATCGTCTGGGAGAGTGGAGCCTGCCAGTTTAAGACAGCCCAGCTACTGGAAAGCACATCTTCTGACCATAAGGAACACACTGTCCTGATGACGGGGGGAGACAGGAGGGTCTGAGAGCAAGGCAGGTGGACATTAGGCCCAAGAGGTAATGAGACACCGAGACAGACCCGCTAGATTAGTTTGCTGGGGCTGCCGTAATGGACTGCCCACAGACTGGGTGACCGAAACAATAGAAATTTCTATCCTCAGAGTCCTGGAGGCTACAAGCCCAAGATCAAGGGGGGCACAGTTTCTTCTGAGACCTTTCTCCTTGGCTTATCTTCTCCATGTATCTCCATATGGTCTTTCCTCTATGTGTCTCTGTATCCTGATTGCTTCTTTTTTATAAGGACACCAGTCACACTGAGTGATCTCATCATAGTGATGAAGTTCTAGAACCTAGTTGAGGTTTGGTGGGCTGAGGTCCAGAGCCCATGACCAAGAAAGAATTCTTAAGACATCTTTGGTGCAAAATGGTGGTTTATTAAAGCACGGGGACAGGACCCGTGGGCAGGAAGAGCTACTGCGCCGGGCATGTGAGGAGTGGCTGGTTATATACACAGGAGTTGGATAGGTGAGGATCAAGGGGTGTTCAGAAGGGCTATTGGGGTAAAGAAGACTGTCAGGATATTGAAGACCTGGTTACTATCAAGCCAAGGCCACTTTCCCTCTAATGAGGCACTAACATAAAGACAACTGGGAGTCTCCTGGTGGAATGTTACATTCCTGCTATCAAGCGTCCTTGTTAGTGAGATTTAGGTTTAAAAGAAATTTAACTTTATTTACTTTTCCTTCTACCTCAGCCTCCTTCAGTTTTTATGGAGGGGAGGGTGACATTAGGGCTTAAGGAACTGAGTTATGTGCCTCTGGAAATTGGGCTATTGATAAGGTAAATTCTTTGTTGTAAATCTCAAGGATATTTGTAAACTAAGGGAGACTCCTGTCTTGTAGGATTGTGATTTCTGCAAGTTAACTATTTGTTTCTCGCTTATGGCAGTCAGGGGTGCCTGAGGAATGTCACACACATTACCGAGGGGAGCGGGTGGAGAGGGGGTGCAAGGTGCCAGCTTTTGCTTTGTCCTCAGCCAGCCTCCTGCTCCCTCATCAATAGGACTCATCATAGGGCTCACACTAATGATCTCATCTAACCTTAATAACCTCCTTGAAACCATATCTCCAAATAGTTAGATTCTGAGGTACTAAGGGTTACACTTCAACATATGGATTTTGGAAGGGACCCAATTCAGGCCAGAACACTCGCCCTTGGTAAAAACCAATGATCCTTCAAAGTTTTATTGAGATGTGTTTTCTTTGGTGCTATAGAAACCATCAAAAGAGCTTATAGGAACCAGAATGAGGGAGCCCAGGCATAGGATGTCACAGCAAAACTAAGATACTCAACCTCCTTTCGCCTCACACCTTAATCCTTTCATTCAGGAACTATTTCAGGGAGTGGAAACAACTCTAATCCAGACACCGTGGCAGGTGTCGTGGACACAGTGGGGAGCAAAACTGACCTGGCCTGGGCCTTCTGGTAATTCAGAATCTACTGAAAACGTTATTCTTCTCGTTCCAAGCTTTCCTACTTATGTGACTTAGACCAGATTACTTAGCCTCAGTGAACCTCAGTTTTCACACCTGCGAGATGGGGAAAATAACCCCCATAATTAGCGAAGATAACATGACACGTATAAAGGGTCTGTTACATTTTGTGGAACTCATATGTCCTCAGTAAATGCAAACCTTCTGCCCTAAGTCATATTATATCAGATTCCTCATAAAATAATACATACTGAGGAATTAAACTTTTCAAATTTGAAATGGGACATCTTTATTTTGCCTAAATTTGGCACATCCCATTCCAGGGGCAAGATGAAAACAAGACCATAACTTATTAGTGGAGACAATGAACACGTTATCAATAGAAATACACATTCCAAGATAATGCAGGCCCCGCTTCCCAGGGTCCGGCTTATCCCTCCCTTGTCTACCACAGTGTGTTGAGGAAAGACTGGCGCCATCTTGAACCATAAATCATTTCCAAACAGTTCCTGGAGGGCACAAACTCCAGCACAGCACCTTCCACACAGCTAAAGAATTTCCTGCCAAAACGGATAAGAATTTCCTGTTTTGCTTTTCATTATTACTTTAAATAATCATACTCAGAGTCTGGGATGATCACGAGCAGCAGGGGTGGAGGGGTGCGTCAACATCTTTTCTAGATTAACTCGGGATGATTGCTTTAGAAGCAGCAAGTTGAAATCTGGACAAAACACACAAAGTGACGAGTCAGGAATGAGAAGGGACAGACCCCTGAAACATGGGCCTGCCCTGGGCTTGGCACTGGACTTTGCCCATGCCTTTGACCAAGACTCCAGACCAGGAAGGAGTACCGTCCATGTCACATGGCCTGATTCTCACTTTAGAGTTCAGGAGGGACCCCCAAAAGCCCTTAGGTTACCCCTGTCCCCTCTCAGGAAAGCCCCAGGTGACCTTCAGGGCATTGGCATGTGCTCCAGTGACACAGGATGGACGGCTGGAGGATCCTCTCTGGGAGGTTCTGGGAATACTGGCCTGACACCCAGCAGGATGGGTCCTGCCCACTGACACACCTGACAACCATCTAGGGCTCCCCACATGCTCCGTTGCCTTCTGCCTTCCCTGGAGAAGAGAAGAGAGACCTCCTGGTTTATCTCTAGCACTGAGTGCAGCTCCCTACCTCCCTCACACCAGACCAGCTCCCCAACCTGACTTCCTTCTTTCTGCAGACTGCATCTTCCTTCCAGTCATATAAATTCAAAATCTCCTGCATACCTTTATTTCTCCCTCTATATCATCAACTGTCACCCCCTTATCACTATACCAGCCCCAAGGATAGCAGTGGCCTCCTACCTGGTCCTCCCGACCCTGATGCCATCCTCACCCCCTCTCCTGGGGCTTCTAGTGCCATCCCTACCTTGCTTCCTAAGCTCACAGACCTCTCAGAACTTTCAGAGCCAAGCAGATAAGGCATACACCCTTCCTCCTGGCACCCCAAGCTCTGAGTGATCTGGTCTCGAATTTCTCTCTGGTTATTCCCGCCTGGTATACCCACCCTTCAGCCAAATCAGGCAGATTCGCATTAAGTTAGCATTCTTCTTGTCCTTTGCCACACCCCTGCTTCTGTTCCTGCCACCTCTTCTAGATACAAAGCTCTCTACACTCTGCCTCCCAGAGTGCAGCCTCCTCCAGGAAGCCTTCCCATTAAGCCCACTGTGGGATAGTGCTCCCACCCCAGCTGTCCCACACTGCTCTGTTGTTTTGTCACAAAGTAAGCACCCTTCAGGGTGGCAGGACTACTTTCCTGTACTTCCACTCTCCTCTCCTCCTGGTGGGTGGAGGATGACCTTGTGACTTACTCTGGCAGACAAAACGTAAGTGAAAGTGACGTGTGTCAATTTTGGCGAGAAGCTTTAAAAGCCAGTGTGTGATCACCACGTTTTCTTCCCCACGGAACAAGCATCAGGACCCTCCATCAGTCTGCGGCCTTGGTAACCTGCCATGAGCACATGGTGTGAGCAAGAAATAATTCTTCCTCTCAAGTCACTGACATCTGGAGGTTTTTCGTTATCCCAGTGAAACCTAGTTTGTCCCAATGGTTAGAACATAAGATCTGAGAGGCCATTTAGCTCCATCCTCTGCTTCACAGGTAAGGAAACAAAGGGTTGAAGGAAGTAAAATGACCGCCCAAGGTCACATCTCTAGTAGTGGCTCAGATCTGGCACCAAGTCCCCCTCACATCTGGCCCAATATGTCTCTCAGGACACCATCCTGTAGGATCCTTGAAACAAGAACCTAAAACAGTGGTCTGGGCTCCTGGCCCCATTCTCCACCCCACCCCCCCTGACTTAGCTTATGTGATCCCAGGTAAGTCATGCCTGCCCACAGGCCTCTGTTTTTCTTCTTCTAGAATGATAATATGGGACAGAAATTGCTCTGAGGCTGTCTTGCTCTGTGCCTCTCTGTGAGCATGACCTGCCCCACAATGGTCGTTATGGTGCTTCCTGATGTGCTGGTGATCCCTGGTGGTCTCAGGCATATCCTGGCTTTCCTGTGGGAAGGACCGTGCTCATCGAGTGGGGCAAAGGCCAGGCAGGTGCGCTGACCCACTCTTGCATCTCCCCATCTCCTGGGTCCTCATACGGTTGCCCACAGGGAGGAAGGTATGCTTGACTCTCACCTCCCAGACCCTGCCTTTAGCTGCCCCTCATTGAATTAACACTCGCAGACCTTAGCTGATGCCACAGAAGTGCAGGCTCTTGGTGACAGGTGCAGCCCACAGTGAGAGGCGTGGGCTTGCTTTGCCCTGGGTGTGCTGCTTTTGTTTTATCCTATCACACCCCCAATTCTTGAGTATTCTAAGAGCTTTCAGCCTTTCCACCTGGCCAGGATTAGCTCTTAACTCCTTTTCCTTTGTGTTTTGCTCTTTCTTTAGGCTGCCTCTGCATGAAAAGAACCAATCTTTTATTTTTATTTTTTTAAGATTTTAAGATTTTATTTTTATTTTTTAAGATTTAAGATTTTTAAGATTGTATTTACTTATTCGAGAGAGAGAGAGAGGATGAGTTGGGGAGGTGGGGATCTGAGGTGGAGGGAGAAGCAGGCTCCCTGCTGAGCTGGGCTTGATCCCAGGATCTTAGGATCATTACCTGAGCTAAAGGGACAAGTGTAACCAACTGACCCAGGTGCCCCAAGAACAAATTCTTTAGAAGTAAAGACACATATCAAGGTTATAAAATGTAACAGACTATCTATTCGTCCTGGACACCATGGCTAATGTTAAGGCTACCCCCAGCCTTGGCCACCTGCCTGGCCTTCTTAAGGGCGTGGTCAACCCCAGAGCAGGAAGGATCTCAGAGTACGGGTGTCTTCTTCTTACTGAGGGCAGCGAGGACAAGCCAGGAGCTGGCGCAGTGCCTGTCAGCGACACCAGTTCACAAGGACACCGCTGGGGGTCAGCTCTGTAGAGGACATCAGAACGACGACAGGGGAGCTGCCAGAGGAAGGGGTCCCTGCAGCCACCACAGCCTCTGTGAAGCAACCCAGCTACCTAACCCCAGACACATTACCTGACCAGACTGCAATTGGAAAGGAGCCTAGAAGGTCTAGGTCAACCTGTCCATGAGAAACCTAGTCCCGATCACGTATATATTTCTAACGTTCTAATCGCCCCATTAGTACGAAGAAATAGGCAGTGAAATTAATTTGAAGAAGCTATTTTATTTAACCCCTTACGCCCAAGCTATTATCATTGCAACAAGCAATTGATTCATTTAGGATTCACGAGAAAGCTTACATCCTTTCTGGGGCTGTCTTCGAAATCCAGGGTGTGTCTCACGTTCGCAGCACGTCGCAGTTTAGACGAGTGACGTCTAGGGTGCTCATGTGTGACCCTGGCCTCTGGACCAAGAACACAGGTCCAAGTCCAGCATCTTATCACCGCAAATGAGGAGACTCAGGCCCCAAGATGAGAAGCGAATTCCATCAAGATCCCGGCTCCGGAAGCAGCCGTAAAGCCTAGGTGTTGCACAACACTCTCCCTGCAGTAGCTAAAACACAAGCCAAGCCAGAACAAACCAAAAATGCCACGGGGCAAGCAAACAAGATGTTGGTTTATACAAATGCCAGACAAAAGGCTAAGGGTGCATTAGCTGGGCCACGAGGAGTCACGTGACTTTCAAGTTCGAGTCAACCCCTCGTTGAGTTTCCTGCCACCCTCTGCACTCTCTGCGTTCTCTGAGTTCTTCATGCTATAGTGAAGGCCACGCAAAGGCAGCCACCCTGCCAAAGAGACCGGCGCTCCTTCCAGAAGAAAGGAGCCCACAGCAGCAGCAGGCAGCTGTGAGCTTTGCTTCGGACCTGCAGCAACACGTTGAACAAAGCGAGGGTAAAGAGAAACGGGTGTGGGTTCTGGAATCACGTTGATCCGGGTTCCAATCCCCAAGAACCTCTCTGAGTGTAAAACGGAGAAGGTACCGATGCTACCTTCCCTTGATGGCTGCTGGAAAGATACGAGGGCTCTGCCCTGCCGGCACCCACCAGTATGTCCTCAGCATAACAGGCCTCAAGAGACGCTGGCTTTCCTTCCCCATCTTCTCGAGGCTGGTTTCTCACAGCCAATCAATGCCATTCTCCTAACTCTTGCAGGGAAACAGGTCCTCTGACCGAGGGGTCCCTCTTGGCCAGGACCCCTGAGCTGGCTTCGGAGTGAGGCCCGCTGGAGCTGGCTCGGCGTGTCCATGAGTGCCTCTGCAGGAGCTCCCCAGGCCTGACCGTGACCAGCATGGAGCACAGCCCTCCTGTAGCCGTATGTCTCCCTCACAGCCCCAACCCTGATGCCTGGGGTCAGAAACAAACCCCGTGGGGAGGTCACAGACCCTTGTCTCACCATGCTGTCAGGGCCAGCCTCGGAGGGCGCAAACCTGGGACCGAGGGCTGGGAGCAACAGTTTGGAAGGGGAGTGCCTCAGTGGGAGGGGGTGGGGTACATCTCGTGCCCCGCAGGGATAGGACAGTGTCCCTCTCTCCCTGTGGTATTTTTAATTCTAACATCAGTAAGAATAGAATTTCCTGTTGATCTGATGAGAAATTCCTGTTTTCCCAGGAAGCAGGGCACCCCAGCTTGGGGTACATGGACCATGGGGGCCTACCAGCCGCTTCCGACATGGATGATTAAAGGGCCTCAGTTCACATTCATTTATTTTTAAGAAGTAAAGACAACTCATACCAAGAAGAATCACAGGGTGTGATTAATCGTTTCCTACCTACATTGAGGCCTCGGCCGACTTTGGAAGACCTCTTTCTGCAGCTTCCCTGGAGCCTGGATATTTTTAGTTGCCAGATGCCCTTCGGTCCAGACCTCTCAGACGGAGCTGTCGGACCTCACCCAGGGAACATGGCCCAGAAGGACAGGCAGCACCTCCCCAGGGCGTGCAGGTGCCCAGCCCCAACCTTCACCCCAAACCCCTGGTTGCCCCAACTTCTGCTCTGCTTCTAGGATAGCCCCAGAACCTTTGATGCCAGAGCCCTGGATGTGCTTGCTTCTGTGCAAACAGGGCAAAGAGTTTGCCTCTGGTGGACATTTGAGGTTCTGGGCCCTCCCAGTACCCACTTCCTCTTCCTTCTGTTAACAGCTCCCTTATTGGCGTTTGGAGAACCACCGCTTCTCCCCTGCCCCAACCCCCCCATGCAGGCCTGATGGGGCTGCCTGTTGGAGCATCTTGCCCTCCCATCACCCAGATCCTCTCCAGGGATCAGGAACCTCGAGTGGAGCCAGGCAAGGCAGATAAATGACCCCAGCTTCTTTGCCCCAGAAGTCAGTCCCGACCCTCAGCCCTTGGGTTGTCCCTGTCCTTTTGAGGCAGAGTGTTCATTTCTCCAATTCTGTGGGCTCCCCAGCAGCCTTCTGAAGATTTTCATTTTCTAACACTTGCAAATAACGCCCTGTGACTAACACGCAAGTGTATGGGGGGGTGACTCAGGAGTGTCAGTTTGTGTGTCTTCTAACAGGGGAATAACAGTCACAGGACAAACGTGTGATCCTTCGCTGTTTGAGAAGCTCCCACGGAAGACAGGTCTTGCAGCCTTTCACGGCCCTAGGGACAGGCCAGCAGGGGTCACAGCACATTCTGAGAAGGGAGGAAGCTGAGTTTCAGACACCTCCCCAGCTACTTGCTACCCAGCCTGGGAACCACAGGACCATTCCTTAAAACACCGCCCTGCTTCCTGAGCCCAACCTAGAGTGCTCTCCACCAGACCACACTGTCTCTCCCAGGCCTCTTGAGCTGAATTGGGGACTAGCCAACATGTAGCTGTTTCTGCCTACTGATGCCTGTGTCCTGGCTCATCAGTGTCTGAAACTGGGCACCTAACCTCTGAAATACAGTTCACAGTCTGACTTGTCCCTGCTTTGAAGCAAAGTATACATAAAGACACGGCCTCAGAGTCATCTTCCAAATGTCACCAGGAGGGTACACGTGTGTTCCTACTGACTATTCACAGTGGCCAAATTGTGGAATGGCCCAAATGTCCAGTAACACTGAATGTCTAAACAAATTCGGTCTAGCCACACAATAGAATATTACGCAGCCATTAAAAGGAATGAAGGACGGATGCATGCTACGGTGTAGAGGAAACGCAGAAACACACTGAGTCAGAGATGCCAGATATGAAAGGTCACATACTGTATGATTCCATTTATCTGCAATATCTCAGAGAGATGAGTCCATAAAGACAGAAGACAGCCAGTTACCAGGGACTGGAAGGAGGAGGAAATGGGGAGAAATGGCTCAATGGATACAGGGTCTCACTTGGGAGTAACAGAAAAGTCTGGAACTTGATCAAGGTGGTGGTTCCACAATATTATAAATATTTGAAGTGCCCCTGAATTGTTTGCTGTCTGATGGAACTCAGAAATTCATCTTATGTGAATTTCACCATGATAAATCATGTTTAAAAAAAAAACCCTTTAAGTCAATGAAATAATAATAAAACGCGTTTGATCAAAATAAAAAAATATATCATCAGGATATATCATCAGGACCCATCCCTTCCTTTTTGTTCCTATTCATCTCCCTTTCCTTTCTTTCTCTTCCTTGTTGACATGTTCATACTCACTGTCACCACAGGGCTCCCTCCACCCTGTTTTCAACAACCACGTTGGCTCTCTCAACAATGCCCAGTGGCACCCAGTGAGTGGAGATGAAGGCTCAGTCTGGTGTGCAAAAATCATCCTGCTTCTAAGTGGCCAAGCATCCCATCTGCTGAAGCCAGGCCACTCTCCCCACTGTCCCTGGTCCCCAAGGCTCCTGTGCTCTTCCTGCCCGGTCCTGGCAAGAGAGCAGATCCTCAGGGACCTTCCATCCTCCATGAAGGTGGGATGACGACGGCACTACCAAACGCTGCTGCTGTACCACCAGACGCCTCCGTCCGTCCACAGCCTTCTCTGTCCCAGCTCTCTTAGGCGTTGATATGGGGGTGCAGATGCGCCCCTTAAACTGAGACAGTCTTCCCGAGCTCCTTCCTTGTGTATTGGGCTCTGGGGTTAACTCCTCCCTGGCAACCCTTTCTTCCCCTTTCCCTTCTGCATTAGATCCGCTGCAGCCTTCTCTCCCCCTGCATTTTGACCATGAATCTCTACTCCCCTTTGTTGAACATTTCCCCCTTGACCTCTCCCCTAGTTGATATGTATGAATTATATGGCATTTTTATGACCTGCTGAAACCAGACATTGCAGTCAAGATCTCAGGACAAGGGGCACCTGGGTGGCTCAGTGGAGTAAAGCCTCTGCCTTCAGCTCAGGTCATGATCCCAGGGTCCTGGGATCGAGCTCTGCATCGGGCTCCCTGATCTCGGGGAGCCTGCTTCCTCCTCTCTCTGCCTGCCTCTCTGCCTACTTGTGATCTTTGTCTGTCAAATAAATAAATAAAAATCTTAAAAAAAAAAAAAAAGATCTCAAGACAATTGCCATCTATGGGGGACTTTCTCATGGGGTGGTGCTGAGTGTTCACGGGCCCAGAGGTCTTAAGAAGAAGAGAGAATGAGATCTCCTGAGAGCACACACGTCTGACCAGAGGGCAAAGTTCCACGGGCAGGCTGGCTGGCTTTCCCTGTCCACTGCCAGATGGAGGGTGTGGCTTAACTACACTGATGGGAAGGGCTGATGGGAGAATTGTCAAATGCTCCCCCCACCCACCATGAGGTTTTGAGTGAGTGGCTGGTTGGTTGCTTGGTTCTTCCTGACTTATGTGCCTTCATCAAACATAGACATCATGGATTCCAAGAACCAAACTGTAGGGACAAGGGCCACCAAAAAGAAGGGGTATTCTGGTAACACTTTACATATAACATTTTACCTAATATTTATAAAAATTACAGCTGGAGAGAGATAGAACTATTTCCACATTAGAGGTGAAGAAATGAAGGTTCAGAAAGCTTAACCAAATTGCCCGAACCACATAGCCTGGACTCGTGGAATGTAGCCTGAGTTCCAAAGTCCCTGCTTTCCCTTCCAATGTCAGTGCTACCTCTCCTCTTCTTTCCTACCCCTTCCCTGGGCTTTTCTCTCTGAGAATTAACTTGCCCTCAATTAGCTCTCCCACCTTGGGGGTCCGTTTTCTGGACTCCTAGAGTACATATTAGCTCTGTTATTCACTTGAACATTGATTTCTTAATTAATCTTCTAGTATATTCTGATCAACCCTAATCTTCTAACATACTAATCTCTGTTTCAAGAGTGCATATCTTTTATCCTCAATAAAAGCATAGATTCCAGGATGCCTGGATGGCTCAGTCTTGGTTAAGCCTCTGCCTCCAGCTCAGGTCATGATCCCAGGGTCCTGGGGTCAAGTCCAGCATTAGGCTCTCTGCTCAGAGGGAAGCCTGCTTCTCTCTCTGCCCACCTCTCCCCCATGCTTGTGCTCGCTCTGACAAATAAATAAAATCTTCAAAAAATAAATAAATACAAGCAGAGATTCCTTGAGAGGAGATGACTGGTCTGCTGTCCTTTCCCCAGCCCTGCCAAGTAAGATGCTGAACAAGCAGGAAGTGAATGCTACACCCTGGGATCTGGGAACTGAAATGGTCTTAAAAGACTGTTCTCATCTAGGACCAGATTCCTACAGAAACTCTCCAACGATCACAAGAGCAAACAAGAAAGAAATAGATTGTTTCAGCTGACTTGTTACTTCTCATGCTTTCTGTCCCTAAATATCAACCTGTGATTTCTCCGAGGAGGAGAGAGTTAGTTCCATTCCTTCCAGGGTTTTGGCTCTTTAGAGCTCCGGAGTGGACAGTCACGGCTGTTGAAAGTTGGTCAGAGGACACACTGCCCTTGGAGGTAACCCAGGTTCACAATCCCTTATCCTAAACCCTGGAAACCGGGTGCATTTAAGAATTCAGAATGCTTCAGACGTTAGACGGGTAATGCGGTGTATGTACAACGTGTCACATAACAGCCCCAGTGAGCTTCTGAGCCCTGCCTCATTAGCGTTTCTAAATATAGCTCTGCACCACTTCACGATAGGCTTTGCTTCCAAACGAGTTTTGACACCAACCATGCAATTTTCAGAGCTTTCTGACTTCAGAACTGTAGATAACAGACCATGGATCTGTAATAGATAGATATAATATCTGCAATAATGATTGCGTGCTTATCCTCTGCCAGCTCTGCTAAGTGCCTACTGCAAGGTACCTCATATAAACCACTGAGAGCACCATGAGGCAGGCCCTCACTTTACTTCCATTTCACAGATAAGGAACTGAGGCTTTAAGAGCTTGCCTAAAAATCACACAGAGAATGGGCATTGGAGCAGGACTTCATGGGTACTTTTGGCATCATCCCCCTCCTCTGGGTCGTCCCCTCTGGGGGCGTCTATGATGGTGGGGACCTAGAAAAGACAAGTGACTCTCATGGGGTCTGTAGGCTATAGGCCTGAGCAGGTATCACCTGAGGGCACAAAGAGGTGGGTCATCAGGTCTTGCAAGCAAGAGACAAGAGGCTATCAGCTACCTTCTTGAATCAATTCAATGGCAGGTTCAGGGACAAACCTTAGCATTGACCATGAATGAGACACACTTGACATGAGCATCTCCTCTCCTGGAGGGTCTGCATGGTGCCGTGTGATTGGGTCAGACCATGGGGGTCGAACCCTTAAAGTTGTTTGGGGATTCTGGACACACCTTGCTTCCTTGAACAACTTCAATTCCCTCTTCCATAAACTAAGGTTTCGGGATGCTCCTTCCCAAGACTGTTTTAAAGATTCCATGAAACAATGCATATAAATGCAGTGCCCGACACAGAGTGGGCCCTCAATATTAGCTCCAAATAAAAGCACCTGAGAGAAGAAAATGGGAGAGTACGCTGAGAAAACCACAGAGGGAGGGAACCACAGAGGGAGGAAATCATGGGTCTGATCCTGTTCAGATGACCAGCTTGAATTCTCTTGATGCTAAAATCACCCTGTGGCATGGTTCTTTACTGCTTGGTCACAGCAGACAGATGGTTTGAGGGGCAAGAGCACTACTATCAGGGCTGAAGGGAGGCAAGCGTGTCCAGGACAGCGTGTGGGGAGAGGCTGCGGCTGCTTCTCCCTGGCTGGAGGGGTGCCATGGGCTGGAGCAGGGCAGCCCGTGGAGCCGGCCCTAAGGCCCTGTGTGTGATCCCAGACTCTGAACAGCCTATGGATGGGTCACGACTCCTCCAGGTCATTCTACACAAACGTCCTGGGAGTGCCTTGGCTGCCGATGATGTTCCTCCCATACCCCTGAGAAATAACAGCCCGTCCTTACAGATCAAAGTGTGCCCTTCCCCCACAACACGCATATGTGTGTTTGGCCATCTGGGCCAAAGAGAAAAAAATTGTAACTATGTGTGGTGGTGGATGTTATAGACCTATAATGGTGAGCGCTGTACTGTGTGTGCATGTGTGTGTGTGTGTGTATCATCATGTTGCACACCTGAAACTAATGTAATTTTATATGCCAACTACATCTCAAAATATCTAAAAATAAAGTTCCACTAGGGGCATCTGGGTGGCTCAGTCAGCTAAGCACCTGATTCTTGGTTTCGGCTCAGGTGATGATCTCTGGGTCATGATAGGGAGGCCCGCCTCAGGCTCCACGATTAGCAGGGTGTCTGCTTAAGATTCTCTCTCTCCCTCTACCCCTCTATCTGCCCCCACTCTCACCCTCTGCCTGTCTCTCTCTCTTTAAAATAAATTTTTAAAAATCTTTTTAAAAAATGTAGTTATACTAGCATCATAATAAGAAAGCAAGCAAGGCCTTGAATTTGATCAAGAAAAAGAAAATAATCTCAATGTAGGGGGAAGAAAACAAAACAACCACAAGTGGAATAAATGAGGCACTGACCTCTAGTTTGATTGCAACACCGAAAACTACTGAAGTATCATACGGTGACTAACAACATAATTTACAAAAATTCAGAAAAAAAAATGTATCCAACCACAAGCACACGTGCACACACACAAGATGGCCATCTGGGGCAGCCTGAGCGGTCACCCTGTGACTGGTCCCTGAGGCCATCAGGGGCAGGCATCATATGCCTGAGGGGCTGCCAACAGGACCGTACGCCTTCCCTGGAGTTTGCCAGGGCCACCACTGGAGCCACCTGAAATCTAGGCTAAATTCAACACCATTCTCAAGGCCGTAGAGACTTCTTTTCCTCCATAAACTCCCAGCCAGGCGCAAGCAACAGCTGAAGGGCTCCGGGAGCAAAAAGTTTCACAAAGACATGCTGTGTGACCCTTCACTGCTAAGATTTACCATTCACTATCAGGCCCCCAGGAGAGGACAGCGACTGGCAAACAACGGGTAATTGACCAACATTTGCTGAGCCTCTAGAGGAAAATGACCTGCCCAGGCTGGATGTGGCAATGGAGGCTCTGCTTCCTGGGAGGGGCTGGCCTCCCTTGCTCTGCCCCTCCTGGTGGCAACCCCCTGACCCCGACAGGACCAGCAGTTCCACAAAGCATCACATCAGATGCCTGAGGTGAGGGAGAAAGGGAGCCAGAGCCCGAGGGGTCTGCCCGGACTGGCTGGTCCGACATGACGCTCAGCAGTGGCCCATCAACCGCTTATTTAAAGCTCACAATGTCTGTTCTTGTTGCCCAGACAGACCTGCCATTAGGAGCTTTCCAGACCAAACCTCCTCGGCTCTGTAGAGCAGTAATTAAATCAGCAGACCACGAGGTCTGCTTTCTGTTCTTTTCACACCTGTCTGCCAACAGCTGGGTTACTGGGTAAAAGAAGATCTTGGCTGGGCCCAGACTGGTAAGCGCCCTGGGAAAATCTCCAGAGGCCTGAGGCCGGTGGGGAGGGTGGTGGTGGTGGTCAGTCTGCACAGGCCAGCCTCTAAGACCAACAGCAATGGGCTGACAGTGCCCTGGGGGCTGCCACATGGTCTGGGGGAGCTGGAGCGGGGGCTGGGATGAAAGAGGCTCATACACGGACCCAGCAACAGATGACTGCTGTCACTCAGGAAAAGCTGCCCACTTCCTAAGGATTCCTAGGCACCAGAGGCCATGCTGGCATCTCTGTCCCTCAGATTCCTCCCCAAGTGGCCCAGAGTCGAGCAATTTCCCCAGGCAGAGGAAAGCACAGCAGACCCACAGGGCACATTCTGGAAATACCTCGCAGACTGGGTAGGGCCAGAGGTGGGTGACAGCCCAGATGAGACTCTGCTACCAGGTTCTCCTCCCTCCCTGGACTGTGTCCTGGGTTCAAAGCACCAGGAATGGAAAGGAGAACCCCCTAGACTCCCAGGGGCTCATTGCAATGGAGGTCAGCGTGTCACTTTCCTGAGGATCCCTGGGGCCTTCTCTAAATAAAGCCTGGAATTCTTGCTCCACTAATGGTCCAAGAATAAGAGGAAAACTACCCTCAGAGCCCCACTGAGCCCTGCTCCATTCCAGGTCACATAAGTGCTTGATAACTGAGCATACCTAGAGCCCTTAAAGGGGCTCCTTCCTCACCAGAGTCCGGCAGTGGGGCCAGAGCCCTGAGGCCAAGAGCAGCCCCTAGAAGAGGAAATGAGGCTGCCTCTGGCCATCTCCAGTGGGGGCCTGCATGCCTCTGCTCTGAGGGCCACAGACAAAAGTATATCTGAGGGCTGGAAGGCCCTAGAAGAAATGATACAGGAGGTCTGTTGATTCCTCCTCAGAAAGAAACCCAACTAAAGTCTGTGTATGTATTTCCCTCAGAGCTGAAAAAGTCAGTGAAGTAAGCAGCAGAAAAGTCTGTTACCACTAAGTGGGAGAGTTAGTACATTTCCTTCCCCAATGCCTCCTCCATGACTCTACCTGCCAGGAGCTTCCTTGCCTTCTCAGTGTGAGGCCAGGCCTGGGTCTGTGTGTGTAGGATAGAGTCAGCCCTGGAGAGGGCCTGGGGCCAAGGAAAGTTTCTACCCTGGGGAGCAGGCTGTGGTCCAAGGCTACACCCCACAGCTGGGATATGTGTGTGTGTGTGTGTGTGTGTGTGTGTGTGCCTGCGTGTGTGTGTGTGTGTGTGTGTGTGCGCGTGGGGAGTCAAAGTCTATACCCCACTGCTAGGGTGTGGGGGGGCAGAGTCAGAGTCTACACCCCAATGCCGATGTGTGCATGTAAATTCATAAGAATGTGTGAGAAAATCTGCGTGTGGGGTGTGTGTGTGTGTGTGTGTGTGTGTGTGTGTGTATGAAAGGACAGTGAGGGAGAGAGAGAGTATGAATGGGACTGACTGGGGGATGGGGGATACACAGACAAGCAGGAAGGCAGCCCCAGCCCTGCAGAAGGGAGTCCTGGGGAGGATGCGGGGTTGGGGGGTAGCAGCGCGGGACTGCCTCGAGGATGCCACACTCCTGGCCCTTGGGCAGAGGGAGCGTGGACCAGGCCAGCCCTCTCCTCTGCATGGCCCCAGCCCGCCTCTGCCCAGAAAACGGCTGCTATGGGAACAGCTGCCTCCTCCCTGAGTCCTGGGGATCAAATGAGCTCTTCAGTATTATAGCTGGAAGTGCCTTTGAAACTGCAAAGGGCTATACAGATGTGTGAGAGCATCACTCAGCAAACGGCTGAGGCACTGGGCTCCCTAACTGTCCTCGGGGTGCCTGCTGGACACACAGGCCCCTGTGTCCAATCAGACAGACAGCCCGGGGCTCTTGGGTGGCTCACTCTTGATTCCAGCTCAGGTAAGGATCTCAGCATCGTGAGTTCAAGCCCTGTCTCAGGCTCCATGCACAGCGGGGAGTCTGCTTGAGATTCTCTCTGTCTCCCTCTCCCTTTGCCTCTCTCCCTGCTCGCCCACGCACTGACTCATGCCCCCCCCCAACAACGGTAAATAAAATCTTTAAATGCAATAACCTTCCCCCTGCAAAAAATCAAGAGCCATCAGTATGACCACCCTAAATGCACCCACCATCCTCCTCATCTGGTCACCTTGAGACTCACAGATGATAATGAACATGTGAGTGCTCTGAACACTGGACTGGCCGCTGCAGGTCTGAAGCACTGTGTGTGCGTGGGGGTGGGGCGGGCCATGCTGGAGCCAAGAGAGACCACCAGCTTCCATCCTTTCTCTACCACTCAGTGCCCTTAGGTAAATCACTTAACTGTTCCTCTGTTAAAAGGGAATGGTGGGGCGCCTGGGTGGCTCAGTCCCTTAAGCAGCTGCCTTCGGCTCAGGTCATGATCCCAGGGTCCTGGGATCGACTCAGGCTTTAGGCTCCTTCCTCAGCAGGGAGCCTGCTTCTCTGCCTGCCAGTCCCCCCGCTTGTGCTCACTCTTGCCCTTACTCTCTCTCTGACAAATAAACATAACCTTAAAAAAAAAAAAAAAAACAGGAATGGTGACCCATGCTTTGGTCTCCTTACAGAGTTTTTTCCCTTCTGTATGTATGTGTGTGTGTGAGAGAGAGGGTCAATGAAAATATATATTTGGAAGCATTCTGAGGTGGGTCCATTGAGGCCAAGAGGCTTCCAAAGTTCTTATCTCTTGTAGGTAGAGAAGTTAAGTTAGACTGAACCTAGGGCCATGATTCCCAAGCTCAACCTCTTTCCATGCCATGCCAAACAGAATTAAGGAATAAAGATAACAGTAATACAGGTTATGAACAGTGATCACCATTGCTCTGGAAAATACCTCAGGCCACCTGGCACTTCTGTGTTCATTAGAGATGCCCCTCTGTGCTGAGGGGTCACGGCTTGGCAGGACAGCAAGGTCTCCATCTCAGACCCCGCTCACCACTCCTCCCCTCCACCAAGCAGCCTTGGACAGTGCACAACTCATGCAACTTCTCATTGGCAGTCTTAATGGTTACGATCTTAAGTTTTGAGCTCCTTTTCTACAGAGGGATGGCTATGCACTCAACATCTTACTGTCGTCCAGGTTGTCCCCCTACACAGAGTAGCAAAATCAGCAGGTTAGAGGGTAGATTTTGGCCGGGAAAGAGAGGTGCCTGCCTGCCAGACAGACAGACGTGTGCAGCACGCTCCACCTTTCCTGAGAGAACAGGGAAGAGAACAAAGAGAAGAAAGACTAGAAGGAAAGGAAGACCAATGTGGTCAGGATTTTAAATCAGGCACGCTCTCAGCCCACAGAGGAGGAGGCCTTGTCAAACTTCCCTGGAAACAGGAGACAGAGAGAAAGGAGTCTTAAATGTTCCCAGTGTTTCCAAAGGGCCTCTCCAGCGCTGTTGTAAGCTTCCCCCACAACTAGGAGATCTGGCCAGCCCAGAGTCCCACTACCCTGAAGGGGAGAAGAGCTGAGCCAACTCTGGGGAGAAGTGAGGGAAGCCCAGTGACCGCCTTCGCCCCTTCTCTGCATTTACCATACACCCCTTCATTGAGGGTGTGGACCAATGTCAAAGCTGTTTTTTGTGCATCTTGCCATGGTGAAGACATGACCCAGGTCCTGGGGTTCACAGGGCTCCTTCCACTCTCAGCAGCTGCTGGAATAACTGAACACAGAGCAGAAGTCATGTAGTACCTGGTAGGTGGAGGCAACCAGCAAGGCTCTGTGTGTGTTTCCAGGCCAAATGAGTTTCTAGATCAGAGGGTCAGTAGGTAACGTGATAAGAACACAGAGGTTTGAGCCAGCTGACGTAGTTTGGTGACTTGAGTGAGTTAGCTAACCTCTCTGAGCCTACTTCTTTATCTGGAAAACAGAATTAATGGCCACACCATGGACTCCTTGTCAATTAAGGCAGGAAAGACTACAATGGGAGGACAGCACGCAAGTCAAGAACAGGGTATTTGGGATTACCGAGTCCTGCGTTTGGGTCCCACCCAGTTGCATTGTTCACTAGTGCTGGGACCCTAGACAGGTGATAACACATTTTTTTTTAAATATGGACTCTAGGGGCATCTGGGTAGCTCAGTGGGTTAAGGCCTCTGCCTCCGGCTCAGGTCATGATCTCAGGGTCCTGGGATCGAGCCCCGCATGGGGCTCTCTGCTCAGCAGGGAGCCTGCTTCCTCCTCTCTCTCTGCCTGCCTCTCTGCCTACTTGTGATCTCTGTCTGTCAAATAAATAAATAAAATCTTTTCAAAAATAAATAAATAAATAAAAAATAAAATATGGACTCTATCTCTTAGAGCAGTCTTTAGGTCACAGTCAAGTTGAGTGGAAATGACAGCATTCCTTATCCCACAACCCCACCACCTCCAAACAGCCTCCCCCATCAGAGCAGCACATTTGTTACCATCAGTGACCCTACACTGACACATCGTCACCCAGAACCCGGAGTTTACCTCACGGTTCACTCCTGCTTTTGTCCATTCTCCAGGTTTTGACGAATAGATACTGATACGTATCCGCCATTACAGTACCGTACTGAACGGTTGCGCTGCCCTAAAAATCTTCTGTGTTCCACCTACTCATCCCTCCCTCCCCCGCAGCCCTGGCAGCCACTGGACTTCTATTCTCTCCGTTGTTTTTTTCCGCCATGTTGTATGGTTGGAATCGCCCACTACATCGCCTGACCAGATTGCCTTTTTTCACTTAGTGATGTGTATTTCAGGTCCCAACGCGTCTTTTCATGACTTGATAACTCATTTCTTGTTAGCACTGAATAATATTCCACTGTTTAGATAGACCACAGTTTATTTATCCTTCCACCTACAGGAGGACATCTTGGTTGCTTCCAAGTTTGGGCAATTATGAATAAAGCTGCGATAAACATCCATGTGCAAGTTTTTGTGTGGACAGAAATGTTCCACTCATTTGAGTAAATACTGAAGAGCACCATTGCTGGGTCATATGGTTGCCCTCACTCTCCAGAGCCTCATCTTCCTCATCGGTAAAGTGGAGAGAACACAGTCCTTCCAGGTATGGTGAGGGTTTTTGAGCTGATGCGGGAGAAGTGTTTAGCACAGCGCCCAGCATGTAGGCTGCGCTCTGCTCATGGTTGTCCTGCTCAGGTAAGGACAGCAATACTGACGGGAGAGAGGCAAATCCAAGCGCAGACTGGAGGAGAGGACACTGTGGTGTCTTAGTCATGGGTCATCTGTCCGCAGTCCAAGAAGACACAGGGCGACAGGGACTGCTGACAGGCCAGCAGAGCACCATTGCCTCCATTGAGGGTGAGTATGGGGGTCTCCCATGGGCTGTGACCCCAAGTGCTGCAGGCCCAAGCAGCCGGAGCTGGGAGGGGACGTGGAGATAAACCCACGTCACTGGCCCCAGTGCAGTGGTCTCTCTCAGGTTCCGCAAGCCAGAACCCAGGGGATTGTGGACCCTCAGACATCTGCTGTGCTCCCCTGAGTCCTCCTCAACTTCCCAAGCCCGCTCTCAGGCAGCCTCCCCCGCCCCTTCCTCCACTTGACTCATCTGAAGCTGAGCCCTGCCCATAACCAGAAGCTCAGAGGTAACAAAAACAAGGGTTTTGTTTTTTTTTTTTCTCTTTTCACCTACTTCCTGTGTATCACTTCATTGTTCCCAGAATGACCAAGTCACCAGGAAGCTTTGCTAGCTCAGGTTTTTTTCTTGTTGTTTTTCTTTTGCTTCTCTGGAGACAGGCCTCCTTGGGGTGTAGACTCTACATGAAGCATGAACCGGTGGTAGTTCTTTGGAACCCACTCCTTTGGGATGTCTTTGGAGACACTGAGGGAGGACATGGGTCTGAATGACAAAATGAGCCCCCCATGTGGTGTGTGGTTTCAGAAGGCCGTGTGTTCTTTTCTTCAGAAGGGACTGGAGCCCCAGCACTGGACCATGCTAGCTAGAAATGATGTTTGTGCTTTGCTGTTTGTCCCTCTTCCTTCTCCAGGCTACCATGGAATTATTAAACGGACTGAGTCAGACTCAGGCCTAAGCCTTTTGGGAAGCTTTGTTTACTCAGCCCCTGCCCCTAGCTCCTGACTTCACCTGCTGTCCAACAGAGTCATTAGGCCATCCGCACACCCTTCTCTTTGGCCCTCCTCCACCTCCTCATGGACAAACCTCGGGGAGAAGCGAGAGCCACTCTGCCCTTGTTTTTTGCAGCAAAGCCCTTTGAAAACCTGGTGTTTCTGCCCGTGAGGCTTACAAAGCAGGCACACGGAGGAAGCTGCTGGCTGAGGGCCTGGCTTAGGTACTGCCCTAGCCACATCGGCGGGGCATCCAACGAGGGGGTGTTTGACGTCATAACCTCACTGATCTCGTCTAGAACCTATTTTAAATACTTTTCCACGTGACCCCATCACTATTCAGTAAAAGCTTCTGCAATGCTGGAAAAGTTCACTAAATCTTTGCTGTCCGATAATGACCACCGGTGGCCCCACGTGGCCACTGAGCACGTGACATGTGCAGTAGGCAAACAACATGATTTCATGATTTCATTTAATTAATTAAAATTTATTATTAAAAACTGTAAAAATTATTACTGGTAAAATTAATTATCTTAATTTAAATTGAAGCAGCTGCAGCAGCCATGGTATCAGACAACACAGATCTAAGAAGCCAGAATCTGCCTTTAAATCTGTGGGTTCTGTCAATTGTTCCTGAAAATTATATCACAAATCCACCCACTTCTGCTCATTTCCGTTTCCCACCTTAGGCTGAACCACCAGAAACTCTTCTTCCTTGGTTTCTCTTCTCCCTCTTTCACCCCTTATAGTGACTTTGTCCCAGACCAGAGCAATTTTCTTAAGGCATAAAATTGACCAACATATTCCGCTTCTCAAAACCTTTCAACGTCCCCCTCACAGTAAACGTGAACACCCACCTGAGACCTGCAGGTGCCTGTACTCTGAACACCACTCCCTTCAGGCCTCACAGCTCTCGCCTCCCCCTTGTACCCAACACCTCAGGCTTCTAGAAGCTGTCAAACCCTTCTTGACCTCAGGGGCTTTACATAAACTTTCCCTTGGTTCTAGAGCTGTGCTGTCCAAAGCAATGGCTTCTAGACACACACACAGATCTTTACATATCTTTATTTAAATTAAATAAAATTAAATAAGATTAGAAATTCAATCCCTTGTTCACACTAGATACATTTCAAGGGCTCCATTGTCACTTGTGGTTTGTAGCTACCATGTTGGATTGCACAGACATGGAATATTTCCATCCCCACAGAATTAGCGAGGCGAATTCCTACCAAGATTTGAAGTCTTACCTCAGGTATCACATTCTTACAGAAGCCTTTTCTGGTCTCTCCGTCTAAATTAAGAGCTCCTGCTGTCTTTCTTATAAACCTGTAATTTTCCTTTTTTGTTCTTACAACTGTTTGCAAAGTGATAGTTACACACACAGTTGTCTGATGTATATGTTTTCTATCAAAGTCTCAGAAAGTACCTTTTCTGTTTACCAATCACCTACACTTATCTCCTCCCACTCAGCTCCTCCCACTGAGCAGGAGCTGGTTCATGCTGGGTGAACGAATGAAATAGTGAACAAATGTTGAATGGAGTAGTTGCAAATCATTTACTTGCTGGACAAAGCACCAGGTAAAGAGCAAGAGCTCATGAACTGGGATGAACTCTATGAACTCTATGAACCTGGGATTGAAATCCTGACTTCCATACTTATTTTGGCCAACTGGTAAACCTTTCCATGCACCATCTCCCCACAGGTAAGAGGGTATGATGGGGCCCAGCTCAGAGCCCACTGGTGAGCTGTGAATGAGGTAAGTAATCAGGGTTGTGTGTATTTCTTTTCCTTTACTACTTCCCCTGTGTCCTTCCAGCCTTTTCCATGGTCCTCTTCCTCTCACGTGGCCTCTCTGGCCTTGACCTCTAAGTCTCTCATCCCTCAGTCCTACCCTCACTAGGAGGCCTTTATTTCTCTCTAAGCTGCCACCACTCATTGACCAACCACAACATTCCTCCCACAGAGAGAGTCTACCTTGTTCGAGCCCTTCCTCACTGCCTTCCCACCTTCTGCTATATGAACCAGCTGGACCCCCCCAACCACCCAGAACTCACACACCCATCCTGGTGATGCTCCCAGAAGAGCAGGAACACACAGCATCTGGCCTAGAGTGATACCAGTCAATCCTATTTGTGGACTACCTCCATCAGCTTCCCTTCCAGGACTCGTTTAAAATGCAGATTCCTGGGTCCCAATCCTGACTCTTCTAATCTCCGCAAGGGGGACCATAGAAGCTGCATTTTCAATAGCCATCTCGGGCATCTCTCCTGCTCAAGGCCAAGCCTTGACGGTGTATAATATTTAGTCCCATGGAGCGCTAGGAGAATTCTTCTGATAGGTCACTCACCGATCCCTCCTTTAACTTGGATAAAATTGCATTTTACATCAAAAGATGACTTGGCAAATACCTACCTAGGAAGTTATTAAGTGAATTACTAGTACTTGGGACTTGTAAATTCATGTTAAAAATCTACTAAGGTTTTAAAGTGGGCCCCGATTCCCTGCTCTCCTAGGGAAGGAGGCAGCCACATGGGACAAGACCATCCTCTGGACTGCCGGAGGCCTGGGTCCAAAAATGTCACTGCAAGTCCCCAGTGAGTTTAGAAGGACTTGCTGCAATCAGAGGACTACCCTGCGGTCTTGAGCCGGTCATGACTTCAAATTTGTTCTTCTTGTTCTTTGAAGGTACCTTCCAGTTGGTTCACCTTTGCTGATACACAGGGCTGCATGGTGAGCCCTGTAGTTTGCAGGGGTGCGGGTTGATATCGACACAAGCGTGGCCTAGACAGACTCAGGAGCTAGACTTCACAATGTGCAGCTTGCTGTTCAAATAGGAATAATCTTAGAGCTAAAGCCGATGTGTATTTATATAATCTCTCCAAAATTTACTTTAGATTAATATTTCATTGTTGTAACCAGGTTCATTTTCCATGTGGCAGCAGAAAGGTGGGGTGGGCTGGCTGCAGGCAGAGTCACGTGACCAGCGTGGCGCTGCATGTGGCTCTGGGACTCCTCCTTTTTAGCTGCTTTGTACCCTAGGCTGCCTCTTCAGGGTCAGAACCGCCAGGTCCCAGGCCCCTGCCTCACCCCCCTTGCAGAATCTGCCTCCATTGACCCCTTTCCCTGGTACCTACCCCAGAAGGGCACAGTGCAGCAGTCCTGGGTGGGGGTTTCTCAGAAATAGCAGTTAGAAGCATCCCCAGGCCCCAACTTCTTTCTCTTCTTCCTGGGGGCGAGCACTTGACTCTTCCCCACCCTGCCTAGGAAATTACAGAGCAAAGCAGCAGCCTCAGATCCCTGGAAACGTTTCAGGAATGGCTCCCATATGTGGACTCTCTGTCCTTCGTCAGACACCACGCTGGGCTGTTACACGGGATCTGAAACCCTTTCCACAGCCCCGGCCTGCAAGGTGGTGCTACGTCTCCCTCACACAGATGAGGGCTGAGGTCTGAGCCCACGGAGCTGAGCTTCCCCATGGGGAGCCGGAGGTCAGCCCCTGACAGCCCCTCCTGGGCCTTCTTTCCTGCTTTTCCTCCACCTTATCCCATTTGTGTTAACTTGCACAAAAATAGCCAGATCCTGCTGGTTTGCAAATGCAAAACACTTAAATTTTTTGCTAAATATTGAGGATCATTTTTATACAAGGAAATGCATAGCTCTTAATTGCAACAGTTCCTGGGTTCTGATAGATGCGTAACCCACACCCCATTTACAACACACACGTGCAGAATGCTTCCTCACCCTCCAGGGATCCCCGAGCTCTTTCCCAGTCAATCCCCACCCCCACCCAGAGGAACACATTTAATTCTCAGATCCTCCGTTTTGTTCAGGCAGCTGGAAGCAAGGGAGGAGAAAAGAGAGTAGCAGGAGCTGGATGCCGGCCAGGAAGCACAAATATTGTCACTGTCCTAGTTACCGCCCACAGCAACTGTTTGTCCATCCTCCTTCAGCCTATCAAAGCAACATGCCTTTGCTGTGTTCTTCCCTTTCCTTCCAAAGGAAACAACTTCCAAGAGATGTCCTGGGAAGCTCAGGCGTGTCTCCCTGGGGTTCCGCTCACCAGGACTCAGAGCCTGCCCAGCCCCCCACCCCCCAGGGGCTTACACCCAGCTGAGTTCCCACAGTCCTCCACAGCACTCAGCTGCTGCGCTGAGCCAGCATCCGCCCCCCCCACCCCCCATGCTACAGCTCCAGGGTCCCCAGAAGAGCCCTCCGGGGCAGCTGGATAGAGGGAATGACAAACAACACACCTGGAGACAGCCAAGAGGCCCAGATGAAGAAACTGGGCAAGGGGCCATGCACCCTAGTAGCTGGGACTGCACCCAGGCCTCCCTCTGCAGACCCACGGAGGGTTTCATGACATCCTGGGCCACGTGTCCATACAAACCACCCTTGTTGTGTTCATCTCAGAGTTGTTTATGATAGTAAAACAGCTAGGCCCCGAGCCAAATGTCAACATCGGGGGACTCCTTAAATAAACCACAGTGCCACCCAAACAATAGAAGACCACCTAGCCAGTAAAAATATTATCAAGGGATAATTAACAGACCTGGAAAGGTGGGTGCATATATCGCTAACTTTTAAGGGAATCTCTCAAAACAACATAGCATTTAGAGTTCTGTCTGAGTGCTCGGGTGATGGGTGCTTGTCACATCCTTCTGACTGCCAGGACTTTGTGCAACAGACATGTAATAATACATAAAAGGTGCCAGCTTTACGCTCTTCAATCATGAGGAACAAAGCATACACAGGAAGCATAGAGATGCTACAACAGCAATTTCACCCCAGGGGTGAGGGGACGGCCCCCTTGCACTCCCCACGCTCTTGGACCAGGGCTGCCAGCCACTCATTCAGAAGGTCTCACTCTGCCCAAGAGCCTGCACATGTATCTCATCGTTTGGAAGAAACTGGCCCGTTTGCGCCCGAGAAAAAGCCAGCTGTGCTCACTGCTCTGTGCACGTGGTCTCCTGCCTCCTCAGTTGGGGAGCTCTGGCATGGCCCAATATAGGTAAATTCTACCCTCCCGAGCTAGGCGGGTAATGGCTCACCCAAGACACCCATGCCCTAATTCCGGATCCTGTAAATACGTTCCCTTGCAAGGCGAAAGGGAGTCTGCAGATGGAGGGCAGGCTACAGACCCGGAAACAGGGAGACTAGCCTGACTTCTCCAGGTGGGCCCAGGAGAACCACAGGAGCCCTTAAAAGCAGAGAGCGTGCTCCAGCTGGGGTCAGCAGAGATGTGGCAAAGAAGTCTGAAAAATCCACGGTGTGAGAGGCACTCGCCTCCCACTGCAGGAGGTGACCACATGTAAAGCATAAAGGGGAGTGAGGTGGCCTCTGGGAGCAAAGACCGGCCCCCAGCGGACAGCCAACAGGGAGACAGGACCTCGGTCCTGCCACCACAAGAAACTAAACAACCTGAATGAGCTTGGGGGCAGATTCCTTCCCAGAGCCCCTGAGAAGGAATGAAGCCCTGCCAACACCCTGATTTTGACCTTGTGAAACAAAGCAAAGGACCCAGCAGAGCCACGCTGTACTCACACACGTCGCTCAGGCTTACAGAACTGTGGGGCACTCACTCTCAGCAGCTTTCAAATAGGCGAGACGGTATAACTACCTCCAGTCCCTGGCTGTACCTTACAAGATGTTGTCTCAATGCACTAAACTTGTGGGAATTTGTGAGGGGCAACAACGAAAAACGAACACACCATCCTTCAGCACCAGTACAGAATGCCACTTCCGTGAAGCCTTCTCTCATTTCTGCATGGACGGGTGAAGGCCCCTCTGAATTCTCAAAGCATTCTGCTCTTGAGTTTCTTCAGACATTACCATGGTCTGTCTGTATCAGGGGAATATTTCTCCCACCAGACTGTGTGCTGCTCGGGGCGGTAGCTGAGGATTCCCCATCTTTATTTTCCTTCCAGGGCAGAGCGCATACATCATACGTAGTCAGTGTTAAATCTTTGTTGGAAGGATATCTCCTAACCTATATGGGCAGTTATTGTTTAATAAAATGAACTGCTGTGGCGATGGGCCCTAGAAGTGTTTGCAAATACACGACGGTATAGCCGACTGATGACGGAAACTGACAGCATAAGAAAAGCCAGAACGTGCAGAAGTAGGATATGGTAATTTTTGGATGCTTGGAATCTGAGCGCTCTGGCACTTGGCTCTGAGATGTAAATTCATACACAAAATAAACAGGATTGAAAGCTGGGATTGAAAATGTTTTGGAATATAACCTCTTAAAACATTCAATTTCTGGCACCATGAAGTTTTAATTAAATGAATGTTCTTCTTCTGCTTGAAATGGTTATAAATGTTGCCGAATGGGTAAAATGATGGAACACCCAGCTGAGCTCAAAAGAAGGAAAGGGAAATCCCCAAGTTCCAGAAAAGAAGAGGGAACTCAGAGTCCGAATGTCCAGAGCGCGAGCTCCCGAAAGAGCTCCCGTCCCCATCGGTGCAACTGCTACCAGAAGAGGGAGCCTCGGCTAGCCTTGGTCTCTGAGTGACTGTTTCGAGGACCCCCTGCCCCCACCAACATCCTTCGATGCCTTCACAGGAATGTAGAAGTGGATCCCAAGCTTAATCAATTAAAAGTTTCTCCATACCTTAAAATAAAATACTTGCACAGAAGAAAAGCAGCTGCTGAGACAGAAGGTATGTTACTTGCAAAGGAATGGCTGTTGGACTGACATCAGAAAGCTACGGTCCCAGGACGGGGAGAGACCAGCTGCCACCTGCTGTTCCACACCCAGAGAAGCCATCCTCTGAGGAGGAGGGGAAAGTAAAAACGTTTTGACAAAAGCCAGAGCTGGCCATTCACAAATTCTGACTGGAAAACTGCTAACAGATGTGTTTCTGATTGAAGGAAATTGAACCCAGAAGGAAGGAGGGGGTTATAAAAGCACAGATGAGAAAAACAAAGGTGAACATTTGAGTATAGTTAAGTATGCAGCTGCGCAGGCATCACACGACCGACGACTCCTGAGAGCCTTACAATAAGTGACACCCTGGCGTCCAGGGTTGAGGCAGAGCTCGGAGTGCATGCCGTCCAGGGCTCTTCCCCTGTGTGGTGAGAGCATGTAAACGTTAAATAAACGCAGGATTTGCTAAATACAGTGGGCAGGTGGAAAATGTACCAATGACTGTTACGGTGTAGAAGGGAAATGCAGATCTTCCAAACTAGCAGAGAACACAGGGAGGGAGGGGCAGAGAAAGCTCGATGCCAATGGAAGACCGTGAACAAAAGAGAATGTGGTCTGTAGAGAAACACCAAATGGTGTTGTTTGTAATCAGGAAAGACTGGAAATAGCATGAACAACCCTTAGCAGAGGGATGAAAAAATATATTTTGACAACTACTTTTATGAAAACACAATGTAACCAATAAATGACTGAACCAGATGGAAGGGGCCAAGATGGCTACATATCAAAAGAGTAATAATGTTGAGGGGCGCTTGGGTGGTTCAATGAGTTAAACCAGTCGACTCTTGATTTCAGCTCAGGTCATGATCTCAGGGTTGTGAGATCGAGCCCCACGTGGGGCTCCGTACTGGGCATGGACTCTGCTTGGGGTTCTCTCTTTCCTTCTTCCATTGCCCCTCTCCCCACAAATGCACATGCACACATGCACTCTCTCTCTTGAAAGAGGGGGAGTGAGGTAATGTTGAATAGAAACTCCAGTTGGAGAAAGTTTTCCCCTTACGACATCATGGACGTAGTTCATGTATGAAAGCGTACAAACTGTAATGTTCAGTTTGGTGAGTTTTCACAAAGTGACTGGTCCTTGTACCCAGGACCCAGATTAAGACCTAGCACATTCCCAAGCATCCTAGAAAGGCACCCTCACTCTCTTCCAGGTACTAGCCCCCTCCAAAGATAACTACTACCATAACCCCCTAGGTTAGTTTTGCCTAGTTTTGAATTTATACACATGGGCTCATGCACACAATAAGTCTGTACTCACTTTGTGTCTTGCCTCTTTCCTTCCATATTATGGGTGTGAGTTGCATCATTACTGAAGCATGAAGCTACACCTTAGTCACTCTTGCCTGGGCTCAGGTCTCCTGCATGGATACACCACAATTAACTTACGAACTCCATTAGTGATCTACTCTTGGGGGGGGGTTCAGTTTGGGATTTGACAAGCCACACTGCTGTGATCAATCTTAGACTTCTCTTTTGGTGCATATGTGCATGCGTTTCCCTTGGAAATGGGAAATGACCCCTTGCTGGGTCAGCGGGCATGTGTGCTTTCCGTTTTTGCAGAGACTCCTAGTTCTCCAAAGTGGTTTTACCAATTTACTTCCTTAACATTATATGAGAGAACCAGGAAATCTGTGTCTTATTTACACTTGAGTTTTTAGTCTTTCAAACATGAGCTATTCTGGTGGTTAATGGGTGGGAATTTTAAAACATACTCATATCCAAGTACTGTACCTTGCCCATGAATATATGCATATATAGACTAAAAATATAAAAACAGGAACGGGGAGGATAGACACCAACCTTAGGATACAGATTACCTCAAGGGAGAGAGGAAAGCCTGAGGCTGGGAGATACATTGAAAGGTTTCAACTGTACTTATAATATTGATTTTTTAAGTATGGGAAACAAATATGGGCAAACATTTTTACAACTGGGTGGGAATTATATATTTGTCTTTAATTTTTCTCGACAATACTCATGTTTGATATATACTATAATTAATTTATTTAAGACAAAAGTTCTGAAAGGAGAAAATGGACAAATTCACAGTGTATCTGGTTATAAAATACAACACTTGAAACTTGACTAATAGACCAGACATTCCCCTATTCCCGTTATGGATAGATCTAGATCTAGATATGAGATACAGATATATACATAGATCTATTTACCTATATTTTGCAGGGAGGGTAATTCCTCGTGCTGAGTGGATACCTCTTGAGTGTCCATTTAGAAATAAGAACTTCTTGTTATGCTCTCGTACTAGGAGGTTTCCATTCTACAAGGAGATTATTGTCACACGCTTGCTACACAGAACTGAAGCCATAACATATAGAGACAACAGGTCAGTAGAAAGAAGAAGCCAGGTTTTAAGTCTGCCACTGCCCCCTCCAGAGCCCTCAGTCACCTCCCTAACCCTAACCCTTTATCAAGGTGATCAAATGGACCAAGGTTTCTCAACTTCAGCAATGTTGACATTTGGGTCTAAGTAATTCTTGGCTTCAGGGGGCTTCAGGGAGCTACCTGGGCATTGTAGGATGTTAGCGGCACCCTTGGACTCTACCAACCAGATGCCAGGGTTCACCACCCCCTCCCTGGTGGGGGCAACCAAAGAGGTCTCCGTATATTGCCAAATGTCCCCTGAGGGACTAATCCCTCCCACATGAGGACCATGTGAACATATAAGGAACCAACCATGGCAAGGCAGACAGCCCTGGTCACTTTTGTGTGGAACTCATCTGCTGTCTCAGGAAAAGAAGACTATTCAGTGGAACGGTAGAGGACATTGATGATGCTTTGACCAGAGGACATTTTTGTGAGAATGGGGCAAGTGGCCTTGGTTCGTGTCAGAGACTCAGGAGAGACTTGAGGAAGTGTTAAGATCAACCAAGCACACACACACCTGATCTCATTTGACTGACTGACTCTAAACTCCCGTACGCTGGGAATTCCCAGCCACACATTATCTCGCAAGACAGGTGAGGATTCCCAACCATACAATACCCTGAGGGCCGGGATGCAAGAATGTAATGTGTTTTTAAATGATGCAAGTAGAAGACAACATATGACCTGTCCCACGGTGGGTTCCCAGGAAGCCAGATTTAGAAGAGATCGATTGCAGTGACTGGGGGGGTGAGGCGGGGGAGCTGCTCTCAGGACAAAGAGAATGAGTGCCTTCAGTGGGCAGGGGACTAGCAGGAGTCTAAATTCAGTCTTGTCCCCTAGACAGCAGCAGGAATCGCACCACCAGGACAGGTGGACGAATCTTGAGGCAAGGGCCCATTCTTGTGCAGCTGCTGACAGTCAGTGCTTGCCCGTGAGCTGCCCTCAGGGCTGCGGCTGTAGAGGGCTTCTCACCTCCCAGGTGAGGCCGCTTCTGTTCTAGCTGAGGGCAGCTCTCCAGGTAACAGGCAGCAGATGTCCGCTTCCTCATCCGTAAAATGGGTACAATTGTAACACACACCTCGGAGGTTTGCTGCAAGAGCTCCACTACATAATAAAAGGTCAAGTGCCTTGCAAATCGCTTTAAGAATGTGAGTTGTCATTATCAGCAGATGACCCCAGCCATCCGCAGCCAGCACTTAGAGAACCTGGGAACTCACAGCCTCGCAAGAGGATTCCCAACAGCGTCTCCTACAAGGACACAGTAGAAATACGTTAGCCACTGAACTTACATTTCGTCCAGAGGCTGGGCACGTCTTGCGACAGCAATGAGCTGACTGTAAGGAGCAGCCAAGCAGTGGCCCAGAGCAGCGCTGGGCGCTTTCACAGCTAACCTCACCGAGCGTCAAAATACTCACAGCGGGTCCTGCTACCCTCCTTTTCTCAGTGAGGGAGACAGGCTCAGAGGGTGGGTCACTGACCCAGGGGAGGAGAGCTCAGATGCTGTCAGGGCGGAGAAAAGTGTTCGTGTGCGGGCCACGCTCCTTCCATTCCAGCCCTGGGCCCGCCCCCAACCTGGCCATTAGGAAACACAGTGCGCATGCCCTGAGCAAGGAGACCACGTGGGATATCGGCAGATGGGGGCGGAGCTCCTCGGAAGCCAGGGATCTCATCAGCCGAGGCAGGGTCGGGACCGCAGCTCCCAGAGAGGTGGCACTCCTGGACCCCAAGGCAGGGTGAGCACCAGGGAGGAAGCCTGCTGCCAGATTTGATAGGAAAGTACAGGTACAAAGATTGAACAATTTGCTCAAGAACACCCAGCAACTAAGTGGGAGACCCAAGATGGGACTGTATTTGTGGAGGTCACAGCTGGTGCTCTTGACGGCACCGCCACCTTCTTGCCTTGGGCCTCCGCTTCCTCATCCGTAAAATGGGTACAATTGTAACACACACCTCATAGGTTTGCTGCAAGAGCTCCACTACATAATAAAAGGTCAAGAGCCTTGCAAATCGCTTTAAGAATGTGAGTTGTCATTATCAGACAAGATTAAATGGCAGAGATGACAGAAGTGAAAGACTGTCTCCTTCCAGCCTTTTGATAAAGGCCTGGGAAGAGGCCCGATGTGCTCAGTCCCACTCCCTCTTAGCCCTCCTCTCTAGGAGGTGGGCTGGGAAAGCTCCTCTGTGAAAAGCTGAGACAGGCTAATCAATCATTTTTGTCATTTGCATCACGATATAATGACACAAAACGCTCTAACTTGCTTTAAGACCGCAGCCGTCTGGGTGCTGGTGATTCCCCCTCAGCGCACACCTCCTTATGGTCAGGAGTTTGACCTGACTCATTCCTGCAACCTCCCTCACACCCGTGTTTCAGAAAGCTCACGCAGGATCCTCTAGCAGTCTGTCCCCTTTAAGGCGTGCTCAAGGCCTAGAAAATACAACCGTGCACTCTTTGAAGTGCTTTCTAATCCATTCCCTCTTTCATGGCACAACCGCACAGCGGAGGAGGTATGATAACCCATGCCCATTGTATGGATGGGAAGACTGAGGTTCCAAGCAGCTAAGCAAGTTGCCTAAGAGAGAAGAGGGAAGAGAAGCAGAGGGTCTCAGCCCCCATGTGTTATATGCAGCTCCTACTTAACCCAGCGTGCGCCCAGGCACGCAACCTGTCACCACCCCAGGACAGGAACTCAGTCCAGCCCAGGCGGGAAGCAAGGAATGGCAGTGCCCCACAAGGCCATCATGCAGCAAGGAGGAACCCCAGACCACCTCATGGGAGGAAGAACACAGGGAAATACGGGGGCCAGTTTGGTATTTGTCAAAAGTTTGAAGGTTAGGACAATTGGCTACACAGGGGAAGGGATCAGGTCTCCCCCACAGGTAGGATGTGTGGGAGTTGGGGAGGTAGGGGAGGGAGGGAGGTATCTGCTGCTCAGACTCTCAGCAACGTGCTCTGCCCTCCCCGAGCTGAGGCAGGAGCCCATCAGAATGATGGATGCGGCCTGGGCCCAGCCTCCTTACACTCCCTATTACCAATATTCAGGGCTCAAGGTGAGGAAAGGGGACCTTGGTCTCACTCTCAGGCTGTCACCGAGGCACAGGACAGAGCTCTGCTACCTTCCTTCCTGCAAAAAGGCCTGTGTGTGGTGGGGCTGGGTGGGGGCAGGGGTTTTAGAGGGCGGCTGGAGGGATGTCCGGCTGGATGGGGGAGGCCGGGCCAGGAGGTGTGAATACTTCCTGTGGGCCACACCCGAGAAAGCTCAGCCGAGGCCATTTTGAGCCCTGGGCATAAGATTCTCCCACCCTCTCCAGGCTGTCCTCCTGGGTGACATCCAGTGGGGCCTTGACACTGGAGAATGTGGGGCTCACTCACGCTCCCTTCCCATCGCTCTCCTGTGGCCTCCAGCTCATTCAGCTACAGCTTCTCAGGCAACTTTCATGGCTTGGTTCTTTGAGTGGTCCCTTCGATGCTCCCTCTCCAATGGCCTGGCCAGGAAGGCCTTCCCCCCAGAATACAATCTTTCTTTCTCTCTCTCCTCCTTAGCCGAGAGGACGTACAGCTTGCTATCTTCAGAGAAGATAGCAATTTCACTCTCTCTCCATGTCAAAATCCTCTCTCTCCATGTCAACCCTTTATTTCCTTGGGGTAGGGCATGAGCTTCAGGTGGCCCAGTTCCTAGCCACACCCTCTACAAGCCTTGCATAGACAACTTAGTACCTCTGTCTGGGATGAGGGGATGTTTCCCACTTACTGTTTTGTTCCCGTGGGTGGGGCTTAAGAAAGAAGCCGGTTGCAGGATCCTGCCCTGGACTTTGGGCCACAGTGAGGCGTATGCCCCCTTGGCCACAGTGTTCGTCTCGGGCCCTGAGATCTCTGTATCTTCTTCCCAACCAGCATAACTACTATATATATTATATATATACATAACTATTATATATATATATACACACTATACATAACTATTATATATATATATACACATATATATATATAATTGTAAAGATTTCCGTCAGATCCCCCAGCAGTCTGACCCAATTGCCTAAGAGAAGGCCCACTATGATTTACAGAGTCTGGACTTGGAGTCAGGCATCCTTGTCTTAAGCTTGCCCCTCTCGCTGAAGGGCTGTGGGACCCTAAACAAGTCAGTAACCCTCTCTGGGCTTCGGTTTCTCGGCTCTGAAACAAAGCGCTTGAGCTGGATGATATCCACGCTCCAGAATGCTGAGTCTGTCTTGGGGAATGTAAAGGGCCAGGGCTAGGCCAGTTCCAGGGCAAAGCCTGGTATTTGCTCTCCCATCAGTGGGCTGCTTTGTTCCAGGTGACAAGCTTGTCATACGATCTGTCTCCTGCCTTAGGGGAATGTATTCCTGCAGTTCAGGATAGAGACAGAACAAAGGGGCAGGCCCCCAGGCCTGGGAGCCCCACAGCGATGTCCAGCCTCAGCCAAGGAAGCCACAGGTTCCAAATAGCCTTATCCCAGGATCTAAAATAGGCAGTCTATGGTTTCCAGGCTCGCCTCCACTAAAGATAAAAATATCTTGGGCTCAGGGACGTTCCCAGTCATAAATCGATAAGCTAGGACTATTTCTGTCCCCATCCTTTGCCTGGGGTTTCTCCTGCACCCTCCATCCATCCTGTCCTCCCCATCCTGGCCTTCCAGTCACCCCAGCTCAGCTGGAGGAGGATGGCAGTCCTTAGCCGCCTTCAGACAACAGTTGAGCAGGCTGGCCACACCAACGTTAGAACCCAGCCCTGCCTGCAGGTGGAGAGACAGCATTCAGGGACCTTCCACAGCCTCTGGGAGCCTGCTCAGCCCCAGTGCACTCTGGCAGGCTGATCAGCTCCTGGTCTATACCAGCTTCCTGACTGCTCTCCAAGAGTAAACACCACGGGCCAAGGAAGTCCTCTGTGTCGCTGTGGGTCGGGCTTCTCCTTCATGTGGCTGCAGAGATTAAACGAATACCTCTTAGGGCCACAGGACAGGTCAAATGACACCCTGTAGGTAAAGCACTAAATGTGGCACCTAGCCAGTTACAGACACTCAGAAAAGAAGACGCGCCCTCTCCCTCCCGCCACAAGCCGTTGCTCAAGAGCTCGGGCTGTCATGGCTGACCCACATCCTCTGAGGGCTCTTCTGAGATTTTGTCATTCTGAAACCCTAAGTCAGCTTTAAGTTCAGCTCCTGGAGAGGGCTTTGGAGACACACTGTCTACACTGAGATCCTCAGTCAGTTTCCTGGAAATGCAGTGCAGCTGGGCAGGTTGAGGCTTTGGTCTCATGTCCAGTCTTCTACCTCCCTCTGCAGGTCACAGTGGGGTACTGCAGGCAGTCTTGGCCCCATTTCTTGTGCGATACAAGGAAGACCAAGCACCCTCCCCTCGTGGACTCCAGATTATTTTTTTTTTAAGCTTTTATTTATTTTAGTTTGACAGAGACAGAAAGAAATCACAAGCAGCGTCAAAGGGAGAAGCAGACTCCCCACTGGCAGGGAACCTGATGTGGGGCTCGATCCCAGGACTCTGGGATCATGACCTGAGCCCAAGGCAGATGTTCAACCAACTGAGCCACCCAAGGCAGATGTTCAACCGACTGAGTCACCCAGACTCCAGACGGTTCACAGACTAAGATGGCAGCAGGAGGCCGGCAGTCTGAGAGAACAGCCCATCAGCATAACACAGTGATGGATTTCCATAACCATTCTGCCTGGCCTCTCTTCCTAAGCTCAGAAGAAAATTCACAGTCATTCTTCAGTCCTTGCAGGCTCACTAATGACAGTGGACACATCTCAGTCCTAGGCTAGTGTCCTAATATCCTGGAACATTCTAGAAAGTCAATGAAATGGATGTGCATGGATCTCCATGTAAACATCAGTTCAATTTCTAATGTTCTCTACCCTCCTATGCTATAAGGCAGCGGGCATATCCAGAATACTCTGAGGAAGGGAGTTGTGTAAGAAAGTGTGTGGGGCACCTGGGTGGCTCAGTTGGGTAAGCGTCTGACTCTTTTTTCTTTTTCTTAAGATTTTATGTATTTATTTGACAGAGAGAGACACAGCGAGAGAGGGGACACAAACAGGGGGAGTAGGAGAGGGAGAAGCAGGCTCTCCGCTGAGCAGGGAGCCCCATGCGGGATGATCCCAAGATCCTGGGATCATGACCCAAGCTGAAGGCACATACCTAACAACTGAGCCACCCAGGCGCCCTTGGCGTCCGACTCTTGATTTTGGCTCAGGGTTGTGAGACAGAGCCCCAAATTGGACTCTGCACTGTGTAAAGCCTGCTGAAGATTTTCTCCCTTTCCCTCTGCCCCTCCCCCTTCAAAAAAAAGTGCATGTGTGTGTGCATGTGTGCATAGATGAGTGTTTAGTGTGTGAGTTCTCTAGCAATGAAGTCTGGCTACGACATGACAGATACTAGCACTTGCTGAGATTATGATGATTAATAAATATTTCTCACATGCCAAGCAGCTGTTTCATTGCTCAGTGCCATCAAACACCAGGCTCAGGTGCGTGGCCTCCACTATTCTCTTTCCGTAGCCAGAACCATGGCCCCATCTGGCAGAAGGTTGGGTGTTTGAAACAGTGAAGGCACAAGACAATGCCACATCATGCACCCCCCACCACACAGCGATGAAATCACCTGTTGGAGTAACTAGAGGGATGTTTGTTCCTCTCCTGTTCTCTTTACCAACCTCAGGAACTTGGGAGGAATTAAGCAGGATTCATGAAGCCCAGAAAGTACATCCCAGTAAGGAAGCCAAGCCTCTGATAGCTGCAGATCCCTTATATAACTGGAGTTTTCAGGTCATATATTTATAGACTTCTAGAACTGGAGAAGGCCTTAGAGATTATTCCAGTCCAATCCCTCCATTCTGCAGTAAAATAAAGCACAGAAAAGAGAAATGACAGACCATGGTTGCACAGATAGACACACAGCTGGCAGGAGAACCCAGGCTCCTTGACTGCTATCCCTCTGGCTGATCTTGATTTTGGCAGCATGATTTCTAGATGGAAATTACTCTGCTATCCAATGAAGATTTTTCAACCTGATTTTTTTTTTTAAAGGTTTTATTTATTTGTTAGGGTGAGCGGGATAGAGAGAGGCAGGCAGAGGAAGAAACAGGCTTCCCCACTGAGCAGGGAGCCTGATGCGGGGCTCGATCCCAGGGCCCTGGGAACGTGACCTGAGCCACCCAGGTGCCCCAACCTGATTTTTTTTAACATACAAAGGGGAAGAGAAAGAAACCTAGCACATTGTGGGTGCTCAATAATCGGGCTGGTTGGCTTTGGATGGTATAGAATAATTTATTTTCTTCCACTTAACAAGATCAGATTCAATTAACCTTAAATTTGTTTCATTAGTCATTCTGTTCAGTGACCCAAAGGCAGCTGGGGGTTTGAATCTCACCCCCCTGTCCCACTGCAAATTGGAGTATGCATCTGAGGTTACAATGTGATATTCATTGGTATGACGGGGAGGCTTTCTGAGGAAGGCACATGGATTTAGAATTGAAGCTTCCAGAGGCTTGCTGACACCCTTCTTGAGGGACAGAGACCGTCAGCCCCTGAGGTTATACAGCCTGTGAGTTAGGATATGGCACAAATACTTCTTAACCCTATTGTAAATACATGATTAAAACAGACGTAAAAAAGATTCCAATACCATATCAGTTACATGGGCCTAACAGTTCTGAATTGGCTTATCATGAAGTTTGTGAAGCAGGTCTTTATCCACATCTTCCAATGGATTCAGTGTTCTTCCAAACGCCGTCCTGACGAGTCAGGCAGGGTCATCCACAACATGGACAGACTCATATTCTGTGGGGTGCGTCCCACACTCCACGGAAGCTCAGGGGTTACGAAGGGCGGCTCTGCTGGGGGCTTTCTCTTCAGACCCTCACAGACCAGGGCTTGCAGTTTTCTGGTACGCCAGTGACACACTAGGAAGGAATGGCAGAGCACTCATTGCCGGGGTCTCCCCACGGCACAGGATGCGCGGCCCCCTCTGACACACATGCCACCTCCCACCACTGCCAACCACCCTTCAGAGACCAAACACCCTTCTGCAGTCCCCGCTGTTAGGAACAACCCCAGGGCAGGACCCCTTAATCTCTCAGTCATTCATGTATTTATGCGAAGCACTCTCTGTGTGGTGGGCACTCTAGGAGGCTCTGAAGGCGCGTGGATGTCCAAATACAGAAGTGGTTCCTTTACAGATGCTACTCACAGTCGTGGAAAGCATGACTGGTCCCTAGAATCAGCTACGTGTGCAAAACTGCGGCAGGGGTGTTAAACCACTAGATTGTTATAACAGAGTAAAGGGGCTTGGATCGGAATCTTTGCTTTGGGTATGAGGACCTGGAGGGGCTCATTAAATCAATGAGTTCTGCGTCAGACTGTTTGCAAGGAGCTAACCTGCAACCCGTGTAGCCTTTCAGGAAGCCACGCAACACCTCGCCTCCCAGGGAATGGAGTTTGGGGAACTTGTCAGTGTCGTGGCCATGGTGGGAAGGTTCTGGGCTGTGGGAAAGTCACTGTGGAGCCGTGGGTATGCCTCGCTGTCTGGAAGCTCCACACAGACTGGTGGTCTTTACCCCATAGCTAAAACTATTGGCAGAGGAGGGTGGCCTGTCTGGGGTCCCGTCGGCCTCCCGCCCCCTCGGTGCTGAGACCCGGGATGGCAGATCTGCCTGCTCTGGAGACTGCTGGGCCCTCCCCATCCCTGGAACGCTTTGGGTCCTTCAGGAGCCATTTCACCTCTAAACCCAAACCCCAAAAGGCCTATCAAATCTCCTGTCACATGCCCAGAGGGAAATCCAGCTTGGGCCAGCAGGAAGAACCGGGTCCTGCTAAGTCAACAGAGGCTGCTGTCCCAAAGGCCGCCGGAGAGTCCCGTGTGGGCAGTGCCCACCAGAGCTCAACCCAGAGGCGACAGCAGAGGAAACTGTCCTTGGATGGTCTCCTTTTGCCAGGCATTGTCCACTATAAGTATCTCCTAGGGATTTCCCAAAATGATTCCAATGACTACAGAACCCCAGCTACACTCTGCTACGCACACGAGGTAGTAAGCCATGATGCTGTAATGCGCTCATCTGGTTTCCTGAAAGATCGCCCAGTCTTCATGTGTACCCACGCATGCCTGCATCCACAAGGTGCACAGCAATCACAGAACAAACGTGCTGCCTCTAATTAAGGCATTAACACCCATTTCTGTCCCTGACTCTGCAGTCATCACACAGTGGCCTTCACAAAGAAAGGTCTCAAATGGGCTAGGGATGGACACGAGAGATTAGACTCTTGGGGACTTTTATCCGTCACACTCATCTTCTTGGCAAACAATGAAATCTCTGTGTGATACTGGGCACTGAGGAGCCCTCTTCCCTCAAAGAAAGCCCAGCTGCAAGCTGCAACTTGAAGGGGATTTCTTGCTGTTTTCCAGCAAGTTCTAGGGGCCGCCTCAATGGCAGAAGGAAGACAGCCCGGACCCAACGCTGCCCAGTGGAGAGAGAGAGCCTGCCATCCCACTGTCCTCTCTGTAGTGCTCAGGCCTCTGCCCTGGCCTCCCCCAGACTGAGTGGACAGTCGAGGGGCCTCATACCAGAGTGGTGAACTTGTCCACACAGGCATTGCGGATCTTCTCTGGGGTGGCAGGGCTGTCGAGCCGGAAAAGCTTCTCCATCTTACAATCTGGGTTCCTAGCTCGAGCTGCACTGATGGCGTCTTTGATGGCAAAGAAGATAGAGGCTGCCAGAAAGAGGGGCGGCTCCCCGACGGCCTGGACGGACAGAGCACGAGACAGGGAATCAGGCAACGCGACCCCAGCCTCCACAGCTGGAGGGCTGGTGACGCCTGGAACCCCAGCTGGCCCCAGCAGGTTGCTCCCAGTAAGGCAGGGAGGATGGTCAGAATCCTTCAGGAGCCGAGAACAAGCAACCCTAGGAAATGACTCAACCTCATTGGCATATTTCTTTTAACTCGCACTATGTGATTTTCTCTGATGCCATCATGCAAATAAAATGTACCATTAAAAGTTGTAATAAATAATTATATTTTAGGGGCATCTGGGTGGCTCAGTCAGTTAAGTGTCTGCCTTCGGCCCAGGTCATGATCCCAGGGTCCTGGGATCAAGTCCCACATTGGGCTCCTTGCTCAGCGGGGAGTCTGCTTCTCCCTCTGCCTCTGCCCGCCGCCACTCTGCCTGTTTGTGCACTCGCTCTCTCTCTCGCTTTCTCTCTCTCTCAGATAAATTAATTAACTAGGTTGTTTTGTTTTGTCCCCCAAAGCATAGATCAGAAACTTCCTGCATCAAAATCCCTGGGATACCTGTTAAAAATGCACATTCCAGGGCCTTACTCCAGACCTACCGAATCAAAATTTCTAGGGATGGGTCCCACAGAAATGCATTTTTGTCATGCATCTGCAGTGAGCCCGATGCGTGTTAAACCGTGAAAGTCGATGGCAAGGATCACAGAGCGTCCAGACCCAACCACAGTAAAGTAAACCATGAGATGAGCAAATGAGTGTGTTTCACTGGTTACAAGTGATCATCTGTCTTCCTTCTTTGATCTAGGACTGTATCAGTCAGCTTACTTGATTTTTGACCGTTTTTCCATCCTTACTGGGGACGGCAAGGAAATAGAGGATGGCTAGAATCCTTCAGGCATGCGGATCAAGTTTAAGGTCAGGTGCCAGCCACTGAAGAGGACAAAGGGTTGGCACAGAGGTGTTGCCCAATCTGCAATGAATATGCTTTTCTTGTGGGATAATGGGGGGAGGGGGCATATGTGGGATCATCTTTAGGACCAAGCATCAAAATGCACACGTGAGACATGGGTGGAGATCAGGCTTTGACCTTGTAGACTTCAACCGGATTAAGGAATCCCTCTGAGTGCAGCCAAAGGAGCTAGCTTTGACCACGCACAAGTAGTGTCATCCCAGCTCTGTTTCCTCAGGCAGGGACAGCCCACCTTTCTGCCATCCTCACCAAAGCTAGCGTCAAGCCCTCTGGTCCTTCCAGACCAACCGCCAGCAGACCTGTGGTGGAGCCCCTCCTTCCCCCCACAGCCTCCCACCGTGCAGACCAGAAGGCAGCACAGACCCAGGGCAACGGTACCTTGGACGCATAGATGGCCTTCTTGTTGGGACAGTCACGGAGCAGGGACACCCTGAACTCAGTGGGGATGCTGCCAAATGCAGGGATCTTGTAGGTGCTGGGGCCACGGGTGTGCAGGCTCCCCTCTGGGGAGTAGTGCAGCTCCTCCAGGGTGAAAAGGCCAAGGCCCTGCACAAAGGCCCCTTCCACCTGCAAGGCAGACAGAGAGCACAGTCACTCTGCTTCCCCACCCCGGCCAAGCACAGATACTGCTTGCCCCATCAGGCACCAAGCCTCACCTGGAGTGGGCCCGGAAAGGAGTAGAAAACAGCCCTCCACAGCCTACCTGGCCCCCGCCCAGCCTGGGATCACCTCTCTGGGCCTTCGCCAGGCACTGAGGTAGGCAGGGAGAAGGTATCAACACTGGAGATTCGTTTTAGAACTTGTCAGCGATTCCAGAAGACTCATACCATGGTAGGCATAATTTTTCATTAAAATCTGCCACAGAGGGGGTGGAACTGTTCCCCCCACGCTGCCACTGGGGAAACGGCAACTCAGAGCTGAGAAGCAGTCTCCCAGGCTGACGGTTGCTGCGTGTCCCTCGGGGGCCAACGTGACTCCCATGTGCCAAGTGGGACCATGTGCTTGCAGGCAGCCCCGCAAGACAGGAGGAATTTCTGGGTTGGTGGATTTAGGCTTTGTGAACTCCCAGCCCTGCCTGGCTCTAGGCGAAGCAGTGACCGCGCTGGGGCTTACGGATTTCTCGGAGGGCACCTGCCACACGCTGTGGACCCCACACGTCTGTTCTCCCAGCCTCCCTGCTCACCGCGGAACTCGGGGGACACACCCGCGGCCGAGCCCATCACCCCCCGGGTCACCCGTGTGCCTTACCTGTCCAATATCAATGGCGGGGTTCAGACTGGAACCGACATCCATGACAATGTCGGTGCGGAGGTTCTGTAGTGGGGGGAGGGGGGAGAACAAAACGCAGTGTGAGAAGAAAGGAAGGTGTGGGATGACAGAGGGGCCTTGGGGATCCTTGAGTCACTGCATCAACCAAATGGCACTTTCAGAAGCATAGGACCCTGGGCGCACTCAGGCAGGGTGTTCGTGGCCCTGCCGGTCCACACTGGCATCGTCAATGCTCAGATTTGAGTTGGGACAGGCTGGGCAGGGGATGGCGGTGGCTACGCTCGGCTGTGATCAGGAGTCACGTGCGCACACCTCCATGTGAGTGGGAAGGCCGGTTCCCAGGTCCCTGGGCTCCGAACCCGAGTCTGGGTCGATTGTGTCAGGAAGGGGACAACAAACTACGTTCCATGGGCTGATTCCAGCCTGAGCCCCGTTTTGGGGGGGACCTGTGAGCCAATAATGGTGTCTGCCTTTTTAAGGGACTGACAAAAATAAAAGGAATATGGCGTGACACGTGACAATTATGTGAAATTCACAGTCAAGTGTGCACAAACCGCCTCGTAGGGGAACATGGCCATGGCCGTTCGTTTGCGTTCGTCTGTGGCTGTTCTCCTGCTTCTGTGATGAGGGGCAGAGGAGGTGAAGCAGAGTCTTTGGGGGCCCAAAAAAGCCTCAAATACTTGCTCACTGGTCCTTTCTAGGAGGTCTTCCAGGCTGTGATGTCAGACATTATTTTCCAAGCCAGAAAGTGCGTTCTTAGTGTTTGCAAGTCACTCGTTTCTCCTCCCTTCCCCCTAACCTAGTACACAAAGGTTTGGAAACCCCTTACTTTGTGATCCCCTGTTAAGCAGTCGATTTCCACTTCAGAGCAAGCCACCCCGTAGGAGAAGTAGTGGAAGGGGTTCCCTGAGTTCGTCTCAAAGCTGTAGCCAAGGTTGGGTGTCCTGGGAGAGAGAGGAGAAATCATTGCACACGTGGTAAGATGAGCATTGCCCCTCACCACACACATACATACACACACACACACACACACACACACACACACACACACACACACAGCTTGACCCACAAAATCCTAAGACTCCAAAGGTTTTTTTTTTCATTCAGCTGTTCTTCATAAAAGCCCATGTGCTTTTAATATTTTGAACCTGTTAATGAAATCCGGGTGTTCCAGAGCTTTCCGCCTCCTGTCTGCTCAGTTATGCCCAAGGCTCTTATGAGAATCATTCTGCACAGCTGAGCGGAATATAAAATCAGGATGCTGGCCTCTACGTGGTAGAAACGGGACACACTTGCCCAAGCTCGGGAAAGACACAAAGGCTGCACTCCCAAAGGATCTGCTGAGCTGGTATTCCAGGTCTAGGAGCCAGAGAGCCGGCCTGTGCTGCCTCCTGGGCCGCTCACCTTTCTCCAGGTGAGAGCTGAGGTCAGCAGCTCCCGCAGCCTGGGTGCACCTGGAACCACTTGCCTGCATGATTCCTTGGCTATGGGCCCCTTCTTGGTTCCAACAAAGGACTTGAGGAAAGTGTTACTGATAAAAGCAGATGCTCTCTTATATTTTTTTTCTTCTTTAATCCTGAGTATCTTACACAATTCCAATTTCACATGAGTCATAAGTGTGTGTGTGTGTCTTCTCACACCTGGAGTTAATAGTCTCCCGCACCTGTGTTTTTTTTATTCATGACACAGAAAATCATGAGCTGATGGGATTGGAGTGTGCATGCACGTAAAACCATCGCTGAGCTGAGGGGAAAGGATTCTCCCAGGAGAACCTGCCACCTTCTCTGACCTTGGATTTCACCATCTTCACTTGGGTGTTCCTTTATATTACCCAGTTTTATCAACCCTGAAAACGAAGCAAGAACTTCTGAGAAAATCCGCACATGTTTGCGCAAGTCAAGTATCACGAAACCCGGGGGCACTGGCAAAATGTTTGTTTGCCTAAAATACATATTGAACTTCTTCTCCAAACCCATTGATGTGCGAAAGAAAAGGTCCTAGTTAAACTTCTCAGAGAAAGCTGGAACATTACGGCCGGTAGGAAATATCATCGCATCTTTTTACAGCCTTGGAATCGCATCTTTTTACAGCCTTGGAATCAGATCAGCGAGGTCTCTAGCTCTTCATGTTGCTACTGAATTTCAAAGTCGCAGAAGGTATGTGCTCTTTTCCGAATCTCACTTTCAGCACCACTGACGTCTGCATTTTGAAACCAGACCACGTGCTCTAACTCCTCCCGTGGTTCTTTCCAAGGAAAGCCTCCAGGCAGAAATCTGACGCGTGGTACAGAGGAAGGGATGCGGGTAACTCGGCCCCAGGTTCTAGGAGAACCCCAAGGGAGGGGTGGCTGGGGATGGTCCCACTAGGTTGTTAATGAGGAAACAGGCCCAGCGAGATCCCCGATCTCTCCAAGCACAAGAAGATGCTTCCAGACCAGAACCAGAGCACAAGTCTGCAGATAGGACGGCTCATGCTTCTGCCTCCTTGGCACACAGACTGGCGATGCCGGGCACTTTAGAGCATCTTCAGAGTGAAACGAGCCGCAGTCCATTGAAGAGATTAGAGTTTTAGGGGAACTGCTCTCTCCCGACCTAAGGCTGGGAGCGTCCGGTGCTGGGGGGGGGGGCACTTCAGAGGTTAGGATGAGAACACATGGTGAGGCGGGTGAGACCAGCTCCGTACTTACTTATAAAACCCGGTTGCAGACAAGCTCACTGCGTCAATGTAGGCAGCTAAGACCTGAGGAGAGGAGAGAGACAACGGGAAGGGCTTAGCATGGTTTCCAGGATCCCTGCCCCAGCACTGAGGTTTCACGGGTTCACCCTCCTCAGACCAGGTCTGTGTACCAGCGGCTCTCCCCCCCACCACAAAGTTTTGCCTCACATGCCCCTGCGTGAGGAGAAGGCACAGGACGCCTGCAGGCTACAGCAGCCTCTCAGGTGGTCTTTGTCCTTCGAGGAGCCTCCCCAGGCCGCCTGGAGCCCAGCCCAACCATAGTGAGCATCTCAACCTACTGCCCACGTCACTCCCCAGCCCTAGAGCTTAGTCCCCCCATCATCTCCAAAGAACATGCTTGACATTCAGGACCCCAGGAGTCTCTCTGCCTTCATGTCTCACACACACCCATGCCAGCCCAACTCGAGGGGCAGCTCTCTCCCAGCCCCTCCATGGCCCCACAGCTCTACGCCTTTGTTTGCACGGTTCCTCCACTGTATCTGCCCAAATCCTTTCCCTCCCTCAACGCCCAGCTCAAGCTTGCCTCTCTCTGTCTCCATGCTGAAATCCAAACTACCCAAATCAACCTAGTTTCGTGTGGTATTGTGTGTGGTATTGTGTGAGTGTGGGAAGGGAAGTGGACGGGGTCTGAGAGAAATAGCTTGTCTTCTTTGGGTCTCTAGAGGGAAGCATATGCTATCTGACTGGGTCATGTGTGGGCTCACTCTGTATGTTACCGTTGTGCCCACGTTTCCCACCCCAATGCTGGGAGATGATAAAGCGGGGCTGCCACTGAGGCGTCCGCTTGTTGGAAGAGATGAGGTCTCCCTCCAAAGAGAGACCTCCCTGCGGCTTTCCTCTGAGGGTCCCCGACACACAGGCCTCCAAACCAGAACCCAGAGAACTGGGCTCCTTCTTATTATGAGTGCTTGCCTGTGACTTCTAAAAACCACAGGAATGATATAAACTCTTGGGAAATGTCTTTTCCCCCCACACCTTCACAGATGGAGCCTTGGTGGACTCCAGAGTTGGAAGGGGATATGCTGCTAGGGGCAGCCCTCCCACAGCAGGAGGTTTGAAGAAAACCAGGCTCGTGAAGACTGAGGATGAGTGGGGTGTGGGACCAGGCCCAGAGTCAGGCCCATTCAGCAGTCACCCCACCTTCCAAGGCTCAGGGCAGCCCATCTCCCAGTCCTCACAGGGCTGTCAAGATCCTGGATCAAAATTTTTCCTCAGGTGACTTCCCTCAACCATGAAAACCACAGAGAAAGGGGCCCAGCAAGGTGGAGCATTTACTTGTCCTGTGAAACCATACCCACCACTTTAGCTTCTCTGCCTGTGACTAGATCGTGATCCTATTACTGCTGCAGGAAGGACAGAGAGTCTGCCTTCAATGTCCCTCATTTTCAAAAGCAACTTGGACCAGCTCAGACTTACCCAGTCTTCCCAGGTGCCAGTAGGATTCTTTTTCTTGAAGGGTTCCAGCCTTTTCAGGATGGTCTGACAAGCTTCCTAAGAACACATACACCGCATACCAGACACATTAGTCTTCTGCATTTCCTGGCCCAGGCAAAAGCCCAAGGGCGTCAGCAGGGCCAACTCCAAGTAATGCTGTGCCCATGGTGCCATTCTGACAGCCTTGCCACCCTCTCAGGAATGACTGAGGCCCAGGATAGAAGCCATAGGACCCCATCGAAGGGACCAGAATTGGCCTTTGTGGGAGAACACCCAGTTCTTAGGCTACAGATGAAATATTTGAGGGATCCCAAAGGAGATGACTTCTCCCATCAAACACTTTTCTTAATTTCATCTTCCATGTGGAAAGAGAAGCCAGTGGGTCTGACCTGGCCAACCCCAAAATCCAATTCCAACCTTGTCCATAGTCTTTAGATCAGTTCTAACACTGGGGAGTATATCTTTCCAGAATGCTCCTTGTGACCCTCCAAATCTCCTCCCCATCCTACACTCAACCTTCTTGGCTCTGATGGAAGTGATTTTGGCTCTTTAGGCCTCTCTTTCAGCTTGGTGTCAGGAGGAACAGCATTCTCCTGGATAAGACAGCCAGTGCCAAAGAGCCAACAAGGACCATTCCAGCTCCCACCCCAGGGGGCTCTCTGGGCCCAGAACCCTGGGCTGGCCCTCAGCTCTGGGGGCTGCCCAGGCTCCTCACATAGACAGCCTGTCCGTTGATGTCAGCGCTGACGGAGGCAGCCGTGGGAGAGGTGTTTGGCACGGTGTTAGTGCTCGTCTCGCTGATATAAATCTTAGAGGTGGGTATTTTCAGAGCTCTGCTGGCCACCTGGGAAAAGAGACAACATCACTTTCTCAGGGAGGGGTTAGCATGGGGCTTGGCTGCCTTTGCCCCAAGACAGACTCAGGTTCACTCTTGCAGGCAACAAAATAATTTTATAAACTATAATCCTATTGAGACTGGGATGTTCTCATACCTGTCTCAGTTTGAAGCAGAACTTTATGGAGTGACTTCGTTGTATGAAATAAGTCAAGCAGAGGGAGTCAATTATATGGTTTCACTTGTGGAGCATAAGGAATAACACAGAAGACATTGAGAGATGGAGAGGAGAAGTGAGTTGGGGGAAATCAGAGGGGGAGACAAACCATGAGAGACTGTGGAATCTGAGAAAGAAACTGAGGGTTTTGGAGGGGAGGGGGTTGGGGGGTTAGGTGAGCCTGGTAGTGGGTATTATGGAGGGCACGTATTGCATGGAGCACTGGGTGTGGTGCATAAACAACAAATTTTGGAACTTGAGAAAAAATAAATAAAAAATTGTAAACCCAATGGTGACTCACAGTGCTTTTTAAAGCTAAACTTGGCTTTTTTTTTTTTTTTTTTTTTTTAAATTCAATTTGGCCAGTCGGTGAGCCAAGCAGTTGTGCCAACTCTAATCCAGTTCCAATATCTGAGCTCCACTGCGGGGGTGGGGGGGAAGCTTGTTACCTTCATAACCACAACACACCCACTTATACACAGTTGGGCAAGGGCATCCAAAAGATGTGACCCCCAGCTGACCCTTGAGCCTGACCTGGTGGACCGGAGGCTCCTCACCCCTCTCTTGTCCTTGGAATGTGGGTTCCACTTGCCTTTCCTACTCCCAAAGTCTGCTCCAAGGTCACAACCTCCAAGGATGATGACCTGACATTGAGAACACCTGCACATGACCTTGACCAAACCCAATTAAGGCCCCTCTCTCTATAAACTTTTAAGATTCAGTGGAGATCATTCATCTTGCCGCCTCCCAAGGCAACCCTCTTATGTAAGTTCCCTTTGCTTATGAAAACTGTGACCTGACAACCTATGCCTCATTTTTCTGTCTCTGAGTAGAAGGACCAGTGTCTGATCTCTCCTGGGAAGCTCCCCTAGGATCTTGCAACCAATATAATCATAAAGCCATAGAATGCTGGCAACGGAAGTGACCTTGGGGGTTACCTGGCCAAGCCCTTTGCACAGATGAGGAAACAAAGGCCAGGAGGGGAGAAGACTTGCCCGAGACCACATGTAAACAGACGGCAGAGCCTGGCCAGAGCTGGGGCCTCTTCTGCCTGTGCGGTGCGCCGCCACTCAGCGTCTCACCACACCCTCCCCCACCACCCGGGCACTGCGAGGCCAGAGAGGGCTCCCAGTGTCCAGGCCGCTCACCTGGACCATCTTGGTGTGCAGGCCTTGGCCCATCTCCATGCCCCCATGGGTCAGCAGCACAGAGCCATCTGTGTACACATGAATCAGGGCTCCTGCCTAAGGGAAGGACACCAAACACAAAATTCAGTAAATTCAACCCCGACTTGAGGCTTGGGACCGATGGGGCCAGATCCCAGGAGGAAGAAAACCAGAGGCAGCATTTCGGTTAGAAACCTTAGACAAAACCTGCAGCGGCTGTCAATCTCGTGATTTAATGATGTAGCCCTTCAACACTTTGCCAATATTTTCCAATTCCTCTATGTGTCTCCTGTCTTCAGAAAAAAGGTGGTCAGATAAATGTCTTTGTGTTCACTCTACAGAGGAAGCCAAGGATCAGAAAGGCAGAGTAGCTCTCTGTAGTCCTACAACCAGGAGGAGGAAGAACTAGGACTTGACCCCAGATATCTGAGTCCCATGCTGCCCTCACTGACCTGTGACATTCTGAACAAACAGAAATATGCAAGTTCAACTTCATTTAAACAGCAGAGAGCCCCTCCACTCATCTCTGTTACCAGTGACAATGACCCTTCCTTTGCAATACAGCAGACAAGAGGGGGAAATGGGGCCCCAGCCCAGTGCAGAGGGACAAAATTATATAAAGCAATTACCTGGTTCAGAAAAGGAAGAGTGAAGCTTATTCCAAACTTGGTAGGAATGATGCATAATCCTCTCTTCTTCCAACAATTCTCCCTGGAGAAAAAGGAAGATTCTCATAGAACTTTCTCTACCATGTTTGCGTCAGCTCAGACGTGGTGTCAGACAACATTTTTGCAAAATTGGAACAAGGCATCCTTGGAACGGCCCACATAGTGTTCGCCATAACTGAGTGGTTCACCATAACCGAGTTGTGCCTCAGTTGTGTAAACCAAATAAGAAAGGTCAGATCTGGGTTCTGGGTCCCTCTGTGCAGCTGAAGCAGGGCCCACCCCTGAGAGCCTGGACTTAGAAGTTTTGTCACTTCCCCTCAGAGTGGAGTTCAGACGGGGTCAGTGTGCCCTGGTGATCTTGGACTGTGACTGTCCCCGGGATGAACTGAGTCACACCTTGGTGATGATCCTAGTAACACCTTCCCTGTGCATTCTATTTGGTTTTCTGGGTAACTCAGTGAGGAAACAGAGTCAGTGTAATTATCCCCACTTCACAGATGTTGAAACCGAGGCCCAAGTGATGGAGTGACGGAAAGGTCCTATTTACAGATTCATGTCGGAGGCAGGTGTGTAACTGTGGTTTTCGGGGTTCTGGGCTGGCGTTCCCCTAAAAGGTGGGCGAACGTAGAGACGGACCATACTGATGGGCTAGGATGCTGAGGGCCGGCTGTAAGCCCATCTGCCCCCAGGCTCAACATCATTTCAGGATCTTAAAGAGATGGCCACGAAAGGGGCCCCAAACTCAGCCCTCCCGCGCCTTATCTGTTATTAGCCTGGTATTCTGAGTTCAGCCAAGAGGCTGCAGAAAATGAGACCCGAGAGATCCCCAGAACATCGGACTCCTCCCCTCCCCCATGCTTACTCATTGAACTTGTCAATCTTGCTCCTCCGGGCATGATACTGAGAGCTGGCTAGGCATTCATCCCAGCACCTGGACAAGGTGAACCCCTCAAGCTTCTGGTTGAAGTGTGTCAAGTCCCCTTCCTTATACAGGTTTTTCCTCCGCACCTTTGCAAAGAGAGAGACACTGAGGGCTCGCTGGTGGCAATGGATGAAAGGGTTGCAACCTCAAGGTAAGCTTCCGACCCCCTCCACATCACGTGCCTCTCCTCTGCTCCCCCCCAGGAGATGTCCAAGACACAAAGCCACCGTTCCCTCAAAGTAGGGGTGACCCGCGCCACCAAACTCCCGGCCGACTTACTTCCTCTGCCGGCAGCCCGCAGGTCAGAGCGACTTCACTCATCCAGTACTCAGCAATGAGCATCCCCTGAGGCCCCCCAAAGCCTCGGAAGGCTGTGTTGGAGGCCAGGTTGGTCTTGCAGAGCCGCCCAGTGCCCAGGATGTTGGGGATTTTGTAAGAGTTGTCCATGTGGAATAAGGCTCTTTCCATTATCTGCAGCGGAAGACACCAAAATGGGAAAGAAGAGTGCACCGATGTCATTGGCACTTCAAAAAAGGGACTTCAAGGGCTGCACCCCCTCTGTCTTTCCCAGCCCTCCCTAGCTCCTCAGGCCCAAGTTATTTCTCGCATATGAAGGGGTATGCAACACAGGACTCCTTCCTGGGCTCCCGGCGTCTGTGTCTCTCCACCCTCTCACCTAACCCTCAAACAAAAGTACAAGGTCCTTTTAGGTTAACCACTTGCTTAAAAAAGCCACTTTTTCTCTTTGGAGTAAAGTCTGTATAAGCTTCAGTGTGGAATTCAAGACTCTTCAAGCATATTTTTAATCCTCTCTGTTGACTATACGTTCCCCTTACCTGATATGCCTCTCCTCACCTCACCCAACTACTAACATCCCCACTCAGCTCCTCCCTGGGGAAGCCCTTCCCAGACACTCCAGTTAGGACCAATCTCTTGCCTCTTCAAAAAGAAAAAAAAAAAAAATAGGTGATCTTATGATGAATTGATTTTATGTAGTTTGTGTTCCCATTAGAGTTGTATGGTAAACAGCTTAAAGAGTCAAATACTTCTGTAAGTTTGTGTTGTGCAGAATAGCAGTCCTCCCTGTCCTCCCTTCTACCCCACATAGAGTTCTCCCAGCTCATTTGATAGCTCTTACACACTAACTTCCACATCTCTAATAATGCCTTACACTGAAACTTTTTTTTTAAGATTTCACTTATTTTTGAGAGAGAGAGAATGTGAGAGAGAGAGAGAGAGAGAGAGCATGAGAGGGGAGACGGTCAGAGGGAGAAGCAGATTCCCTGATGAGCAGGGAGCCCAATGTGGGACTCGATCCCAGGACTCCAGGATCATGACCTGAGCTGAAGGCAATTGCTTAACCAACTGAGCCACCCAGGCGCCCCTACACTGAAACTTCTTGATGTGTTCAGTTATAGACTCTTATATTGCTTTCTTGTTACAGAAAAGGGGGGTATCATTCTCACCTAACCCCCATTCCTGAAATCACATCACCTTCCTGTCCCCCATCCTCCCCATATAGTCATATTTTGACCTGACCGATAGGCAGTTTGATATCATCCTGTAAACATTACTGACAGCTGAATCACCTGGTTACACTGTGCTTACTTCTCTCTTTCTTGATAGTAACCGCCCCTGGAGCTAATGATTATCTTCACTTTTTCATTTTCTTAGTTTTCTTTTTTCTTAAGATTTTATTTATTTATTTGACAGAGACAGAGATCACATGTAGGCAGAGAGGTAAGCAGAGAGAGAGGAAGGAAAACAGGCTCCCCTCTGAGCAGAGAGCTCGATGCGGGGCTCAATCCCAAGACCCTGGAATCATGACCTGAGCTGAAGGCAGAGGCTTTAACCCACTGAGCCACCCAGGCACCCCTCATTTTCTTAGTTTTCTGTGCAATTATTACTAAGTCAACTTAAAGTTTTCCCCAGTGCTAGAAATCTGCTCTCAATATGTTGGAACACTTTAAACTTTCTAGCAGCCTTATCTTTTAGAAGAAATTATTCCTGGAGACTTCTGGCTAACTGCAATTTCAATGGGCAGCCCATTTGAGTCCCTGTCCCACTGTTACCTTGGGATCTTCCCTCACATTCATCCCAGATTCTCTTTGCCTCTCTCCATATTAAAACTCCCCTTCCTGGAAACCACATCTTCCCCTTTCCTAGTCTTACACCTTCATTTTGTTGGAGTACATTCTTGAATATCTTCTCAAAAAAATAAGAAGAGGGGTGCCTGGGCAGCTCATTGGGTTAAAGCCTCTGTCTTCGGCTCAGGTCATGATCTCAGGGTCCTGGGATCGAGTCCCACATCGGGCTCTCTGCTCAGTGGGGAGCCTGCTTCCTCCTCTCTCTCTCTCTCTGCCTGCCTCTCTGCCTACTTGTGATCTGTCTGTCAAATAAATAAATAAAAATTTAAACAAATAAAAAAAATAAGAGTATATAGAGAGGAACATTTTTGAGACTTGCCTGCCTGAAATGTCTTTCTTATACTCTCATCCTTAATTAATGATTTGGCCATATATAGGATTCTAGGTTGGAAACAGGTTTTCCAGTTTCTCTCAGCATTCTGAAGGCATTTTACTGGCAAATGCAATCAGTGTCTTTCAATTCTTGGAAACATTATATCTCCTTCCTAAAAATTATAAAATCTTCTTTACCTCTAGGTTTCTCCAAGTTTGCAGCGATGTAAAACTTAGCATAGGTCTATTTTCCTTCATTGTGCTGCTTACTGGAAGGGCTCTTTCAATCTCAAACTGTATGGCCATCAGTTTGGGGGGATTTCCCAAGTCACTTCTAGATAGTTTCCATTCTTTCTCTCTGAAACTTTGATTATTTGGGTCTCCTGGACAAGACCTTGAATTTTGTTGTATCTTCTCTCAGACTTTTCTGTATTTTTTTCTTTACTTAGGGAGATTTGCTCGAGTTTCTTCCAACCCTTCTGCTTTCAGAGTTTTAATTCACCAGAGTTCATTTTTATTCTCTGACTGTTCCATTTTTATGGCATCCTATTCTTTCTTGAAGGTATAATAACTCATCTCTCTGAGGAGACCAATGGCAGCTTTTATTTGTTTGTTTCATTTGGGGTTTGGTTTACTTCCCCACGTATAGTCTCTCTTTCCCACAGGTTGCTTTTTGTGTCTTTGGTTATTTCAGTCTTAGTCATCCTAGATGCTTTTAGTATGTCTCAATTAATTCCATTTTTGCTTTCCCTTAGCACTCTATCAACTTGTACTTCTATTTCATTTTGTCTTTTATTATCTGTCTCCCTCACCACACTGGGAACTTCCTGAGGGAAGAAACAAAGCTGTATATTCTTCTTTATGTTGCCACTCTAGGCACTCAATAAATGTTTGCTGAATTGAATTTAAAAGCTTCTAAGATCTTTGGGGACAGGCACCATATCTTTTTCAACCTGATTTTTCCTACAACACCAAAAGGCATATGTTGCAAATGGTGAGAATGCTAAATGTGTTTCTTTTTTCGAGACGTTTTCACACTAGATCTGAAGTGTGAAGTTTTCTAATTGAGTCAGTTAGCCCCTAGCAAAGAGGAGAAACACAGGCGGTGGGGATTCATGGGAACTTCTGTTTTCCCTGAAATGTGACTTATTTTTACAAGAAGAATCTATGTGTATATAACTAATATGGTTATAAAGTAAAGATTCTAAAAATTATAAAGAGTAGTATCACAAAAATAACTGTTAACTTCCAGAATTAACAAAATACATGTCTACATTAGACTTATAGGAGGGGCACCTATGCGGCCCAGTTGGTTAAGCCTCTGCCTTCTGCTCTGGTCATGCTCCCAGGGTCTTGGGATCGAGCCCCGCATCAGGCTCCCAGCTCAGCAGGGAGCCTGCTTCTCTCTCTCTCTCCCCTGCTCATGATTCTCTCTCACACTCACAAATAAATAAGTAAAATCTTTAAAAAACAAAACAAACAGAAAAGACTCATAGGAGAATGTTCAGAGTAGCATTATCCATACAGGCTAAACACTGGAAATGACTCAAATGTTCATTAAGTGGTGAATGGAAAACAAACAATGGTCTATCCATATGATGAAATACTGTCAACAGAAAAGCATGAAGGACTAATCCATACTACAAAAGGGGTGAACCTAAAAACAATCTGAAGATAAAAAGCTAGACACAAAATATGACATAGTGCACAAATCTATTTACATATATCAACTACAAGAGGAAAATCTATAAAGACAGAGAGTAGACAGTGGGTGTCTAGGCCTGGTGGGTAGGGAGGGTAAGAACAGGAGCAGCTATGAGAGATGACTTTGGGGCCATGGAAATGTTTGAAAACTAGATCATGATAATGGTTGCATGACTCTTTAAATTGACTAAAAACCATTGAACTATATACTTTAAGTGGGTGAATTTTATGGTGTGTAAACTATACTTCAATGAAACAGTTACTAAACAAAAAAAGAAGAAATTCAATTCATTCCTTAAAATTCAAACATCACAAAAATGTGTTATATAGGAAATGACAGTGAGTGCCCCCCTTGTCCCACCCAATCACTGTTTAGTGTATATTCTTTTGGGATTTTCCATGCATATCATTATATCTATTATATATACATATATATGTATATGTGTATATATATGTGTGTGTGTGTATATATATATATTACAAAGGCATACATTAATTTTATATGCATATACATGCAATGTCACTAGACCGTGCATCTAGTTTTGTAACTAACTTTGCTTGCTTGGCAAAATATCTGGAAAAAGCAGGAAGTGTTTCCAATCAGGAAAGTAATATGATTATCTTTGTGCTTTGGAGATGAGCGAAGGGTGGGGAACCCAAGGGTGAGGACCCGTGGGGAGGCTACCACCATGGTAACAGGCAGGAACTGAGGAGGCCCATGCCAGGGTGGCTGTGGGGCCTGCCCTTGACCCCCACCCTACCCCCACCCCCAGGATGCAGGGGTACCTTGCACTTACGCTCTGGGAGAGATCCATGGTGTTCCCTGCATTGCTGTAGTGCTCAACCTTCAAAGCCACCACCTTCCCATTCTTCATGAAGCCGACCTGATGAGGAGAGGGAATTCTTACGAGTGCTCTTCCTCTGCTAACCCGAGTCATCCCCTCCCACCTAGGCTACCTGAAGGAAAGTGGACAGAACAAGACATCACACCATGAAAATGAGGTCACCAGAGCTTAACAGGTGAAGCAGAGAGGAACTAACTTCTTTCCAGTGACGTTCCATGTTCCTCAACCCTGCAAACACCTTCTCCCCACACCCCTCCCTTCTCCTACCTACTCCTGGCTTCCAGTTGTGTGAGAGGGAGTGAGGAGGCAGAGAAGGGAGGACCGTGCAGAAAAACTGAGGAAGATACTGGAGACGTCCCTTACAGCAGACACCATGTTACATCCCCCACAAGCAGGAGTGTGCTTTCACATCCTTGACCTTATGTAGCCATCCATAAGTGAGGAACTGGGATTCAGAAGACCAAGTTACTTACCAAAGAAAGTAACCAAGTTATTTTCTTTGGGCCCACAAGAATTTGGGAATAAGGGAAAGAGGATCCCTTTGGGAGAATTCAATCGTGAAACAAAAATCAGAAGAGGTCAAAGGGGAGATGCGCAAAGCCAGCTCATGGAGAGAAGGGCTCCCAGACTGGGATCTGGCAGGTTATACTCGTGTTTAGGGGGACAGGATCCATGGTTACTCATAGGGACCCAGAAAAGGGGTGGTCTCACAGAGGAAGTGGCAGTGACCTGTCATACACAGTCTGATGGGGCAAGTGCCCACCCTAACAACTGGGGCCTGTCCAGGCCCTGGGCAGTTTCCTTTCTCATTGTAAATTACTAAGTTCTAAACAGCCATTCTGGTCTTCACCCCAGGCAGTGAACGCATGAACATTAGGACATTCTGCAGAAAAGATTTACCCTGGGGCTGCTGAAAAGTCATGGCACTCAGCCTGAGTGGACAAAGATCAGATATAGACCAGAGCAAACTCGCAAAAGGCATCAACACCACGCTGGGACATCACTTGGGAGGTGGCCAGCCAGCATCAACACTCTATGTTGCTGTTGGCCAAATTGAAGTTTTCTCATGGCTATTTCTTCTTTGAACTTTTACAGGTAGTCATGAAAAATGTCCAGAGTACGTTCCGGGACTCCTGGATCTTCATCCCCAGCTTTCCCAATAAGACAGCACTGTCTCTCCCATCCCGGCATAGCCCCCAACATCTGGAACCTTGTATTTGGCCAAGAAGGGATGTCTGCCACCAGTTATCAGCATGTCCTCATCGCGATCCAGCATGCAGCGTACAGGGCGGCCAGTCCTGAGGGAGGTATCAGAGGCTTAGAACCCTGGGGTCCTCTGCAACGGCCCGTTCCTGTCAGTCCCAGGGATAAAAACAGCACAGGACACTCCTCTTCCCACCAGGACACAGAGCCTGTGCTGGGCTGCCTCACTGTCTAGCTATCTAGGCACTGTGCTGGACATGGCGGGGAATAGAGGATGTAGCGTCCCTCAAAGCCAGGCAGGGGAGACAAGACATGAATCCATGTGTGGAACACAGAGAAACAGGTGTATTACCTTAACCCTAATGCCTAAGAGTTCTAAAAACAGAAGCCTGGGAAGATTCAAAGCAAGGGGAATCTACTAAAAGGGGGAAATCTAGAAAGCCTTCCTGGCAGAAGCAGCCTTATTCTCCTTCCCAGGAGCTGGCAGGGAGGACTCACTTGTATGCAGCCAGGGCCACTGCTGTGGACACCACAGTGCTCCGTGTCTCTTTCCCTCCAAAGCCTCCTCCGATTCTCTTCACTCGGACCAAAATCCGGTTTGCTGGAACCCCCAGCATATTTGCAACAAAGCTCTGTGGACAAAAATAATAATAATAATAATTACTTGCACTTGAATGTATCATCTGGACTTACTTCAAGCCAGAACTAGAGCCTGCCCAGCATCCATGAGCCTAATTACTGCTGTGACTGTGGAGACATTCCTTGATTTCCGGAAGCCCCCTGTCCCCCACCTACCCAGGCAGCCCTTAAGCTGGCAGTGCTGGGGTCCAGCACTCCAGACCCTCAAATCCCCTTCTGGACCAGCCCAGATCTCCTTTTCCTATGTCCCACACAGCCACGCTTGGTCTGCCTGACATTCCCCAGTGTCCTCCCTGGGCCCCGGAGCTGACCCACAGGATGCCTACCTGGGTCTTCATGGTGTTCTGTGTAGATACAAAAAGCTCCATCTCCCCCTGCTCGCCTTTCGGGACAGCGATGGTGCAGTGAGTCTCCAAGTAGAAGTGCTCTTGGCCACCAATGTACACCTCGCCTGGGGGAGCAACAAGACCCTCACAGTGACCCAGACTTCACTTAAGGAGAGTGCACCCGCCCTGGGCCCTGGGCAGGAACCAACTGCTCACAGATAACCTCCAGATTCCCAGCATGGGTGGAAAGCGGCTCAAAGCCTTAGCCATCTGGGAGCCGAATCCCCCACCCCAAAAAAGAAACCAGAATGATACCTAATGCATCGGGTAGGTTAAACTAGTATTGTAAAATTTTGGAAAAGGTAAAGAAGGAATTAACAGATGTGAATGCAAAGCTGAAAGTGAGAACATCTTCTGAAACTGAAGGTACCTGGCCAGCTGGAGAGCCAGCTCGCCAGTGACTTAGTGCATAAGGGACAGTGTAGGTGGCAACTCCAAAAGGGGTCTGGTCAGCAGCCCTGCGCCGCGTGGGAGCTGTGGGGGGTGGGTGAGGAGGAGAGAGCGGGAGCGCCCTGCCTGTAGATGCATGAGGACTGACTGCGGGCCCACAGTGGGGGGCCAGGATCTGTGGCTGCTACCTTCCCTGCAGTCTTCCAAATTTGACACACCCCCAGCTCCCTAGAATCACATAGGTCTAATCTAGCCTCAAGACAGAAGGGCAGAGATGAAGATGACAGGCATCTTTCCCTGCCAACTGTCTATTATTTGGTTACAAACGTCAGGAGGACTCTTCTGGTAAAAATTCACTCCCCTGCTCCAGGACCCAAGGTCTAGCTCTTGAATTTAATTCATACACCAGGGCCAGCCCATGCCCGGCACCCCATGGTAGGTACCAGCTGTACCTGAAACAACATTGTCTGCTTCCGAAAATCCCTTCGTGAGGTCTCCTTTCCCCATCTTCAGTTCAGACCCATAAAAGGAGTTGTTTTTTATAGCATCCTGAGGACCAGAAATAAGCTTCAGTGACTGGACTTTCAGAGAAGGAAGGTCCAGGAAGAGAATCTGCTCGAACTCCCTCTGTCTTCTCACAAAGACATCTCTACAAACGTCTTACACAGACTTAAAGTAAGCTTGCCTGTGACCTGGGGGTTTGCATTCCTGTTTTCTCAGAGACTAGGGGACAAACTTGGATCTTGTGGAAAAGCAGGGTCCCTCAGGGAACCAATGGGAGCTGGTACTGAGAAGGAGGAACCTCGTTTGGCCCCTGGTGGGTTGAGTCTGAGAACATGATGGGGAAGGTGTTAGAAGATCACACAATCCCAGGACTGGAAGTCATTTAAAAATCCTCCCCAGGGTACCTGGGTGGCTCAGTTGATTAAGCAACTGCCTTTGGCTCAGATCACAATCCTGGAGTCCCAGGATCAAGTCCCACATCAGGTTCCCTGCTCAGTGGGGAGTCTGCTTCTCCCTCTGAACTCTTACCTCTCATGCTCTCTCTCTCTCTCTCTCTCTCTCATTCTCTTTCGCTCTCTCTCTCAAATAAATAAAATTTTTTAATAAATAAATAAATAATTAAAAATTAAAAAATAAAAATCCTCCCCAAAGGATCCCAATGAAATTTCCTCCAGGGACAGGGTGTTCACCGTTTTCCATGCCACCCTTTCTCAGTTACCTCAATTGTGATAATGGCTGGAAGTTCTTCATAGGTGATTTTCACCCCTAGAGCGGCTCTCTGTGCATGTTCTGGGGTGTCAGTGACCACAGCACCAATGATATGCCCAACACAAGTCACCTGGGAACAGAGCCAGACCATTGCAGGATATCACGTCTGCCTCACAAAACAAATTATTTTGGATTGCTCAAAAGGCAAAGCAAGTCTTTGCCCCCACAGTTTCCTTAAGGTACATTTTAGGAATGCCCTGGGGCCTTTTAATATCTTTGTTCTATTATGCGGGATTATGTGCTTCTTCATAACTGTTTAGAATCAGTGGAACTGGAATAGGACTTGGAGATCACTAGTGTCAGGTTGGCACACTCACTTCATCTCAAAGACCAATTCTGATGATTTACTACTGGCAGTTTGCTGAGAAGTTGCCTGGGATAGAATGTGGCAATTGATTACTCATGTCTGCTGAGAGCAGAAGTTGCTCAGGATAGAATGTGGCAATTGATTAGTCATGTCTACCAAGAGCAGCACAATGGGAGTTATGGGAGCACAAAGTCTCTCTGTTGACTCAGATCCATTCCAACACCCTTGTTCTTCAGGTGAAGAGATGCAGACACAGAAGGCAAGACACATTCATTGCTACACCATGATTAAATCTCAGCACTGACTTCCAGTTTCATTTTCTTCTGCCACCTCACTCCCTTTTATCTGTTTTCAGATTTACATCCAGAAGTTTCTCAAAGGCAGCAATCATGACTTATACTTCATCTAGATGCCCAGAACCAGTAGTTCCCAAATGCTGGTTCTTAGACTGGATGACCCATAAACCAGTTCTTTGTTAGATTTATAGAATAAGAATTGTCATTTTCTCATTACTTAATGATTTCATTCCTTCACAGGTAATCTTCTTCCAACATCCCCCAAAACATAAATCAAAAATAAAATAAAATAAAATATAAAATAAAATAAAATTATCCAAGACATCACTTTGGAATATGAGGTTTCTGACACTAGAAACCCATACTATCTCTAATCATTATCTCTCGAGGACCCAGTTAAGTTGTTGACTTAATTGATTAGTGCTCTGGTGGTTATACCTGGCTGATTCTCACTATCCATTATGCTAGCAGGGGTTTTATTGGTTCTTGAAGATTGTCAAAGTAATTTGTTCTTCTGTCAAATGGAGTCCTCATGTCTCATGGTGGTAGCTATGGTTGTTCTTCTTCACTTGTACATTAATACAAATGAAGTGTATTACTTGTGTATTACAAAGTGAATTTGACCTTCAGCAACAGCTCAATCATCTCCAATTTGCATTTGATCTGTATTAGAATTGTAAAGTGACTGAGAACTATCCTAAAAGTATATTTTTGGGGCACCTGGGTGGCTCAGAGGGGTAAGCCTTTGCCTTCAGCTCAGGTCATGATCTCAGGGTCCTGGGATGGAGCCCTGCATTGGGATCTCTGTTCAGCAGGGAGCCTGCTTCCCCCTTTCTCTCTGCCTGCCTCTCTGCCTACTTGTGATCTCTCTCTCTCTCTCTCAAATAAATAAATAAAATCTTTTTTTTTTAAAGTATATGGGTTTTTGTAGCCACCCTCTTGAATGTTTGGAAAGTGTGTGTGTGTAACTCCATATATCAGTAGATGAATTTTCATAGAAGTGAATTATCAATACACATAGCAATGGTATTGTGATTTCTACTCTGGTTAGCTTGTTTGCCATATTTTTATTTTCTTTAATAAAGGAGCTTAACATTATACCCTTAAGAACATAACTGGTAGTTCAAAAACAATCACCAGTCTTGTTTAACTGCCCCTTTGGCAGGGAGTCATCCTACTGTGTGCAATTAGCAACCCTCAGTTAAAAAAAACAAGTAAACACTAAGTGAAAGTTTAAAGTGCCCCCAAACAGACTCTGTCCCTTTACTGGTTGTTCTGCACTCTGGTCAGTCGCGTGATGGCCACAGTAGGTGAAAATATGGAGTCTTTTCAAGTTTAGGGATCTGGAGGCGTGAGCATAAATTAAAGCTCAAGCATTCATTCCATTAACTTCATGTCCAAAAAAAAATCCAAGACCTACCTCATCCTTTGCAAAGACCATTTCATCATTAAAAATTCCTGTTTTATTACTCCCAGGAACATCATCGGCAGAGATAAAGCAGACAAACCCTGGCACCTTCTGAGCTTCTGAAATATCTATGGACCTGCAAGAATGAGCACAGTGAGGGCCGCAGGTCGGAAACCAGAGCAGAAGACCCGCCACCCACCCCTGTCCTCACAATGACATTCCTCCCTTCTCCACCTCCTTGTCTATTCTAGTCTATCCTAGCCTATATTCTATATCCTATCTTATCTATCCTATTCTACTCTGCAAAAACTGATTGAATGTCTAACCTGTGAAGGCCACCATGCTGAGTGCTGTGGGGGACAGAAGATGAGCAGGACAGCCCGCCCCCATGGACCTTCTACTGGAGAACCAAATCGGAGTGAGTAGCATTGACTTTTTTTTTTAATTTTTAAATAACATATAATGTATTATTTGCTTCAGGGCTACAGGTCTGTGAATCATCAGTCTTACACAATTCACAGCACTCACCATAGAACACACCCTCCCCAGTGTCCTTACCCAGCCACCCTATTCATCCCCCCACCACCAGCAGTGCTTAGTTTGTTTCCTGAGATTAAAAGTTTCTCATGGTTTCTCTCCCTCCCTGATCCCATCTTGTTTCATTTTTCCTCCCTTCCCCCACAAACCCCCACCCTGCCTCTCAAATTCCTCGTATCAGTGAGATCATATGATAATTGTCTTTTTTTGATTGACTTATTTCACTCAGCATAATAACCTCTAGTTCCATCCGTATCGTTGGAAATGACAAGATTTCGTGGGGTTTTTTGATGGCTGCATAATATTTCATTACATATACATACCACATCTTCTTTATCTATTCATCTGTGGATGGACATCTAGGTTCTTTCCATAGTTTGGCTATTGTGGACACTGAGCAGCACTGGCTCTTAAAAGCTCGGGTTCAAACCCATATCACAGCTAATTTCCACACAGACTCAGCACATTGGGGCCCTTGCTGTACTACAAATCGAATGGCCCTGAATATCGTCACATGGCCAGCTTTCTCTCCCCATCTTCATGGAGCTATCCCAGAATGGCGGGACACCCTGGCCCCCAAGAGGTCTCCCAGGGAGAATGTCTGGAGACCATCACTTATAACAGTCTCAACCATGTACAGCTCACTTTGGCCCAGGCCCTCATGGGGAAATTGCCCTGAGGCACCTCAGAGAAAAGTATGGAAACTATTCTGAGTACCAACCAACTTCCAAACAGGCAATCCACATCAGAACCCCCCCCCCCAAAATCATTGTCATTATTCCCAGGTTACACTTGGGGAAACTCAGTGTGAGGGAATTGAGTGGCTTGTCCAAAGTCACCCAGCCAGAAAGCAGCACTGCTGGGGTGAGGGGAGAGATTAAGTTGTGAGAAGCCCAAGCCAGGTCCCCTTCCACTGTACCTCCCTGCCTTCCCCACGTAGGCAGCCCAGAAAGCCTGGACCTTTGCAGTTACTACAGAATCCCCTATCCTCCTACTACAATCATTCACACGTTGCTCGGATGGGGCCAGGTTCTCTGGATGTAGCTACAATGTGGGTCACGGTCAATGCGGTCAGTATGCACTCAAGACATGGGCAGAAAATATGAACAGACACTTCTCCAAAGAAGACATACAAATGGGTAGCAGACACATGAAAAATGTTCATCATCACTAGCCATCAGGGAGATTCAAATCAAAATCACATTGAGATACCACCTTATACCAGTTAGAATGGCCAAAATTAACAAGACAGTAAACAACATGTGTTGGAGAATATGGAGAAATGGAACCCTCTTACACTGTTGGTGGGAATGCAAGTTGATGCAGCCACTTTGGAAAACAGTGTGGAGATTCCTTAAGAAATTAAAAATAGAGCTTCCCTATGACCCTGCAATTATACTACTGGGTATTTACCCCAAAGATGCAGATATAGTGAAAAGAAGGGCCATCTGTACCCTGATGTTAATAGCAGCAATGGCCATGGTCGCCAAACTGTGGAAAGAGTCAAGATGCCCTTCAGTGGACGAATGGATAAGGAAGATGTGATCCATATACACTATGGAGTATTATGCCTCCATCAGAAAGGATGAATACCCAACTTTTGTATCAACATGGACGGGTCTGGAAGAGATTATGCTGAGTGAAATAAGTCAAGCAGAGAGAGTCAATTATCATATGCTTTCGCTTACGTGTGGAGCCTAAGGAATAACATGCAGGACATGGGGAGATGGAGAGGAGAAGTGAGTTGGGGGAAATTGGAGGGGGAGACAAACTGTGAGAAGATGTGGACTCTGAGAAACAAACAGGGTTTGGAGGGGAGGAGGGATGGGGCGTTGGATGAGCCTGGTGGTAGGTATTAAGGAGGGCACTGTGTGTGGTACATAAACAATGAATTCTGGAACACTGAAAAGAAATAAAAACAAAAAAAGACAAGGACAAAGGCAAACAAATTTACTCTAGAGCAAACAACTGTACCATGCTAAACAATTTTTTTTTTTTTTTTTTGCCAGAGAGCTGGAGGGGTTTACGTATCTGTTAGCTTTTATCTGTGTCTGTGTTACCTTTTCCCTGAGCCTGTCTCCAGGTGGCTGGGAGCAGCAGAGGAAAACCCAATGATGAGGAGACTGGGTCGCTAGTCCCTGCAGTGGCAGCACCCAAGGAGGCTTTCCCTGCTCAGCAGGCTCTGCGTCTAATGCCCACCCACAAATCACAGTCAGCCTCTGGCCTGAACATCCAGAGGTTGCACACCCCAGTGGCCGAAGATGCCTGGCTTCAAACTCTAGCTTTGCGGCCAACTCTGGCTTTGCCAGCTCTGGGATCTGAGACAAGTAACTGACCGTGTCTGTGCCTGTCTCCTCATCTGGAACATGCGGATAACAGGACCTGCCAGGAGGGTTGCTGAGAGGAGTCAATGCGCCAATCTATGCAAAACACTTTAAACCAAGCTGCACCGATATTAAGCGCTGTATGAGCATTGGGAATTATTATTATGATTATAGAGGTGGCCATTCTTGTCATCCGGGCTCTCCAAATTCAACAAACAGGTACGAGTAACTATTCTCTGCTAGGTCCTTTGCAGACTCTATCTATCACTGAGCCTCAGGAAAACATCCTGTGATGAATGGGGAAACTGAGAGCTTAAGCATGCCTGCCAAGCTCTCTATGGCAAAGCAGTGGGGTGGGGACACAATCTCTAAGGCCATGCTCTTCCGCTAATACTGACTCAGGTGCTCCTGGAATTCTGCAATGAAATTTAGCCCAACAACAAAGTGCAGGTCTAACCTGTTGCTGTTAAAAGCTCCTCGATGCTTTTCAAGCCACATGTAATCTCCCAGGTCAGCATCCAAGGCTTCCCTCCTTGGGCCCCTACCTACACGTCCAATGTCATCCCCTCACTCTCCCTGGCACCACTGAGCCCCTGACAACTCTAGCTCCTCCCCCAGCTGGTTTTAAGAGGAATCCCCATGTTCCTCTCCAGACGGCAAGGCTCTGGGGGAGCCTCCAAGGAGCCTCCCCCCCACCGCCATGGGGTATATTTCTTATACTCACATGATCTTGGCATGGGCCTTGGTGCTGGTGACCAGGCGGAGGGACAACTCGTTCTCATAGCGGGGGATGTCATCACAGTATACAGCCTCCCCAGAAGCCTGTATGGCCGCGGACAGGTGGGGCAGGGGCCGGCCCACCATGTCCTCCTCAGACTGACCCTCTGGCACCTCCTGGAACAACACGGTCACCAGTCAAGCTGAGCTGCGGAGGACACTGTTTCCCTACAGGCCGAGGGAAGTGCAGAGAGCTTCAGGCCAAAGCAGATCTGAGGAGTGAGGATGGAGGAGGCAGGAGGGGCACGGGAACAGAAAGGCAGATAAGAAGTCACTGAGAAGGGAGCTCATAGTATCACTCTAGGCAGGAACAAAAAATAAAGAGGAAACTCTATGTCCATTCATTGTGGGACGGGGGAGTAAAACAATTCTGCTATATACATGCAATGGAAAAGTATGCAACTGTTAAGACAGACTTTTGAAGAATTTTAATGAGAAGGAAAGAATGCTCATGTGAAGTGTTGAAATAGGACATAAAACATTGTGTATGTGTATGATCATTTGAATTCTGTAGGAAAAATATATACATGTTATAAATGTAGTATATACATATCTATATATGCATGAGAAAAATGGAGAGAAGTAAACAAAAATACAATGATTTTCTCATGGAGCTAGGATCTTGGGTGACTATTGTTTTCTTCTTTATATCTTTCTGTTCTTTCCAAAATGTTCTAAAATGTATTTATAATAAAATTCTGGGTTTTGTGTTTTTCAAAGTAATAATAAAAATAATGGCTGATATTTTATTCAGTGTTTAATATATGCCAGGAGCTATCTAAGTTATGTTCTTGCACTAAACCATTTAATCCTCAGAGCCATCCTATGAAACAGATGCCAACATTATGCACACATGTAGGTAGGCATAGTTAACTTGCCCAAAAGGTACAGAGAGGAAATGACCTGTCCCAGGTTACAGTTACGACATGGCAGAGTCTGGATTTAAATCTTGGCAGTCAGACCCCAGAGTTCACAATTTGGACCACCATACTCTAGTGCAGGGGTCCACAAATCGTGGCCTGTGGGTCAGATCTGGCTCAGTGGCTGCATTTATAAATAAAGTTTTATTGGTACACACACACACACACACACACACACACACATACTCATTTATGTAATGTCTCTGGCTGCAACAAAGTTGAGAGACTGTATGGCCTACAAAATCCAAAATGTTTATAGGAAAAGCTGATCTTTTACCTACTGCTTCTCAAAAAGTTGCTGTTGATAGAAAGTTGTTGTTTTGTTTTGTTTTGTTTTGTTTTGTTTACATGGTCAGGAGAAATCCTGGCTTTGCACATCAGCCCCATGGAGGAACCAGAAAAGACAAAGTGGAAAAAAAAATTGTTTATCTTTCCAGAAAGGTGAAGATAAGAGTAATGCCAAGAGAGAAATTTAAGTAGGGAAGGGGGGAAAATAGCTTCACTGACATTAACACGATTCCCATTTTCTTCACTTTATATTTATGCAAAGCTTATGAGAAGTTTTGAGCACCTATATCCAATCCAAGTCAGACATTCGCCAATAGTTAGCGTCATCCGAAATGCCCTGCAAGGGCCCGTGATATTAGCCATACATCATGTGTACTCACTTGGAAGAACTGGACGTTGGCTGGAGGGTCTTTCTGAAAGAGTAAGGTGGCACTGGCATCGGTGGGGTCCAGCTTCGCACAGTTCTGTGGAGGCAAGATAACCATGGTGATCATGACAATTTCTATCATTGATCCCACCCTTGGTTGTCCCCAGGGGTAAAAGTAACAGCTGTTCTAGGGGCGCCTGGGTGGCTCAATGGGTTAAAGCCTCTGCTTTCAGCTCAGGTCATGATCCCAGGGTTCTGGGATCGAGCCCCGCATCAGGTTCTCTGCTCAGCGGGGAGCCTGCTTCCCCGCCTTCTCTCTGCCTGCCTCTCTGCCTACTTGTGATCTCTGTCTGTCAAATAAATAAATAAACTCTTTTTTTAAAAAAAAGTTTCAGCTGTTCCCATCATCTCCTCATTTAGCATTCCTTCTAGATCTGGCTGGATCGATGTCAACATCAGCGTGAGGGCTCGAGAGCTCAGTACTTAATAACAGCCTCAACTCCTCTCCCACCCCTGCAGCCTGCACAGTGGATGGTTTGTTCTTCCTGCGACACACCAAATGGCTTCCCTCCCTCCTGCATTTATGCACTCCGCTCTTTCTTCTCCAGCCCTGCTGGAAAAGGCTTCTTCCTCCTCATCTCTGTGGGAAATATTTAATGATATGGGAAATGTGCACGATATCATCTCAACAGAATCAAGGCGGGGGGCGTAAAACTCTATAAGGACGTTTCCTGCCTGAACCTGTTCAGAAAAACGATAAAGCTAAGAAGATGGCGGGTCTATAGAGAGGGGGATGGAAGGAGAGATAGAGGGAGAGAGAGGAAAGAGAATGACAGACAGATGGGCAGATAAATGTAGGGAAAAAAATCAGAGAAATAAGCACAAATAGTAGCACTGGTTTTCTATAGGATCTGAGAGAAGAGTAATTTTAATTTTAAAAAAAGTTAATTTTAAAAACTTTTTAAATTTAATTTCTTTAATTCAAAAAATGTTTAATTTTTTCTTTTCAATTTTAATTTTTAACGCATTTCTGTGTTTTTAAAGTTTTCCACATTAAGTTTATTGCTTTTATTAATCAGAAGAAAAGAAGTATTATGAATGTTTTTCAGCAGAGGATTTCAGTCAGCTGTCCCCACATCTGTAGAGCCTTCATGCCCCCCACACCATCTTCTCAGTTGTCACTCTAGGCTGGCCTTTATTAACCAGGTTCTCTCCCACATGAGGCTATCCCTTGGTGCCTAGTGCAATGCTATACAAAAAAGGTACAAAATAAACACTTGGTGAACCCATGTGGGGAGGTGGGCTCCTGCTCAGCCACACCCCGTCCAGAGTACACACCCTTGCAGTGACGCCTGGCCCTGGCTGTGGCAGCCCCATCTCACAATCCCATTCCACAGTCTACCTTCTCAACTCACTCCACATTCCCATTCTAACTACAAAACCACAGTTGTGACAGCTAGCCCCTGGAAGGATCATCTGGACTACCCGCCCCCTTTTGCAGCTTTCCCATGGGAAAGTTCGAGAGACCTATTTGAGTTCTCAGGTGAGGTAATGACCCAGCCAGAACCAGAACCCATGTCACTGATGCCCAGCCCAGTGCTCTGCCTCTCAGCCACCCTGTGGACTCCCATCTCCATGTGGCTCCCTAGGCTATGCATCCTTGGTCCTTTCTCCTCTGCCCTTGGACATTAGAAGGGAGAAGCAAATTTACCACCTGGTCCACAGGACTCCCTCACTCACACTGGCTTCTTAAATCCTCAAACAAGAGTCCTGCAGGGAGTCTCTTTCTTGTCCCCACCCCCACACTCACATTTTCCAAGTTTCCTTTGCCCAGTTTCTGAAGCACGGTCAGGTAGAACTTGAAGAAGAAGCTGAGGGTGAGGGTCCGCCGGAACTCCACCATGCCACCTGGGGCATCAGGGGACAGGTGCAGCTCCTCCGCCAGGCCCGCACACACGTCCTGCAGCAGCTCCTCATTCCAGAAACTGCCAGAGAGTAGATGGTGGGAAAGTGCTCCTGTCCAGACCTCAGAATCATTCGTGTGGGGTGGTAGGTGCAGGGTGAGGGTCATAGAAACCTTGGTTCCAAACTTGGCTCAGATACGTATTGTTTTGTAACTTTAGGCAAGTTACTTGCCTGAGCCTCAGTGTCCTCATCTTTAAAAAGAGATACAATAAGAAAAAGGACACAAAAATCATAATAAAATCTATTGAGTCCTTATCATATGCACTAGGCAATGTCCTAAGTGCCTTATATGAAACATCACTTTTCATTTCGATTTAAAAGTGTAGCAGGGAAAATGTCTATACTCATTTTACCAGTGAGAAAACTGAGGCAATAGGAAGGTTAAGTAACTTGACTTCTACAACCCAGCTGGTAAGTGTCGGAGCCAGGAACTGGAACCAAGGAGCCAAACGCCATAGGTGAGCTTTATTTATCCACATCGTATGGACTACAGAGGACCGTCCCAGTGAGGTGCTTGGGCCAGCTGCTCCCCTACCCTAGCTGCGGTCATAGCAGTAGCCAATCTAGTTCCGCAGCAGTAGTAACAGCCATAGAAGCCATAGCAATAGTAGTGGGACTAATACTAGCAGAGGCAGACACAGTCGTAGGAGTAGTGGAAGCAACAGTAATAGTACTAGCAAAAGCAGAAGTAATAGTAGAACGAGCAGCAGTAGCTACAGTAGTAGCAGTACCAGCAGCAACACAGCAACAGCAGCAGCAATCCTACAATTAGTTGTAGCAGTAGTAATAGTCACGGTAGCAACCATAGTGGTAGCAATAGCATTAATGGTAGCAGCCGCGGTCATACAATCAGTAGTAATACCAGGAGTAGCAGCAGTACTAGTAACACTGGCAGTACAAGAGACCGCAGTACTGGTACCAGCAGTACTAGTAGTGGTTGGCCATAGTGGGAATGCTAGTCAGAGTAGTGATGGTAGTAGGAAGAGCAGGAGTCATAGCAGGAGTGCTAGTAAGAGTAGGAGCAGTAACTGGAGGAGTAGCACTCGCTGTAGTAATTGTAGTAACAGTAGCACTACTGTTACTGGAGTAATAGCACTAGTAACTGTCGCTGTGGCTGTAGTCGTGACGGTAACAGTGGTCGTAACAGTAGCAACGGTAGAGCAGCAATGCTAAGACCAGCGCAGCGACAGTGATGCCATGAGGAACCACGCCACTAGGAGCCAAGGTAACCATGGCAACAGCAGGCGCAGCACCGTGGTTGCAGCAACAGTGGGACCACTGGCGGTGGGAGCAGCGGTGGTTTTCTTTGGCTGGTAGCTCTTACTTTGCCGTCTGCTTCCGCGTGGTCTTGAGGGCTGAGATGGTCCTGTCGGCCATTCCGCCATAGCACAGGGCCAGCTCCTTCACCTGCGCGGTTCCCGGCTGGAACAGGACCCTCATGCCGCAGGTCACCTTGGCAATATCATCTTCTCTCCGAGATGCTTGCTTGAATGCTGAGAAATACTCACCCTAAAAGAGAACAGAAGGGCTCTTGCTGCCCACTTTGTTTGGTGGGGCCCACAGAGGGCGAAGCTGGAGCACGGGGACACGGGGCCGGCTGAAGGGACAACGCCATGGCAAGCCCGCAACGGGCTGGTGCAAGGATTCAGATACCCAGGCAGAACTGACTCTCACATTCCTGGGAGAGGTTCCAGGTAAGATTCCCAGAAGCTGGGGATGTTTGGCATTTCTCCCTGGCAGTCAAGAAGATTCAAAGTCAAGGACAAAGGAGAACGGGGTGCTCTCAGCCAACAGCTGGGAAGAGGAAAGATGTTTTCAGAGAGGGTCCTCAGAGACCTCCAGCATCCACACCTTCCCATCCTGGTGCCCAGCATCCGAGCCCACCCAGGCTCTAAGGGGTGGCCTGACTGCCTCTCAAGCTGGTCCAGTGAGATGCCATAGGGTGTCTGAAGCAGCCCTTCAGCAGGCCACCTGCGTACCTGTTCTCTCTAACTTGTGCCTCCCACTGTCTATTGTCTACGGTTAGAAACCTTGCTTCCCGAAAGAATGATTCACACTAGAAAGCAGGAGCCACCTTGGTGCTTTGAACATCTGTTTCCCTCTAAGCTCAAGCCAGGCTCTCTCTTTCCAGATAGGAGGAGAGAATGAGTAACTTTCCAGGTAAGAACCATCTGATATCCAGCTCTTTGGGGGCCAAGTTCTGCTCAAGGTCTGAACTCACCACAAATTCCAATTAGCATGAGAGGTAGAAGTTTAAGGGAAGGCTTATTAGAGAAAACACAATGAGGCCCATTGTGGAGGTCCAAAGTGGCCACAGGCTTCTGTTCCAAGAAACCACAGGGACTCCTGCTGATCATAAAGCTAATCCAGATTCCTGATGTCGAACATGGCCCTGGGGCAGTGAGTCCAGAGCCTGAGCTTGGCTGTGGAACAGAGTTTCTAGCTGGTCACTTCCAGGACCGTACCAGTCCATGGGGACATTTCCTCTGGAGTACCACGAAATGCTGGTGGCAGATTGGCAGCTGTTCTTTCTTGAGAAATCCTTCCTAATTCTGGGTATGAAGATCTCCTTTCTTTTATGAAATGTTTTTGTCGTCAGTGTTCCTCTATGGCAAAATAAAAACTGGACAATGCTATGCCTGTTTCCTCCTTTTTCCCTAACTCATAATTAAGCAAAAGAAAAATGTCCTGGTCCGTGAAATACAAAATTTCTGGGAATTACTGCTCAAAATGGTATGTAGGGACAAGCTAGGAAGTCATGAAGAAACCACCTCAGGGATGAAATGGCTCTAATTTCATTAGCATTCTCATTAAAGGGGCCAAAGTTAGCAAGAGCAAACATGCTTTGGAACACTCGCTCGAGCACTAGCTGGGGTGAGACCCATGATGCTCTCCATGACGGCTGGGTTCCTGGTCTCGCACAGATCACTTTTCTGTGAGGCCCATTATGGAATGTGTGGCTGCCGAGGGAGGAGAGAGCCACACCGGGTGAAGACGCACGGCCTCCATGGAATAACACAGCAAGGCAGCCAGAAATGCCCAGACCTGCCTGAACAGGGCAGGAAACTTCCCATGAAGCAGAAATCCACCAAGCCAAACCAGAGCAAAGTCAGTGAACACCTCATCAGCGAGTGAGGCCCTGACTCACAGGGAGCGTCTCCGCTCAGCATGCAAACCTGTCTCCTCTGACCGCCACAGCTGGATGTGGTTTTGCAAAACCGTGTGGCTAGCTATTGGCTGCAGATCCCTACTGGCTCCCAGACATCTGCCTGGAACCTTATGAATTCTTGATTTCAATCTTCACAGTAACCTGCACACTGGGTAACACTGTGCCCATTTTACAGAGGAAGAAATTGAGGCTCAGAAAGCGGACTCGATTTGCTCAAGATCCCCTGGCCTAGCTGCTGGTTTCACAGTCCAGGGCATGCCCTCTGCCCCCTACCTTGAAACGCCTCATTGTGCAGAGAGAAATAGGGTTGGTCAGAGGCAATGTTCGAGACCATGTCAAAGCTGAGCGATGCTAAGGTTGGTCCCCAAGGCCGACTCTGGTCTCCTTGTCTGGAGTCTAGCCGGGGTAAGGGTAATTCGGGATGCTCCTGAGCAGCTCACCTGCCTGCTGTAGGGGATCTCGATGGAAAGCAGGATCTCCTCCGGAGCAAGCAGGGTCTTCCTGTAGCCAGGGAAGAAGGTGTGGTCCATCCGAACCGTCCTCTTGGTGCCTGAATGGAGGCCAGAGGCAAAGCGGAGAAAGCAGCATGAGAAAGCAGAGAACGATCCATCAGTGACTCCCCATCCTGGTCTCTGGCGCCCATGGTAGGGGGGATGGGGGTCACTGCCACAGCTGGGGTCAAGGTCTTCCATCTGAAATCCTAACTCAAGGATGTGCTGGTGTGTGTCTAATAAGGGATGGTGTATGGTCAGGGGGCGGGCCCGGACTTGGGAGGATTTGCTAATTTCTACAGCATCCACACTCCTGCTGCTAATTTTAAGCTACCAGAGTGACATCAGTGAACGTGAAGTTGGAAAGAGGGTAGCAAAGAGTTGACCCAGAAGGCCTGCCATCCTCCGAAAGTCCTGCTTACAAGGTTGGCCGGGGGCTGTCCTCTGCGAACTTGGATTTCAGCAGACTTCCCACCGTTCCCTGGTGAGAATGACTCAGCCTGTCTAAACTGTTCGTACAAATAGTACGGTATATGCCAAACGGCTGCTTTCCTTATGGGTGTCTGGGCTTTGGTTTGCGCCAGGCAGAGCTCCGTGACCACCCCCAACAGAAGCCCTGGCGCTCGGTCTCCACAGGGCTGCCCTGGCGGAGAGTACTGCACAGGCATTATCTGGGTGCAACTTGTTGCTGAGGGAATGAAGGGCGTCCCATGTGACTCTCCCAGGAGAAGGCTCTGGAAGTCTGTGCCTGGTTTCCTCCAGATGGTACCCCATGGCCTTCTGTACTTTGCTGACTTTGCTTTGTATCCTCCCACTTGTAAGTCATAGCCATGAGTACGACAATATGCTGAGTCCTGTGAGTCCTCCTTGACCTCCTGTGAGTCCTCCCTGAGCTCCTGTGAGTCACCAAAGCTGGCGGTGGTCTTGGGGACCCTCAGACATGGGGTATACGGCAGCATACCACTATATCGCATTTCCAACCCACAGATAGAACAGATGGGAAGAACCGTAAGATCATGGGCAATAGTGAAATAGATTCAAATAATTAGGAAGTGATGAATTTTGAGTATTTACTACCTTTCTTTTAATGTAATTTATTCTCTTGTAAGTTTATATAATTCAATTTTTAACAGTGGCCATGTTTAACAAACACTCACAGACTCCCTAAAACCACAGCTATGGGCTGCGGCAAGCCCGTGCTTCCCAGCTCCAGGACGCCATTAGATAAGTAAGGATCTGTGTGACAGATCCTGTTGTGAATTCTTTATAAAGAAATGGTCCAGCTTTCCTGGTCCCCAGCTGGGTCCATCTCCATTGCAGTTTCCAGGACAGCAACCCTAGGACAGCAGGATCACTGAACTTTGGGCTGGCTCTGTCTCTCCAGAAAGTGACCTATCTCGTGAGACTTCTCCCCACCTGGCCCTCTGTTCCAACTTTGACATGACGTTGCTCTCACCTGTGGACACGATGGTCAGCTTGGCTCCACTGGCCATGAGCACAGGGTTGAGGTCAGAGATGGGGCTGGCGGTGATGATGTTCCCTCCAATGGACTAGAACAAGCAGAGAGTGTGTGAGAGCCCAGCCCGCCCAGGAAACCTTGCTCTCACAGCTGCCTCCCAACCACAGGCACATGGGTGACACCTGCTGAAGGCACAAGACCAGCCTCACCTGGGCTTCTAGAACAATGTGCAAAACTTGGGATCCTGATAGTTGGGATTGGGTCTCAACTCTAAAATTTAGCAGACAGTCATGTGGGTCAGTGCCTTTAAATTTGTTCGATTTCACCCAAATGTTTCTGAAAGAACTGAGGTTGTCTATTACACGGTGAAAGCAAATATCTCTGAGTTTCTGCCTCCTCATTCACAATCAGAGGCAGCAGGGGCTTGGGGTAGGGGGAGGGACTGGGAGTGGGCTGGTAGCCCACTGGTAGAGTGGGTTGTGTTCTGACTGAAAACATCAACAACAAAATGGAATGGAAGGGGTGGCTTTCCGCCCAGCACCATCAGCCGTCGTGAGCCCCCAACGGCCCCCGGTGTGTGAACACGGTTAACAGGGAACTTGGGACTGGTCTGAAGTCTGGCTGTGAACAGTCAATGGCTGGGCCTCTACCTTCCTCTCGGGGGGGGGGGGGGGGTCTACCTCTCCTTCTCCCCCAATTCTGAGAGGCAGTCCCCGTCCCAATTTGGCTTCTCCCTAACTTATCTCTACTCCATTTGCTGATAGCCTCGCCAAGTCCAGGAAGAGACACGCCAGCCTCAGGCGTCAAGACTGAGTCACCAGCACATGCTTCCCAGAGCAACCCACAGGCTGCCTACCTCAGCAGAACCTTCGGGCTCCCTCCCAGCCCCACTGAGTCAGAATCTCTGGGAGTGGGGCCTAGGAATCTGCATTTTAACAAGCACCCCAGCCAGTTCTAAGCACTGACAGTTGAGGCCTGCTGGGTCTTCAGCAGAAGCCACACTAGACCCCTCCGCCCTCTGCCTTGTGACAAAAGGCCTCGTGCCCTGAGCCTTGAGGGCCCCTGAAGAGGGACTCACCGCCACGGACTTGACCTGTATCCCAGCAAACCAGCGGAGCTGCTCCAGGACACCGCTGAACACCTCTGTTTTGTATTCAGGAAGTTTGTCAACCGCTTCACGCAGTGTCTTTTCCACAGAGCTCAGGGGGCACGAGGCTCCAAAGGAGATACCTGGAAACACAAGCTCAGAATAACAGCGAATCCCCTCACAGCTCAGAAAACACCTTCACACACAGCCCCTAGGGCACTTTACTGGTCCCTGAGGAGGGCTGGGCCAGATCACACATCCTTATATGGATGAGGAATTAAGGCCCAGAGAGGTCAAGTGACTTGGCCAATGCCACACAGCTAATAAAAGAGCTAGGACTCATCACAGGTCCCTTGGTCTTACAACTGCTCTCTCAACCAGTGGTTCTCAACGCAATAAAGTCAGGTCTCTGAAGGTGAAGTCCTGGCTTTTTTTTTTTTAAAGCCCCCAAGACCTCCCCGCACTGACTCCCTGCCCCATGAGTGATTCTAACATGTAGGCAGGATTGAGAATGAATATTGAAAAATCACACAGGCTCCCCTCGCCCCCTGCACCCTACCATGGATGCTCGATGAATGAAGGCAATGAGGGGGCCCCCTCTCCCCATGCAGGGAGGCTTTCCTGGCACCCAGCATCCCATGGGACCCATCCCCAGCAGCCCAGCCCCTCCCTGCGGGGACTCCAGGCACACCTCCCCTTACCCTCGGGTCCGTGCTCCACTGAATTCAGCTCAGGGATCCAGGCTGGGCAGACGATCATAGGAAACAGTTTGTTCTTGAACTTCATCTCAATGCCTTGAGAGAAACAAGATACCTGAAGTTAGAGGCTCCTGCCAGAGCAGGCCTTGGCACTTTCCTGCCACTCACACAGGATCTATGACATGTTCACAACAGCATCACTCTCCCTGGGTGGGGTTGGGGGCGGTTCTCAGGATTAGCAGACACAGTGGACAAGATGGGGGCTCCATGTGGTTTCCACACTATCAGCCTGAACACCGTGTCTTTCTCCCCCTCCCAAGGAAAAGCTCTATCAGAATTCAAAGGAGATTAACTCTTTTTTTGTTGGACCTTTGATTTTTTTTTTATTACTCAAAAAAGCTTCATTTTTTTCTCACTTAGCCTGCTGACTCTGTGCTTGTGCCTTCGACACCTTCTCAACGATTTCTACTCTTCAATAAGGAAGGCACACTTGATCCTGTCACAAACACAGCACACGTGGAGCCATCACAGATCCCACTGAGGTGACTTTTGGTTTTAAATGAGATGAACCTGGGTGCCTGGGTGGCTCAGTGGGTTAAGCCTCTGCCTTCGGCTCAGGTCATGATCCCAGGGTCCTGGGATCGAGCCCCGCATCAGGCTCTCTGCTCAGCGGGGAGCCTGCTTCCCCCTCTCTCTCTGCCTGCCTCTCTGCCTACTTGTGATCTCTGTCTGTCAAATAAATAAATAAAATCTTAAAAAATAAATAAATGAGATGAACCTGAATTATGTGTGTGTGTCTGTGTCTATGTGTATGTGCGTGGGTGTGTGTGCACATGTGTGTGTGTGGCGGAGGAGGAGATAATATAGAGAAGCACAGCATACTAACACACGTCAGGAGCCCACTGAAACACCTCACACATCTTAACTCACTATATCCTCACAATCGCCTTGTGAGATATTGTGATTTTCTGTTTGTAGATGAAGCGGCTGAGGCACAGGAAAGTTAGGCTCTTGCCCAAATTACGCAGCTAAGAATAGGCATGTTTCGGTCCGTGTGCAATTCTTACAAGTTGGTGTATCATAGTAACAATAGCATGAACATCTAGCACTCAGACAAAAAGGAAAACCGTCTCAGAGAGAAAACATCAAGTCTGCCTCCCCGTCCCCAGCATCCGCCTGCACCCTTCCAGGTGCGTGGCTCTGTGGGGCCACACGTCTGTGTCCAGCTTCTGGTCTCGGTGAGTCAAGGGAAAGGGCTCCGTGAACAGATTCAGCCCTGGTGCTCAGGCCCCGTCCGCTCGGCACCTCTCCCAGCCCGTCCCACAGAGCTCCAGATGGGAAGGTTCAAAAAGAAGAGTCTGTGCATCCTCCCACCCCCTCGTGTGCTGTGGAGAGTCTCCGCAGTGTGGTCCAGGCTTTGAATGCAGGCTCCAGGGACAAAGAACGCAGGTGGAGGGCAGAGGTGGCCCGTCTTCTCAAGGCTCGCTCTCTGCTCAGCTTCCCCCAAATCCCTCTCGGGTGTATATATAAGGGAGAAGGGGTGAGCCGGATGAAGTCATCTTCAGAAGTTATTTCTAACTTGAAGCTTATAAAATGTGTGTGGATTCATTCTCTTCCATTAGAGTCTGATTGTGTCCAGGATGTTATGTTATGAACAGGATGTTATGTTACATTATGTTATGGACATGTCATGTGTCAAAGGAGCTCGAAGATTTTTCCAAACAGTCACTCTCTACTTTAACTCATGCCACCCTGGACCCCAGGGCCATGGCCACACAGGCTATAGGGTCACATTACAGGACGCACAGCTCCTAGGCCACCCGGATACCCTGGTGTGTCACATTTCTGCAGCTGGAGTCTCGGTCGCACACCTGTGCTCATGAGGGCGGGGCCTACTCTGTCCCCTGCCAGCTTGAAACCAATCAGACCCTCCTCTCTGTGTCTACAGATCCAGCAAGAATCCAGGGCCCAGGGGTTCCTTCCAGAACCAGAGCCAAGAGCCCCCCACAGGACTGCCTGGGGCTGCTTAAAACCATGTCAAGCCACCCCCCACCAAACACCAGAGGTCCTCTAAGGAAGACCTCAGCTACACCACGATCCTTTCTTCAGAGCCTTGCTGGGCTTGGGATGCAGCAAAGAGGAAATGGGCCAGGCCAGCTCCAGAAATTCCTGGATTTCTGTCCCTTCGAGCACTGGGGAGTAGAGCAACACAACCTGAGTCTCCTGGGCTTATTTGCATATGGTGAGCCTCATGTCCCAGGTGCTGGCACCAACAGGGCCAGTGGCCACATCACCCCCAGAAAAGGGGAGGGGCAAGAGAATGACACTGCTGGAACCCCTAACATCTCTCAGGCACCAGCCTAGACACGTGACCCCCTTCACTCCCTCCTCTCTGAGACGGGGAGGTACTCTGGGGAAGGAACAATGACAAGTGATCTTGTACCCGAGCTCCTCCCATAGCACCTGGCACAGAGCCAGCATGCCATGTGCCTATGGAGAGTCAGCAAGGGTCTCCTCAGGACCCCTTGAGGAGATACTAACCCCCCCCCATAGGTGAAATGGGAAATGAGGGCAGCACAGGGGAAGCCAGTGTTCTGAGGACACACGGCCAGCGAGGGGCCACCCCCGGGCACACTGTCCGCCCCGCTCTCACCGATCTCCGTGTTCCCCACCACCAGCTTGGCCTCGGGGTACTGGGCTTTGAGGTCCAACAGCTCCTTCAGGGTGGAGGCCTGGATCCAGGTCACGCGCTCGCCTTCAAAACGCAGCTGCTTCTGAGGATCATCCTTCAGCCTCTGGAAAATGTGGCTCCTTACCGCACTGTCTCCTGCCCACTGTGGCTCCCTGATACGCTGAAGCCTGCGATGGGATCACCTCTCCCACCAGTTTGTTGAATACGGAATTCGGGGTGAAGAGACAGGTCGGGGAGAATGGAGGGGAACGTCCTCGTGTTGAGGCAGAGTGTGTGTTACAGCTCTTAGACACATTATCTCTCTTAGTCCTTAGGGGACCAGGAGGTGATGGGACCTTCACCTGCCACAAGGGGACCTAAACTGTCCTGGCCAAAAGCCCGGGTTTCAAGCAGTGCCCCACCCCCCACCAATGCCACTGTCTTCCAGAGGAGCAGTGGACAAGCTGCGGGGAGGGGCAGAGGTGGCCAAGAAAGGGTGTCAGGAGAGAATGCAACAGAAGCCAGTTATAGCGTGTGACGGGTGACGTGGGGCTGGGAGAGAAAACCCCCCAGATCAGACTGACAGTGCTCTCAAGGGTGCACCATCCGGGGAAAGGTATGCTGGTGGCCTGCTGCCATGCCGTTCCTTTGGGCCCACTGGACTCACTAGGCTGTCCTCGTGCTCAGCACCCCCCAGAATCTGCACTTGAGGCCCTGGAGTGAGGCTTGATTCTTCCCCTGCCATAAATGTTGCAGCGAAGAAGCAGGATCCCAGTGAGAGGGTAGGTGTGAGAGGGTCCTCAAACAGAGCAGCAAGCCCGGGAGTGTGCCCTTTGAGCACAGTTTGGTTTCTTTGTTAAATAAAGGGACTGCTCACAGAGAGGAGAATGGGTTGCTTGGGGGCTTCTATGTTAGATGTATCCAGGAGGTCAGCAGATGCTTCTGGAACACTCCACATGGAGTAAAGTGCCAGGGAGATCCACTCTCAGTGCTCAGAGTGACATGTGTGAAGGAAGTGTGGGTCCCTTTGGAATATGTGACAGAGGGACTTGACCTCTGGGTGTCAGAAAAAGGACAAGTTCACAAAAGTCCCAGTTGGTATGAAATAGAGCAGGCATCCAGAGGCTCATGGCACAGAAACTGAGTCAGGCCTCTCCCTGGGGCATCACCTACCAGCAACTCCGGGGGGAAGATGGGCTCCTGGGTGGGATCCAAGGGCATGAACTCCTCCGGGTTGAATAAAGATGGCGAGAGAGTGACCTGCTGGAAAAGGGAACAGTTGGGTGATACCATATCTCCTCCTTTAAAATGTCCTGTAGGATCTACCCAGACCCTTGTGCAAGCAAGCCTCCACTACCCCATCCGGCTTAGTGGAGGGCCAGGAAGCTCCTGGAAGGCAGGATAAAGAGGTCTTGCCAGAGGACATTGCACATTCACCACCCTCACGGTCTGGGCATAACCATTTCCTCTTCCGGCCACACTGTCGGAGTGCGAAAAGAATCTATTGCCTCCTTTAATCTGAGACTGGCCCCCAGGCTTCCGTGGAGAGGAGGACCCACTCACTTTGGAGTCTGTCTTCTGGTTCATGCAACAGTTCAGGCTGTCGCGACTTCCTCCGCAACACCCGCCATCCTAGAGAGATGACAAATACACAAAAAATATTTGCAAAGAGTTTTCCCAGAAGCTTTTAAAAACCTGGGTCACTAATATCCAATGAAATCTAGCTCTGCTCCTACCCCAGCACCAGGGGGAACAGCAGATGTCTGCTCCCCATCCCGCTCACGTGTGCATGGACGTAAGACCTCTGCTTTAACCACTTCCCCTTTCTTGGTTGATGGAAACTAAGAAACTCATGCAGGAGAAGCAGGAGGAAATTTTAATTTTAAGAAAATTTCTCTCCAGGGGCACCCGGCTCAGTCAATTAACCATCAGACTCGATTTCGGCTCAGGTCATGATCTCAGGGTTGTGAGATGGAGCCCCGAATCAGGCTCTGTGCTGGGTGTGGAACCTGTTTAGGATTCTCTCTCTCTCTCTCTTTCTCTGCCCCTCCCAGCCCTGTTCATGCGCTCGCTCTCTCTCTCTCTCTTTCTAAAAAAAGAAAATTTCTCATAAAAGCTAAGTCCTACTTTATCAAAACATATCTTTATGCCCATTTTCGCCCCTCAGGGCTTCCTCCTTAAGAAACCTCTCTGAGAGGAATCCCCATGGGTGCTCTCGGTGCCTCTGCTTGGGCATCAGTCAACTTCTAGGAGGCCTGGCCGGGCTCCTTCCAGGCCCCAGTCTCTGTGGGGCTCCTTCCAAGAAGGGCCGAGACCAGCGCTGGCTTCAGAGAGGTGTCCAGCCAGTGTGCCCGATGACCCCACCACTGCATATCAGGTCCTTCTTGCCAGAAAGCTAAACACTCCTCCTTCCTCACTGAGACTCTGTGCTAAAGGGAGGGTACAGGTCCGATGACCCACCACCCCTGGGCAAGAACTGACTCGGCACCGCTCTGGGTGCCAATGGCAGAGCAGGGAGTAGGGTTCGCTGCCTCCCAGAACTGAGGCACTGAGGAGGGGAAGGGTGTGTTCTCCTGATTGATGTGTGCCAAGAAGGCGGGAGTCTCCGCTCAGGGTCTGGGAGACACTCCAGACTCCCAGAGTTATGCTGAGAGGCAAAGGTGGGAGCAACTCCCAGGCATGGCTCCAAGCCCAGGTCCACAGCGGCCAGCTCCTGAAGAAGGCAGCCCTTCTGCCCGTGAGTCACGGGAGACACATTGCCCAAGGGATGAATCACACCTTGACGAGTGTGCCCAGGAAAGCCCTCAAAGGGCCCGGAGGCTGACAGGATGGCCTCAGGGCATCTGAAAACACCGTCAGCCCCTTCCTCAGGAGAGGAGCCTCGGCTGCCTCAGCCCCCTGCCCACGCTGCCCTGTGGGCTGACCGCAGCCCCCTCCTGCACCCACAACCCTGCCACCGGGTCTCCAAGCACTCTACTTTGGACTTTCTCACCATGGCCTTGGTCTTCTCCTCTGTGTTTAGACAAAAAAAGAAGAGAGAAATAAAGTTCCCCTAGTGTCTCTTCTCATCTTTCTTCTTGGAGATGGTGACATGGACTCACCGGACCCCACCTGAAGGGAGGGAAGCCGCGTCCAGCCAGCCGTCAGCCTCACTCACCCAGTCCTTGTGGGGAAGGACATACTTCATGGAAGTACATTTTCCAGATAAAGTGTTGGCACAGTCTTCCTTAGATCTTTTTACTTGATACTTCATGGACGTGGCCATGACACAAATTACTGTGATGTACAATAACGTGCCACTGCCCTCCATGCCCACTGAGGTTGGATAAAGCTGGGTTTGTTTTTTTTTACCCCCTGGAGAGATTTCTCCTTTTCTCAGCAGGCTGGACTGCTAGGCTCATGCTCATTTTTACAGTTCCTCCATGCCCTTCTTTGCTCCTAACCGGACATCATCATTTCTTGCTCTGAACAGCGTGCCTCCTTCTAGCAAACACACGCCCCACTTTCCTAATGTGCATGGCAGGCTTAAGAATGAGCTAAGCAGGTTCATTAGAGCGTATGTAAACTCAGAATGCAGAGGCTCCAAATAAGGCCTTGGGCGGGGGCGTGTCTCCAGGGAGTAAGGTGCATGAGCTCTGAGCACACTCTCTGTCCCAGTCACTTTGGGAGCTCTGCTCTGCTCCTCGAGGCCCCGCAGCTTGATCCAGGGAGGCAACGCCAGCACAATGGAATCGGGAACCCTTTCAATGATGATCAAACTCCAGCCCGGCAAAGGACCATACTATGGATTACATTCACAAGCCCTTCTCTTTTCAGAAAGTAGGAGGGCTGGTGAAATTGTATCTTTCGAGAAGCCTCTTCAGAAATAAATACATGGACAAGATTAACAATTCTCTATTCTCAGGAAGCCTGAGCAATTGACGAAAGTCAAATAGCGGGGAATGGAAGAAACATACCTGCACCGTAATTTTGAGTTGCCGTGTATCTAATACTTAAGATGTGCCAGTGTTTTAAGGGCTTTAGGAGGGAGAAGTACTTCCCACAAACACCATAAGAATTATTATAGGTATTATTACAATTCTGTGATATCATTGTAATGATGTATGTTTTATTACAGTTACAGCTGTATTAATAGAACATCGTAATATTGTATTATTATAATCCCATTTTAGAAACAAGGGAATATACCTGAGGTCATGCATCGTTTCAGTGAAAGGATGAGATTTGAACCCGGGTCTGCCACACTCCAGGTCTGTGCTTTTGGTCATTTTCCCTTAAATCCACACCTCCTCATTCTTAGTCATCAAAAGCATTCAGCACAATGGGCTACCTTCCCTCCCTGTAGACCCCATCCCTGTGGCCACCCTCTGGGGTCATCTGGATACAACGCTCCTTTTCGGAATGGAGCAACCCTCAAGGTCCGTGAAAGGCACAGGTGTCTGTGACTCTCCCTTTCAACCCAAAATCAAACTGAGAAGAGATGGTTTGATTAGAGTCAGGGTTAACTTGCCCCAGTTGGAGAATCAGGTGAAATCTGGGGAGATAAGCCAAGAAGGGAGAGGCCAGCCCTCTGTCCTCCCTGCGGGATGGTTGGTGCCTGTCGGTGTGAGTGTGATCAGGACCTGCTCGGCCAGGCTGTGGCTTCTCCCCCAGAGGTATACAAACACGGCAGGGAGGCACCGGCTGACTGGAGATCTAATTAGCAGTTTCACAAGCCCCACAGCGTGCCACCTGCAGACGGTGGCTCCTCAGAGAAGAACGGAGAAGCTCAGGTGCTGGGGCTATGGTTATTTAACACCAGGCTCAGCATCTGGGCCACCGGAGCGCATCAGACCCGAATGCCCAGAGGCAGTTAGCTCTGGGACTGCATGCCTCTTCCAGGAGCCAGCTTTCCCTGGAAGAAGGGTTCTCGGCACTCCTGCTATTGCCCAGAGCCTCTGAACAAGAGGCAGAGTTCAATGCCTGCGCCAGGTACCAACAGTGGGACTACCGGCCAGGTGGCCCTCCTATCTTTCTCCCCTTTCTTCCAGAGGCCCTTGGCATCCCGCCCACTGTGATTCCTGAGTGTTGTTGCTTTAGGAGCAGGGCTGCAGCCGCCCCGGGGCTCCCACTTACCCTGGCAAAGGTCCGGAAGCCCTGAAGGATGGGTCTGTAGCCCGTGCAGCGGCACAGGTTTCCTGGGGGCAGAGGAAAAAAGCTGCGTTGAGAGCACAGGCCCCAGGGCAGGGGAGGGGCTTGTGGCTTTGCTCCTGGCTCAGTGAGATGCTCAATTTGCTTATTCTGTTTTCTTTGCCTGGAACACCCTGTCCTCCTTTTATTCCTGACTTCAAAACTTCTAACGCTTCTTCCAGGAAGCCTTCCTAGACTGCCCAGACTGAATCAGGTGCTTCTTCTGGGACCCCCCCTTGATGCCTGGTCATAGCCTTGTCAGTGAGCTCATCAAACTACATTATAAACTCTCTTCTCACTTAGAGTGCAAACTCCTTGAGAGTAGAGACTGTCTTTCATCCCCTGGGCCATCCCTGTGCCCCCTGTGCCTTGCATGGTGCCTAACACGATAGGACCCAATACAACGAATTGAATAAATGATGAATTGAAATGGTGAATGGATGGGGGGCCTGTTCAATTCAGCGAACAGACACCTTGTCCAGGCTCCCAGGTCCAGGAGGCAAGGTGGGAAATCTACTCCAGCCCAAGGCTGAGGATCATGGCCACCTTCTTCCTCATTATGCGGCCTTTGCAGAATGCTGCAAATCCTCCGTACAAGCAGAAGAGAATGGGAGCCATGTGACTAGCCTCTGTGGAATTTCCCAAATGATCTCCTCCCGCACCCACCTCCCTGGGCCACCTCCCTGCACCTCCAGGTGCAGGAGGACACCTCAGGAAGATAAACACTAAGGCAGGAGACCCCCCAGAGGTCTCCAAACCATGCCAGTGTTCTTCAGACCGAGAGAGGGCTCAACTCCAGCCAACCCGAGCCACCAAGTTGGGGTAGTCTGAGTCTTTCCTCCGGAGGGCAGTGCCTCGCTCTCTTAGCCCATTCCTAACTTGGGCTCTGGCCCTGCCCTAACCCCCACCATGCCCCGTTTGCTATGCCCCCTCCTAGGTGGCACCCGGAGGCCCCTACCTTGGAAGGCATTCTCGATCTCCTCAATGGTGGGCTCAGGCTGGTTCCGAAGCAGCGTGTACATGCTCATGACAATGCCGGGCGTGCAGAACCCGCACTGGGAGCCGTGGCTTTTGGAGATTCTCTCCTAAAATGGACAGATGACTTGACCCACATGCTGGCAGAAGCTCTCTCAGGGTCTCTGGATGACCCACGGGAAGCCCGAGCATGCCAGCAGGGAGGGTGGGCAAGCAGTCCCTGCACGAAGTCGGTCCTAGGCCCAGTGGTGGCCTTGGCCAACCACCAAGCCTCTCCGGGGCCATGGGTACCTTGCCTGTACGATGAGGGCCACCTGTACTTATCTCTGGAGCTGTGGTAATGATTTAATGAGATAAGTCACATTAAACTCCTAACATTATTATACCTGGCACATAGTAGGTGGTCAACCAACATTGGTCATTCGTAGGAAAGTCTCGTCGAAGAACAGTGACCTTTAAAACCAGAAGGGCTTCTCACCCTCCATTCTCTGCACTGAACAGTGGAGGAAGGAGACCCAGAGATTGAAGAGATTGAACCAAGAACACACACAGTGAAAGGAAGAGCGGTCTCACGTTCTTTTCATACTCTAGCCTGCAATCCAGCAAACCGGCATGTATTAAGAACTAAATGAACGTTTTTTTTTTTCCCCCCAAACTAAAATATCATTACATTCTTAAATGAAGGCAATGCCAGGAATCATGGGAACATAAGAATCTGGAAATGTGCCACATAGAATTTGTTATATGCATTGAATGTCACAGAATTCTCATTTAAACTCTGCCAGATTTTTCATACCAGGAGACTCACCATGTCCACATTACTATTATTATTATTGTTACATTACTAGTATTTTGTCTCCTGGGAGTCTCTCTTGGTACTTAAGTAAAATTGCTGAAGTACTGTGTTTCCAGTGCCTAGGATATACAAATGTTCCTCCACTTTATAAATATTTACTGAGAACTTATTCTGTGCCAGGCGTGGTAAGGGCCCTGGAAACAGAGCAATGAAGAAGAGAGACAAGATCACCAGTCTTGTGAAGTTAGTAAGGGAAATACTGACAAAAAAAAGAGGAAAATTCCAGGTAGAGATCAATGTTTTGTAGAGATTTAGTAGAGGCTGACGGGACCCGGAGTGACCAGTGGCCCTTTGGGAGTGCTCCAAAATAGCCTCTCTGAAGAGGTGCCTTTTAAGTTGAATTTAATAACATGACTTGAACAAGGGAAGAGTATATATGATCTAATTATGTTAGTTAAGAATCACCCGAGGGGGGGCCTGGGTGGCTCAGTGGGTTGAGAGTCCGACTCCTGATTTTGACTCGGGCCACAATCTCAGGGTCATGAGATCGAGCCCCATGTCAGGTTCTGTGCTGAGCACGAAGCCTACTTAATATTCTCGCTCTCCCTCTCCTTCTTCCCCTGTCCTGCTCTCTCTCCCTCTCCCTCTCTACCTCTGATTCTCTCTCTCCCTCTGCCCCTGCCCTGCTCTCTCTTTCTCTCTTAAAAAAAATTTAAGTTACTCCAGCTGTGGGTAGGGAATGAATAGGTTACAGGGGACAAGAGTAGAAATGGGGACCAGGACACAATGGTCCATGTAAGAGCGGAGGGTGGCTCAGACCAAGCAGTAACAGGATAAAGGAAATGAAGGCTTCGCCGTAGGGTTAGAAGTAAAGTAAATATCACGTCTGGATGGATTGGGTGTGGTGCAGTAGAGAAAGAACCAAAGGTGACTCCCGGATATTTATCTCGAGCAACTGGGCAGATGCTTTCGCCATTGACTCAGATGGAGGAAGTCTGGGGGAAAAGGGCAAAAATAGGGTTTGTGAAGTCTGAGATGAGCCATCCATATAGTGATGTCAAGGAGGCGATTGGAATTATGAATCTAACCTCTGAGGAGAGGTCAAAGCTGAAGACGTAAATGGGAGTGCTGTTGGTCCATAGATGGTACTGAACTCGCCTGGGCATGGGGATTGTGCAGAAGGCGAGGCGAAGGGGCCCAGCCGGAGCCCTGGGTGTGCTGCAGCAATTAGGGACTTGGCAGGCCTAGAGCCAGCCCCAAGCACCAGCCTGGAGGGAGGAAGGTGAGCAAAGCGTGGTGTCCTAGAAACCCCAAGGGAAAAAACCAATGGACAAGGAGAGGTGGAATCTGGCTCTACAGCTAACTCAGGGTCCAATAAGCACATGGGGATTAAGAATCTGTACCACTAGAAAGGAAAGGGTTTGGTGGATTAATCAGATACTGTCCCTGTGTTTAAACTCTTCTGTCTTTCATCTGCTTGTTTCCAATTACAAACCCGAATTCACCCTCTCACCTCTCCTGCAGGTTGGACAAGTTTAGTAATTTCCCCTTTTGCTGCCTAAGAAATGAAGCATTATGGGCGTTGTGATCTCACATGACTTGTGCCAGCTGCCCTGCCCCTCCCCCGAGAACAAGCAGTTTGCTCAGCCCCAGGCCCTAGCCCAGCACCCACGTCAGGTACTCAAAAGGGCATGATCTGAGCAGCGGGTCTCCTCAAGTGGCCAACGGGCCTGCCTCTGGCACCTTCTGTGACTGTAATGTCTGGAAGACCCCCTGCCTCAGCTTCCCCATACAAGAAGCACTGGAAATGATGGCCTTTCCTTCACACAGTACTCTGGTCCTGTGTGTTGCCATGTTGCCTAAAAATATCCTGATTCTTTCCACAAAACCTCAGATTACTGTCCGCTCTTGGTTCCTAATTTCAATCCACTGCCAGGCAGCCTGATACCATCAGGAAAAAAAAAAAAAAAAAAATCTCAGTCCGAGACACTCAGACGCCTCTATTCTCTCATTAAGCCCTTACTAACCTCCCTGTTAGTGGGGTAGAGGCCTAGCAGCCCACATCCATATCCCCTGCAGGGGGCCGTCGAGAGAAGTCATGGGATTACCATCCCAGCAAGCAGGGAGTATGTGGGCTTTTAATCAAGGGCACAGGGCATCTGAAACCTTGAACCCGAGACAGCGGGGGTTTCCTGAGCACACGCGGGGGCGGGGGTGGGGGTGGTGGGGTGGGGGGTGGGTGAGGCGCTCTCTTGCCCCCCTCCCTCCAGGTCTGGCATAGGCAGCCTGCCCCGGCCACCCGGTCGTGCTGACCTTGTGGTTCCCTCAGGGTCATGCCATGGTCACACCCATGGTGGCCACAGGAGGGAGCTGCAGGCCTGGGGCCCATTTTTCTGCCTCGCAACCGCACCCCCCCCCCCCCCCCCCCCCCCCCCCCACCCAGCCTCTTCCTCCCTAGGAGAAGGAGGTGAGGGACGCGGCCAGGCCACAGTGCCTCCTGCCCCGGCAGTGACACTCAGCCTCACAGCCCAGAACAAGTCCGCAGCCCTGGTTTGAGCCTTCCTGGCCTTCGGTTACCTGCACAGGATGCAGCCTCGACTTCGTGCTTCCGATCCCTTCCACCGTCGTCACAGCAACATGATGCAAAGAGCAGATGGGGGCCAGGCAGGCATTGGCAGAAAAGTGGCTAGAGCCCCAGATTAAGGTCATTCTGTTGTCCGCTTGAGCCACCGGAGACTTAGAGGGGCTTTGTCATGACCCCTCCCTCTATGTTACATTCTGGGCTATTCCCTGGGTGTCCTCGCCTCTCTACCCTGGCCTCTGGGCTAGCAACAAAGGAGGCTCCCCCCACCCCGCTAAGGCATGAGCCCCTGCAGGGTCCTGCGGGGCATTGGGCCTCCAAGCTGGAACACGAGGGTCATCCTCAGTCACCTCAGTCACCCCCACCCTGGAGGCTGAGTCAAGAGGAAATTTCTGGCAGGTTCCAGGCCCAGTGCTTGCTCCTCTGCCTGCAAGGCCCTTCCTTAGCCTCTTCAATTTCAGAACCTCCAGTCACGTTTGCCCCCCTGCTCTCACCCCCTTGTCTCCCATCCTCTGTGGGGGGAAAAGGAGGGGGTGATCCCCAGGAAACATGAGACACCAGCCCCTTAAACAGAGGTTCTTGATGTCTATTTTTTCTATCCACCATTCATCCATGTATACAAGCAGCACCAGTTTCTGAGTCCAGTCACATGCCAGGCACTCTGCTGAGGGCCGAGGACTCAAAGGTGAGTGAGATGTTCTTCAATAGCCCACGGTCAACCCAGGAAAATGTGTGAAGCCTGGGTGAAGGTGCAGTTTAGACAACTTATGGTAAGTGTTTCAGGAGGGCTGAGCACAGAACACTCAGGGACCAGCACAGACATGGAGTACCTAACCTCGTCTTAGGAGGTCAAGGAAGGCTTCCCGGAGGAGGTGTTATTTTGCCCAGTCCTAAAGAGCTAGCCAGGTTAGCCAGGTGGAGAAGTCCTAGAAGAAAGGACATTCAAGACCTGGACAACAGCTTATGCAAAGACTGGGAAATGAGTAGGCCAAGAGTGTCAGTAATCCACAGTTGTCCCTGCAAGGATGGAGTCCTGGGCCTGTAAAGAGAGATATCTGGAAAGGAAAGATGGGGCACACCGTGAGAGGCCCTGAGCACTAAGCAGAGATTGGACTTTACTCCAAAGGCAGTGGAGTCTGACCAAAGGATTTCATGGGATTGGAAATAGTCTGGATCTAGAAAGTTCACCTATGCATGTACACACACACACACACACACACACACACACACACACTCTCTCTCTCTCTCTCTCACAACATGACCCCTGACTCATAGTCCTTGTGTCACGACCAGCCAGTGGGCAAAGGATACACAATCTTGTTCTGGAAACGATCATACTTGGAAAGCATCACGGTGCAGGCCCCACAGCCGCCTTCTCCACAGCCCAGCTTGGTCCCGCTTAGCCTCACTGGGTGGTTGAGGGTTAAGGAACATCTTTGCTGGGCTGCTGGGAAGTGGGTGTGCACAGCTTTAAGTATAGAGCCATCCATTGGCACTCACAGGCTCAAACCCCTCAACCCAGGGAGGCCGCAGACCCACATGGCCCCCTCATCCCAGAAATCTGCAGTGTGACCCAGAAGGTGGAGAATGGGACCATCTCTACCGCACAGATGAGGAAAGGCATCAGGGTCCCATCAGACAGCACCAAAGTATTCTCCAGGACTGGAGTCCTACTGCTCTCCAATCCTGGAGATGTTTCTTGGCATCAGGGGCTTCCTGGTCTGGTCTAAGGGGATCCCAACCCTGTGGTCTCACTGCGCAGGGGGATCAGTCACCTCAAAGCTGAACACATGGGGCGACCCTCATATCACTGCAGCTCGGTATACAATGAAGCCACTCTGGCCAGACAGAGACATTGATCTGTTCTGGGACCCACTGAGTCCTGCTTGTCACCTTGACCCTTTTGGGTTGCTGAAGTCCAGGAACCAAAGTTAGAGTTGGACCAAGGGCTTTTGAATATCCACCCATAGGATATGTGACCAGAAATGAAAATAAGGATGATCTTTGAGGCTGGGGGCCAGGAGTAGCAACATCTCTTACATGTACTTGCAGAAGTAGTCTGATAACTTTGAGTCTGCTAGTATGCCTAAGTACTAAGCTATTCTAGAGAGCAGCACTGACTGTGGCCCCTTTCTCTGAGACACAAGGGCTCCGTGGCTGCTTTTCCTGCAGGCTGTAGGCCTCTGAGCCGTCCAGCTCTCTACCGAAGGTGGAGGTCATTATCACTGGTTGCTTCCCTCATTTGCAAGATGAAATGAAAATTCATCACGAATTCTAGGTCATTCATGGTCTGATCATTCAGTCATTTAAGTAATATTTATTTCTTACCTTTAATATGCTGGACATTAGTCTCTTTAAACATAGAGCATCTTATACTTGAAAAAGACTTATACCCATGGACCCAATTGATTTTCACAATAATTTCATGAGCAGGTGAGGCAGAAGCTACTGTTTCTCCACAGATTAAAACAAAACAAAGAAAACTGGGGCCCAGGAGGTAAGGTGGGCCCAGAAAGGCAACATGGTCACTCGGGTCACCTTGTGTGAGGGCCCAGACACAATCACCTGACTCCCGATTTGGGGACTCTTCCCTTCACCATGTGGCTCGCTCTTCTAAAAAACAACTGGGAAGAGCTCTCTATACCCTAAGTTATTCCTCTGACTCCTCAGAATCTATGCAATGAGCAATAATTCAGACAACTTAATAGTCCAAAGTCTAGCAGAATCTTTCAGCTGGGGGATTTTTTTTCAGAAGGCAGAATAGCAGTCAAGCCTAGGGTTTTTCCTCTTTCCCAGAACTCTCAGAATTGAACTCTCATGGCAGTCATCCAAAAGCCACCCAACCTTCACTTCTGTGAAAACTTTTGGTTTCAGATTTCATTTGAGATTTGACCTTCAAACTAGCAACTGCCATAATCAGGAATATCTGAGGCTCTGGGGCCTTCAAAACTTCATCAGAAAACTAGCACTGGTGTCCAAAATGTCTGAGAATGTGCCTGTCTCCTCAGACCCCCACCCCCAAGTACAGGGGCTAGCAGTGGAGTTCTGTGCAGTCTCCCAATCCTACTGAGTGATTCTACCAGGTTCATGGGCCGTGAAACTCCAGACTCACCCTCTCTCAATGGAAAATCCAGGACAAAGTACGCTGGAGCTGGACCTCATCTGATAAGAAGTAAGTGAACCAGAGGGAAGGCTGTGGACTTCAGGCTTGCTTCTGTAGGTACGGCAACTACGCTCTGCTGTCCTCAAATAGGGCACCTGAATGAGCCACTGGACATTCCTGACTCCGGGATTGAGGGGGATTAGTTAGCAGAAGTTGGGATGAGCAACATCCCAACAACCAACCCTGAAGAGTTTCCAGCATGACTAGAATGTTAAGAGCATGCCTCTAGGTTTCAGTCAGGCTCTGCCAGGATTGGTCCAGAATAGACGAGCAAGAAGCAGGTCCCTTCTCATGTGTCAAACTCACTTCCTCCTCTGTCAGAGGCATTGCTGTGGGGATCAATGAGCTCACCTATGAAAATCACCTTCAACTCTACCTATGTACAGTAAGTGCTCAGGAGTCCCCTGTCCCTTGCCTCCCAGTGTGCCATCTCCACACTGGATGGCACTCCACACACTTCCCCACTCTGGAATCCTTTCTCAACAAACACAACTTCCTCTGACATTCCTTCCACCTTCACAGAACTGGAAAGATTCTCTGGAAAGCCTCAGTGAAGATCTCTTGAGGGAGGCCAACTCCTCCTGAGGGGAATGGCCACACAGTTCACCAGGGCCAATGAGGGCCTTTCACAGATACTCATTTTACAGGCCCGGGATTAAACCCTAGCATCACTAGAGTCTTACCTGGAAGAAATCCTAAGAAACATCAAAAATAATCCTCTCATTCGACAGTCGATAATTTTATACCTGGAGAGCTCAAAATACGTCCCAGGGTTGAGACATATTTTGTCACTGCTGAGTGACAGAGCTACAACTAAGATGCAGGGGTCCAGAGCCCTGGCTCCAGAGCTCTGTCCTCCACACTTTCCTGGCTTCCCACAGTCACTAGAAAATAACATAAGGCCTAGAGAATGAACCCCCACTGTCCTGAGCCACACCCTCACCCCAAAGTCAGGATACATTTTCTTCTCAGGTAGGCCAAAAGAGTTGTTTCTGGATCTGCATTTTTCTCCACCACCTATAAGAACAAAAACAAAAGAAAAATGTATCCTAGGTATGCTTAGCCACTGCCTCACCCAAGAGTTTGTCGAGTTAATAGGGATGTGCCCAATATATCATGAAAATGAAGGTCTTGGGGTGCCTGGATGGTTCAGTCAGTTAAGCATCTGTCTTTGGCTCAGATAATGATCTCAGGATCCTGGGATCAAGTCCCTCATTGGGCTTTCTGCTCAATGGGAAGCCTGCTTCTCCTTCTCCCTCTGCCTGCTGCTCTGCCTACTTGTGTTCTCTCCCTCTCTGTCAAATAAATGGCAGCTGCAGATCCCCATCTGTGCCCCAGGCATGTACCATCTCAGAGAGTAGAGGGCCAGTCTGTTGGCCTGTGCTGCCAGTCATTGGCTCTGATAGCCCAATGCCAACAACATAACACATGTCAGACATGGAGAAGAAATCTCAACCCAAAAGTCCACAAATGGTTTATTCAATAAGATAGAAAAGTTGCCTATAAAGTGAGGTGCCAGTTTCTGATGCAAAGAGTCAAAGGAAATCCACAAAAACCTGCATCACTACTCCTACCCATCCTATGTTATGAAGGTAATAGGGTTTGCGTGACTGGGATGGTTAAGGAGAGAGAATATGTGACAAGAGTTTCTTTAGAGAGAGCGACACTATGAATCTTACATTTTCCTAAGGTTGAGGAGAGGAGGTATCTGCCTCACGCCTCAAACTTCATGAGGGGGCTTCCATAGCTCTACACAGGAAGCTAATATACAGCCTTTGTGAGATGGAGGATATGGTTATCTGGCATATCTGAAAGCTAGAGATAGGCTTACCAGAGAAGCTGAAGAAGAAATGGCAGTGTTGGGATCGGTGTGCACTCCCAGAGTCTGGGAGGGCAGAG